>NC_135614.1:88642500-89242500 GCF_053574225.1 Canis aureus | reverse complement strand
TTGAGCCCTTACTCACCTCCCACTCCCCTTGTGCCCCGATCCCCACACCGACCCATGTCTCACGGTCAAACCTTAGCTTCCAAGAAGGAACCAGAACTGTAGTCTACTGAATGTTTTACATCCTAATATGTGAAATACTTTATAAATGATGAACCATGACCTACCATTTTGTTTGCTTTATGACTAAGTAAGTATAAGTCTCAAGTTTTGTTTAAAAGGGAACGTAAAAGCACAGGTTGTCTAGAGAAGCAGTCTTAAGGAGAAACTATCTCCACTGTATCAAATGTATACTTTCACCCCTCCAGGCTTCCAGCCTCTACCCCAAGCATTTTTTAAAAAATGATTTTAGGATTAAGTAGGAGCTTCAAGCACTATAATTAATGCAACATGTTACAATTATCAACCTACTAAAGTTGTAATCTTGATCCAAATGCAGTTAAGAGGTATGTCCAATAAGTATAAAATTATAGATATCTTCCTAAAGCGAAATACGACTCAGACTTTATGGACTGAGTGGGATATGGGTGAATGGAAAGATTGATGAAAGGTCCTAAATCTGTTATGCAGTTGGAGTGGAGAGATTTTCCCAGAAATACTTTGATTTGCTTGAATTCTACTCTACAGGTGAATTTCTGAAAGATTATTATTAATTACCCTTTAAAATGGGGGGGGGGTCCCTAAAGAAATGTGATTTAACTGCTGAAAAATAAGATAGTCTAGAACTGGAGCCATGAGCCAACCATGTAATGTCCTGCATCCCAAACCCAGGAGCCCATTGAAAAGCCAGTCTCTGTGCTACTGAGTATTGGGGTCTGTTCCTTGGGAAAGTCCCACCCTATAAGGTAGTCCTGGTGTCTCAAAAAGAGATGATGAACTTGGCCTAGTAGACCCAGGGAACTCCCCATGCAAAGTGTATCCTCGGTCGGGGCGAGGTATCCATCCACCCACCAGGCTGCAGTGAGATCCTCAGCAGGTAAATAAAACAATATTTAAATATACTAAGTTCCTTTAATTGTTGCTTTCTCCATTTGCTTCTGTAGAAAGAACAAAATGTTTCTCCACACCATTTTGTCACTCGTTTTCCCAAGCATTTAGAAATGTAATAGGGATATTGCATTTATGAAACTATTTCAGTAGTACTTAGAGCAGTGTCTTGTATATAATAAATGCTTTACACATATTTTTACACTGAAAGAAATTGTCGTAAAGAATTCAAACAACAGTGGATTGTATTTTCAAATGGGTAAGGAAATTCAGGGATTTGCTTTGCTCTGGGAACATTCTAATTAATTATTGATCTTGTACATGTTCATAAGTTTGCCAGAGATTTCTCTTTTTTCTCACTTGAAAGTTGGATCTGTGAGCTAGGCTGGAGCTCCCGGGGAGGCCTGTTTTCTGCTGTGAACTGAAAATTTATAAGTTTCTCTTCACCAGAATCTAAATTCAATACTCTGCCGTGCATTGCACATTGAAAGATGCAGACGTCGGGATTTCACAGCTATTCATGGGGAAATAAGGTGGAAGCGGTATCTGACAATTGAAGAGAGAGAACAGTTAAGGCGCCCATATAAAGTGCATCTTGAAGGTTGAACGGTATGGATTGCAAGGCTTTTCATGAAAATCTACGCGTTCCTTCTCTTGTCGAGACAGGAGCTGGCTCATTTCCCAAGCCTTGCAAAGCTGTCCACGAGCTCTCTAGAGAACAGCAAATGACTATCCCTGTCTCTCCTGCACGGTGAAGAAAGAGCCAGTTCTGCTTATTACGACTGATGTGTGAATCCGTTCTGGGGGGCGGGTGGGGGGGTAGTTCCTGTTCCGGCTTAGGTAACTAAACTTAAACAGAATAAGTCTTACAATTCTGAGCCAATGTAAAAGTGTTATTCTCTTTTATTTATTTTGAGCTTTTGTGTTTCATTGTTATTAGGAGTGAACAGAGATGTGAGCAATCTCTAACAGCAGGGACCCTGGGGGGAAGCGCTAAGATTCTGGCTCTGGGTACTTTCGGGGATGTGTGCTCCAAGAGGCTCTTTTTATGTGTGCATGTGTCTCTCTAAATATCTTCTGAGGAGACGAGTATCATTAGGCTGAGTGTGTGTGCTCCCTCAGCCTAGATTAAGTGGAGGGACAGAGGAAAAGGATCTAAAAAATGAAATGTTGATAAAGCACAGAGATGCTCCAACTTCCTCCTCAATCTGAAACACCTGGCTCCTCCAGCTAGTTCCTATAAATACTTCCAACAGCAACCCAAAGAAAACTGTCAGGCTATGTGGTAGGACCAAGCCAAGAACACTCGTTGGGGTGCATTAGCTGAATGATCCCTGGACGCCTGAATCCGGGTAAGACTTGCAGTCACCGAGAGATGAGCAAGACACCTCCTGGCCTCGAGGTACTCCCCGTCTAGTAGGCAGAGAGACACTATACAAAAGGGTATAAGATGTATTTGAATTCGGGGGGAACACTAAAAGTAGCTAAATTACGTAGTCTGGGTAGATCTGAAAGGTCACAGAGAAGCTGACTTCCCACCTGGGATGTGAGGTTTGGCCAGCAATCTATACTTAGCACAGAGTATAGGGGGAATAGAACTTCTGGTCGCCTACACAAACTAAAATATTGGACTTTATTCCCAGGGGAGGGCCTAGTATAATACCTGACACTTAGGAAGCAGTCTATAAAAAAGTGTGGAAAGAAGTGTGTAGGTTTCCTAGAGCTGTGGTTACAAAGTACCGCAAACCAGGTGGCTTAAAACAGCAGAATTTATTTTCCCCTTGTTGTGGAGTCTGGAAGTCAGAAAACGAGGTGTTAGCAGAGACCTGGAAGAGGGTCGGACCTTGCCTCTTTCAGCTCCTGATGCCCGTAGACATTCCCGGGCTTATGGCAACATCACTCCAATCTCCGCCACCATCTTACCTCTGTGTCCATGTGTTTTTGTCTCCTCTCCCTGTGTCTCTGTTTCCTCTTCTTACAAAGACATTGCATTAGGGACCACTGTAATCGAGCATGACCTCATCTTAACTTGATTCCATCTTTGAAGACCTTACTTCCAAATAAGGTCACATTTACCCATACCAGGCATTAAGACTTCAGCATATCCTGTCAGGGACACAACTCAACCCACAACAGAAGGAATGAGTCATTCGAGGTTTTGGTGCAGGAGGTTGAATCATGCTTTGGGAGGTTAACTCGAAATGCAGGGTAGAGGCCATATGAGAGCGGTGGAGATTTGAAGAAAGAGTCAGGAGTCTCAGGTAAGGAGTTGTTGAGAAGAGACAGAGATGTTGAAAAGTTCAAGTGGGGTGGTAGCCATGCAGACAGAGAAGAGACGACAGTTAGCTCCATGGATTAGTCAACTGGTTAGATGGGAGTAGGATTCAAGGTCATTCCCAGGTTTTTAGCTTAGGAGGCAGACTTGACAAGTAGTGGTATCATTAACAGCAACACAGAATCTAAAGGAAGGAGGCTCTTCTCTGCCAAGGACATGGGTGTGTTCAGCCTCGTACGTGTTGTAAGTAAGGTTTATCCAGTACACTTTCAGCGAGTGGACTAGTAGAGCTAGCTGTCCACTAGCACTCTTTTTTCTTTTAAAGATTTTATTTATTTATTTATTTATTTATTTATTTATTTATTTATTTATGAAAGAGAGAGAGAGAGAGAGAGAGAGATCATGAGTGGAGGGAGGGGCAGAGGCAGAGGGAGAAGCAGGTTCCCTGTGGGGAGGATGTGGGACTCCATCCCAGGACCCTGGGATCGTGACCTGAGCCAAAGGCAGACTCCACCGACTGAGCCACCCAGGTGCCCCACTAGCACTCTTGACAGTTCTGTATCTGTGCTGTCCAGTACAGTAGCCTCTGGCCACATGTCACTACTGAGCTCCTAAAATGTGTACGTACCCACAGAGCTGAATTTTTAGTTTAATTTTAATAAATACAATTTGCATAATCACATGTGGCTAGGTCTGTCATAGTAGGTAGCACTGGCCTAGCAGGTATTTGGGTATATATGTGTTTAATATTTGAAAGAGACACACAGCGTGGTCCAGACTGGAAATTGAGTTTTGGGAGTCATTAGCTTGTGGGCAGTTGTTGAAGCCATGTGGATCCATGAACCGCCCTCTGCCGACGCAGGGGAGGCCAGATGCTAAGAGAGAAGAGTAAAGAATAAAACCCTTGGGGACCATCAGTGTAGTGGTGCAACCACAAAAGAGGGCGAGCAAGCAGCACATGAGAAGAAGAAAGGGAAAGCAGAAGAGGGAATGGTATTGCAAAAGCCATGGGAGAAATTTTAATGAGACAGCAGGTCCACCATGTCATATAAAACAGATTTTATTAAATAGAGTATGAGAAAAGGATTTCAACATTACCATATTCCTTTGACAATAAATGCAATGGCCATATTTTGTTCAGCAAAAGTTAACTATATTGTTTGCTGGAGATACGGATTTTTATTTTTATTTCCACCCTGCCACCCCCCAACCTGAAAGACATTTCAAAGGCTTATGGAGGCAACAATATTCATAAAGACAGAACACCAGACAATACAGAATAATATGCCCCTAAAAACATTGCCCCATAGCAGGAGGGCCCAGAATTTCTGCCCATGAGTCCTCCATTGAGGTTATAGAGTTTTTGTCAGATGACTCTACCGAGGACAATACCAGGTTTCACAGGCTCCACCTAATTATTCTATAAAGTGAGTGGAATGACTTCCAGTTTACAAAAGAGGAGGCTTGTGGCTTATGAAGTTCCAGCTGCTTGCCTCGGATGATGCAGGTTGCACTGAGTAGAGCAGGGACAGTAAGGCAGGTTCATCCGTCTCCTAAACTGAAGACATTTATGAATACCGTCATGAGTTTTGCTGATGTCTCCTTACTGCCTGTACTACTGTTCACTTGATATCTTCAAAAGTAAATGTAAATCATTGTTTAAAAACCAAATTCGTGAAAGAGCACTTCTTACAAAGAGATGATAATTTTTTAAATAAAAATAAATTATGAACAGCAAAAAAAAGAAAACTGTAATTAACGTCATAAAATACTGCCGCCTGTCAGAGATTTTGCATCTGAAACCTACTTTCTTCTTATTAAAAAGGAAGATTAACAAATGTTTCAAGAGATTCTCAAAACATGCTCTACCTTAAGGAGACTATCCCCCCCGCCTTTTGAAAAGGATAGCATCAAAAAAAAAAAGAAAAAGAAAAAGAAAAGAAAAGAAAAGAAAAGGATAGCATCTCATAGCAGTGGTACTCTCTCGGGGATAAAGCATCCTGTTTGCCATTAAAGAAAAAGTGGTATAAGGTCATCCTTTGCCATTTCACAAGATAAGAAAAAGAAAGGTTCTAAAAAGTTGTCATTTCGACCTAGAATAAAACCATAAGGAGGCTGATGAACTGTACAGTCCAGGACTCTCCCACAGTTTCTGAGGCCACCTCTTATTTCCCCTGGCGTAACTTCCCTAAGACTCCTTTGTCGATACTCATGTTGCAGACAAAATCAGACTGCACCATAGATTCCAAAGATGCCATTCTATACATTTCATTGATTATATTTATGGATTTTAGAATAATGCGGTTCAAAAGCTTCTTAGCAGTATGACTGTTCTTTTTTTTAGAAAACTAGTATCAAACAGAATCTACACTCAGCTCAGTTTAGAATCAAAAACTGAATACAAGGGGAACGGGTGTTCCAGCATACACACAGAGCTGGGCATTTCACTAGACCTAGACCGTGTGCCCTGACAGGCGAGGAGCCTCATCGTCCTCATCAAGACAGCAAGGATCAGTCGCCATAGTTCTGTCCTTATGGGGCTGGTCCACATCACTAACAAAGCAGGGTTTTGCCCTTGGACAGACTCTTAGCCGTAATCTGATCCAGGGGGTGCCACCTACTGGATGACAGTCCTAGCAAGAACCTTTGGGTCCCAGAGGTAACTTTCTCCAGGTAAAATGCAAGATTAACCTTGTCTATATAAATTGCCGCTTTATAGAACCAATACCTTAAATAAGTTCTAGGGTGTGTATATTATGTGAACCACATTAAAAGAAAATATTTTGAAATAAAACAAGAAGAAAAAAGATCCCTCAGATTGTATTTTTTTTCCACTGGCGAGGTTTTATAGATGTATTTTTTTAAGCTTGAGTTTAAGCTAAGAAAAGAAACTTTGCTTTTTATGGCAAGAGTTCTTGAGTAGAAAGACAATTTATAATGGAAAGCATCTTGCAGAAAAGTTTCGGTAATCAGAGAGGGAAAATGCAGAGTAGCTTTGTAAATTTTGACTTTGAAAGGCCAGTGTAATGTAAATATGACTTCCTAGAGTGTAAACAGCAGTGGTTTGAAAATAAAAACTTGTGTGAAACAGGCAGCTATCTGCTTGGAAGAAAATGTGTCTTAGAAGCATGGGTGTAGGAGATGCCTTGAATATTTTTGATAATGTGCTATAATTACTAAAGATGTAAAATTTCCAGGGCTTTTGAAACCATGAGAAAATGAGTTTATTGGGGTTCCCTACACCCCCCCCCCCCCCGACAGAATAAGACAGCTATACTTTTTGGTATCCTTTACATATTTAAAGTAACTTAAGAACATTACACTTATTGTTCTCACATAAATTACATACTTGGAATGTTTTAAATTATTAATGGAGCCACAAGTGCTTAAACTTTAAGGCATCCACCATCTCTTCATTTAGTCAACAGATAAAAATATCAATATAAAAAAGTGTATTTATTTGTCTTAGGATCACCATATTATCAAACAAAGATTACACCATTTTGAGAAAATCCAAAAGCTCACCAAAAATATTGTTTAATTCCAATGTTTTCCACCACTGGGAGATTCTATGTCATTGTTTTTACCTTGGACATCTGAAAACTGACTTCTGCTCCAGACTTAGACAAACTTTTTCTGTCCCTTACCATCCAGGGTTTTGTGTGACTTGAGCACATTCTCAAGAGTCATTTTTCTCTCTCCCTAAAGGATACAAAAAATTGGAGAGGTCAGAGTCTTTGCTGTGGAGGTACTTTAATGGGACTGTGGTACAGAAAGGAGGTGGGCTAGGAACATTTGCTTTATAATCTAGTCAAATGCAAAAGCTCCTCGCTTCCTAGACCCCACTGGGCACTCAAGCAGCAATAATAATGTGTGCTAAAGGATCCAATGAAAGAATGAATCATCACTTTCTTTTCTGCCTATAAATCTGTAATCCTAGAATGTGCAGCAGCCCAACCTACTGAATTTTAGTACCCAGTGTCTGTTCCTCTGTATTCCTTACAGTCCATTCTGTATTATCTTCCTGTAGACACCAGTGTTGTGTGTTTTTCATTTTATTTCAATCTTTTTGATATATCCACCTTCCCAATGTCATTAAGAGACACAGGCCACAAAATATGTATCTCGTTGCAAAAATACATGCTCATTTCTTTAAATTCTCCCATTCTGCTTTCATGACACCTACATGTGTTCATCTCTGTCTTTCTTAGAGTCTTACATATTCATGGTTTGCAACCTCTTCCCTAATTCTTATATCTGAAGTTAACCAGATATGTCCTTTTTTGCAAACTTTATAATTTCTCCTCTTATAGCTTTGTCATTCTGTCCATCCTTCCAGTCAGCCATCCATCCTCCCACAGAGTAATTCATTGAGTCTACCTTTAACATATTTCATTATCACTTTATGTATTTATTTTGGTTAAAATCTTGCCAAAAAAATGTCAGCAGTAGTCCTGGTAAATTTAGAAAGCTAGCTGCCTTGGAGGAGATGGGGAAGATGGCAGAGTAAGAGGACCCTAAGCTCACCTTGTCCCACAGATACAGCTAGATAACACTCACATCAGTGTAAATAACCAGGAAATGACCTGAACACTGGCAAAACAGACTCCAACACTGGAGGTAGTGAAGAAGCCACACTAAAGAGGGTCAGAAGGGCAGGGATGCATCAGAGATGCAGTGGGGAGCAAAAGGGACCACAGCCATCTTTTGTGGGGAGGGAGACAAAGGTGCAGAGAAGGGAGAGAAGCAGACTACCGTACAAGGAAGACATAGCCCCATAACATTTACTTTGAAAGCAAGAGGAGCCAAATTTTGCATTTTGTGAGTTCTTACAACCAGCAGGACTTAAGACCTGGAATTTTAAAAAATCAGCAAGTTCAGTTCTGGGAGAGCCTGGAGGGTGAGAGGAAGCTGAGTCCCCATTCTTAAAGAGACAGCATGACAAACAGCCCACAGAAATACAGAGTAGAAGCAGCAGTTTTCATAATGCCTGGGACATACAGGAAGCAGAGTACTTGACACATTTTGGAGCATGTCCTGGAGGGGCAGGGATAACTGAGGAAGATCTCCAGGAACAATGGAGCTGGCAGGTGCTATTTCTCTCCTCTGCCCCCCAGCATAAACACACGGCCACCTGTGGGGACCAATGGCAACTTGTTTACACCAAGCCCCATCCCATCATGCTTCCTTGGATCCACCCTTGCCAGTCTTGCCTCAGTCCTGGAGCTATAGGCCCCTCTCCCAGAAGACCCGAGTAAACCTTGCCAACACTGCATCCCCCAACTGGCATCATTTGCGGAGCCTGATTCCCAGTGGCTGCAAGTCTCCTTTCCCAAGCAGACTGGCATGCATCTTTTTAAAACTACATTCCCCACCTTGGCCAGGGACCAAACCCTGCCCACAATAGGAAAATAGAGCCTCTGTGGACTACTGGACTGAAGGAAAAAGCAGCCAGGATACAATAACAGAGCACACGCAACACACATAGGAGACACCCCCTGAAACAGCAGGTTCTGGTGAATGGGGGACACTGCACTGCAGGGTGCTCCAGAATCTCTTCTCTATAAGGCCACTTCTCTCAATAGCAGGTGATGTAGCTGACTTTCTTAACACATAGAAATAGACACAGAGAGTTAGACAAAACCAGGAGATAGAGGAGAATGTCCCAAATCAAAGAACAGGACAAAACCACAGCAAGAGACCTAAGCAAAGGAAGATAAGTAATATGCCTGATAAAGAATTTAAAGTAATGATCATAAAGATACTCAGTGAACTTGAGAAAAGAGTGGAGGACATCAGTGGGATACTTAACGAGATAAAAAAGAACTAATCAGAGATGAAGAACACAATAATGAAATGAAAAAATATATTTGATATAATAAATAGCAGACCAGAAGAAGAGGAATGAATTAATGACCTGGAAGACAGAAAAATGGAAAGTAATCAAGCTGAGCTGATGAGAGAAGAAAGAGAATTCAAAATGAGAATAGACGTAGGGAATGTAGCACTCCAGGAAGCATAATAACATTCACATTATAAGGATCCCAGAGGAAGAAAGAAAAAGGGGCAGAAAATTTATTTGAAGAAATAATAGCTAAAAACTTCTCCAATATGGGGAAGGAAACAGATATCCAGATCCAGAAGACAGAAATTCCCTGACAAAATCAGCCCAAGGAGGTGCATCCCAAGACACATATAATTAAAATGGCAAAAAAAATAGTGATAGAGAATTTTAAAAGCAGCAAGAGAAGAGAAGACAGTTACAAACAAGGGAAACTGCATAAAGCTATGAGCAGATTTTTCAGCAGAAACTTTGCAGGCCAGAAAGGAGTTGCATGAGATATTCAAAGGGCTAAAAGGAAAAAATCTCTAGCCAAGAATACTCTCCAGCAAAGCTATCATTCCGCATAGAAGGAGAGATAGTTTCTCAGAGAAACAAAAGCTACACCAACCCTACAGAAAAGGCCAAAGGAGGCTCTTTGAGTGGACAAGAAAGGAAGAATAAGAAAAGTAGGAAATTCACAAAAGCAGTAAAAATAAGTATACCTGTAAAAAATCAGTCAAGAAGTTCACAGAATAAAAAAAAGGCAAGATATGGCGCCATATACCTAAAGTGGGAGGTGGGGGGGGGGTGGAGGAAAGAATGGGCTCAAACTTAAGTGACCACCAACTTAATATAGACCGCTATATGCAGAAGATGTCATATACAAACGTAGTGGTAACCACAGATCGAAAACCAGTAATAGATATGCAAAGAATAAAGAGAAAGGATTCCAGGTAGATCAGTAAAGAAAGCCAGCAAGCCACGAAAGAACACAAGAGAAGAATCAGAGAAGAAGTACAAAACCAACCACAACCAAGTACCAAATGGCAATAAATACACATCTATCAATAATTACTTTGAATGTAAATGAACTAAACACTCCAAACAAAAGACTAGGGTGTCAGAATGGATAAGAAAAAACAAAAACAAAAACAAGACCCATCTATACCCTGCCTGCAAGAGACTCATTTCCCACCTAAAGACACATGCAGATTGAAAGTGAGTGGACGGGAAGCATTTATCATGCAAATGGTTGTGAAGAGAAAGAAAGTGGGGGTAGGAATCCTTATATGAGACAAAACAGACTTGAAAACAAAGACTGCACAGAAGACAAAGGAGGACACTTTAATAATAAAAGAGACCCTCTAACCAGAAGATAAAACCATTGTAAATACTTATGCATCCAGCAGCTCTCTGGAGTGTCCTTTCTAATCCCACTCATGGGGGATCTACTCTCACGACCTAATCACCTCCCAAAGGCCTCACCGGCTCATACTCGGGGGTTGGGATTTCGACAGGCACTTGAGAGGGATACAGACAACTAGACCACGGCATTACTCATTGCTCTTTGTTATTTATTTAATTATCAGGTACTATTTCTTCAGTTATGACAAATCAGACCCTTTCCAAAAGGTTCTTGGGGTTCTTGACCGGAATAACTAGGAAGGACCCAGAGAATCCAGCTTCCCTGGTGGGGACCCAGGGATCCTTCCCTGCTTGTCTGCTTGCTGAGTGAGCAGCGCCACACAGGTACTGCTGAGAACCCGGTTACTGTGTCCAGAAAGGGCGGGAAAGAGCCCCTGCTGCGCCCGGATCCTCTCCAGGACAGAAGGCTCCTCGGAGCCGTGCGGCCCTGCCATCTCTTCTGAGCCAGTTCTGTGCCCCCTGGGGTGTGATTATGGGCAAAGAAATGCGTTCCTACCAGCACAGCAGTCTGGTCAGTGGGGCTGCATCCCCTTCCATCCCCCCCTCCAGGGCAGAGAGCCTGGAAGAGTGAAGAAGAGAGACTCGGGTGTAGACGCGGGGTCAGGAACCCGCCTGAGTCCCCACTGCGCGCGTTCATGCCAGCGCCGCGGAGCTCAAGGTGTGCGGGTCCCCGTGGAGCACCCCCCGCATCTCTTTCAAGAGAAATAGGAGGTGTGCAGACGGGCAGGAGAGGGATTTCGGAGCCCTGGCAGCCGGATCCGTCCCAGAGGGTCCACCTGGGAACCGCTCACTCAGAGAACGTGGCCTAAGACCAATGCCAACTCCGGGGGCAATTCTCGGAGTCACATCATGCCTGAGGTTGGCGCCATGGTAGCGTGGATGGCAGCTTCGAGATCCCTAAGTGGCTACGTGTAGTGTTTTCCATAAAGATCCACTGTTTGTTTCAGCTGCTTACAGAAGAGAGACGTACACATTCCTTTTCTCATGAATGATCTAGAATGCGGCGTGTCTGCCCCTTGGGGTAGAGAGGTACACGCCGAGGGAGAAGCTATTGTTTCTCAGACATATGAGTATTTCTCCTCAATCCAGGAAATTCATACGCACCTACCACGTACCATAAACCGTGTCAGGTGCTGCCAGGACACAAATAAGAAGAGGATTTAATCGTTGTCTCAGAGGAGTTTTCGGTGCACTGAGGGCCTAAGCATCACCTGCTGCTACAGTCACGCTGTTAACAAACCACCTCAGGCTCGGCGGTCCTGGGCATCAGGGGACCCCCCGATGGTTGGCCTGAGCTCCAAGCCGCAGGTGTCAGCCGGCTCTGCATTCCCCGTGGGCGCCTCACCACCCTAAGGTCAGCGAACTAGCCGGGCATGTTCTTCGCCTTGGGCACGTCACGTGTCCTAAGCAGGTCACTGGCCAGAGCAAGCCACGTGGCCAAGCCCGTCATCGCTGCACGGAGCAAATCTGCCGTCCCTGCCAGGAAGCCCAGAGTCACCTGACAAAGATGTGGATATTGAGAAAAATAATACAGTCAAGCACATTAGGGAAAGATAAATTCACAATTGCCCAATAACAGAGGATGGGGATTTCAGTAGGGGAGGGATTAGTTCTATCTCAAAGACGTTAAGAAAATATTCTTAGAGGAGGTGGCGTTTGCACTTAGGGCTTCTATTTCAACAGGCAGACAATACGGGGCGGCGGCGGGGGGGCTGCGTGGGTGGTGGCGGAGAAACAGTGATTCAGAGATGATCCCCGCGCAAAGTCATGGACACTGTAGGACATTTTCAGTGTTAGGTTATAAAGAAGCAAACTGAAAGAAAACATTGTAACAACAGAACAAGTATTCCAGTAAGAAAACTACAAATAGACACTAGGTGGAGACCCCAGTGTCAGGATTGTTGTGTTGTATGTTATTACTTGAAGCCCTGTGGGAAAAAAATAAAAAAAAACAAGTGTTTGAGAATTCCCCAAGTATGACATGTGGAAAAGCACACGAGGATAGAATTTTTGTTTAAGTCTTTAGAGCTGTAATTACAGCTAGAAATGACTTAGAAATCATCTAACCCAGATCACTTATTTCTTATTACACAGATTAAGAAACTTGTGTTTTGGAGATAAGTTTTGCCTGTGGGTGTGTGTGTGTGTGTGTGTGTGTGTGAGAGAGAGAGAGAGAGAGAGAGAAAAAAAAATATAAACATAGAGTGAGAGAATAAATGTCATCTTAAAGAAATCTATCCATCTATATACATAAAGTATATGATAAATATATTTATATAGAAAATACATTATTTCATATAGATACAGATATCAAGGTGGGGGGCATGAAATGAGCACACTTTTTTTTAAACGATTTTATTTATTTATTTATTTATTTATTTATTTATTTATTTATTTATTCATGAGAGACAGAGAGAGAGAGGCAGAGACCCAGGCAGAGGGACAAGCAGGCTCCATGCAGGGAGCCCAACGCGGGACTCGATCCTGGGACCCCGGGGTCACGCCCTGGGCCGAAGGCAGACGCCCCACCGCTGAGCCCCCGGGTGCCCCTGAGCACACTTCCTGGAGTGGCACTCTAAAGACTACCTGTATCCCCACTACCTGGTCTTTCTTATTTCAAAGAATAGAATGCGAATCACGTCACTCAAATGTGAGGGAGAGGGGGATACCTGGGTGGCGCAGCAGTTTAGCGCCTGCCTTTGGCCCAGGGTGCAATCCTGGAGACCCAGGATCGAGTCCCGCATCAGGCTCCGGCATGGAGCCTGCTTCTCCCTCCGCCTGGGTCTCTGCCTCTCTCTCTCTCTCTATGTCTATCATGAATAAATAAATAAAATCTTTAAAAAAAAAAGTGAAGGAGAGAGCCTTGTGAGGAAGGAGGGAGAACATACGCCCCGCATATTGAAGGCCTGGAAATACCAGCCCAAGTGCCTGCTCTCGAGGTGGAAGCGGGGTGGCTCCGAGGGCAGAGGCTGGGGTGCAGTGATCAAAAGATGAGAGGCTGGACAGGAGGGGTGGTGGCCCAAGGACGCAGAGGCTCCCCAGAGCCAGGCCGGGCCTCTCCCCTGGACTCACTCCTTCATTGGTAAATGCGACATGATTACCTGCCTCCCCAAAATGTAATAAGGAAAGGAAGAGAGTTCATGTTCATCATATGGGAGGTTTCCTCCCAGAATAGCGCTCCTGAAACTGGGCCTCGCCCCTCTAGTAACCGGCACCGGGGCAGGTCAGAGGTCACCGCTGTGGCCCTGGCCCTGCAGCTGGCCTGGGTTCCTGAACCGGGTCTTAGGCCCAGGGTTCCCGCTGCAGCACAGGGCACGGTTCCTTTTTGGCGTGGGACACAGCTGTGGCTCCCGGTGCCGCAATGGCCGGTAGCAGGGTGGCCTGTCTGCGGGGTGGGTGGGCCAAGCACCCGGGGCCACCTAACTGCAAGGCAGGTGGGTGGGCTGAGCTCCTGGGCCAGTCCGCGGGCAGGTGCGTGGGTTGAGCTCCCAGGTCTGCGAGCAGGTGGGTGGGCCAAGCTGCCGGGCCCATCCGCGGGCAGGTGCATGGACTGAGCTCCCAGGCAGGTCATGGGGCAGGTGTGTGGGCCGAGTTCCCAGGTCTGCGGGCAGGTGCATGGCCCGAGCTCCTGGGTCTGCAGGGAGGTGTGTGGCCCGAGCTCCCGGGTCTGCAGTCAGGTGCATGGCCCAAGCTCCCAGGCCTGTCTGCGGGCAGGTGTGTGGCCCGAGCCCCCGTCCCCACGGGCAGGTGCATGGCCCGAGCTCCCGGGTCTGCAGGCAGGTGCATATGGGCCGAGCTCCCAGGCCCGTCTGTGGGCAGGTGCATATGGGCTGAGCTCCTGGGTCTGCAGGCAGGTGCATGGGCCAAGCTCTCGTCCTCATGGGCAGGTGTATGGCTCGAGCTCCTGGGTCTGCAGGCAGGTGCATGGCCTGATCTCCCGGGTCTGCGGGCAGGTGCGTGGGCCGAGCTCCTGTCCAGTCCGTGGGCAGGTGCATGGCCCGAGCTTCTGGGTCTGCAGGCAGGTGCGTGGCCCGAGCTCCCGGGTCTGCAGGCAGGTGCGTGGCCCGAGCTCCCAGGCCCGTCCGCGGGCAGGTGCATGGGCCGAGCTCCCCGGTCTGCAGGCAGGTGCATGGCCCGAGCTCCCGGGTCTGCAGGCAGGTGCATATGGGCCGAGCTCCCGGGCCCGTCTGCGGGCAGGTGCATGGCTCGAGCTCCCGGGTCTGCAGGCAGGTGCATATGGGCTGAACTCCCGGGTCTGCAGGCAGGTGCGTGGGCCGAGCTTCCAGGTCTGCAGGCAGGTGCGTGGCCCGAGCTCCCCAGTCTGCAGGCAGGTGCGTGGCCCGAGCTCCCGGGTCTGCAGGCAGGTGCGTGGCCCGAGCTCCCGGGTCTGCAGGCAGGTGCGTGGCCCGAGCTCCCGGCCCGTCCCCGGGCATGTGCACGGCCCCAGCTCCCCGCCCGTCCGCAGGGTGTGCCCCGCGGACCCCTCCCGCCCCCCGCCCCCCCCCCCCCCCCGCCGCCTGCGCCCCTAACCCTGTGCTCTCTGCCCGTTGCCAGACTCCGACCTGAGCATGCGCACCCTGAGCACGCCCAGCCCGGCCCTCAGCTGCGCCCCCGGCGCGCCCGGCGGCTGCCAGAACGGAAGGGGCTCGTCCACGTCGTCGTCGTCGGTCACGGGCGAGACCGTGGCCCTGGTGCACGCGCCGCCGCCGCCGCGCCTCACGCACCCGCTCATCCGCCTGGCGGCGCGTCCGCAGCGCGAGCAGGCCCGCGTGGAGCGGCTCCCCGACGCCTGCCTGGTGCGCGTCTTCTCCTTCCTGCGCACCGACCAGCTGTGCCGCTGCGCGCGCGTGTGCCGCCGCTGGTACAACGTGGCCTGGGACCCGCGCCTCTGGAGGGCCATCCGCCTGGCGGGCGCCGGGCTGCACGCGGACCGCGCGCTGCGGGTGCTCACGCGCCGCCTGTGCCAGGACACGCCCAACGTGTGCCTGCTGCTGGAGACGGTGGCGGTGAGCGGCTGCCGGCGGCTCACGGACCGCGGGCTCTACACGCTGGCGCAGTGCTGCCCCGAGCTGCGGCGCCTCGAGGTCGCGGGCTGCCACAACATCTCCAACGAGGCCGTCTTCGACGTCGTGTCGCTGTGCCCCAACCTGGAGCACCTGGACGTGTCGGGTAAGTGGCGGCCGCCGCGCGCCCCGCCGGGGTGGGGGGGGTGGGGGGGGGCAGGGCGCAGGGCCCGGACCGGACCCGGGGCCCAGGGCGCAGGACCCGGGACCCAGGGCGCAGGACCCGGACCCAGGGCCCGCTGCGCCCCCGCCCCGCTGGCCGGGGCCTGGGTCTGCAGGGGGTGGAGGGGGGCAGGGAAGAGGCGGCCCCAGGACCCAGGGCCCAGGACCCAGACCCAGGACCCAGGGCCCGCTGCGCCCCCGCCCCGCTGGCCGGGGCCTGGGTCTGCAGGGGGTGGAGGGGGGCAGGGAAGAGGTGGCCCCAGGACCCAGGACCCAGACCCAAGACCCAGGGCCCGCTGGGCCCCCGCCCTGCTGGCCGGGGCCTGGGTGGGAGAGGGGAAGGGTGGGGAGGGGGAGATGGACCCAGGACCCACTGCACCCCTGCCCTGGAGCCCGCGGGGGGCGGGGGAGAGGGGAGGGCGGTGGGGGAGAGATGGACCGAGGACACCAGGACCCGCTGCGCCCCCGCCCTGCTGGCCGGGGCCTGGGTGGGAGGGGGCAGGGGGGAGGGGAGAGATGGACCCAGGACCCAGGACCCACTGCACCCCTGCCCTGGAGCCCGCGGGGGGCGCGGGGGAGGGGAGGGGGCTGGGGAGAGACGGACTGAGGACCCCAGGACCCGCTGCGCCCCCGCCCTGCTGGCCGGGGCCTGGGTCGGAGGGGGGAGGGGGGAGGGGAGAGATGGACCCAGGACCCGGACCCAGGGCCCGGTGCGCCCCCACCCTGCTGGCCCGGCCCACGGGGAATGGGAGGGTGGAGGGGGGACGGGGGAGCAGGAGGGAGGGGGCAGGAGGGGAGCTCTGGAGAGGCCGCCCCAGGACTCCAGGACCCAGGACCTACTGCACCCCCACCCTGCTGGCCGGGGCCTGGGTCTGCATGGGAGGGAGGGGAGATGGACCCAGGACCCAGGACCCGCTGCACCCCCGCCCTGCTGGCCTGGCCCACGGGGAATGGGGGGGTAGAGGGGGGACGGGGTACAGGGGAAGGGAAGGGGCAGGGGACCCTCCGGAGAGGCGGCCCCAGGCCCCAGGCCCCAGGCCCTGCGGCACCCTTGCCCCATGAAGCCATCATCTGCAGAGCACCGAGGGCACCTGTATGTGGCCCGGCGTGTGGGCCCAGTGGCCGCGGAACCCCAGGCAGCCACACAGGTCCCCGGCTTCCTGGGCCACACGCCCCATGAGCACCAGTGGCTGTACCCAGGCGAAGGCTGCGTCTGGCTCCTGCGCCCCGTGCTCGCCGACACCAGGCACACCCCTTGCAGCCCACTCAACGTATGTTCCACCTTGGGTTGAGTTGGGATCTTTTTTTTTTTTTTAGATTTATTTATTTATTCATGAGTGAGAAAGAGAGAGACCCAGGCAGAGGGAGAAGCAGGCTCCACGCAGGGAGCCCGACATAGGACTCAATCCCAGGACCCGGGGGTCACACCATGGGCCCAAAGTGGCGCTAAACCGCTGAGCCCGCCAGGCACCCAGGGATCTTTTTTGAAGCAGCATTCTCAATTACCTGGTGCAAGGACAAGGCCCTCCTCCTCACGGGAGCCCTTAGATCTTTGTAAACCTGCCTCGGGCAGGAAGGACTAAACCCCAGACTCACGCTTGGGCGCCAGACGCGGGTCCAGCGGCCTAGCAGCCTGCCTGTACCTCACCCGCTGCCCCGTCAAGGACCAGCACATCCGAGAGGCCGACACGTGTGAGAAGCTTCGGGGAGTTATTCAAGAGCCCACAGCGTGAGCCGCAACCTCGGGGACGGCCGGGGAGGGATCAAGAAGCACAAACAACCATGACAGGCAACTAAACAGAATCTGGGATTGACAAGCAGCGGTGGGAGCTGATGGCCCCCAACCAACACCGAAGGCAGAGTCCGCTCTCCCAGCTTGCTCTCTCTCTTTCAAAAGCCGACGTCTGAAAATATTTCCGATGACAGTTATTTATTGCAAAGCAACTAGTTCCTCCCTGGCTTCAGCTGGCTTCGGGACAAAACCATAGTGACCGGCCGTCCCGTTAGTCAGGGGCCACCGCTGGCATGGAGAGGCAGGAAACAAAGAGGTTTTCTTTTGTTGTTTCCCTAAGGAGTTCTGGAAACAAAGCATCGTGGTGTGGCCTGAGACTAGTTTCAAGACTTTGTGATTTGGGACAGTTCACAGCTTTCTCTGGATGTGCTTCCTCTTCAGTTTAAAAAAAAAAAAAAAAAAAAAAGGCAAGGAATTGGATTCTTAAACATTCCAAGATTCTGAGCACTGTGGGCCTATTCTTCAGACACCTCATTTCCTTGTCTTTTCGAAAATCAGATTAGAAAATGACTTGTGCTTGGAATCTCCGTCCTTGTTAAGGGAGCTCCCTGAGCACCGCAGGTACTGGCTTCAAGTACCGTCCTGTTCTCCTGGAGCCCTTTTGAAATTCAGAAATGTAGAAAGCACGTTGGGAATGGAAATTCCTGGGCTTCCAGCCCCAGTGAGGGGATGGAGCGAGGCCTAAGCCTAGTGTCCTTCCTCTATATCCCGCTAATCTGCAGGGCCTGATCTCTTTGTTTTTTGCTCACAGGCCTCTCGGTGACCTGCTGTGATCTGTGTAGAGACTATGTACACAAGGAAATCTCTGACTCACCAAGCTAAGAGCACAGGATTCCAGAGATGGGGGGAGAAGGGGCAGGATTTTCCAAATAGTGCCCTCCAGTTCTGAGAGAATCTGGAAGGAGTAAGCTGGTCCTGGGAGAAGCCAGAGGGCTGCCAGAGGTGATTTCACCTAGGCCTTACCCCCCTTGGTGTCCAAGCTGGCAGGAAACTTGACTTTGGATGATTCGTGGCTGATCAGGAGCTTAATTCCCCCAGAGGATGTGAGACTGCCTCCCTTGTGCCCGCGGTGCTCACCTTGAAAGCTGTCTTTTCGAGTCATTGAAACACTATAACTAGCTGTAGGGTTTTGTCATCACATAGTATCTCTTATTGATATTTAGCTCAGTTTCTTCAAAGAAGCAGAACCGTGTGTGTGTCTGTGCGTGTGCGCGCCCGTGTGTGTAAAGAGATTTATCTGCCATCTGCAAGCTGGAAACTCTGGGAAGCTGGCAGTGCAGTTCGGTCCAAGTCTCAAGGCCCGAGAACCAGGGCTGCTGATGGTATAAGTCTCAGTTCGAAGGCAGGAGAAGATGAATGCATCAGCTCGAGCAGTCAAGCAGAGAAAGAATTCTCCATTCCTCCACCTTTCGGTCTAGTCAGGCCCTCACTGGATTGGAGGATGCCCATCCACATTGAGGAAGGCGTCTGCTTGACGGAGTCCCCTGATTCAAATGTTAATCTTACCCAGAAACAGGCTCACAGGTACCCCCAGAAATGTTTAGCCAATGTCTTAGCGCATCATCATCTACTCAAGTTGACACATAAAATCAAAATATATCACAAGTAATAATATCTTTAAACATCAATGAAACATGGCAAAGCCAACTAATTTTCAAAGTATTAAACAGTGTAATTATCACAAATGAAATTGCTTCAAAGGCTGGACATGGGGCAGCCCGGGTGGCTCAGCGGTTTAGCGCCGCCTGCAGCCCAGGGCGTGATCCTGGAGACCCGGGATCGAGTCCCACATCAGGCTCCCTGCATGGAGCCTGCTTCTCCCTCTGCCTGTGTCTCTGCCTCTCTCTCTCTCTCTGTGTCTCATGAATAAATAAAATCTTTAAAGAAATTATTGATGTAAAATAATATGAACATATCCATATAGTGTCTTTACCAAAACTGACCTTAATCAGTGTTTCCTTAAAATAGGGGCTCAGTTTCAAAAACAAGGCATCTGTTTCCCCAAACCAAACATAATGTCCTTACTGGAGTGCATCAGATTTTACTAGATATTTTTAAAGAGAGAGAGGGAGAGAAAGAGAAAAACCAGAACCAAGAGTTTAGGAACAAAGGTTGTCCTAGGATCTTGAGAAACAAAGTGCCTTCCCAGTGCCCATCGCAAGTGGGCAACCGTGACCGTGAACACATAAATTCAGCATAAGCAGGATTACAGTCGCTCTAAGAAAAGAAATTCGAAACAAAGGAAGATTTCAGAGTTAAAGTTGCGGGCGGGGTACCATCGACTTCTGCAAAACCACAGAGGCTACTGGACGGAGCAGAGGGCCGGCCTCTGACGAGCCCCGTCTTTGTTCTCCAGCACGGGATTGTACGCTTTACTCTTTCCTGAAATTCTTTGACTTGGTAGCACTTGGCTCTTGAACCTCATTATTCCCAGGACCTGAAGTTTATAAGAGTTTCCTGGGCAGGCTGCCAGGAGGTGGGCGGAAAGTCCCCATTAGCACTATTAGGTCGCCACTCGGGAGCCCTGGATGTTGCCCGAGCAGCCGGGGCCCGGAGGTGCCTGAGGTGAAGCACCTGGCTTTGGAGCTGCCACAAGGATTCCGGAAGAGCACGGAGAAAAGGAAAACGATGCATACGGTTTATGTAGTGGGACGAAAGGGACGTGCCTGTATATTTATTTATATTATACATCGACATCCTATTATTTCAGTTTATACAGCTAAGAATCGACGGCGCCTGTGTTCCGTGGTAATATGTAGTGAACGGAAATACACATGGGAACGCATGTTTCCTGTGTGATTGTGTAACATACAATGTGTCGTTCGTACACACATTCGTAGGGGAGAGTGGCTAGAAATGGTGCTTAGAGAGACAGCTAAAGAGATCCTCCAGTCATCTGAAAAAGGACGGAGTATTAATTAAACGGGTTCTAGATCTCAACGACAACAAAAATCTTCCTAACCGTGAATTTCCTTATCAGTAAAATGGATTAAAAATCAGGTAAGAAATTATGAAAAAAAAAAAAGAAATTATTTATGAAACCATTCTGTAAACTTGATGATTCAACGCAAATAAAAGACATTGTAATTAAGTATAAAACACACTGTTTCATAGTCTAAATATGCATCAGCCATGGTCAAAGTCCTGAAGACATTTAAATGTTGGAATTTAAATTATCCTGAGTGGGCAAAATTAGCCCTGGATGAAGGTCTACAGGTATTCCCTAGAGGCTTATATAGGCTTGATGGGCCAGGAGGTGAAATCATCTGTATTTTGCAGGTACTTACGTAACGAGAGAAACCGCCTCCCTCCCTGCCCCCCCACATTTGCCCGCGGGGGTGAGGTCGGGGTGGGTGCCCCCGTGTGCCGGGCACGCTTCCTGCCTTATTGGCATCTGCCGAAGACATCTGTGGTACGAAAGCACGGCCTGAGGGGAAGGGGAGGGCAGTGTCACCCGCTGAAGGCCTGTGTGTCCCCGAGGTCCCTACGCTGGAGCCGTAGCCGTCCATGTGATGATGTCAGGACGAGGGACCCCGGGAGTACTTAGGCTTAGGTGATGGGATGAGCGCCTGTGCAAGAGCCGCCAGCTCGCCCTCCGCCCACGTGTGAGCGGGTCCCACGCCTTCCTGCACAGAGCAGACACCCGGCGAGCAGCGGCGAGCCCAGGGAGGGATGCAGCAGGGGGCAGCCCAGTCCCCCGGCCCCAGAGTGAGGACAGCAAATCCCTGAGCGGACAAACGACAGAGTGAGGAAGGGCGCTGAACAGAAGTAGGAGTTCATGCAGGGCCCTTGGGAAGAAGTGTCCAGGGAAGTGACACACGCTGGGACCCGAGAAAGCGGGGCTGGCCCGCGGGGCTACCTGAGGAAGCGTCCAGGCCACCGGCACTGGGGCAGAGGGGCAGCTGCGGGGTCTGGGCGCCAGCAGGGAGGCCAGCGTGGTCCGCCGGGGCGGGGTAGAGGGCTGTTGAGAGGTGCGGTCCTTGGAGGCCCCCCTGGGCGGTGGGGGTGGCATGGTCGGAGGTCTGTTCTCCAGAGTCCCCGAGCAGCTGAGCACAGCCGGTGGGAGCGCGGCCAGAGAGGCCGGTTGGGGGGCTGGAGCCATCACCGAGTGACACTCGTTCTTCCTTGAGCAAAGAGAGGTGCCTGGAGTCCCCAGGCAGCCGGCCCGAGTTGGGGTAATGATTAGGTGTCTTCCCGCTGGGGTCCCCCTAGTACCTCTGTCGCCGCCACTACGCGCGCCCCAGCAGTGTCTCTAAGGTGCGGGCGCCCCAGCTCCTCACGCCCACTGCATAGACGGGAGCCCCCGCCCGAGGCCATAAGGAGGACACCTGGACCGGGGGTGACTGCCGCGTGCCCTCTGTGCCAAGCAGGATCACAGCCAAGCCTTGGGCAGCGTTTTGGGCACGGAGCCACCAGGCCATTGCAGGGGGACGGCCGGGCCTTACTGAGTCTTACTGAGCTTCCAGAGCTTCGCAGCCCAGGGCGACATGCTCAGGAGCATGGGTCCACTTACCCTTCACAGCGGCTTTGCAGGGACCTCAGGTCCCCGTGTTAGGACCAAGGAGGGGCTCTGGAGCGCGAGCAGCCCAGGGCCAGGCAGCCAGTGGCGGACGAGGACTGGAGCCGTGGCCCTTTGATCCTAAAGCCGGGGATGCGTCTTGAGCCCGGATGACCGAGTAGCCCCGTGGTCAGAGGAGCGCGGAGGCCCGGCTGTCACTGTCGCTGTCCGCGGGGTCAGGCAGGGCAGGCAGGGGCCGCGCCGGGGCCGCGCTGGGCGGGTCGACCTGGTGCTCCAGGGGTCTCTGAGCCTGTGCTCCGTCTCTCCGCGCAGGGTGCTCCAAGGTGACCTGCATCAGCCTGACCCGGGAGGCCTCCATCCAGCTGTCACCCTTGCATGGCAAGCAGATTTCCATCCGCTACCTGGACATGACGGACTGCTTCGCGCTGGAGGACGAGGGCCTGCACACCATCGCGGCGCACTGCACGCGGCTGACCCACCTGTACCTGCGCCGCTGCGCGCGCCTCACCGACGAGGGCCTGCGCTACCTGGTGATCTACTGCAGCTCCCTCCGCGAGCTGAGCGTCAGCGACTGCCGCTGCATCAGCGACTTCGGCCTGCGGGAGATCGCCAAGCTGGAGGCGCGCCTGCGGTACCTGAGCATCGCGCACTGTGGCCGGGTCACCGACGTGGGCATCCGCTACGTGGCCAGGTACTGCGGCAAGCTGCGCTACCTCAACGCGCGGGGCTGCGAGGGCATCACGGACCACGGCGTGGAGTACCTGGCCAAGCACTGCGCCAGGCTCAAGTCCCTGGACATCGGCAAGTGCCCGCTGGTGTCCGACTCGGGCCTCGAGTGCCTGGCCCTGAACTGCTTCAACCTCAAGCGGCTCAGCCTCAAGTCGTGCGAGAGCATCACGGGCCGGGGCCTGCAGATCGTGGCGGCCAACTGCTTCGACCTGCAGATGCTCAACGTGCAGGACTGCGACGTGTCCGTGGAGGCGCTGCGCTTCGTGAAGCGCCACTGCAGGCGCTGTGTCATCGAGCACAGCAACCCCGCCTTCTGCTGAAGGCCCGGCGAGGACAGGGGCCGCGGGGGCCCCGAGGCCTTTCCTCCTCCCAAGGGCGCCTGGGGCCTCCTGTCTCAGGAGCCCCCGGGGGTGCCCCCTCCCCGGGCCGCCCGGCCAACAGCCGCAGCCACACACCCTCCGCAGATGCTCCCCTGAACCCCCCCCCCCGCCCCTCGGCCCCGGGTTGGCCTAAGCCCCACGCACCAGTCCCCGGCCCGGGCAGATTCTCGGTGAATAAATGTAGACAGAGCGCCTCCAGCCCTCTTCTAAAGAATCACTAGTGGCAGGCCCGCCGTGCAGGAGGCCCCGCCACCACCGGCCGGTGACCTGGGGCACAGGCCTGCCCTCGCTGGGCCGCAGCCTCGGGCGCTGAATCAGAGGCCATCCAGCTCCAGGATCCGCGTCGTACCTGGTTCAGAAAGGACACGTGGGGCGCAGGTAAGCAGAAGCGCCCTGGCACACGGCATATGAGGCATCTACCTCGTCCACGAATACTGGTTCTGCGGGTGCTCCGGGGACACTCACGCGTGCCAGCCTGAGGGTCCTCTGTGCCCTCCACTCCCACCGGAATGTCACTCTAAGCCCGTTTATTTTGGTGGGTGAGTCTCCCGGGCCCCTCCTCCTGCCCTGCTGGCTGGATGGCTCCTGTGACAAGTGCTTCCCGCGTCACCCCCCGCCCCCTCCTCACACACACACGCACACACACACGCACACATGCCATCTTATGGAAGAAAAGGATTTCCTGCTCACAGCAAAGCCCACGTCCCCAGTCAGGCTGATGTTGCTGAATGTTCTCAGATAGGAAGCAAGACCCTCATGATTCCTAATTGACGAGTGAGGCCCGAGAGGACACGTCTTCGGAGGTTTTCCCGGTCCCTTTTAGTGTTCACGTGGCATGCGTCAGGCACACGTGCCCTGCAGCTGGCAGGAACGGCCATGTCGGTTCTTTGTCATGCAGCTCACACTTCCACTTTGCTCATCTATCTATTCTCTGTGCATCCAGACTTCATCACGTGAAGCCCGTGGGCCTAAGCCCTGAGCGTTGAGCTGCGTGGTTGCCGCCTTCGCCGGCGCCTGTCCGCGTGCTCTCTGTCAAAGGAAGCACAGCGGACTCGCAGGTGTTTAAATACTGTTCACTCAAAAATGTCAGGCAAACGGAAGAAGGAGCACATTGGTGACACTTGGGCGCTGGTCCACTAGCCAGGCCCTTGGAATAGAACATTAAAATCGTTGCCAAGCACACATCCTAAATGGCCCTATTTGGATGGAAAGCCATGTGCTGGCCTCATTGGCATGAAGTCAGGATGCCAGAGGAAAGCCCACCGCTCATTTTCATGACAATGCAGTTGCCTTTTGTTAGTAAACCCAGGACTGTTCCCACATGTTCTCTAGCCACACCTCTCCTTCATCCCTGCTGTTCCGTCATCCGCTTCTTTCTCCAAGGGTCCACCATCCAAACCCAGAACCTCCGCATCTCCAAGCTAAGTATGTGGAATTCGTTTCAGATCAAGCTCACACACAGCTCGACAACTGCACTCCCACTGTAGGCTCCCTGCGGTTTGTTTTTTTGTTTTTTTTGTTTTGTTTTGTTTTTTTGTCTTATGTCGGGAAGGATGAGATAGAGTGAGGTGGCATCTGCCCAGGTTTCTTCCACGCGTCATGTGACGTATGGCCTCCTCTCCAGTCAACATCGTCAGCAACTTAGTGTGCAATCAAGACCCTGTGCCACAGGGGCTGGGGGTGAATTGCTTGGCTGGGAAGAGCGTCTAGGGATAGTCACGGGGTTTAGAGCCATGAAAGAGGTTGAATGTAGCATCCCCATCTCTGTGACTTGTGACCGGGTCTGACGTTTTAGGATTTTATGAGTCGCGAGGATTGTCCCTAGCCCAGGCACTGGGGTCTTCCAAGTGGTATATGTTCATGCTCCCAGAATGAGGAGAGAGATCCAAAATGGTGCCCTGAACCAGAGAACGGGGTGTCCCACCATCTCCCGACCGCATCACCTAACCAGCCTTCCAAACATGAGACAAAGCTGACTTTCGCACTCACTGCCCAGCACATGCTGCCCCTCCCAGTCTCTCCCTTCCCCCCAGTCTTCTTTTCATCCACTCTGTCCCCACTTGGGATATGAATCTATGGCAGAAGTCACTGGGGAAGCAGCTCAGCAGATTTTTAGAGACCAAGGAAAAGGCCTCACTAGGAAATTTATCTGTTTTAAAACATTGCTTCCTTCCTGCCTCTGCGAAATTGAATGCTCATTGTTTTTTTTTTTTTTTTATTTCTAATGTTCGATCACTGCGTGCTGTATGACTCTAGAAAGCCTTAATTTACTACCACCAAGAAATAAAGCAATATGTTGGTAATTGGGTTAAGTCTCATTTAATACCCTGGCTGGAAGAGCACGGTGTTCAGATGGGGACACTCAAGGGCGAGCCAGAAACGTATCTTCTGCTGAAAGAGAGAGCAAGTCGGGTCCGTGCATCTCTTGTCCCTTTAAAGTTGCAGCCACGAGTTTGTCGTTTCCCTGGGCTCGGTGATTTGAAAAGTAACAGGTGAGTGAAAAATCGTTAGCTTCACAGTTCAGCTCAGGTCTTCGATTCCTTAGCCCAAACTCTTGGAGCCACACGTATTTTGGAATTCATAATTTTTTATATTTTAGGAAGTTAGCTGTGGTGTATTTCCTAATACCCCGGCAGAGTCTAGGACAGCCCCTTAGTCACACACGTTAGATTTCTGCAGGAATCGCTACGGATAGCCATACTATGTAAGATTCTTGCAGACTATGAATAGCCCTGCACCCATTCAGATTTTGTCACCAAATTAATTTGTGCCAAACATAATGAAAAAAGGCTTCTATTTCTTCAGAGCTCTCCAGATTTCAGAATGACGAGTAAGTATCCGTGGACCTGAAAGTACTTCCCCTGGCACTGGTACAGACATCGGAGTAATCGTCAAAATCGTGCCATTGGTTGTTATACATTTTTTAAAAGGTCTTAGAGTATTAAAACCTAGAGGGGCAACACGGCAACTTGATCTAAAAGGAAAAATTATCATTCAGTTGGAAAAAAAGAATTGCCAAAGTTCTACTCACCCCAACCCTTAGATCTGAGAAATCAACGTGGCAGAAAGCAAGTACTGATGGGTGCGTGGCACACTCCAGCTGTAGCAAGTAAGAAGGTTTTCTTTTTTTTTTTTTTAATTTTTATTTATTTATGATAGTCACACAGAGAGAGAGAGAGAGGCAGAGACACAGGCAGAGGGAGAAGCAGGCTCCATGCACCGGGAGCCCGACGTGGGATTCGATCCCGGGTCTCCAGGATCGCGCCCTGGGCCAAAGGCAGGCGCCAAACCGCTGCGCCACCCAGGGATCCCAAGTAAGAAGGTTTTAAGAGGTCTTGATTTTCAATGTATTTGCCCTCAACCTTCTTCACATCCTACATCAGCTGCTTAATGACCGTCGCATTAGCCAACAGGGCAGTGAGCGGCCTGGGAGCACTAACTTGAGGTAGCGCCATGCAGTTCTTGCCGGGATCCCAGGAGAAGCCAGCAGCAAGTAAAATGCATTTATCTTGGACTTCTTAAATCGACATTTGTTCAGAATTAGGAAAAGTCGTCAAGAAATCTGATACCCAAGACCATGCAACATGAACCCAAACAGATTGGGCCCTTTTAAGAGGAAAAGTAATACTAGAAAAATTGCTTCCCGCTTCTCCGTGTTCACAAAGAAGCCACCCAAAGTCGTGCATTTGTTCAATAGCCGGCAATCATGATTAGCTAAGAGAGACGTTAATTTGAAGAAATGCTGACTCGACAGTCGGGGAGGAAGAGACTTGGTAAAGCCTGCGGTGAAAACGTTCCCACAGACAACTGTGAGACGAAGCTGGTTTTGACTCTTGCGTGCTGTTGGTCAAATGGTTTCTTCTTCTTGATCCATTCAGCAGCCCCGTCCTCACTGTGGCAGGAAGGGGAGGTGCAGCGGGGAGGGACGCGCCTGCCATCATCTGCAGTGGAGGCTGATGCCGTCGTTGAGGCTCCTCAAACACAGTTCCAGGTGCCCAGAGAGCAACTCGGGCAGTTTCGTGAAGATGACCCCCAGGTGGGCAGAGCTGTTCACCTGGGGGAAGCAGTAAACCCTCCCGAACACTCGGGACACCCCATCCAGGCATGTACTTAGGATGTGACTATTCCATCTTTTTTCTCTGAGTGCACCATAATCTCCTAAAGCCACAGATCCATTGTGTAGAGCCTTTTTCCCCCCTCCAAACCACCTGGCATCTGCTAAAACCACACGGGATGAAAGAACACCTCCATTAGGAAGCTGGAGGCGGCTCAACCGCTGCCTGTCACCAGCACCCCTGTGGCATCTCCCGCGGAGCTACCTGGATTGCAACAAGGATGTTGGCCTCGTGCACTACCCAGGAAGGCTCAATAAGCTCTAAACTGTTGCTCAGATGTTCGCTACCAGCATCACCAGAAACCAGAATGGCCTTGAAGATCATAAAAAAAAAAAAAAAAAAACTCTTGGCCTAAATATTTCCAAATCTAGTCGTTGCTATACTGCAGAATGTTTCTCTTTCCATCACTGAGCTACTGAATTTTACCCTGATGAGATCAGTATGTCTGAACTCTCTCCCGGCCCATGATGACCAACATATGATGGAGACTGGAAATTGAAGTCATTCGTCATGAACAAAGGATGTCCAGGGAGCAACTCTCAACCCCTTTCACGAAGATTTACTGAGCAGTTACGGTGATAGCTTCCGGGGGGGAAAGAGAGACTATCCTTAGCCTAAGTGGTATGTCAGGTCAAATACCTGTAATATCATAGAATGAGTTATAGAATGGGGAGAGGAGTTTAAAAAGCAGAGGCAACACCCTCTCACTCATTCATCCGACAAACACTCACTAAGGATCCAACATGTGCCAGACACTGTGGCGGCACCGAGTCTTTCCCCGATGGAGTTTGCCCAAGAGGTCATTTTCATCACCATATGGAAAGAGGAATAAAATTTAGGGGCTCCGGCCAGAGGACAAGACCCTTGAGCTGGACAAGGGGCCATCAGAGGCCACGGGGCCATCAGAGGCCACGGGGCGCTTGAGCGTCCCTACGGGGAGCCCTCTCCGGGAGGCAGCATCGATGAGGCTCATAGAAGTCGTTGCCCTTTGCCGTAGGTTAGCGGCATCAGACGCCAACTATACGGACTACGGGCCAACTCTGGCGTTGCCTCGGGGTCCGCGTCCTCGGAAAGAGCAAGCTCTGCGCTGCTGTCCTCCCACAGACCGAGTCCTGTGCGCAGATACACGCCTCCATGCGCACACGTACAATACCATACAAAGAGTGGGGATTTTCTGTGAAGACCACACTGAACCATAATTTCTTGGACAAACCCTGAGGAAGCCCAAAGCAGCTTGACCGTCCCCCCGAACAGCAGGCGCGGTAACAGGTCAAGGTCGGCCACAGGCCTGTTTCTGCAGGATCCAGCCCCGCGGGACGATCGACGCACCCCCACACACACCCCCCGGGCTGCTAGGACACTTGGGCCTGCACAGCTGTCTTGGGAACTGCTGTTACCTGTTCATCAAGGGGAGGGAGGGGGTCAGAATAGTCGAGGTTTCCCAATTTTTTTAAAAAGATTTTATTTATTTACTCATTAGAGACACACACACACAGAGGCAGAAACACAGGCAGAGGGAGACGCAGGCTCCATGCACCAGGAGCCCGATATGGGACTCGATCCCAGGACTCCAGGATCGCGCCCTGGGCCAAAGGCAGGTGCCAACTGCTGAGCCACCCAGGGAGCCCGAGGTTTCCCAATTTATCCTGCCCCTCCGCTGCACACCAGCCTGGGCCGGTAATGTCAAAAACGCTGGAAGGCCCAAGGAGGGTTGAAAACGTCGCTGTTAAAAATTGCCAAGAAATGGATTCGATTTGTAAAGTCCCCGAGGACGGGTTCTCTGGAACCTCTAATAGCGTCAGGCTTGGGAATGTGAAATTATCTGCCGCAGTAACAAAAGACCGAGGGATGAAAGCCGTCACCTGGGAAGTGTGAGGGCGGCGGGAAGGCTCTTAATTTCTGTTTTGCTGCCGGGAGAGCAGTCCCTGGTGTTCAGAGCCCCACGGCCTTGCAAAGCCTGGGAAGGCCTCCGAGGCCGCTTCCAGACGGGCGTGCAAAAGATCCGGGGGGAGGACCTCCAACTAGAGCCTCGCCAGGCATTGGCGCTTCCTTTGTCTCCCATCCTCCTCCACCACCAATGAACACAGACATTCTCTATAAATAAAAAATTTTTTAAAGAAATTCCGGGTTTCACATCATGACTGTTTCCTTCGTGGGCATTTACACTTAGAATTTAAACGACCCGGGGATCCCTGGGTGGCGCAGCGGTTTGGCGCCTGCCTTTGGCCCAGGGCGCGATCCTGGAGACCCGGGATCGAATCCCACGTCGGGCTCCCGGTGCATGGAGCCTGCTTCTCCCTCTTCCTGTGTCTCTGCCTCTCTCTCTCTCTCTGTGACTATCATAAATAAATAAAAATTAAAAAAAAAAAAAGATTTTAAACGACCTTATCAAGGCCTTTTTCCTTTCTGAGAAAGTAGATAAAGGGACAAACTGTCACAAGTGATAAATCGGCTTCTTCGTTTTATCTCGAAGCCTTTCCTTTGGAGATGGAGACCGAAGCAGATATAATCGCCTGCATAGACTTTGACACTATCCGTGCTTCCAGGATAACCACACAGATGCGTTGGATTTCAACCGTAGATCTTTTCATTTTGCAATCCCACCTCCAAGCATGGAGAAATGTGGCAAAAGCTGGGTTTTCGTGCTCCCTGGCCGCTTGGTCCAGCCCCTGAAGAGATCATCTTGTCTTAGCAGAAGACCCAGGGACGGAGAATTCATACCATTTCTCCTGTTCTTGTTACAGCCACACAGGCTGATTTACGACACAGTTGATGTGCAGGAACGGCGTCTACGCCGCCAAGGCTTTCCATGAGCTAGTTGGATGGGGAGACTTCGGTTGGCTTTACATTCACAATTTTAAAATATCCAAAGAATAATGGCCATGGATGCCCGGGAAAGTTGGAGACCAAAAGGCTGCAGATTTAAAGAAAGAGAGAGAGAGAGAGACAGAAATAATGAATGACCTCTTGCTCAGTTAATGAAAACCAGAGTCTCCTCCAGATTTGCGAGCTGGCGCTGTTTCCCTGGGACCATCGCCTTGGGGCTCCTGCCTGTAATGTTTCTTTTAAAAATAGTGCACCCAGAAAGCGATGGGACACACAAACCACGGGGGAGCCGGAGCCTCCCCTCCTTTTAGAATGTGCGCTTAACCCCAAATGCGTGTGGCCAGTGGTCCTGAGGGTGATCGGGTCGCGTAGGGACCCCCCGTGCTTGCAACCAGGAAAGCCGCATGGGCTTAGGTGCTGACTATTTGGGTTTTTAGCTTCCCTCATACGAAATGCGTTGACCCTGGGCCCCGAAGCCTAATTGCACACGGCCAATAGCTCGCTCTGGCCCCGAGAAGTGACCTTTCTTCCCGGGTTTGGGGCGACGCGTAGGACTGTGCCACCAGCTTCACAGCCAGGCTACTCTCCAGGACTCGGGGGCTCCTGAGATCCGAGACCGCGTGGGGGCGGGGGTGACAGTCCCCTTTGCTGACACTCGGAAACCTTTGATAATTCTGAGGGAGATAGCAAAGGCAAATTTTAAGACTTTATAAAAGCTTACTATTTCTTGACTTTGGATAGGACAAATTCCACAGCCGTCCCTCCTTGCCCGTAGCCCTGCCTGGTAAGTCTTCTATGGCAACTGATGACACGTAAATTGAGGTCTGGGTTCTGTAGTTTGTTTTTTTTTTTTTTAATCCTATTTTGGTTTTTTGCCTCGTTGTTGTCGCTGTTGTTTAGTTGCACACACAAGCTGGCTTTGGCTACTCCCGTGTCGCACACCGTTTTCAGAAGATGCGTCCCTGTGGGGATCTCTGGTGATCGCAGGACCATCTAGGCAGCACGGCGAGGCTGGATAGCCCAGGGTCCAACAGCTCGTACCGTTGTTGGAACGCAAATGGTAATTTGTCAGGGACACGAGCATTTTTGGAGATGATCCCGGAAAGATGAAGAGCCTGACTCCGGGGGACTGAAGAGGTTCACTCCACTCCTGCCAGGTGGATCCCAAACTGCAGCAGGGACTTAATTACCACATAACCATACACTGTAAGGCTAACAAATCCGGAGGGTTTTCTGGCCCGACCAAAGCTCACGGTCTGCTTGTAGGTGTTCGCTCATCACTCATAGTTGCTTCCTCTTCGGCCTGGATGCTCGCGCTCACGCGGCATTTACAGTGGTAAGTTCTGTTTCTTTCAGAATCCAGGGACCCCCGTGTAAACGATGAGTGACTATCAGCAAGTTTCTGGAAACTGTTACAAAACTAGAGATAAGCCCTGCGACAGACGTGGTTCGAGAATTTCAAAAAGCCACTTAGAGAAACGTGCCAAGGTTCTTTGCAACATTTTGTTTCTGGCACAGGAATGAGGGGTGTTCAGGTATTTTGTCTTGTTTTTAATGACCAGATATATCCTTTCTATATGTCCAGTAAGGGACTAGACATACAAATAGCTGAATTTTTTTTAAGATTTTATTTATTTATTTATTTATTTATTTATTTATTTATTTATTTATTTAGTATTTATTTATTTAGAGAGCAGGGGAGGGGAGAGAGAGATTCTCAAGCAGACTCCTTGCTAAGCACAGAGTCCCATGGGGGCTCACCCTCATGACCCCAAGATCATGACCTGAGCCGAAACCAAGAGTTGGACTCAACCCATTGAGCCACCCAGGCGCCCCCCAAATGCTGAATTTTCAAAACATCAAGTTTCATTTTACAAGCGTTCCAGCTTTAGGTGAAAGGATTGATTAGAGATTTCGCATTTCAGTTAGCCTTGTCATGGGGATACCTGCTGGTCCCACCACTTTGTATGACTTAAAAATAAGCCCTTCCTTTTCGTTTGGGTTGCAATCGATGGGAGAGCCATGGATCACATGGTAGAAAGGCTCTGGAATTCATTGACTGTGTTCCAAGATCCCATTAGCATATGAATAACTTAAGTCTGCTTCAAGTTAGTGTCAAGCAGCTAACTTGAGTGGGATTTATGCACATCTGAACACCTAATCCTTCAGAAAACTACTTTTAGCCGCCATCCTTCTGACTTAGCAGAATCAGAATAAAGAGGAGAACCACTCGCAGACCATTTCCCCAGCGTTTTTCAGACCTCTCCCCACCACTCCAGTCTGTATTAACAGTTTCCAAATGTCTCTGAGTTTACCTTGGTCCAGCATTTGGGATGTCTCCAAGGGGCTTTCTAAAATAAATTCTTAATGTCTCCATCAGCATTTCTCTTGACATAGAAGCCTGTGGCAGCAGACCTTCGGTCTAAGAGAACGCCCCCACTACACACTTTCTGCCGACCAGAAAGTCTAGAGACACCGAAAGAGCAAACACAGAAACACTGACCCACTCGGCCCCGGCACTGTTACCGATGCACAGAGAAAGGATTCCCTTTAACGTTTTATTACACGCTCAGGTCTGACCAAGTTAATTCATTATTAGATTTGGATCGAACAGTCCTGAATTTGCTTCCTGCCTCTGGTGCTGATTTTCTGTTACTGTTTAGAAGAATTACTTAATTTCTGTATGAGAGGCTATGACAACGGCCGTGGTTAAGAGGTCAAGCTTTCGGGGCATATCATCATGGTTTATACTTTACACGGTGGGCTGATTTTCCCATAAAATACAGGTAGCTAGATACCTATACATGTACACGTATGGTATAGATTTGGCCAAGGAGCACCCAGCACTGATGCCATCCTGTCAGAGTTCCTGGTGTTTTTAAAACTCTCATTTGCTTAGTATTTTATTTAGCTTTATGAGACATCTCAGCTTCCAGGCCCAGAACAAAACAGCAATGGAGCCACATCTGTCAAAAATATTGAGTGTTGCATCTGCCCTCCATTTTTATCAAAATCACTCTAAATCTTGCCATTCTGTCCAACTAAGAAGAATAAAAGAATACAGATACTCTGCTGATGCTGGAATGAGGACAAACAAGACGTTTGACTCAGCCAATAAAATTGAAATGCCGTAGGAGAAAGCCAAGGGGATAAATAAGCCATCGGAATTAGGATGCAGACAGGACTTCATGGCCTGATTTCCTTTCTCAGTTCTGGTTACTGAGACTGAACACGAGGGTATTTATTGGTGGCATCCAAAAGGCTCCTCTTTGCCAAACACAATATTTTTTTCCAATGTGGTAGTAGTGAAATGTATCTTCTGCACTGATTTTAAAAATCCCTGGCCAGATTTTTTTTTTCTGGAAAAATATAGCTGGATGAATACCATTGATAATCAAAAGTAGCCAACATTCTAGGGAAACAATTTCCAAAGAATACAGCTAAATTTTTGTATGTGCTGCCTCTTAGTGTTTTCTTCTGGACAGAGCAGTTAGATCTGATTACGGAAAGGCACAATGAAAGGGCTCAAGATGCGAGAAGTGTAAAGATCTCAAAGAAACAATTGGTGATATAGGGTTTTTTTGTTTTTGTTTTTTTGGGGTTTTTTTTCTTTTCTTTTCTTTTTTTGGTGGCACATCTGGGAGTGTGAAGTAATGCACAGGAAGAGGGAGGCCATTTGGTATAATTTGTTCATATCAGAGTTTGCAAGGGCTCAATGGCACCAGGAGGACTAATTTCCAGAGCTGACTTGATCAATTCTTCTCCAAAAGAGTAAAAAGCTACGACCCTTGGGCCTCCTCCATGTCTGGCCTCACAGAAAGACTAGAGTCACAATCGAGAGTCTGTACCTGTGCCCAGTTTCCTGCACGGATGTGGTCCCACCAGACACTGATCCCTCAGGAGCTGGGAAGTTAAAGTGTTCTGAACATTCAGTCCAGGGAATGTAGACTGATGGTCTTCCATCAACAGCTGTTGGAGACAGCAATCCCAGCGCGGTCTCCAATAAGGTAATCACAAGTCCTGCCCTCAAGACACCCACTATCTATTGAAGGAAGACCAAAATGGCGTTCTGATTCAAATCAATAAGTATTTCTTAAAGTCCCACGTAGGGATCCTATTGCGTTAGGCACTGGAGATGGACCAGTGAACTGGACAGACAAAAGTCCGTGCCCCCGTGGATTCTTAAACCAACAGGACTTTCCACAGTGACAGAGATGTTCTCTATCTCTGCTGTCCATCAGAACAGCCACTAACCACATGTGGCTACTGGGCACTTGAAATGTGCTAGTTGGAAAGAACTGATGTTAAATTTTTATTTAGTTTTGATTAATTTGCATTTAAATAGTCACATGTGGCTAGCGGCTACCATATTGTACAGAGTAGTTCTAGAGCAGGGCTACCTATTTGAGCCTCCAGGAGTAATGAAATGCCCTGTATCTGTGCTATCTTGTAGGTAGAGTAGCCACTGGTCACACATGGTTAGTAAGCATCTGAAGTGTAGCTGAATATTAAATTCTATTTCATTAATTTTAGTAAATTTCATTTAGTTTTTTTAATTTTTTTTTTTTTTTTTTTTTTTTTTATTTATGATAGTCATAGAGAGAGAGAGAGAATGAGATAGAGACACAGGCAGAGGGAGAAGCAGGCTCCATGCACCGGGAGCCCGACGTGGGATTCGATCCCGGGTCTCCAGGATCGCGCCCTGGGCCAAAGGCAGGCGCCAAACCGCTGCGCCACCCAGGGATCCCTCATTTAGTTTTATTTAATTTTGAACTGGATATTAAATGAATATTTAGATTTTATATTTTATTTGATTTTAGTAAATTTCAACTTGAAGAAACAGGTGTGGCTAGTACGTGCTGTATTGGACAGTACAGTTCTAGAAACCTGCTTCTCAGTATATGGTTCATGGACCAACAGCATCAGCGACACTTGGGATGTTAAGAATTCAGACTCTGCTTGTGAACGGGATCCTCAGATTAAATTCTGAAAAGCACTAATACAGGCAGACATAATAAAATGAAATAAATGAATTATATGTGTGTATATATACAAATGTGTGCATGTCTGTGTGTGTGGTTGAGGACGTGGCCATGGATGAGGATGAGGAGTTCTGTGTCGTACAGAATAAAGCAGGGAAGGAGGACAAGGAGTGTAGAATAGAGAGGCTTCCATTTTTAGAAGAATGATCAGAAAAGGCTTCACCAAAGGGGTACCTGGGAGGCTCAGTTGATTAAACATCTGACTCTTGATTTTGGCTCAGGTCATGATCTCAAGCTTGTGAGATCGAGGCCCCATGTCGGGCTCCATGGTGGACGTGGAGCCTGCTTAAGATTCTCTGTCTCCCCCTGCCCCTCCCCTCCCCTCTCCTTTCTCTCTCTCTCTCTCTCTCTGTCTCCCTCCCTCTAAAAAAAAAGTCTTTTCTGAAAGGTGACTTTGGAGAAAAGACTTGAAGAAGGTTGGGGAACAGGCAGTGTGGGTACCTGCAGGAAGCGTTTCAGGCAGATGGAACAGCAAATGCAAAGCCCCTACGGCAGGAGCAAAAACCCTAATGCCTTGTTCCAAGCACTGCAAGGAGGCCAGCATGGTTGGAGCAGAAAGCATGGGGCAGGGGGGTGCAAGATGAGGCCTCAGAGGTAGTGGGGAGAGCTGTGTGAGGCTAGTGCCATTGCAAGGGTTTTGGCTTTTATTCCCAATGCGACTTGGGAATGGTAAGCAACAGGAATAATATGACTTGACATACTTTAAAGGGTGCCCTCTGGCTTTGTGTTGAAACAGTGACGCCAGGATACGAGCAGGGACGCGACCTGGGAAACCATTGCAAGGATCTGAGTGAGAGATGAGAGAGGTCTGGAATAGGGTGGTGGAGGTAGAAGTGATGAGAAGCGGCCAACTTCAGGGTATGTTTTGGAGAAAACACCAAAAGGATCTGCCTACCTTTGGATGTGGATTTAAAAACAACAGGAACAAGGGTAACTCCAAGCAAACTAGGTTCATTAACAAGGACTACAAAACAAAGTAGACATTATTTCCTGTGCTAGCTACCTGACAAAAACGTCAAAGGTCTGTCCAATCCATTCGCCTATCAATACTGGCACCTGGAGCAGGGAGTATATAGAAGGGCTATAGCCACACACACACGCACACACGCACGCGCGCGCACACACACACACACACACACATCAAACCACCTCCTTTGCTCTGGACCCTTCAGCTTTTCTCAATCTTGCTTGAGAGCCTGGGGATTCATCCTCAAGCAGATTTCCTCCCAAAAAACCTCCTTATAGAAATTCTGGAGTCACTCCTAGCTATTAGTTCTCTTCCCAAGGAAACTTCTGGAAAGCCATACAGACTAGTTGACACCTCCATCTTGGATCCTGGCTGACCCTTCACTCAGCAGGTCCCCTCCGGCCATCTCTTAAGTGGTTTCCCCTGGTTGCACTTGCTCTTCCCGGAATTCAGTCATTGTAGGCCAACAGCTATGAAGTATTTTGTTAATCGTTTAGCTTATTCAGCCACTATTTACTGAGCACCACTTAGGTGCCAAGCACTTTCTGAAAATGTGAAAAGAAGGGACAATTCCCTATACTTGAAAAACTTCCTTTGTTTAGAGAAAGACAGACTACAGATAAATGAGAACAATGCTGTATGTCGTGACGATAAGGGCTGAGAAGAAAACTGAAGTAGATTAGGGGCAGGTGCGTGCCCAAGGGGGGTGCTGTCTTAGGTAGGACGGTTAGGGGAAGCTCTGCCGAGATGGCATCTCACCAGGAAAGAGCAAGTACCTGCGCTGTAGTAATGCAAGCAATGTGCAACCGAATGCTCTTGTTAGCTTCCTATTACAGGTTACAGGTTACCCCCAGACTGGGCACCCCAACACCACATTTACGACCTCACCGTTTCTGTGGGTCCTAGAACCATATCGCTACTGGGTCACAAGTTTCGTATCTCACAGAGCTTGGAAGTGGTTCAGCTGGACGGTTCTGGCTCAGGGTCTCTCAGTCAAGATGCTGGCCCTGGCCGTAGCCATCAGAGGACTTGACAGGCTGGAGAACCCAGTTTCAACCTCATCGGTGGCTCTTGGCAGGAAGCCTTGCCATATGGGCTGCTCATGACATGGCAACTGGTTTCCCCCAGAGGAAGTGATCCAAGAAAGAGGGTAAGAGATAGCAAGCAGAGAGCCACCTGTTTTTAATGACCTCGTCTTAAAATGACATGCCGTCCCACGGACCGAGCCTCATAGGATGTGGAAGGGAACTACAGAGGCTGTGAATTCCAGAAGGCGGGCATCACCGCGGGGCTCTCTTGGAGGCTGCGACACCGAATACACAGTACCCCGTGCTTGAGCGCCACTCAGCATCTAGTTACTCAGGCCTCTTCCGAGCCACCTCTGCTAATCCCCCTCTCGGGAGCCAGGAGGAGAAGCAGGAGGAGAGTGGGGAGGAGGAGGAAGAGGAGAAAAGAAATAAAATGAAAAAGACATTTCTGCATTTTCCTTGGAGAGGCCTTTTCCCGTTTCGCAGCTCCTAAGCCCAGATCACCTCTAGCCGTGACTGCAGGCTCCACTGCTCGGGACCAGGCCGTGCTGCACCGTGGCAGCTCGCTCGCACCTCGAGACTCCTTTCTCCCACTAGCCACTGCCGTCACTCCAAATAGCACAGGGAGAAAGGAGTTTCCTGAGGATTTTATTTCCCCAAAGTTATGAATTATGCCAAATGTTCCCCTTATAACACAAAAGTTAGCCATAAGACAGTTTTTATTATAAATAATTACTTTCATTAAACCTGTTTGAAGACGTTGTCCATTTTATGATCCACTATCCCTTATTCAACATCTGACACTCTTAATTCAGTCAGGTGTCTGCACAATGTCTCATGCAATAAATTTCTCCTTGGGTTTAGTTCCAAGAAAAAAAAAATATCCTGCAGGCAAGCTTGCCTGCTTTCTTTTAACAGCCTAGGAAGTTGACATGTCTCAGTATATTTCTCTGTCTTCCTTTGTTTTCAGGAAATCCAGAAAATAATTAAGGCCAAACTATAATCTTTAGCTCTTTCTAGTTAACTAGTAACATCTCTTCTTTCTCTGTATCTCATATGATTACTCTTCTTTCACTATGTTTAAAGTCATATACCACCTCTCATCCTTTTGCAGTAGACAAAGTTTATATTCCAAATAAATAGTAAATTATGACAGCTTCAGCCAAGAGCAAATGATTTCTGACTCAAGCTCCAAAGCTTAGGTCCATATACACAAGTACTGTCGCTCAGCTCCAGTGGCACTGCTGAAGATGAAGGACTCTTAGCTGATCCCTCCAGCATCTTGAGAATGCTGCTGTCTTTTATATGTGTTCTTTTTTGAAAATCATAGAGCCAGCAGAAGATGATTCAGATTTGCCCGTCCTTTGAGGCAGCTTGGATACTATTTTTTTATTTTTATTTATCTTTTTGTTTATTTTTTATTTTTATTTTTTTGGATACTATTTTTTTATTTCCTGAATTGTGTCTCTCCATCGACAAACTCTCTATGTTAAATACAGAAAATATTCTGTATTTCTATTCTTTGAAGTCCTGGCCCCCAATAACTCAGAATGTGATTATATTTGGTGGTAGGTCTTTACAGACATAATTACGTTAAAATGAGCTCATTAGGCTGGACTCTAATCAAATGACTGGCGTCCTTATAAGAAGAGGAAATTTGGACATAGACAAATACAGGGGGAAGGCTACATGAAGTTACAGGGAGAAGACAGACATCTACTGGCCAAGGAGGAAGGCGTCAGAAGAAACAACCCTGTGGTCACCATGATGTTGGACCTTTAATCTCTATAATTGAGAAAATAAATTTCTGTTGTGCAAACCACCAATCTGCAGTACTTTGTTATGAGAGACCTAGTTAACTAATATATGATTATATCCTCTGACGAAGGAATAAAAACTAAAGCCATAAAAAAAAAAAAAAAAAAAAAACTAAAGCCATCAACGTTTTCATAACTGGGGTCAAACCAGAGCTGTCTACAGTTTGGTTTGAAGGTATGAAGCCATGTAGAGCCTGAGCATAGGGAAAAAAATGACAAAAACTAATCATGTTAAAGATACTGGCTCTATCTCAAGTGAACTTCTGGAAGTATCTAAAGCATGGTCCAGCCTGATCAACAGGTCACTCCTCTGAACCCTACTGGGATAAGGTAATGCTAATAGGGGAAGGAGGTATCAAGGAGAAGATGTTTCCTACAAGGCCCAAAGTTTGGGCTTCTCCACTCAGCTCTGAAGTACCACAGTTGGTCGTATTTGTTATGGCCCAAACCTACTACTTATCATCTTCTGTTCACCTTTTGAAATTGTTTTAAATCCCTACATGTGGGACACCTGGGTGGCTCAGGGGTTGAGTCTCTGCCTTCGGCCCAGGGCGTGACCCTGGGGTCCTGAGATCGAGTCCCACGTCGGGCTCCCTGCATGGAGCCTGCTTCTCCCTCTGCCTGGGTCTCTGCCTCTCTCTGTGGGTCTCTTATGAATAAATAAGTAAAATCTTTTTTTAAAAATCCCTCCATGTGTTAAATTGCTTGTCTCAACTACGAGACTGGCAGGCAGCATAAGACCTTCTCTGGTCTGGGAAGAGACCCTGCAGTATAAGCACCACAGGTCATATTCATGTTACATCCCACTGACACATTCTTGCTTTTCCAAAGAGAACCAAAGGAGCGTACTTGGCCCAGAGGATTTTTGCAGTAGTACAGGTCAGCTGAAATCATGCCAGAATTACATTTCCAGCATCTAATTTGATCTTATGATCAAGTAGAATGGGGATTGCTGGGGAGGGCATGGGGAGAGGCAATGGGTGGAAATTCAGAACCAGGAAAAAGTTGTCCCCTGTAGATAAGCTAAAGACACACACATATTTCCTTTTCTTCCACTCTTCCTTTTTTTTAAAAATTTTTTTAACTACAGTAGTATTTCCTTTTCATCAAGGGAATATAAATATTTATGCGCCCAAAGATGGTGTTGCTAGTGACACTCAACTTTATTATCATCTTCAGAATGTGCTGTAGTCAGAGCTATTCCAAAGATTTCCATGCTATTATGCCAATGGCCAACTTTGATAAATGAAGGCCTATATCCACTTTCTTTTGAGCTCTGTTTAAATGTGCATAGTGATGTTCTTATCAGTTGGACCCATCCATGCAAAGATGCAAGCCTGTCTGTGAAAAAAGTAGGATGTTTAACTGCTGACTCAAGTATCCAGGTGCCAGATGCATACACATCTGAAGCACTGATGGATGCTGTGTCCCTTTATCAGTGTTTGTTATGATAACAGGACTGGTAAGTATAGTTCATCAGCTACTATTTTTTGGCTGGAGGAAGGATGAATGGTGGCTATGACAGTGCCATCATAGTCAACATCATTCATCCTCTGTACCACGACTGGCTGCTTCCTGTAACTGCTTCCTTCATCATTTTGGTAGAACAAACCAGCTATGGCCAAAGTATGGTGCTCACTGCCATCTCCTGAGATGGCGTGGAGTTATGGAGTCACTGATAGTCTTGCATCAGAGCTATCAGCTCTATGCCTTATTAGCCATATGACCCTGGGCAGTTCACTTAATCCTTCTCTCCTCAATGGCCCCATCCCTCCTGTGTAGGAATCTGACCCAGACCCCTTCTCTTGGTTGTAGAGGGAGAGATGATAGATGAAAGTACTTTGTCAACTTCAAAGCCCTTATATAAAAAGATAAGTAACTTGTCTGCACTTCTAACAAAGTCCTCAGGGTACAAACCCAGAAAGATCTTACATCTGTTTTCCTGTTCTGCTCCACCAAGCTCTCCAAGGTTGTCTCCGAGAAGTCCTGCTCATTTCTCTTTTATTGGCATTGATTCCTGGCTTTTTATAATATTGCTGAAGCCACCTCAGATACTACGCTGAAAATACTGAGTAAGCAATTAGTTAGGCTTGGTGAAGTTTTGAAAACTTCAGAGTTAACTTAATCTTTTGGGATTTAGTTAATAACACTATCAACTTGTTTTAAATTTGATCCTCCTTTCTGTGTTAGTAACAGATCACTTCTGTACCCAAAGAAGCTGGCTCCTAAATAGGCACAGTAACGTCAGTAGGAACCTGGAGAACAGGAAGCCTGGGCGCCATGCATCTCAGTGTTCTCAGCCCTGAAAAGCTGCACCCCAATTCCTTTTCTGTTCTGCATGCTCTGTTCTGCCTACAACAAAAACAAAAACAAAGCATGGAAGAAAGTGGTGGCATGGTGGTGACAGGGAAGCCCGGGAGAAAGAGCAGATTGAGAGATCTGGGCAATCCTCATAGCGGTTCTAACCATGGCTGATGGCTCTGGCCACATTCGTCAACGAGGACAAAAGTGACCTGCCAGCCACGCCAAGGGATTGTCCTCAGCTGGAAAATAAATAGACACATAGATTAATGGAACAGAATAGAAAGCCCAGAAATAAACCCACAATTCTATGGTCAATTAATCTGTGACAAAGGAGGTAAGGATATACAATGGGAAAAACTTTCTTCAACAAATGGTATTGGGAGAACTGGATAGCTATGCAGAAGAATGAAACTGAACCACTTTCTTATAGTATATATAAAACAATCTCAAAATGGATTAAATACCTACATGTGAGACCTGAAATCAAAAAATTCCTAGAAGACATCAGCAGCAATCTCTTTGACATCAGCCTAAGAAACATTTTTTCTAGATATGTCTCCTTTGTCAAAAATACAAGAAAACCCAAACAACCCCCACAAAAGCAGTAATAAACTATTGGGACTACACCAAAATAAAAGGCTTTTGCACAGGGAAGGCATCACCAACAAAACAAAAAGAGAACCCAGTAAATAGGAGAAGATAATTGCAAATGATGTATCTGATGAAATGTTAGTATTCAAAATATGTCAAGAACTTATACAACTCAAATTTTTTTAATTAAAAAAAACAACATATACAAGTCAATAACAACAACAACAAATGCCAAACAAATCAATTAAAAAATGAGCAGAAGACATAAACAGACTTTTCTCCAAAGAAGACATATAGATGGTCAGCAGACACACGAAAAGATGCTCAACCTCACTCATCATCAGGGAAATGCAAATCAAAACTACAATGAGATACCACCTCACAGCTGTCAGTACGGCTACAGTCAAACACTCAAGAAACAAAAAGTGTAGGTGAGATGTCGAGAAAAAGGAACCCTCGTGCACCGTTGGTGGGAATGCAGACTGGTACAGCCACTACGGAAACCAGTATGGGGGTTCCTCAAAACATTAAAACTACCCGACCATCCAGTAATTGTACTACTGGGTATTTACCCAAAGGATATGAAAACACTAATTTGAAGGGATACACGCAGCCCTGTGTTTCCTGCAACGTTATTTACAGTAGCCAAACTATGGGAGCAACCCAAGTGTCCATCAATAGGCCAATGGATAAAGAAGGATGGTGTGTGTGTGTGTGTGTGTGTGTGTATTATATATATATATATATTACTCAGCCATAAAGAAGAATGAAACCCTGCCATATACAACAATATGGTTGGATCTAGAGAATATCATGCTAAACAAACTAAGCCAGCCAAGAGAAATATACCTTGCTTCACTCACATGTGGAATTTAAGAAACAAAACAAACGGAGGAAAAGAGACAAACAAAAAACCAGACTTGTAAATATAGAGAAGAAACTGGTGGTTGCCAGAGGGGAGGTGGGTCAGGGGATGAGAGAAACAGGTGAAGGGGATTGAGTGTGTACTCGTAACGGTGAGCACCGAGTAATATACAGAATTGTTGAATCCCTATACTGTACACCTGAAACCAATATAACATTGTATGTTAATGATACTGGAACTTAAAATAAATCAATAAAAATTTTTCAAAATAAAGAGTATAAACCAACAGAAGGAAGTGGAGAGGACATCTTCATTATATCGTAACTCCACACTTTTCCCGCACTAAACTTGTCCAGATTCTTTTCCCTCAAAACATAAATACACAAAATAACACAATAAAGTGACTACTACAAACAATATCCTGCTGCTTCACGGTGTCAATCCAGAAGAAACCTTAAGATTTGGACATTTCATCTGGATTCATTCTAGATCAATGGAAGGGCACTATCTTTCACAAGGTTCTATCCCGTAGAGCAGAAGGAAACTGAACTCTAGTGTAAGCAGATGCCTCTGAATGTTCACACGTAGGTTTACTCTACACACTGCAAACAACCCCCGGGAGATCCGACCAAGGAGGACCTCTATTCTCCTTCCACAGGGATGCAGAACTTTCTAGCCATCAGTAACTCCAGACTTGGAAATTGAAATTTATGAAAAGTGTTCTATTCAGAGTAAAATCCGAGAAGGACTTCCTTAGAGTGAGCCGTAACATTGGAAATGGGCTTGCCTGCATCAACCCACGCTACACCGGACTACGATCTAGGCACAAAGGCGCTAATAGAGCAGAAGGCAGGAGATTGTGCCACTTTACCTTGTACCCTAGTTGTCCTGAGAAGTTCCCTTAATGGTGTCCTTCTGGGAGCAGCTACAGCCTCAGAGCTCCTCGTTAAGAGCCCCTGGGCTTCTTGTGAAAGGTGTCAGCTCCTTCGCAGATTTCTGCAAAGCCAGGGAGAGGTGACCATCTCTAAACCCCAGAGTTCCTGAGCAGGAGCGTGCGTCCTCTGCTCATGAAGCTGGGTGACACGGACAAGGCCCTAACCTAATTTCCTCATCTTGAAAGTAAGAATAATAGTACCCACGCCACGTAAGGGGCACCTGGGGGGCTCAGTGGCTGAGCTGAGCTTGGGCTCAGGGTGTGACCCTGGGGTCCCGGAATGGAGTCCGACGTCGGGCTCCCTGCATGGAGCCTGCTTCTCCCTCTGCCTGGGTCTCTGCCTCTCTCTCTGCGTCTCTCATGAATAAATAAATAAAATCTTCAAAATAGTACCCACTGCATGAGATTGTTATGACCATTAGTTCAATTAAACAAGCAAGAGTGGCCAGAGCCATCGCTCTGCCAGGGTTGCGAGACCTTTCAGTGTCGGCCACCTCTTCTTCCTTGGCTTCCCCATAGAGATACTAATTCAGTTTTCAGTTTCACTTTACCAGTCACCCCATAGGGACCTAAGGTTCTCCAACTTTGGGGTGCACCAGGATCCCCTGAAGGGCTTCTTAAAAAACTGTTTGATGGGCTGCATCCCAGAATCTTCTGATTTTGATGGGGCCAGGGAATGTGCATCCCCAACAAGTTTTAAGGGAATGCCGATCTTGCCACCTTGGGGACCACACGCTAAGACCCACTAGTGTAGAGCATCGACTTTGTTAAATACTCTCTTTGTCAAGCAAACCCTTTTATTCTAAAAAGGACAAGATTAGGTTAAGGTACATTAATCTATTTAGGATTCATCTCAAATTATTCATCAGAATTTATTTTTAAAAGTATATAAAAGTTGTAAAAGTCTACCCTCTAAGATGCTTTTACAAATTGATTTCTTTGAATGGGAAATTCAAGAACACAAGAAAAATGGAGAAGAAACCTGCCATGTGGGTACGAATTTTCCCTTTATAGTATCACCCAATCTTGTTCAACTTTGGCTATTACTCATGGCTTGTTTTATGTCTATTGTTTTTATTTACAAAACCAAAACAAAAAGTTGGAACTCACTCTGTTTTTGGAATTATGTGACTGTAGAGCAGATGGTACAATCAAAAGCCTAGTGCCCTTTCCTTCACTTTCTGCAAAGTGCCAGCTGCAAGGACTTCTGAGATCACAGGGAGAAGGAAAATCTCATCCTCCTGATAGAAAATGAAAATCCCCTCAGCATTTACAAAACTTGGAAAGGAAGTAGCTGTTCGCTTCATGATATGGAGAAGTACGTGGGGCAAGGACCCAAAACTCAGAGCCTGCTTTCCATCACGTTACACACAGAGAAGGGACCCAGACATGCCAGAGATAGTCTATATTGGATACAGATGTCCCCCAAAGAGCAAGCTTATTCAGTTAAACTGCCACGGCAACACCAGCTGCTTATGAAATCATGAGGAGAGAGGGGTGAGGAGGGTTACATGTTCAGACATAAATTTACAGTGATTTTACAAACCTCATTATTTCCAAAGAAGAGTGAGATGAAGGCAGGCTGCTTAGAAAACTGGACCCGCCGGTTAGACCTACCATCCCCTACTCCACTGAACGCTATTTCTGCAAAATATGTGCACTAAAGGGACAATTGAGGCAATTATCTAGAACACCAAGAAAGGTCCTCTTTGATTCAATCAAGTGTCTGCTCAAATAGGTAGACTTAACTTATATAAGTGGAACTGAATGTCATCCCCTTATCAAACACTGTGGGTCCAGACTTCCTATTCTAAAATGGCTGGCGAATGGCTCCTGAAGAAACTTCTCCTAGCTTCCTCTAACATTTTGCTTCACTTTATGAGCTTTCTGGCTAAAGCTCAACCCATCCATCCATCTGTCAATCAATTAATAATGACTTCCATGGCTCTGAAAAGTAGAACTGATGGAAAAATGTTTCCAGAATCTGAAGGAATTTCTAGTAACTATTAAAAGGGTGGAAATTTACCTACTGTCTGCTTCTGGCTGGGAAAGGGAAGGGCGGTGTGCCGTCAGAAAGGTGGACCACGGTTTCTTATCTGCAAGGAAATGCCAATTGAAGTACTACCACATGTGATTTTGAGGATGGGTAGCACCTTTATATTTAAACTTGTTGGAGACTGAAATTCCCGGAAAGCTCCTAAGCAAGAAGGAAGTTTGATGGTGAACATCCAGGGAGAGGAGGTAACCAAAGAAAGTACTCTGGATGCAGCTATGGAAACAGTCCAGAAAGCAGGACTGACCTGGGGTAAGGTTCCCACTGCGGTCTATCTCTTTAAAGTGTCAGAGAGCCAGGAAGACTGTGAAGATTAGCATAAACATACAGGAGATGAATCCACTACCCACGATACTACCTCAAAAGCTTCACACAGAAAAAAAAATAAAAAAATAAAAAAAAAAAAAGCTTCACACAGGCAGCTCTGGTGTCTAGAAATCCTCCAACTACCCCTCCTCTTCACCTGGATAACCCTGCATACCTTTCCTCACCGCCGCCTGGAGCTGGTTTCACCACAGAAGCTTCTCTAAAATCCATAATAAGGGAAGATGCCCTATGGCACCACCCCTCACATTTATTTTATTTTATTGCATTTTTCAGGTTTCTCGGGAATCTGAAAGCTTTACAAAGCAAGGGCCACATCTCCCCAGCCCAATGCCAGGGTTAGAACTCATATGAACTAGCACAAAGGAGTTCCTCAGAGACATAATGAAGGGTTACCAGTCTCCAGAAACAATTGGAGAGATAGACAGGTCGTACTACTGAGAGAGAGATTTATTTTAAGGGATTGGCTAAATAAGAATGTGGCGACTAGGAAGTCTGAAATCCATCAGGCAGGAGGACAAGCTGAAAACTCAGCCACAATTTCTATGGTACATTCTTGAAGCACAATTTCTTCTCTGGGAACTCCCAGGTTTCTTTTTGTATTTTTAAGCCCTTCAACTGATTGGATGAGACCCACTCCAACTAGGGAGGAGAATCCAACTGTAAAAGTCACCTGAGGGATCTCTGGGTGGCTCAGCGGTTTGGTGCCTGCCTTCAGCCCAGGGCGTGATCCTGGAGTAAGTCCTGGGATCGAGTCCCACGTCAGGCCCCTGCATGGAGCCTGCTTCTTCATCTGCCTGGGTCTCTGTCCCTCTCTCTCTCTCTCTGTCTCATGAATAAATAAATAAAATCTTAAAAAAAATAAAAGTGAATGCAAGTGCTAATCACATTTATAAAAGGCCTTCACAAGAACATCTGGACTAGCCTTTGATCAAACAACTGAGCACCATAACCTGGCCAAGTTGACTCATGAAATTAGTGTATAATTGATATATTATAGGAAGGACTATTTATAAAAGTAAGGGAAATCAAAATTGATATTATGCAAGAGTTTGAACAACAGGGCTGCCATTACCCATGGGCCTGAAAAGGTAAGGGGAGGAGAGGTCGTTGTGAGCAGTTACCAGAATATGGACAAAACGAGTTATGTGTAAGAGGTGCCTTAGTGAAGGCCCTGAGTCAAGAGACCAGCAGCCTCAGGGAGGGGGCCGGAGGAATGGATACCACCACCTCCCTGCCCCCACCCTCCAGTCTCCTCCAGACTCCCACTGGCTGGACCCCACTGAAAAACCACAGGCCAAGTAGAGCCCTGGGAACTGTAGAGCAGCCAGTGGAGAAACAGATTATCTCAGCGAGGCTTCAATCAGCAACCACGTTGACCGAGCCAGAAAATAGTCTACATCCTTTCTGTAAGTTAACAATGGACCTGACTCTACCTCAGATCACTGGAAGTTGTGTGAACGTTAAATACAACAGAACATTATCCTCAAGACTCAGGTACAAAAACTTCCTTAAAGACTATTTACAAAAAAAAAAAAAAAAGACTATTTACAATAGGAGTCAGGTGAAAAATGTGGAAATCTGGCATCGGTTAATGGCTGAAAGAAAATATGAACATTTTGGCAAAGAAGAGAAAGCTAGAAGGAGAGAGACAGCTGAGCAGGAAAGGTAGCACAGTGCCATGAACAGCAGACAAATGGGACACGGGCTAGTAGAAGGAAGTGATAGCAATATAATCACAACATGAAAGTTTCTACGAGAGGCGGTAAAATACAGAGCCAACAATGTAAAAAAAAATAATAATAAAAGAAGTGATATGGAAGAGAAGCTGGGGCAACTCTACAGAAGCAACCTCAAAGGCATATTTGAAAAACAACTTTCATGTTTATGGACTTTGCTGAGTATGAGCTTTAAAATATGATGCTCCAGGGGCGTGGGGAGTGGGGGGAGGTGGGGGGGCTCAGTCAGTCAGGCCTTCTGCTCAGGTCGTGACCCCGGGGTCCTGGGCTGGAGCCGAGCAGGGCGACCTGCTCAGCGGGGAGCCTGCTTCTCCTTCTCCCCCTGCTGCTCCTGCTGCTCGCGGGCTCTCTCACTCACTCTCTTTCTCTCAAACAAAATCTTTAAAAAAAAAATTTTTTTTAAATGCTTAAAAAGTGTGAGGATACAAATTTAAAGTGCCTTCGTGTGTTGTAGGAAAATTCAGTAACGAGACACCTACGTCCTGATGGAAGTTTGGAATTTCAGAAGTAAAGACAGATCATATTATAAGCTTCTTGAATAGATTGAGTGGAAGTTGCCTTTGCTCATTACTTACTCTCTGCAGCTCTAAGGACCAGGAGGCGACGGGGACACAGGTAACTGCACGGCCGGGGCTTTTTAACATGGCAGGTTGCTCCAGAGGAACACAGAGACATCCAGGTGCTCCGGAAAAGGACCCTTGCATTCTGAACAGTCTCAGTAGGAGGAGAGGAATCGAACCCTAAATCTCGTGTCCCGTCCACAGAGCGTGACCTCTAGCAGAGGGCGGCGCTTGTTAACATAGCAGGACTCCAGGCGCTCCACGAGGCCACCCCGAGCACGCGGGCCGGACCCAGCCATTTGCCCCCCCGTACAGACCCCGGCACTGGTGTGGGACATTTGTCCGGCTTAAGCTCCTGCCAGCTTACAATCAAGCCGGCTCAGTGCAGCAGCCCACCCCGCAGCCCAGGCCTGGGTCCCCCCAGAGGACTTCCCTCCCGTTTCACTCGATCAGTGGCAGAGACCGGGGCATTTTCATAATTGCCTCACAGCCGTGGAGCCGTGGTTGATGACACTTGAAATAAAAACCTTGTATTTTGTGCCTACACCTGCCTAGCACGGCTCCGATTCTTGACCACTGGGACGCTGAATGGGAAGGTGTACCAAGCGCTGTGTTTCCTTCATTCATAAAACTAGGCGTGTATAGGCGATCCCAGTGCTGTTGCAAATTACTTGAGTAACAGTTTTTGGCTTCCCTAAAATTCATGTTGAAGACAGCAATGATGGGAGATTTTTAATCAGGAAAACCCAATAAATCTACTCAGGGGCTGACATTAGTGATTACTGATTGGTTCTTTATAGAACCTAAAGAATATAGTTGTCATACAGCATCTATAAATGTCCCTTTGTTAATGCTTAAAAGTCAGTGTACACAGCACGATGTCAACTATGTTTCTTGAAAAGTACAGAAAAAGGCAATAGGAAAATGCACCCAAAGTATTATTAACATCTGTATACTTTCAATATTTTGAATATGGATTTTGTCAGCATTTCTAATTTTTCTATAATAAACATGTATAATTTTTAAGTCAGAAAAAATAAACTTGGGCATCTGGCTGGCTCAGTGGTTGAGCATCTGTCTTTGGCTCAGGTCGTGACCCCCAGGGTCCTGGGATCGAATCCCCCATCAGGCTCCCTACAGGGAGCCTGCTTCTCCCTCTGCCTGTGTCTCAGCCTCTCTCTGTGTGTCTCTCATGAATAAATAAAATATTTTTTTTAAAAAAGAAAAAAACTAAAAAAATTCAGCATATATGATATGTTCTATACTTTAACACAACCACATAAAAATTCACAGCAAAAGATGGAAAGAAAATAAATCAGTGTGTTAGCAGTGTTTATCTCTGAGATGAAGAAATATAGGAAATTTATTTTCTTCATTTTTGCAATATTTGAGACATTTTGACAAACTCACATTTTAGATCTATAAGGGATTAAATGAAAGAAACATGAAAGCATTTTAACAGTGATTTATCTTTCTCTGCAGAATAACAGTATGAAAGAGTTTCATTGAGGAGTGTTATGACCCAATAATAATAAAAATCATACAATAACAACAAGAAGTAATATTTATATGAAGGGTATGATGTGCCAAGCATTCCCTAAGCATTTAAATTCTTTGTCTTATTTAGCTCTAAAGAGCTTTATGAGACGTATCGCCATTAGAATAAACCATTCTACAGAAGGGAACAGTAAGTCTAAAAGGGAGGAATAGCTCGTCTAACAGCTAGCAAAGGGGGAGGGTCTACATTTTAGACCAAACTCTCTGAACAAAAAGCAAAAGGATAAAGGTGAAAATGGAATATATGGGAACGGCTCCCTCGCACCCAGATCAGGACCTCTTACTTCCAAGTTAACTTCCGGAGGAGAAGGGTCTCCTCCACCCTAGACACACCCCAACTCATGGACACGTTTAACGCTTCCGTGGGGCCTTTACCTGCACACCAACTCCCCCACGTGAATGTCCTGCATGCCCAGCAACTTGACTGGCCAACTTGACAAGTGCTTGTGTGATGTTGACTTGGGGCGACAAGGGGAGAAGAGGGGAGAAGAAGAAAAAGAAAGAGGAGGAGGAGGGAGCACTCGGGCTACCCGAGCAGTCAACAGGCTTTCTTGATCTCCTCAGTCTACAGTGTGTTGTCTCTGCTCTGTGGACTCCTTTTTAGCCCTTCTCATCCTCGTAAGTCTACATTTACTTGTGAGAGTTTTTTAAATCACCTGTCTTTCTGACTTGATTGTCAGCATCAGGATGGCCAATATCAGGTTTCTTTTATCTGTGCTTTGATTTGTCCAGCACAGTTCCAGCTTATGCCTATTTTTCTGGCATACTTACTAACAGTTCCCTGCAAGTCTCCACCACATCTGGTGTGGACAATGAGTTATAGGATAAGCCTTTCTGAGTGTAATTGTACTTTCACCGCCTAAAGTGCTTGGCATGTTTTGAGAACTTTCTACATAACTGTTGAATGAATGAATGAATCAATCAATCAATCAATCAATCAATGATCCATTACCACCTGGGAACTGAAGTTTCAATTTCTTGCTCTTCCCGGAGCTAAGCAAGAGCTTTCCCTGGGTAGGTTTTGTTCATGGAGGTGAGTGGAAATGAGACATCTGGTCCCCTTGTTACTTGTGTAAGTCAGGGCTCATCCTCTCTGTTATAGGTCTGGGTATTCATTATGGGAATTTGATCTGATACCACTGTGGGAGAAGCTGAGAAGTGAAGGTCCCGGAGGGGAGCTGGATGACGAAGGGAGTCATTGTGGGCTGAGCCACCAGAGTGGATCCATGCAGGGAAAGCTCACGGCCAGGCTGAGGACGTCACAGCAACCTTCAGAGCAGAGTGGCTAAGCTTTCATGACCGCCTCCAAAGCTGGCTTCAATTCATCCTTGGTCAAGCGCAACTCAAGACCATGCAGGGAATGGAACCTGGGGAACATCATTTTTGCCCAAGCACATTGGCGCGGTATAAGCCAGCGTGCTTTCCTCTGCTTGTGTGTGCACGCATTTGCACCCTCCTTTTTGTCTGTGGCATCCCCCTCTCTAGCAAGGTCCTGCAGATTTTTCAAATGACCCTGCATCCTCTTCCTGGGAAGAAATGCGCAGCATGGCTTGTCCCAATTCTGAGCTTTCCTCTGACAAATGAAGGAATATTTCTTCAAGTCCTTTGGGTTCCCAAAGTCACATTATTGTAATTGTTTTAACATGTAGCCTTAATTGAGGAAAGGATTGAGCCCTAGGAGAGCAACACTTTTCCCAGAAAAACACAAAACCTCTCTACTTATGGTGGTGGAGTCAATATTATGCTTATACCGTGGCTTCTGTTTGTTTCCTGTAAGCCTCCCTGATGCATGATCACCACATATAAAATAGCTTTCATCAGCAGGGAGGGAAAATAGTTGATTTTTAAAATCAGCTTCTAAGCGAACTGGAGGCGCAAGGCCACTTTAGGAACGCTCCCGGTTCTGGTTGACGCTGCCGTGTCTCAGAAAATCAGATGAAGAAGAACGCCCTCAGCCCTTCCCCGGCGGGGCTACCAGGTATCAAGCTACAGCTGGGGGGAGACCCCAGACCGGCAGGCGAGCTCCAGAGGGAGAGCCGGCCAGCAAGCCCTAACGACGATTTGATGGGCAAGTTTATTATTAGGAAAGTGCGGCCGTGAATTCATATTCAGAGTCACAGAGGCAGGCGAACTACGAAGATCAAGTAAGAAAGAGCGAGAGGCCAAACCTAGGGGTACAATTTGGAATTCAGACAAGGTGTAGGAGCTACAATTCAGACATCACGTCTGGAGTTAGAGCGTATCGATATTATCCTTCATCCCTACGCCCTGTTACTGTGATCTTGAGCCCTCTCTATCTCTGTCTCTCTCTCTCACACACATACCACCATTTAAGTGCTGATGCCACCTGAGAATAGGGTAAGATAGTCAACAAACCCAGACCAAACCAGGAACCAGCTGAACTACATGCTGGCCGCCTACAGAAGCCACTCGAGTGACCTGCCTTTATAAGGCCATCGACTTAGATTTAACTACACTGCACCCGTTCATACCACGGCACGGCAGCCAGTTTGAATGCTCACACTCTCGGTGAGCCCAAATTTGGGGTGATTGTATTTCCAAATGTAGAAATTCATGATGTGAAAGATAGACTGTGACAGTCCAGCATCATGGCACTTAGTGCTCGTCCTCTAGATCCCTGTCCTCTGTCTCATGGAGAAATCTTACCTGCTCTTCCCTCAGGGTATCCAGCCTTTGCTATCACACACTCTGATAATCTACATCACATCTCTCTCTGCTCAGACCTAAAGCTCCATTAGCTCAGAATTTGCATCAGAATTGTCTTTTTATTTATCACAGGAGCTCAGTTAATTATGCCTAAATAAATCAAACAATAGGTTTTAGGACCCTAACAGTACTCGACAAGGCAATTAATTGTTGTTCTTGTCATTTATGTTACGTTTTCCCTATTAGTGTATTGTTTTCTCACATTTACTGCCAGATTTCAATAATAGAGTGCTTGAGGTTAAGAGTCTTTCCTCTAAATTTGCAAGAGAATACCATTGATGTCAAGATGTATAATCTCATTATGGGGGAAAGTCAGTGGGCTGCCAATGAGGGTTGAGATGCACAGCATGTCATTGCATATAAAATATTATCACTGATTGAGACAGGAACAGGTTCATCACCTTACTCTGCCATTTACTGAGTGTGACTCTAGGCAATGTCCTCATGTGCAAAGTGTGGACGATGATGCCCATCTCTTAGATTGACTGTGGAGAAAAAATGAGAGATGTGTAAAAAATCTTAGCACATAGTTCATGCTCAATGCATGGGAGTTTCAGACATTTTCCTAAATTTCAGAATCAGTAATTTGAAAAATTATTAAACTCCATAATTTGGAGTAAATGTATTAAAAAGTATTACAGTCACTTTTAATCTGCTATCTAAGATATTAAATTGAATAGGTTCCAAAAAGCAAGTGATGCTTGGGTTAGGTACATTTGTAATTTTCTGATGATGACACCAAAAAGCACAGTCATGCTCTCTCATGTGATGCAAGGATGTCTGCCTCCGGGGATCCCTGGGTGGCTCAGCGGTTTAGCACCGCCTTCAGCCCAGGGTGTGATCCTGGAGACCCGGGATCGAGTCCCATGTCAGGTTCCCTGCATGGAGCCTGCTTCTCCCTCTGCCTGGGTCTCTGCCTCTCTCTCTGTGTCTCTCATGAATAAATAAATAAAATCTTAAAAAAAAAAAAAGACAGAAAGACAGGATGTCTGTGGCCAAGAATGAACAGAGGCCACACCAGAGTGTCCATCTGAGTGCTCTAATGCAAGAGGAAGTGGAGGTGGTGGCCCTACATCTCCTCTTATCCTCACATTGACATGCACTGCCACCCTCCTCAAATGCACGCTCCAGCTTCCTGTGCACACACCCCAGAGGGGTGAGGGAGGTAAAATGCCGGTTTTATAGAGTGTCCAGGAGACCAAGACTTCAAGAAGTGTGAATATCACCACCAGCCAATGAAATTCCAGATGAAAACTATGAGTTTTAGTCACCATGTCATCCATCAGCTCTGGCGGATGGGACTGACTCGCAACAAACCGTGGAAAAGAGGAGATGTCCAAAATGAGGCTTATTGAACTGGAATTGCTGTACCTTCTATGCTCTGACTCTCCCTATCATCACTTTTTCTGTTTGGGTTCAGGTAACAATGAAGGATCTAAAATAGAAAAAGATGTCCCCACCATGTAACGCACTGTGCCTCAAGGCATGATTGTGTCCCTGAAGACACCTCTCCATCAGGAGTCTTTGGATCATCCTTTACTGCTCCTTCCCTGTGATAGGTTTGTGATGTGTCAACCTGGCCAGGCTGAACTAGTCTCCAGTATTCCCTTTTCTATATGTTTGTAGTTTGGATGAGCTATAAGAGAGATCTCTTCTAAGAGCTGGAGGATGGAGGGAAGGTAACAGCCAATTTGTAGGATACACCACCTTCTCCTTGATATTCAATCAAACACTGTTAGAGGTGATGCTGTGAGGGACTTTTCACATGTAATCAAAGCCCTTAATCAATTGACTTTATGTTAATCAAAAGGGAGATGATCCTGGGTGGGCCTGGCTTAATCAGTTGTAAGTCTTTGACAGAGAAATTAGGATTTCCCTGAGCCGAGTGGCTCCACACAGCAGTTGAGTGTGCAGTTAGTCTCCTTCTCCCTGGATCTTCCTTCTTAACTGCTTGTCTGTGAGCCACATGCCTATGGTGTTCCAGCCCACTTGTGATCTTCCCTCTCTGCCTGCCTGCCTGTGCTCTTTGGCCTTAATCAACTGCACAATTGCAAAGTCAATTCCAAATAATAAATCCATACACAAAAACCAGGCATCCTACTCGTTCTGCTTCTCCAGTTGAACCCAGACAGGTAAACCCCCCTCAACCTTAATCATCCCTCTGGGCACTTACCAAGTCCTGTCAACTCTTTTGTCTAAGTAATACCTTAATATTACTGAAGATGACACTGCCACCTGGGGAATCCAGTTCCAGATTCTCATTTCTCCCAGGGCTCACAATTTATTTCTATCCTTTCCCCACCACCAGCCAAGTCCATATCATCAGCTCTCACTAGAATGACTACACAGTTCTGTGACCTGCTATTCAGCAAGCCATTCTTTTCTTTTTTTTTTTTTTTTAAAGATTTTAGTTATTCTATATGTTGGCAAATTGAACACCAATAAAAAATAAATTTATAAAAAAAGATTTTATTTATTTGAGAGAGAGAAATCACAGGTAGGGGGAGGGGAGGGGGCAGAGGGAGAAGCGGACTCCCCAGTGAGCAGGGAGCCTGATGTGAGGCTCAATCCCAGGACCCTGAGATCATAACCCAAGCCAGTGGCAAACCATTCTTATCCAGCCTACTTTCTCCATGGAAGACAGGGTAAACTTCCATAAATACAAATCTGAACACGTCAGCTTCCAGTTGAAACTTTTCTGTGGTTTCCCAGTGGGGAAAGTACTGGATCCTTGACGTGCCCTAAAAGCTTCTGCACTACCTGGCTTCTCACCACTCGTGTCCCTCACACCACAGTCTACCTTTCCGCTGCTACACAGTGAAAATGTTCTTCCAACATTCCCTACATGGTGAGGAGAATAATAGTATCCCAAAGATGTTCATATCCCAATCCCCAGAACCTCTGAGTTTGTTATGTCATATGGCAAGGTCGAATTAAGTTTGCTAATCAGCTGACCTTCAGGAGGGATGATTATCCTGGATTGTCAGGGTGGGCGCGATGTTACCATAGGGTCCTTATTAGTGAAAAAAGGAGGCAGGAGAGTCAGAGTTTGAGAGAGATTTGAAGATGCTACACTGCTGGTTTTGAAGACAGAGCGATGGACCATGATCAAAGGATAAGATAGTCTCTAGATGCTAAAAAAGATAAGGAAATGCATTCTTTCACTGAGCCTCCAGAAGGAACAAAACTTGGCTAACATCTTGATTTTTGCCCAGTGAGATCCATTTTGGACTTCTGACCTCCAAAACTGTAGGACAATACATTTTTATGTTTTAAATCACCAACTTAGTAGTAATTGGCTGGAGAAGCAAAAGAAATCTAATCTACCATTGGGAATTCACAGGCAGTAAAATTTCACAAGTAATGAAAAATGCTATCAACTTTTAATTTTATAAATAAAAAGAACTATTATCTACTATACTTCTATTTTCATTAATGAAAGGAATTCTTAACTTTTGTTTTGAAATAAAGAAACTTGCAGAGAACTCACAGCAATAATACAAAGAACTCTCATTTACATTTTATTCAGATTCCTTTATTATTAATATTTTGCCAAATTTATTATTCTTTCTTTCTGTGTTTCATTCTTTCTCAACATATTTTTTTCTTAACATTTCTTTACTGGTCGCTCTCTTTTTTTCTCTTACTGCCTCCTTCTGCACATACACATACAAATATAAGTAGTTATTAGGAGAGAAAATTTTAACACAAAAAGTTAGAAGTGACACAGTCTCAAAATAAAGTATCTCTTATATTTAATAGCTTCATAGGGATCCCTGGGTGGTGCAGCGGTTGAGCGCCTGCCTTTGGCCCAGGGCACGATCCTGGAGACCCGGGATCGAATCCCACGTCTGGCTCCCGGTGCATGGAGCCTGCTTCTCCCTCTGCCTGTGTCTCTGCCTCTCTCTCTCTCTCTCTCTCTCTCTCTGTGTGACTATCATAAATAAATAAAAATTTAAAAAAATAATAGCTTCATAATATGGTCCTTATATTTTCCTTGTTTTATCATGGAAAACTTCATAGATCTGGTTCATAGACACTGGTTCATAGACAAGCATGAAGAAACCACAGCAAACTCTCATTATGTATCTTTACTCATGCTTTTAGATTTTAAGCCTCATTTTTGGGGAGGCTTTATACCCTCACACTAGAGTTGATTCCCCAGTTTTGTGTTCCTCTTGAAACCTGAACTTCTTAGTGTCCCCTTGACATTTGCAAACCACCCACCATCCTCTCATCTGTTAGCTCCTTGAGGACAGGAATGATAGTACCATCTACCTTATATACACATGTATAAAGATATAATTTTGTTACACCAACAACTGAAAAGGGCAGGGAAGGAGCTGTAAAGGAACAGAGTTTTAGGATTTGTGTATATTATTGAAGTTAAACTGGTATAAATTCACATTATAGTATTGAAACGTTAGGATATTAAATATAATCTCCATGATAACTACAGGAATTAGCTATAGCATATATACAAAAGGAAATGAAGAAAGAATTTAAATATTTCACTGTAAAAACTCAAGTAACCACAAAATAAGTCAGTAAAATAGTAAATGAGGGACAAAAAAGCTGTAAACATATGGGAAACAAATAGTAAAATGGCAGAAGTCCTTCCTTATTGGCAATTACATTAAATATAAATGGATTAAACTCTCCAATCAAAAGACAGAGATTGGCAGAATGGATACAAAAGCATGATCCAACAACATGCCGTCTACAAGAGGCTCACTCTAAATCCAAATACATCAATAGTTTGAAAGTGAAAGGATGAGAAAAGATATTGCATGCAAATAGTATCCAAATGAGAACAAGAGAGCCTAAACTATCAGACAAATCAGACCTTAAATTTTAAAAACTTGAGAGAGAAAAGGGAAGATATTAATAAAAGGTTCAATTAATATATATATATATATATTCAGCATAAAAATATTAATAAAATGTTCAATACAGGGACACCTGGGGGCTCAGTGGTGAAGCATCTCCCATGGCTCAGGACGTGACCCCGGGGTCCCGGGATCAAGTCCCACATCAGGCTCCCCGCAGGGAGCTGGATTCTCCCTCTGCCTGTGTCTCTGCCTCTCTCTGTGTCTCTCATGAATTAATAAATAAAATCTTAATAAAAAAAGAATTACTTTGAGTAGTCAAAATCATAGAGGTTGAAAGTGAAGTAGTGGTTGCCAGGGTGTATGAAGAAGGGTGAATGGGGAGTTATTGTTTAATGGGTATAGAATTTCATTTAGCAACATAAAAAGCATTCTGAAGATGGATGGTGGTGATGGTTGCACAACAACATGAGTGTACTTCATACTGATCTGTACACTTAAAAATGGTTAATGTGGTAAATTTTATGTCATATGTATTTTGTCACAGTAAAAATGTTAAATAAACAAAATTTTATAATCTAATAGTAAAGTCCACTATCAAAAAGTGACTTTTCTTCAAAATCTCATCTTGTCCTTTTATTTTCTAGGCCAAGGTAACCAGCAGCCAAAATCACAAGGACGTATCTACCATAGCACAACATAAGTTACTTCATCAGAAGCTTTCCACAAAGATATAATTGGAAACACAGACTTCTAGAAATGATTATACCAGTTTGTCTTTTATAGAGTTTAATTGTTAAACTTTTTGGGGTTATCTTTGCCTTTGTATGCCTAATTTCTAAACCACCACAGAGACCTAGTTATATTCTCCCCACCAAGCATCCTTCCAACCTGTATATAATGAGAAATTGTTAAAAGATGTCAGTGAATACATTAATTTTCGAAAATACAAACACAAACAGGCTTTAAAAGACCATATGCTACTTTTCTGTAGTTTCCAAACCATAATGGATGCACTGGGAATGATTATTCTAACTTTCCTGTGATAAATGAAATCCAAGGTGGTTCTACAAATGATAAATTTATAGTGGAAAAATAATTTCACTCCTGTCTTGTCTTACCCTAGGGTTTTTTTTCCTTCAAATATATATAGGAGGTTGGATTTAAAAAAATAAAAAAAGGAAAAGGAACAGGAAGCATTCTTGCAATGTTTACAAAGCAGAAAAGAAATGTTATGGTTCTGTAAATAAAGAATGTTTTTACAGTATTTCAGATTTGGCAGGACATCTGGTGTGGATGTTATCAAGGGCATTAGAAGCAAATAACTAAATTCTGCTATCAGTTGCCTTACTATGCTACCATATGGAAATCTTTTTCTTCTTTCCTTTACTCTATCCTTTACTGGCTTGGGAGAGAATCATATTAAAAATGACTATGTAAACTGCTTCCTACCAACTCTTGGATTGCCTAACGTTATGGTCTGGTTTTAGTGCATAGGGTTGGTTCCTGACCTCAACTACCTTAAATAGGTTTCCATGCACTGGTTTGAATCTTGTATAGAAATCAGAGTTGTAAAAAGTAAGGATCTGAAGAAGAAAAAAAAATAAAGATCTGGAAGGCTTGATATTGTTAAGATGTCAATTCGGTTCAAATTCATCTATGCAAACCCAGTGGAAATCCCAGTAGGTTGTTTTGTAGATCCTCACATGTAAAGGTAAAAGAACTAGAATAACCAAAGTAGTTTTGAAAAGGAACAAAGCTGGAACACTCACACTCAAGTCCCAATATAAACCCACATTAATCAGGACAGCAGGGTATCAGCTAAAGCACTAATGAAGTCTAGAAGCAATGACATCCCAGTAATAATAAACATTCCCAGAGCCCAGATCTTTGTTCCTAACACCAATTTCCAATCAAAGAAACCTGAACTCCTTGTAGACATAACTGATTTCAAAGCTGAGGCAGAAAAAAATACAGGATGAGCCCAGAGCATCTTGTAGGGCCAGAAAGTAGAGAAGTGCTCAATAAAGGGTGGGGGCATGTCAAAAGAAGTCAACCTCAAGGAGTTTCCAACATCCAGAGCTGGAGCAAGTTGAGTAACAAAATAAATAATGACAGATTAGATTGTAACAAACAGAATATAATAAACCATCATGAGTCCATAATGACACAAAAAATAATCGGATAAATAAAGAAGTGAGGCAGGACAGCTCTTCCAATCAGTACGTGTAGAAGGAAAGACAAGAAGAGGAATATACCTCTAAAGGGGCGCCTGGGTGGCTCAGTTGGTTGCATCTGATTCTCGATTTCAACTCAGGTCATGATCCAAGGGTTGTGGGATCCAGCCCACATCCAGCTCCACGCCCCTCCCCTCCTTGCGCAAGTGCAGGTGTGTGCACGCACTCTCTCCCTCTCTAAAAAGGAAAGAAAGAGAAGGAATACGCCATTAGAACACAACAGTAAAAGTTGCTGCAGATGAGACCTACCAAGGAATTCCAAACCTTGGAGGAGGAGGACAACATTTGCCTAATCTCAAAATATCTCCTCTGAAGATACTTATTAGTTACAAGAGGAGAACTAATACTTTTATAGATGGAGAGAATTGTCAGATGCCATCTTAGCCTCGTGATGGAGGTTAGCATCCCCAGTAATGAGACACATTCTGGTACGGTACACTAAAGGGCACCCATCATCTCAGTGACATTCTTGCCAAAAAACCCACAAATTTAATCCATGCATGAAAAAATTAGACAAATCCAAATTACAGGACACTCTGCAAAATATTTGTCCAATATGCTTCGAAAGTGTCAAGGTCCTGGAGGACAAAGGGGAGAAGCCATTACAGGCTGGGAGAAAATATGGAGACATGAAAACTAAAGGCAGTGTGGAACCCTGGATTGAATCATGGTCCCGAAAGGAACACCAGTTTGAAAATGATGAAATCTGATTAAGTCTGTAGTTTTACCTTAAAAAAAAAAAAAAAAAAAAAAAGGAAGGGTCTAGGTGCTATCTCCTTAATAAAATTTCCCCAGTTATGATAATACTACTCTTAAAAAGTGACCTCCGTGGAGAGCTCCTGTGACCGTTCACTGCATTTTAGAATAAAGAATAATAGGGACGCACGGGTGGCTCAGCCGTTGAGCGTCTGCCTTTGGCTCAGGGTGTGACCTGGAGGTCCTGGGATCAAGTCCCACATTGCGCTCCCTGCATGGAGCCTGCTTCTCCCTCTGCCTGTCTCTCTCTCTCTCTCTCTCTCTCTCTCTGTGTGTGTGTGTGTGTGTGTGTGTCTCTCATGAATAAATAAATAAAATCCTTTAAAAAAAGAATAAAGAATAATTAAGGATGTGTGAACAGATGCTAATAAATTAATGTTTCAGAAGGTGCTGCTAATAGACACTCAGTCCAAGGAGACAGCATCATGTAACAAAAATAGTTTCACACTTCATAATCCATTGAACTTCTCTGTGTTCTCACCGGTCTCTGAATCTGTTCCCTCTCTCCTCTTCCCATCTGTCTCTTTTTCCTCTTCTCCTTCCTTCACCCAACCCTCTGCACTATGTTAATACATAGTATAGAACTGAAGTATATTTTTAAATAACTGATATTATCAAGTTTTATAGCTTGCCTACTTAAACTTTTAAAAACTTTCTCTCTTTCAAAATAAAAAGCTAAAGCTGTATTAAGATGACTGTTCTTCATGTAAACCTTAAATTGATATAGCATGTGTGAGGTTTCTGGCTCTTGATAGAAAACATTTTCCTATCTCTGGCAAAAAGCTTAGAAGTCCATTCAGCATGATATTGTGAGAATACATTTTCACCAGATACTTTGAAATAGACAAAAAGAAAACAGCACGCAAAGATTTCATTCTTTAACATCATAAATCACCCCAGTTTTGACATTCCTACTCATAATCATGCTGCAATTAAACACAATATATAGATGGCTAGCTAACACTTCAGAAGGCATTTCAAAATAGGATGGTTCTTTTTTTTTCATAGAAAAGCATAATTTTTACTTGCAAAAGAGAATTAAATAAAATTATCTTACATTTCATTCTCAATCACTACTGCTTCTTCAGAAAAAACAAATTATATGGAGTGATAATAGGGTACAAATTAGATGGATGAGAGGCGCTCCCTGATTATTTATACCAAAATTAACTTCAAGTGAGACTCAAGCACTTTCAGGTTCTGGCTGTTATCCTAAATGCCTTCACCGGGGGATGTAAAATGCTATTACTTTTTCCCCCTCACTTTGCTTCTGATTTCCTAAGTTGAATTATCTCTAATTTAGCTCTGTAAGAGTTTGATCAAAAAAGATCCCAAAGATCAAGGAGGATATGAATCTATGTTCCAAGAGAAAAATCAAATATAGCATTTCTCAAATATGTTAGTATCAGGTTTCCTAAATCTATTCTTTCTTCATTCTCCAATCCTGCTTGCATCTGGCCCTGGATGAAGTAAATGCCAAGAACAGGAAAAGAGAATGGACTCCAGGTGCGTCTAAGTATGGTTGTGCTGGATGCAGGGTTGGGGGGTTAGGGACTGGGCTGCAGAGATAGCCTTCTATATTTAGAATAGCCTGCTGATTGAAATGCCCCAGCTCCGTGCAGCACTCCCAACCACATCTTTACTATGACATCACCAAAATAACTAGACATTTGAGGAAAACCAAGACATGAAAGAGAAGGATCAAGATACAAAACTCGGAGCTATAGCAAACAGAGACAATTCCATGTACCCAAAGGACACTTCCTAAATCCTTCAATGAGTCCTTCAGAGAAATATGAAAAAAAAAATGTTGCACTCATAAAACAAGAATAGAGGAGCTTTAACAAGTTAAAATCATGATCAGATTTTTAAAAATTCAATAGAAGGGTTGGAAAATACACTGAAGGAAAACTACAAGAATAAAAAGACATGGGGGCCATTATCATGGCAGATATGATAAGGGACATAGAGATGAAATCAAGAAGTCTCCAGCAATCGGGACGCCTGGGTGGTTCAGTGGTTGAGTGTCTGCCTTAGGCTCAGATCGTGATCCCCGGGGTCCCGGGATTGAGTCCCACGTCGGGCTTCCTGCATGGAGCCTGCTTCTCCCTCTGCCTGTGTCTCTGCCTCTCTCTCTCTCTCTCTCTCTCTGTCTCTCATGAATAAATAAATGAAATCTTAAAAAAGTCTCCAGCAAACACTATAGGTGCCTACTCAATATTCATTCTCCATTTCAACCTTATTAATATTTGTTTTAAAGGGGACTTTCAGGGGTGCTTGGGTGGCTTATTTGGTTAAGCCTCTGCCTTTGGCTCAGGGCACGATCTCAGGGTTGTGGGATGGAGCTCTGCGTCGGGCTGCCTGCCCGGTGGGGAGCCTGCTTCTCCTTCTCCCTCTGCAGCTCTCCTTGCTTGTGTTCTCTCTCTGTGTCAAATAGATAAATAAAATCTTAAGATTATATATATATGAAGGCTTTCAATGGCTTCTCCATTTCTTCTTCACTCTTCCCTACACAGGAAAGATTTCTGGAGAAGAAGCAACCACCATGGGTGGGTGACAGTGAATGGTACATGCTAAAGATGATGGCTCAAGAAAAGAGAATGGCCCCAGATCTTCACGGCATTGTGGAATTGCCATACCAGGCCTTGACTTCTTACCTCTAGGTTTCTTATTATGTGAAAGTTCAAAGCTATATTCTATTGAAAAAACCCTGTTTTTGCTTACCTGAAAATAGAAATGTTATCTAATAAGATAACATTAGGATGATGTCATCTATTGTTCATTAATAACATAATGTTATTCATGTATAATATTCAGATAATATCTGACAAAATGCTATTTATTCCAACATCTAACTATTGGGGGGGGGGATGAGTAAAGTGAGAAGAAGAGGGAAAGGAGGGAGGTGGGGAGGGAGTATAAAATAAAAATGAGGGATTTTCAAAGAGATTTAAAAAATAAAATTCCAGAAACTGAAAGGATACAAGTGTCTTACATTTGGAAAGTTTCTCCAAATGCTGTAATTATTAAATGGAAAATGAAAAGATCATGTTAAAAGTTCTCTGAGAGAAAAAATAATCAATATACGTAAGATATAAAAATAGAATTGAAGAAAATTCTTAAGCCAGAACTCTTAGCTAGAGTGTCTAATAAAACTTTTTCAGACATATATGGATTTAGAAAGTTTATGCTCCATATACCCTTTCTTAGAAGTTGGATCAGGATGTACTTCAGCAGAGTAAACCAAGGAAGACCACGAGGGATTCAGGAAATGTTCATCTAACCCAAAAATGTGGTGAGAAACAGTATTGTTCTTTCATCCTGCTACAGAGCCATCGGCCCAGACTGAAGAACATGAATAAAAGGCAATTAGAAACTCTGGGATAGAAAATAGTTTCCAAGATAGTTGCGGCCCAATTATGAGATAACAAGTACAAATTAGAATAAAAAGCGAGTTTGCAAAGAAATTTAATGGAATTCATAGTTAATAGACAGGACATACTGGCAATGTAGTAATAGCATATGGTTTATACTTCACATATCTATATAATGAGATTTGGCATTAAGTAGTGACTTTTTAATGACTTAGGACATTATAATACAATATTGCTCAAATAAGAGAATTGAATAGGATTCTATTTTCTTAAATATGTGATAATGCTTGTCTTGGTCAGTTCAAGATGCTGTAACAAAATACCATAGACTGGGTGGCTTAAACAATATACATTTATTTCTCACAGTTCTAGAGGCTGGAAAGTGCAAGATCAAGGTCCCGGATGACTTTGTTCCTGGCGCGAGCCCTCGTCCTGGTTTGCAGACAGCTGTCTTCTCACTGTGTCCTCACGTGGTGGAGAAAGAGAGTGACTGCTTTGGTCCTTCTTCTTTTAAGGACACCAGTCCCATCACAGGACCCTCACCTTCATGACCTCACCCAAACCTAGTTATCTTCTCACAATCCCGCTTCCAAGTGCCATAGGGAATTACAGCTTCAACCGAAGAATTTTGAAGGGACACAACATTCTGTAACAATGTTAAATATTTATTATTTCCTATTGTGAGATAATTTTTAAAAATTTCACATATATTAATCTACTTAAATCTCCAAACCATACAGTGAAGTAGATGGTATTAGTATATTAGTATTTATATCATATATTAAAATTTTTATTAACTGCTTTACAGTTATTGAATAACTTTAAAACTAATGTATATTACTTTGCTTCAATTTTTAATGTGCCTCTAGATAGACAAAGCTAATAATCAGTCTCACGTTTAGATTACGTGTTTCTTTTTGTATACAGAATTGTCTTAAAATTATTTTGATTTGGAACTTTTGATATTATTCAACATGTATTCAAACTTGATTTTAAAATTCATCTTGTTCCATGCCTTAAAATGTCAGAAGTTAAATAATCTGCTGGCTCAAAGAGTCATTAAGACTTTCTCAAAAAGCAAGCTGAAGAATCAGTGAATTGGTTCCTTACCTTATTGGGAATATATGAACTTCTTCAAAATGTCATAAGACTGCTGTAGTAAGTTGCTCATGGAGATCCAATTGTATAAATCCACAGTACAGAGAATGTAATTTTAGTCTCTTTTAATTTATCTAGAATCCTGAATGAACTTTAATTCATACAACCACTGGTACATTCCACTTGGATACATGTGTTGAGCCGCATGATAAATCATGGTGACCTTTGAGAATATCGATGAAGCATTCCACGTAGCAGGGAAGGGGAGAGAGTCCATCAAATAAGACAGTGCTAAGGAAATGTCCAGAATCCAAATTTATTCTTCTTCTGAGAAGATGCTCCTGAGTTACTGTCCCAAAGTCCCTTGAGCAAGGAAAGCAATTACTTTGGCACAGGGGAAAATCAAGAGTTGACTTCCCTTCTACCACTTTAGCCCCTTTGCTCCTAGGTGACTTGGGCCTAAGACTGACATTTAGGTCGGTCCCAAGAAGTAGACTTCTGAAAACATCAAATCCATCCTTATAGAATTACAGTTAATTTTTTTCATGTTGATCTCCCTAACAAGACTCTAAGAATCAGTGCTTCCGGTAAAAAGAGAATAAAAAACCCTAAGTCTTTTTGAATAGCTTAAGTGTTCATGATAATCTCCAAAGTTTCTTATTGCTATACTTTTCTAGTGCCTTCTTTCATCAAAAACAACACAGCTAAAATTATGTACAGAAGTCAAAATTCTGTGGTACTTTGCCTGCTTTTGCTTCCCCTGGACTCAGCATTCTTCCCATAGAAGGCTGCTCAGAGTAGATAACAAGGGGAATTAAAAAAAAATTTAAAAAATTAAAAAAAACAAAAACAAAAAAAATAAAAAAAATAAAATACAAGGGGAATTATGGAAGACACGGCCAGACGGCACGAGCGTCTTTCTGCTCATCGAGAGGTCTTTTCAATGTCTTTTCCTGAAATAGAGCTAGTCAAGCTGTAGGTTGCCTCACAAATATTTGGCAGCACTGAGACGTTATGACTTTTTGACCAAAGAATCAAAGTATGTATTCACCTTAATGGTTTTGGGAAGACCATTGACAATTTAGAAAATTATTAAAAGAAATGTAGACCTTAATTTCCTCACTGGAAGTGTTTCTTCTTCGGACGTTACATTAATGTCGCTCACAATCCCATTGTACCTTTCTTTGCTTATTTCTTTTTTCTCTTTGTGGCTCATCTCCCTCTATTTCTAGTTCAATTTTTTTACTTTTGCCTTCTCCTGATTTCCTTAAACAAGTCCTGATAGTCTTAAAAACTCACATAATGTTAAAAAAGAAATAAAAGAGGAAGGAAGCAAGAGAGGGAAGTAGGAAAGAAAGAAGTGGAAGAGGGAAGGAAATTTTTTTATTATCCATTGATATTTGCTTCAACACCTAAAATGCCCCCAATATCATGGATCTTGATTAATCTTCAAATTGAGGCTAAAAACTGTGTTCTGTGAAGAGTAGAGTTTGCAGTTGCTCCTTTGGCCACTCTCAGCAGTTCCCCCTCCTACTGATGTCCATGCAGTTGGTGTGAGAGCTGAGTAGTTTGGCAATCGGGGCACCTTCTTGTGAACTATGCTCACGTTAACTGCCACTTTATCCAGATGCTCCTGTGACCTCTACGTGGAACCGGCAGTTTATAAACAGAAGCAATTTAATGCAGCCTGATGCTTTTGGAATCAAAATGGTAGTCCCTGCAGCACTGGTGTGCTGGTACAGATTTAACCACCAGCTCTGTTTTAAAAGCCTTAACTGTAGTGTTTGCCAATTTCCGAGCAATAAATTAGCCCTGTGGTGGCCGATTTCAAGCTACCAGCATTATGTCACTGAGCACAGAGCTGGGAAGAGGTGCACGTAATAGGCACTCATGAATAGGTATGAGGCAGCTCCAGCATCCTTCAGCTCTCTACAGGTGGGTTGGTCAATCCCTGAAGCACCTGTGGACACCCTGGCTCAGCCATCTCAAGTTCTGTCTCTAATATCCACTCTCTCAACATCCCCCTGATGCTATGTATCCTATCTGTATGGCTGCCCACCTCCCTCCTACCTCTTGGAGAAGGCACTGAAATCACCTGAAAATATTCCATCAACTTCCTGCCATTGCACACAAAATTTCCCAGTTCCACATTCACCCTCAATCTCTCTTCCATCCTCTGAGGAGGAGGCAGTCCTTCCTCTGAATTTAATCTTGTTATTCAGGAGATCATCTCCTCAGTTCCCTATACAGTTGTCCCCACTCTCCTAGAGCTTTAATCCTTTTTCTCGATCCTTTCTCTTTTCTCAGTGTATAACTAATACTCAAGGTTTGCTCTTGACCATGGATTCAAAAAAACTCACTCCCGTGTCCTTCTGAAAGATTATCTATCTGTTTTAGTATTTTTCCATTCTTAGCCAAGCTTTTTGAAGGAGTACTGTGATAGGCAGAAACCCAAGGTAGCTCCCAAGATGTCCAACCCCTGGTGTACACCCCCTGTGTAATCCCCAGGATGTGGGACTGTGATGGATCTCAGTCCCATGCTAGGCCATCTTACATGGCACAAGTGACTTTATGAACGGAGACTATCCAGATGGACTTGACCTTGATCAAATAAATTTGGGTTAGAAGTCAGCGACAAAGAAGTCTGTAATTTGAAGCTTGAGAAGGATTTGATGCACCTTTGTTGACTTGAACATGAAAGGAGTCACAAAAGCAAGGCATGTGGCAGCCTCTAGGAGCTGAGAGCTTGAGAAAAGTCATTAGGATAAGGTGGACATTTCCCCAGACCCTCCGGAGGAGACCTCAAGCTGGCCGATACCTTGATTCTTACCCCCATGGACACTGAGCGCTTCTTTATACTGTAGAAGGTCTTCTTGTAGATGCCCAGGAGCCAATCATTTACAATTTTATGACATGTGAGTAAAGCAAATTCAATTAATGTTTATGATGGTCTTCCCATAATATACATGCTAAGATTTGATGCTTTCTTCCCATATTATTTTAATGCACAAACATAAACTCATGCCTCCATTTGGAGCTGCCAATATGCAGGCCTCACGTTGGGCTCGATACTGTTCAGGAAGTGGTATCTCCCCTTAAGGAGTTTACAGTCTAGTTGAAAAAAAAAATAACATATATACTTAAATAAATATCATATGAGGAGAAAGTGCATTATTAAAAATGCAAATAAATTTCTCTAATCTCAGATATAAATTTAGATCTGTATTTCAGAGAAAAGGGTGATTATTTCTTGCTAGAATAACACAGGACTTCCGCCCAGGGTGTGATCCTGGAGTCTCGGGATCGAGTCCCACATCAGGCTCCCTGCATGGAGCCTGCTTCTCCCTCTGCCTGTGTCTCTGCCTCTCTCTCACTCTGTGTCTCTCATAAATAAATAAATAAATAAATAAATAAATAAATAAATAAATAAATAGAATAACACAGGAGGTTTTATGAACAAGGTGGTGCAAGATCTTTGGGCTGATAGGTAATTGAGCTAAATAGTATTTTCCATCACCTCAGTAAAAAGCCACAGTATCACCGTTTCTAAAAATTCTTCCTCACCGTGTGCCCTGGATTCGGTTCAATTCATAAAAGATGTCTTTGAAAATTAATTACTATTCTCAAAGGAAAGTTTCTGAGGTTTTAACCTTACAAAGTTTCTTACATTAATAAATCAGGGCAGAGTAAAGAAGACCCATTCCTTCCTCGCCGTGGGACCCAGGCCTCCTGGAATGAGGTCACAGAAGGGTCCCTCCTGCAGGCATTTCCCGGGCTCAACGAGCAGCTCTCTCTTAGCAGTCAGTCGTCGAGCTCCACAGAGAAGTCCTTGTCGTTCTTACATATTTCACCAAGCCCGTCAGGAAATAAACTTTCTGGATGTGTTGCTCCTGACTGCTCATCCTTGGGAAGGAAACCAGATACGGCATTTTTATCCATTAGCACCTCACCTGTAGAGAATCTTACGGCTCATCAGCTCTCACTGGGGACCTCAGGGAACAGGGCCCCTAGGGAACAGGAAATAAGATGACAGGATAAATCACATGGGGGAGGTGGAGGGGGGACTTGGGAACGGGGCTGGATGCTGGGACACTGATGGGTACGGAATAGGTGGAGTAAAGAAATGGTAGGGAGCTTCTCTGGAGGAGGAATTATAGAGAAGAGGAGGATGCAGGAGGAGCCATTCCGATCTACGTGAACCCTCTACGGGGGAGCAACAAAGGCCTATAGAGGTATTGAACTTTCCCTATGATCACACGAGGGACAAATCTGGAGACATGAGCCAGAATTAGGTCCTTTCTCTGTTATGCTTCCCTCGGCTTCTAGTAGGCCTGTCAAAGCAACATTGCCTTCTGAGGTTGTATGCTTCTGAAGCATGAGAGGCTCTAGCCTTACCTTATTTCCTTGACAGCATTTGGCACGTAGGAGGTGTTAATAGATGTTCGTGGTGCAGAATGTATTTTTTCTTAATCAAGAGTGTCTTACTCCTGTTCATGCAACTCTACAAAACCTATCCTGCACACACACACACACACACACACACACACACACGCCTTTTCAAAAGTTCCAGGAGAAATGCTTGGTTCTTGATTCCTTATGCACCAAGAACCATCCTGATTTGACCTTTTTTTTTTTTCCTTACTCTTTCTGCCTTTTTGATTGCTTGGTATATACTGTCTCCACCTGAAAGTAATAGAATTTGCCCCAGGGGCCCAAGTTTACCTATGCACTAAAACACATTAAGGAATTAAACCTTTTTTTTTTTTTTTTTTTTTTTTAAAACTAATTTTTTTTTTTTAATTTTTTTTTTTTTTTATTTATTTATGATAGGCACACAGTGAGAGAGAGAGAGGCAGAGACACAGGCAGAGGGAGAAGCAGGCTCCATGCACCGGGAGCCCGACGTGGGATTCGATCCCGGGTCTCCAGGATCGCGCCCTGGGCCAAAGGCAGGCGCCAAACCGCTGCGCCACCCAGGGATCCCACATTAAGGAATTAAAAAAAAAAAATCTACTGATGCTGGGACTCTAGCCTACAGATTCATTTTTAATTGGTCTGGGACAAGGGTTAGGCATCAAGACACTTCAAGGGTCCCTACCTAATTTTAATTTACATCCAGGACTGAGGACCCCTGATATAAAATTCATTACGTTCCCACAGAGCAAACCCCATGCCGGACCAATGGAATCAGAATCCGTAGGGGTGGGGCCCTAGGCAGCAGCATTTCCCAGGCTATCCCACGTGGTTTCCATGTGCAGCCAGGGTGGAGAATCTGTGTCAAGACAACGGGTCTAGGACAGTAGCACATACGAGAAACCTCCGAGGAGATTTGTAAGAATATGCATCCAAGTAGCCCCCTCAGCCTAAATGTGGCTCCTTCCTCAGTTTGCAAAACTCCCACATCTGTCCCCGCTGGGGGTGGAGGGTGGGCGGCATTCGGGAGAGCAGGCCGGGCGTAACTTGCTTGCTTGAACTCCTCGGGAGCAGGTAAAGGTGGAGCTCCCATCCCAGGGAACTGCCGCTGCTGCAAAGAAGAAAGGTCCCTAGAGAGGCTCTGAAGACGAGATTCTGGAGTGTTGACAAGCAGGACAGCGTCCCATATGTGGGCTTAGGTGCTTTCAGGTGGGGCTATTCTCAGCGCTGGCGTCTGGGGGTGACATCATTGCCCAGGGGGGAGCAAATTTTACATCTGCAAAAAGTACTTGCTGAATCAATAGATCTGAGGAAGTTTCTCCAGGGGCCTGAACCTCAGGGCTCCGGGTATTTATCTGCACAAGGGGAGTCCTCATGAATTCTGTAAGCGGTGCCCTCAACAGATCCCGGGTACGAGGAGCTCCAGTCCTGACACTAAACACTGCTGCTAGTGACAAATCAAGGGGCTGTCAGCTCCTATCGTGTCCCCATCCACCTGCTCGCTCACCAAGTGGAAGAGAAGGGCACTGGGACTGCCGCAGGCCCTGGTACAAGAGCATCCCTGTTGTGTCCCAGTAGCACGACCTTGTCCTGAGCTGCTACGTGAGAGCTGCAATTTGAATAATCCATAACCAGTTTCATAGGATTCCAGCCAAGCGTCAAAGAGATGGAGGCTTTCTTAGCATCACTCTGAGGGCCCACAGAGTGGCCCTTCTCCCTCTGGGTCACAGGACACTGTGTGAGGACTTGCCTCTCACCTCAAGGCTACGGGTCTCAACCCCTCACCTCTGTTCCCGGACTTAACATTGACTCCTTGGCCTACAAGCACGAAGAACGTCTGTCAGGGGAGCTACCCGCTGGAAATACTCGGCTCCAGCCGGCAGCAGTGAGGTGTGTAACAGGTGTGTAACACGGGCCACGTGAAGCAACGAAAGCAACGCAGAGACACAAAGTGCAGGGGAACAGGGGACGCTTTTCTCGAGGCTGAAGGCACCAGTGGGCAATGGGGCGCCAACCGTGGGCTCACGCGGGACGGGGCAGCTGGCCCCCCCATCCGCAGGATCCCCCTGTGGGGCGTCGAGGCAGCCTTCGCAGCCCAGAACTCTCCAGTGCTGCCACTTCCTGCTGATTCCAAGACCAAAACCACGGGAGGGTTTGCCGCTGCTGAAGGCCACTGAGCCAGCAGGGTTCCTCCTGGTCAGATTTGCCACCGCTGATGAAGCACTTTGTAGAGCGAGAGCCCCATCTATGGGAGGAAATCCCTTACACGACATCGGCCCTGAACGTCTTGCTCATTACAATTTACATTAGGCCCCTGGTTCTCAGTGGGACAGGATTTTTGCCCTCCCCGGGGGACATCTGGCAACACCTGGAGCAGTTTGTTTGTTTTTCTTTTTCTGTCATGACTGGATTAGGGCATCAAGTGGGTACAGGGCAGGAATAGATACTGCTAGACATCCTACAGTGCTCTGGAAAGCCCGACACAAAGACTTCCCACCCTATCAATAAGATAGAGAAATTCTGGGGTCAGAGCTTGGGCAGCTCAGTCTCTTGAGCATCTGACTTCAGCTCTGGTCATGTCTCGGGGTCCTGGGACGGCATGGGGCGTCTGCTTGTCCCTCTGCCCCTCCTCCCACTTGTTGCCCCCCACCCAAATAACTATATAAAATCTTAAAAAAAAATAAATGTAAAGAAAGATGAAGCAATTCTGAGATGAGAGAATCTGTAAAATTTGTGCTTACAGATGGGTTCCCCAGGCAAAAAAGAAAATCATTTTTGATTTAGAACTTTCCCTATTCCCCCACCGCTGCACTGAGCTTTTCCTGTTGCTTGTGGATGTGACAAACTGTTATCCTAAGGTCTTAATGAGTGACTTAATACATTAATCTATATCTGGACTATTTGTAAAAAGGAAACTAGAGGAACAGCATGATACCTAAGGCAAAAAAAAAAAGTGAATTTGTAATGGTAAAGTTTTAGGTACTGGTCCCTAAATGGGACTGATACTTTGGGTTCAAGTTTTCTCCTTGCAGCCTTCTCACTGGGTCATCCTACCCTGTGGCTAGTTAAGTAAATAAACCTATATCCCCTGGTGTTCAGATCATTGTTAGTAGACGTGATAGTTGTAAAAGTCCTCATGGTCTGTACACAATACTTAGGGAAAAAAAAATCAACTTTCTTGGATTTCCTACTCAACACATGCCATTCAGCAGGTCACCATTCATGCAGCGCCTTGGGCAACAGTTTCCTAAGAGGAATTTTGGAGGACTAAAAACTAAATCAGCTTCTGAGACATTTTCTTTCAGTCCACAGAGAAGCACACATACCCCTGAAGTTTACAATAGAGCAGATTTTTATAGAAATATAGTCCTGGGCCAGGGCTTTCTATCCTTTCAGGTCTCCTAATTGTGTGCTACAAATAAAATGTGAAGCTTCATGCTTCAGGATTGTCACAGCCTCAAGTACTTTCAGAGACCAATCTTTGTTCTATGGAGAAGAATCCTCGTCCCAGCTGCAGAGCCTACTACACCGCAACACTCTCACCACTCCACCTCCGAGGGACGCAAGGGATCAGCTCACTTGTCTGCAAAGATGAGTATCTTTCTTCGTAGACATGGGTTTGTGTCTCTCCCTCCCTCTCATGACTAAGCATTACATTCATCTCATTAACCACAAAGCACCTACAAGCTGCAGGACAAAACCATGGGAGTGCAGAGATGCATAAGAGAGCCCCTCTCCGTGAGATAACCAAGCAAGGGGGTTGTAGCTGCACTCCCGGACTCCAGTCCATCTTTCCATTGTGGCATCCGGCCCTGGATATTGCAGTTAAAGGAAAACGGGCATTCTTGAAAGTTAGCGGCTCATCTGTTCTGTAATTAGCAACAGCAGACCAACTATTAAACCCTGTAAGTCACTGAGATTTGGCCCATATTTTCTATACACTATCTAGATTCCTACAGCATGACTGTACTAGGCAAAGTATAGAGTGAGAAGTATTAGAGCATCCTAAAAATTCATATTAAATGAATAATGATTTAATAACTTTCTTCTTCAAGTGCCATCAGCAAGAAATTGTACAGTTTTATGGGAACCCTTGATTTATTGGTAGTGGAGATTGCCTCAGCACAGCCAGTTTGCCTCATAATTTGTGGGAAAGAAGCAAGATTAAAAAGGAATTTGAAGGGAAAAAAATGAGTTGAGAAAAATTGGCAAGAGGGCTTGTGCAATATTAATTGTAATTGAGAAGAGAACATCTCTGCAGGATCTAGGGCATTTTTATGTATCATGTGCACTAATAAAACCAGTGTCCCCCAAACTATCATCTGATGTACGATCATTGCTTCCAGTCAAATGGATCTGATGAGATGTGAATATTAAAATGATATTTTTAGTAATTACAAGTATAAAAAATATAAAGCAGAAAAATAATAATGCGACACCTACAAATACCATAAACTGTGAAAGGCATTCTGTTGCTCTCTTCCCAAATAGAGCTTGGCGTGATGGTTGAAGGAGTGTGGGATGATGGAAGAAAATGAACATAAATGATAGATAAATAAAATAAAATATTGAGACACTTTTATCATCTTTGTTCCAAGGACAAGAACTTTCCAGAATATCAAAACACTCATTCTATGACCTATATGTAGTGAACAAAGATGAAGACAACTGGCCAGACTGCATCTATTCCTAAGAGATTGGTTTATGGCTGTTCAATCCAGGACTATGGAGTTTGAGGAGATAAAGAGTCTTCTTACACACTCATTGTTGTGTTTAACTACATTATTTGCTAGTCAAATGTGCTGAATTTTAGTTTTCTGGGAAAAAATAGTTCAGTTCTTTTTGCTATATAGAAAAAAATGTCTTAATAAATATTAATACTGTGTCTACACAGGGCTTACATTACCAGGAATATGGTAATTGCTTTTGTTACCAATAAATCAAGGTTAATAGTTAGGCAGTTTGGAGCAATTGCTTAGATTTCTCATGTTCCATTTGAAAAAATAAAGTTATTAAATCATAACCCATTTGTTATGAGTTTATAAAACACTCTGGTTTCTGTGACATACCCTTTATACTTCTAACGTGATAGGCCAGATTTTCCACTTAGACTCTTTCAAGAGTGTCACGGATGATCAAAGTTTAAGAACTATGGATTTTACACTCATTTCTGCAAAGTTCTGCAGCACTTCTAACTTTGGTTAGAAGAAGCCAAAGCTCGTCTGACCAGTCCACACAAATTCAAGGCAGCCATAGGGAGCCAGAACTCTCCAGTGCTGTCCAGTTCCTGCTGGTCCAACTTGCATGGTATTTCTTAATTATGCCAACTCTAACATACCCACCGTGTGTCTAATGGAAGATCTGAAGACTTCCTGCAGTTATCCATTCTATTTGGGGGCAGATTTAACTACTAAACGTGATGCTTTTTTACCCTGATGTCAAATGTTTATCTTCCAAGAATTATCATTGTCAACACTGGTCCTAGGATGCCCCCTAGAGACAAATTAGGTGTGTGTGTGTGTGTGTGTGTGTGTGTGTGTGTGGTGTAGGGAATGCTCATTTCTTCAGAGATGACCCTTGCAATACTTGTAGACAATTAGCCAACTGTCATGTCTCTACTTCTTACCTTCAGACTTTTCTCAATGGGCTGAATGACTCCACTTCTTCATAGAACTTAGAATCAATTCTCCTCTCTAGTTTTCAGGATTAGCTCTCAAAATGGATTGGCCTCTGTTCTCAAGATATACTCCTCTTTGTCCATATGCATTTAAAATGTGACATCCAGAAGAGCAGCAATAACCCACTGGTCTTCTGATCTAGTAAGCAGAGATGTCCCCTCCTCTTTTATCTATATTTTTAACTCCACAAAATTTTATTGGGCAGCTACTATGTGCTGAACATTCAGATGTGTGTTGAAGGTAAAACAATAGACTGCAGGGCACCTGGGTGGCTCAGCGGTTGAGCATCTGCCTTCGGCTTAGGGTGTGACCCCAGGATCCCGGGATTGAGTCCCACATCGGGCTCCCTGCGTGGAGCCTGCTTCTCCTTCTGCCTGTGTCTCTGCCTCTCTGTCTCTGTTTCTGTCTCTCTCTGTGTGTCTCTCATGAATAAATAAATAAACTCTTTAAAAAAAATAGCCTGTGAGATGCAGCCACTGCTATGGTGGGACAGCCTTAAGTGAATGCACACCAGTGTACATAAATTACTGCCTGTGATGAGTGAAATGAAGACAAAAAATTTGGGTGCTTTTTTTAAATAATAAATTTGTTTTATTGGTGTTCAATTTGCCAACATACAGAATAACACCCAGTGCTCATCCCATCAAGTGCCCCCCTCAGTGGCTGCCACCCAGTCACCCCCAACCCCCCTCCTCCCCTTCCACCACCCCTAGTTTGTTTCCCAGAGTTAGGAGTCTTCCATGTTCTGTCTCAAATTTGGGTGCTTTAAGCAAGAATAACAAGGGGGTGCCTGCTGGTTCAGCTGGAAGAGCATGCAAATCTTAACCGTGGGGTTGTGAGCCTGAGCCCCGTATCAGGTGTAGAGATTACTTGAGTAAATAAACAAAAACTTAAAAAAAATAACAAGATTTATCTAAGGAAGTCACATCTAAGGAAGTCACATTGAATCTGAGACCAGAAAGATGAATGAAATCATTGTGATTATTGTGTGAACTGATAGATTCTAGTGCCAAGTTAATTTTGAAAGCAGCTATATCAATATAGGGACTCATTCTGACCTTATTCTCATATTACACATTTACTCATTTCAGAAAATATCAAGCACCTATTACCTTAAATAAATATAAACATACACAGATATGTATTTTAAACATACATATTAAGCCCATATAAGGCTCTCTCTGCCAGGGTGGGTGTATATGTTAATGTAATCCCTGCTGTCAACTTTTCAAAAAATACCTCAGACAAGTAAGACAGTGGAAGACAAATCATACCCTTAATAAGCCTTTCCAGGAATCTTGCCCAAGATGGAAGTCAATCTTACTGGCTGCTGGTTCTCCAAGCCTACCTGATTCATCTTGTTGCAAACTATATTAATATTTTCTCTCTTTTTAATCTTCTCACACTTGTCCCTTCATTGATTTATTCTACTTTTCATCCTGGACCTCGAGAGCACAGAGCATTTTTGTGTAAATTAGGGTGTTTCTATTTTCAAGCAAAGGGATTGAAAAATGGACGCCCTTTGATAGACCAGATAGGAAAACGAATCCTTTCTTCTGAGCTGTCAGTCCCTCTGCAGGGATGCTACTCGCCCACTAGCAGAAAGTTGATTATAGTTCAACCCTTGCCAGACACACTCCTCCTGCATCCTTGTGCTCTGCTCCTATTCTAAGAAGCATCTTTTCTTTTTCTTTTTTTTCCCACAATACCTCAAAGATTATGGAAAACAATTGACCATTTTCATTTGCAAGCTCTTTCTATATAGCAGTCTGGAACATTGGTTTTGTCTTAACTTTTATTTTTCTCCCTTGACATAGGTCATCAAACTTTCCAAACCTAATTTCTATCATATTTAAGGTGAGGATATTAATGAATACCTTCTCCCAAAGAATTTCTGTAAAGATTACATGAGATAATTCATATAAAGCACTTAGCACGATGCCTGGAACTTTGTAAGAATTCAATAAATCATAGCTATTATTACTTCTGGTCGTTGGAAGGCAGCTGTCTGAGCCAAGAAAGTAGAACAGCCAAAGTTTCATTTTCATTTATTCATATATCTTATATTTCAATCCCCACCTACCAATGACGATTTTCCATGTTTAAAACACAAATAAAACAGAAAGAAAATGGCCCTGGAAAGTTGTGACTTTAGTGTCATCCAGCAATATACTGTAATTATTCCGGGAGTGCTCGAGCCATAAATCCATCCTTTCTGGGATCATTCTCTTCTAAAGAAAATTTAGACAACCACTATTACTGTCCATTTGGGGTTGATACAACAAAAATATTATAGACCAGGTAGCTTATAAGCAACAGAAACTTATTTATCACAGAAAGTCCAAGATCAAAGCACCAGAGATCTGGTGTCTGGTGAGGACCTGCTCCCTGAATCATACAAGCTGTCTTCTGGTTACGTCTTCACATGGCAGAAGGGTCAAGGGAGCTCTCTGGAGCCTCTCTTGTAAGGGCATTAATCCCACTCATGAGGGCTCTACCTTCATGACTTAATCACCTCCCAAAGGCTCCGCCGTCCAATACCATCACATTGGGGATTAGATTTCAACATATAAATTGGTGGTTTGGGGTGACGTAAGGCACACACATCCAGTTGATACCAAAGGTTTTATTCTCATTGATTCCATTCCTAATTCTTGAGAATATAATCTTGCTTCCTTTCATTTTCTTCTGTTTTGGGGCTGCATACTCAGAATTTGAGTTTTAGGAATTGCTTAATCCTCTTGAGCTTTTTCCCTACCCAATTTTCGTAAAATGCAACCATCCATTTTCTTAAGTCTAGACTCCACATTTGATGTCTTTTCTTCCTCAGCTATCAAAAAAAATTCCAAAGCAATATAGACATGTTCTTCAAAGATATCTTTAACTTCTTCTACAATTAAATCCTCCTTCTTCATCAGAACTGAGTCCACAGGACCAATCCTCCTATTTATTTCTCCTCTCTTTGGAAAAATCAACTTGTAAGAAAAGGTGGTCAAGAATGTAACAGACATTGTACTTTCAGCCCCACGATACTCTCGTTGATTGTTATGGGATTGAATTCAAAGAATTTGCCACTGGTCCCAGTTTGGTGACCTGTGGTCTATGAAACATCTTCCATTTCCTCCATCTGGTCAAGCTACCTATGGTATTTTCAAATGATAATTTTATTACTCCTTCCCTTTACCTACTCCTGTGTTTTTTCTGTCATGCCTCCATTTTTGGTTTTATAGATTTCCAAATAAGTATTATATTTTGAATTGTCTTGGATGTGATTTTTATAATCACTAGGGAGATGACTAGGAAAGTAGGCTTAAGAATGTCCTGGACATTGAAAAGGCACTGTCCACACAGGAGAGTCAGCGGGGGGCTGGAAGGGGTTTTGGGACTGAGCCAGGTATCACATTCTCTGAACATTTAGACCTGTGTACCAACTACTCCTTTCTAAATACAAAATGACCCCCAAATGCCTAAAAAGTTCAAAACTACCCTTAAGCTGATATCCAGGGGAAATAAAATTGCTTTTAATCTTTGTGCATCATTTCACCCAATGGATATATACCTCCTGCCAACTCATCTTTACTCTTTCTACCCATTTGTCAAAGTCTGATCTTCTAAATCCCACTCATTGTACATTGTTAATAGCTGTTAAATTATTTAAAGGTTAAATTCATTTTAACAGATCTCCAAGGTGTAATGGGGGGATGTGTATCTTATCTTAGAATCTGGGCATTTGTTTCTAAAGTTACATAGAATGAGATCAGCAACAGAAAGGAAAATGCCACCAAAAACTTTAAAGCCCTCAATCTGCTTCTGATAGGTCAATTTTGCCAGTAATAATAACATAAATATCCAACAGCTCACCTTCATAGAGTTTTTATTATGTGTCAAGGATTATATAAGGTACATCCCATGTATTATTACATCTTTCCCTTAAAGCCATCCTGTGTGATGGGTAGTTCTCTTATTCAGCTCTATCTTGCATATGAGAAATTAAATAAGTTGCCTAAACTTCCCCTCAACTCCTTGTTAGTTAATGGCAGAAACGGGAATTAAATTTGACCCTAAACAGGAGGTTTTAACCACCAAGTTGGGCTTCCTTTTGCCTGCCCAGAACATATGGTCTTTGGCAGCTTTTCTACAGGACTACATATTTGAACAGCTTTTGTGCTTTTTGGAGTGCTTTCAGATCTATTGATTTAATAACTTGAGAGTGGCCAAGAGTTACTTTCTAAGGCTGTGCAAAGCAGGTAAGAATAAGTTTCCTCAAACGTGTAGCTGTTCACAAAATATTATATGTTTATATCATGCTCATTGGACAGTGCCAAATAAAGTGAAATAAAGAACAAGTTCTTATCAGATGTTTTTTTTTTCTTCTCTTCTGTGCTCATTGGTTTAATCCTTAGATTACAATGGATAATTGTTTTTTTTTTTTTTAAAGATTTTATTTATTTATTCATGATAGTTACACAGAGAGAGACAGAGAGGCAGAGACACAGGCAGAGGGAGAAGCAGGCTCCATGCAGGGAGCCCGACGTGGGATTCGATCCCAGGCCTCCAGGATCGCGCCCCGGGCCAAAGGCAGGCGCCAAACCGCTGCACCACCCAGGGATCCCTACAATGGATATTTGACTAGTAATTTTAGCCTTTGGGGATTACAGATCCCTCGGAAGCTGGTGAAAGATATAAAATCTTTTTGTAAGAAAACCCATGCTTACAAAAACTAACCAAATTTTGGAAGATTTAGAGAAACTTACAGAAGACTGTCTGTGGAGCCTTAAGAATCCAAGGAGTTCATATTAAGTAATTCCAATTTAGTAAAATAAGCTCAGATTTCTCTCTTGTATCCAGGACAAAACAAGAAATGAGAGACCAGAAAACATCCTCTTCTTTCTCCACTGCCTAGGCCTCTTGGGATGAACCCTGGGAAGCTCCAGCTCATGATCAGGGTTGCCACACTCAGGCATGCAGGGTCAGTCCTGTGCAAGTGTGGCCAGCTGAGGAGGAGAGTGGGATTGAAGTACAGTTTGTGTGCTGTTTGCCAGACCACATACCTCAGCACCGGGCTGCATCTATCAAGAGTGGGCACATTTTTCTAATTTACACAGAGACATTTGTGTATGGGTCAGTCAGTGTTCTATATGGCCACCTGCACCCTGGACTATATAGCAACTGGACATGCCCTGGCTTTGGAGAAGATTCCCTCAGTTGCAAGTTAAAAGACAAGCTCTTCACAAAAGTTAACTTAAAATGGATTCAAGACTTAAATCTAAAATCTGAAACCATAAAACTCTTAGAAGAAAACACAAGGAAAAACTCCTTGAGTTGGTCTTGGCAAAGATTTCACGGCTATGACACCTAAACCATAAGCAACAAAGCAAAAATAAATAAATGGGACTACGTCAAACTAAAAGGTTTCTGCATAGCAAAAGAAACCACTAACAAAATAAAAAGGCAACCTATGGAATGGGAGAAGCTATTTGCAAACCACAAGTCTAATATCAAAATATGTAAGTAACTCATGCAATTCAATAGCAAAACAAAACAAGACAACTCAATAAAAGACCTGAATAGACATTTTCCCAACGGATATATTCAAATGGCCAACAGGTACAGGAAAGGTGCTCAAATCAGTAACCATCGGGGAGATGCAAATCAGAATCACTACAAAAAGATATCACCTCAAACCTGTTAGAATGACTATTATCAAAAAGACAAAAATCAAGCATGGTGAGGCTTTGAAAAAAAGGGAATTCTTATGCATGGTTGGTGGGAAGGTAAGTGGCCCGGCCAATATGGAAAACAATATGGAGGTTCCTCAGACATTAAATATAGAACTACCCTATGATCTAACAATTCCACTTATAGGGTACATGCAAAGGAAATGGCATCACTATCTCAAAGACATATTCGCACTCCCATGTTCATGGCAGCGTTATTCATAACAGCCCGGCCATGGGAATAGTCTAAGTGCCCATCAACAGATAAGCGCTTTAAGAAACGTGCTGTACACATGTGATGGAGTATTTGTTAGTTAGCCATGAAAAAGAAGGAAAATCTATCATTTGCAATAACATGGGTGAATCCTGAGGACATTACGCTAAGTGAAAGGAGGCAGAGAAGGGCAAATACTGTATTTCATTTACATGTGAAGTCTCAAAGAACCACGCTCATAAAAACAGAGAGGGGATTGCTGGTTGCTAGAAGTGGGGGCATGGCGGATGCGGAGAATGGGTAAAGGTGGTGGAAAGGTACCACTTCCAGTTCTAAATAAATGAGTTCTGGAAGTGTGATGTTCGGTACGGTGGCTATAGTTATCGATACTGTATTGTATATTTGAAAGTTGCCAAGAGAGTAAGTCTTAAAAATTCTTATAACAGGAAAAAAACATTGTAACTGCATGAGGTGATGACTCTTAACGCAATTTATTGTGGTAATGATTTCACAACATATGCATACCACAAACCGTTACCTTGTACACCTTAAACTTAGACAATATGTCAGTTATGTCCCAATAAAACTGGGAGACAATTAAAGTTTAAAAAGTCCTGCCTGGTTCATCTCATTTTAGCCTCCCTCTTTCCCAGCCTGAGGCACCAAGTCACTTGGCCTCTGAAAACCAACTCGGCCCATAAAAGCTAGTTTCCTTGGGTCCAATCTCCGTTCTGCACTAGAGCAGCACTGAGATGGCCATGTAGTATTTTTATTCCTCCATTGTCATAGACACAGTTGCTAATGGTCATTATTCAAAATAGGCTTGATTTGATGAAGATTTTGCTCCTTTATTTCCCACCTGCTTATTAACCATAGCTTACATCCACGTAATATTTTTGAAGTATAATCCATGTTCCCTAATAAGCATAATACTGAATTCCACTTTCCAGTAGTGGAACCTGAGCAGTGAGGATTTTCATGCCTTGTATAGTCTAGCTTTATTATACTTCTTAACAGATCTCATCAGCTCTGAAAATGCGTAGGATCTGGAACTGAGTCTTTCATCTATGCCACAAACATTTCTGAAACACCTACTATGTACCAAACATCAGAATGCCTAGTGTAAGAAAAAGGTAAGAATGGGTGATATTGTCCATCTTAGAAAGCCTACCATGATGGTCAATGTGATTAAATTGGATCTACAAGACCCAGGGGTTTGCTTGTAGATCCCTATCAAGAGAGGATAAGGCCCTGACCACAGGTCTTTTGGGGCCTCCTTTGGTTTCACCTGTGCAATAACAGTTTCATGGTAACATCAAGAGCAATCTTGGGTGGTTTAGAGAATGTGACTAAAGGCAAGAGAATAATCCAAATGGCCTCTGAGGTCTCTTTTAACCATAATTCTTTAAGGCATTGACAGACACGCCAATCCTCTGCAGTTTTATCATGCACTTGGGGGAGGAGGAAACTGAAGGAGACTTGTTTTTATTGAACTCACTTGTTTAAGTTACAGAATTAAGACATGGAGCATATTTTTAGTCTACCCATTCAATACCTCTATTCTTGACCAGATGAGGACACTGTACACTAAGATCCAGGGCAGATGGAATAGTAGGAGACCAAGATTTCTCTAAACTGCCATATTTTAAACTCACATTTCTTTTGGGTGCTGTTTTCTCTGTGTCTTGCCCCTAACCTCTGATACCATGCAGCCTTCCTTTTGTGTCCCATTTACCTATCTCTCCCGATTCTGACCTTCTGTGTTTTCGTTGCCTTGCACAAGGTGTCTCCTTTCTTTGACCCGGGGTGCTTAGGACTAACCCCCTTGATATGCCTCTCTGACATGTCTCACCACGCTTCCCCCAAGGCCAGCAGCAGTAGACCAGTATCTCTCATTCTCAGGATATCTCATATCTTCTCTGACTCTCACATCCAAATGTTGGATATCATGTCCTGGCGCAAGTGATGGCCAGAATGACGCAAACAGATTGTAGTTGACCGGTCAGTGACTCATCTGTCCCTTAAGTGAGTATGGTTGCAAATTCCATGCTGTTGTCTGTTTCCTTTGAAAGCATGATGAGGCTGAGTGCCCGTTACCATCCAATGATTCATTCTGTGTGGAAATATCTTCATGGGAAGGAAGTCTTTGAGAACAATGTAGAAACCTAAAGGAGTTACCATCACAGTGGCTCTTGAGTGAACTTTGGGCTTGGACCAGAGACCCTTCTCAGGACAAGGTTAAGTTGCTCTGCAGAGGCATTGTCAACTTAGGCATTGAAGGAAAGGGGAAGTTTATCACAGTGCAGCAGCCCTCCTGGCAGTTCTGGGTGGGATGTTGATGTGTCCCTGAGGTGATTTTCTCTGCCAATGTTCTGTCATTTAGACTGTCGGTGAATTGTTGCAGAACAGGTCAAGCTATGCACACTTAGTGTTATTTTTTACTATTAGGGCAGCCCAACAAAAGGAACATTTGCTCTGGTCCAGAGACATAGTGCAGGGAAAAAGGAGATAGAAAGAAGCAGGGAAGCAAACCAAAGCTAAAATAGCATAGTGAATGACAGTAATGCAATGTTCCAAAAATATTCTATTGGGTTACACTTTGAATAATGATCATGTCTGCAAAATAGAACTATTAAGGGCCATAAGAATTTATAGAAATGCTCTGATCCTGAAGAAAAGATGAATAGTTAGATGGGGCTTTGGAGGATTACAGCAACAATGCAGTCAGACAATTTCCATTATAATCTTTTATTTAGAATTGCATGTAACTCATTTGTGGTGTTGTTGGGGTTTGGTACTGATGCATAGATACCCTGAGGTGTATTCTTACGAGGGAAGAAAATAAATAAGAGGATTTTCAATAGATCTAAGAAAGGTTAATCCTTTTTAACTGAAAAGCTCCTATGCTTGCCTACAGGGCTTAGTGGATTTGGGTCTCCCTGAAGTGAAATGCTTTTTCCCCAATGCATAATGTAACTACCTTTTACTCCAAGTAAAGAACGTGAAGGTGGAATTTGAGTGATGTTAATTTTTAAATAAGTCAACAATTGATTGACAGGTTAGAGAAAAATAGGATGGGAAATATGGAAAAGCAGTTCATGCCTAATAGGAAGGGATAAGAAAAAGAAGAAGAAATATAACAGTAATGCTTTGAATTTGTGGACTGCTTTAGCATTTACAAAATGCTTTTCTCATTGAGATGTAAACTTCTTAAAAAGAAACTTGTCTTCATTAATTTTTAATTCCTTGATCCTTAACATAATGCCTAGGTCATAGTAGGAACTCAATAAGTTTTACCTTTGTGAATATACCAAAGAACAGCTGAATGAAATAATTTATTATTTTATTTGTTTTTTGCTCTAATTCTACAAATGTGGACTTATTTTCTTTTTTTAATAAATTTATTTTTTTTATTGGTGTTCAATTTGCCAACATATAGAATAACACCCAGTGCTCATCCCGTCAAGTGCCCGTCACCTAGTGGCCCCCACCCCCCGCCCACCTCCCCTTCCACCATCCCTAGTTCGTTTCCCAAAGTTAGGAGTCTTTCATGTTCTGTCTCCCTTTCTGATATTTCTCACTTATTTAAAAAAAAATGGACTTATTTTCTTGATTTAGATAGGAAGAATTCAGGACACGTAGAGAGCAAATGACTTGTCTCAGATCACAGGAGCCAGAATTCTTGGACAACTTTTCTGTCATTGGCCAGAGCCTTTTTACAGTAATAAAGCTCAGATTCTAGGGTGAAATAGGGTGGGAATAGATTCTGAAATAAAACTTAGATTAGTTCTAGAAATGAAAAAAAGAAAAAGAATGTGCTTCATTTTATGTCTTAAGGTCAGTTGCTATATCAGTAGGCAATTCCCACAATAATTCTACATGGGGAGATCTCCCTTGACCTCAGTGGCAGATGAGAATAAACATTTATTCTCAGACAATGGGACTGCAAAGGAACCAATCCAGGCTGGAATTAACTTGGTGGCTCTGCTTCAACCCGCAGGTTGGGCTGAACTTGGATCCTTACCGTGTGTTGGCTCAGAGCTCTTCCAACGTATTCACTGTAGAGTCCACACAGAAGAGCCATCAGCCACATGGGTTATCCCCATAGTGATGAAGGAAGAACAGGTCAAGGTCATTCTTTCATGTACATTTCAAGTCTCCATTTGCCTCTCCTCTGCTAACATCCTGCTGACCAATATGGTGGTTAGAATGGTATCCAAAGATGCTCATGTCCTAATCGCTAGAACCTGTGAATATATCACATTATATAGCAAAGGGGACTTTATGGATGCAATTAAAGTTATGATTCTTAAAATAGAGAGATATCTGTATTATGAGACTATCTATATGGACCCAAACTAATTGCTTGGGTCCTTAAAAGCAAAGAACTTCCTCTAGAATAAGAGTAAGAGATGCTGCAGAAGGGAAAGACGGAGAGAATTGAGATATGAGAGAAATTCAAACCACCTTTGCTGAAGGAGACCACATCCTCCAGCTGGAAGAAGATAGCTCAAGAAGCAATGCAGACAGCCTGGTCCCCACTGACGGCCGGTGAGGAAATAGGGGTCTCCTTCCTAAACAAGGAACTGAATTTGACCAACAATCTGAATGAAGTTGGAAGCAGATACATCCCTAGAACTTTCATTAAGGAGTCCAGCCCTTCAGCCCAGGTGGCTCAGCGGTTTGGTGCTGCCTTCAGCCTGGGCATGATCCTGGGTCTCCAGGATCCCATGTTGGGCTCCCTGCATGGAGCCTGCTTCTCCCTCTGCCTGTGTCTCCACCTCTCTCTCTCTCTCTTTCTCATGAATAAATAAAAAAAAATAAAATATCTTTAAAGGAGTCCAGCCCTTCTGTAACCTTGATTTAGGCCTTATAAGACCCTAAGCAGAAGACCCAGTTTTGAGTCCACTGAACTTCTGATCTACAGAAACCGTGAGATAGTAAGTGTAGTAAGTGGACGTGGTTTTAAGCCAATACATTTGTAGCAATTTATTATGACGGCAATAGAAACTACTATAGCCAATGAAGGTCATGTGGCCCAGACCAAAGTCAAAGGCAGAGGAAGGCCACCCTATAGCTCAGCTGTGGCCAATCTCTAATGTAATTCTACAGGACAGTGAGAAATCAGAGCCAAGATTTAAAACTTCCTATAGAACAGAGGTAGAAGAAAAACATCAGCTGTCCAGAGGAAGTCTTGTTAAAATTATTGGGAGATAGGAAGCTTTTGGAAAGACCTTTGCCAAGATATAACTGCCCAGAAAGGAGAGATATTTAAGTAAGTTGTTAAGCCAGAGAAATTGTTGACTGGTTTTTGAAAAGGTAGTTTTGATCTGAAACAGGTGTGGGGAGTGGCATGTACATTTTCCCAAGAAACAAAGGCCTATTTAGGGTGGTGGTGGAGAGTAGAAGGTAACACCAGGAGATTAATATGTTGGGTGGAATCCACAACCAACGAAGGCTCCATCAGTTGTTCACCTTTGTATAATTTGCCCCTTGAGATCTTCTCACCAATTTATAAATGTGTATTTGTATGTCACGGGATGGATACTAAATATTTGTGGCAGAAAGCCCAGGAACTGGATGTCGTGAATGGTTATATCCCCAAGATTTAAAAAGGAGAATCTTCTCTTTTTTCTTTCGGATGGAGGTGGCATAAATTATTATGATTGTGTCTCCCAAGGGCTCCCAAGAGACACGCTGAAAATGGGTTCTTTAGAGTTTTAAGGAGAGGACGACTATTTTTTGGCCTCCTTCTGATGTTCTGCTTTGCATCCATAATTCTGGCTGGCTGGTGCAGTGAGTCACCTAGCAACCAATGCAAAGGAACCACATCCATCTACTTCCAGGGATATGGAGCTAAGCTTCTTCCCTGAAACCCTGTTTGGAGACAATAGCTCACTATGGACATGTGTGGCACATATCCTGTGTGCAGCTCCACACAGGGCCACTCACTTTTATTGCGTCTACAAGACCTGAGGGAATTCAGTATAAAGCAATCCATCCCAAGATGAGTTCTCTTTAGGTGTCGGGGAAAGCTGCATCCATTTCCTCTAAGGAAGATAACCTCCTGTGTCTGAGAAACCATCTCCTCTAGTGGGGATCAGAAGAGCAATGTCCAAGGGTCCCAGAATGTAAATGGGTTTGAATCCCAGCTCTCCACCACTCTCCCTGCGTGACTCTGGACAAGTACTTCATCCCACCAAGTGTTGCTGCTCACCTATAAACATAGGCTATGCTAGCACCCACCTCATGGGCAGAGAGCCATTCTCAGGCTCAAATAGTGACTATTGTTATCCTGATTCAGGGCCAAGCAGAATGTAATCAACTGAGCTGTAGGAGAGGTTTAAGGTTGACATAAAAGGCAGCTTTCCAGAAGTCAGAGTTACAAATCTTACTGTGAAAGTTCCATTAAAATGTTTGAAAATAATCCTGACTGTTAAATGGTGTGACAAATGTTACTGGGCATTCAGGAACTTATGTAGTCAAGTGACCATCATCACCTCAGCTTTATCACCTTGGGAAATTATATACTGATTCCAATGATTTTGCTTTGGAGCAAACTCCCTTATCTCATCACAAAAATGTCCGTCAGAGACAGTCATGCATTCCCTTGATATCCCTTTATAGAGGACAATTGTCATCTTCAGCGGGTCGATGTGCCTTAGAAACAGCCAAAGGCCAATCAGGGCCAGTAAAGAGAGGTGATTTCTTACGTGGTTCAAGTGTTTGCACTGACCTTTGCATTCATGGTTTCTCAATCATGTGAATAGATTAGAAATGGAGATGGCTTCTTGTAGCCTACTATGAGTGCATTCGTTACAGATGCATTGAATTTATCTTTTATTATTTAGATAATTGATATGCAATTGTTTACTATGTTCTCTATCTTTTCTGATGAGTCTGAAGTATTTTCTAACAGGGTCTTTTAAAAAGATGATTTTCTGAATTTAAAAAAAATGGAAGGATCTAGCTTCCCCCAAAGCCACCTCTTCTCAACTCTTTTCAGACTCTCACAATATGTTTCCCTAACACGGTCTTAATTCAGTCACAGCCAGACTTTGTTTAAGACTTGCAGTTTCTGCCCCGCCCCCATAAGGAGCTTGGCTGTGGCCCCCTACATCCTAACAACGAGTGACAAGCTGAATAGGCTGAAAAATTAACCACTCTTTTTGGATCTATAAGAGAGGGAAGGACCCAGAGATACCACAGCCCCCGAGATGGGAGGAACAGGCAGGTGAGCAGGGGAAGCTACGGTGTAGCCAGAGCAGAGACTCATGAGTGTAAACTGCCATGGCGACTGGTGCTGGGGAAGGAAAACTTAACCATATTGAAGAACTGTTGGAGCCTCAGTGTGGACAACTCTGAGAGTTTAAAACTTCAGGGGACCCAGTCTTGGGGGCCCCTACGATACTGTAAGATTTGCTGCCAGGAGCTGGACCAGATTCCCATACCAAACACATCTTCCCAGGCTTCTGGCAGGGACACGGGAAGAGGAATGATTTTGAAACAGGCCAGTGCACCCTGGTCTTCAGGAGGCCGGCCTCCAGGGGAGACTAGCGAAATGGCTCAGACCCCAAACTGCTGGGATGTTGTCAGAGCCTAAGTGACCTGGGAAAGGGGAATACTGACCCCAGTCCAGTCTAGCCATCCTGTCCCGCATAAGGAGGGAGGAGAAAACTGAGAGCCCTTTGTGAGGCTCATAGTCCAGAGGCACAGGCTCACTGAAAGCCGGAGACCTAATCACAGACCCCAGGGCACTGCTCCACCCCCCGCCCACCCCGCCACCACGTGACTAAGGGCCTACTTACAACAACTTCTTTTACGCTTAGTACCTTATATCCAGCTATCACCAGAGAATAGATTCTGTAAAGGATGAACACCTGCCACTAGCATCCACATAGATGGGACTGGAGGGTGTTATGCTAAGTGAAGTCGGTCGGAGGAAGACAATTACCATATGGTTTCACTCAGATGCGGAATATAAGAAACAGCATAGAGGATCATAGGGGGAGGGAGGGAAAACTGAACGGGAAAAAATCAGAGGGAGACAAAGCATGAGAGACTCTTAACTTTGAGAAACTGAGGGTTGTTGGAGGGGAGATGGGTGGGGAGATGGGGTAACTGTGTGATGGGCATTAAGGCTGGCACGGGATGTGATGAGCACTGGGTGTATACACAACTGATGAATTGTTGAAAACTCCTTCTGAAACTAATGATGTACTATATGTTGGCTAATTGAATTTAAATTAAAAAAGCAAATTCTGTAAGGAAAAATTACAAGGCATAACAAAAGAGGGGAAAAAATCCCACAATTTGAAGACGCAGAGTAAGCATCAGAACCAGGAGTGGCAGGGATGTTGGAAGTATCAGAAAGAGAATTTAAAACAACTGTGATTCATGTGCTAAGGGCTCTGACAGGCAAAGTAGACACCATGCAAGAACAGATGGGCAGTATAGGCAGAGCCGTAGGAAGCCCCAGAAAGAGCAAAAAGGAAATGCCAAAGATAAAAAACATGGAAACAAAAATGAAGGATGCCTTTGATGGCTTTATTAGTAGACCATGGTCATGGTCGAGGAAAGAATGTCTGAGCTAGAGGACATAGCAATAGGATCCTCAAAACACAAAAAAGCAGAAAGAACAAAGACCAAAAACAAAAAGGAAACAGATCAGTAAGTCCAAGCACTGGGGACAATCCAGAAGATGTAGCATCCACCTCATGGGGCCACCAGAAGCTAAAAGAGAGAAGAAAAGAATCAGTTTAATGGTGAGTATTTCTAATCCACCTTAATAGATGAATTCTGTCCATTGAAGGCATAGTTCACTAGCAGGGTGCCGTAGAAAGTGAGGAGTGTAAATAATTGAAGCTTCCGCTTCCTTTGTGACCGGAATCCCACTTTCCACTGCAAGCAAATGCCTCAGTCCAAATTCCCATTCCTAGTGAGTATTCTGATAAATATGAATAAATGAGCTGTGTGCCAAGTCCTAGAAGGTCACTGTCCTCTTTCATGCGGGTGCACCCGCCATTCTGGTAAGCCAAGAGTCATAGCTTAGGGGTTCTGCAAATACAGAAGTGAGTGAAGCAGATGAGTCGGGAGAAAATACAGAATCCACCCCATGGAAAGAATTCATATGGAAAAACTCCACATTTTTCTGGGCCCTAGAGTTCAGGCTTTTTCTTTGATCTGCATTTTTAGTACATTTTTAGTACCTTCTCGGTATAGTCACTTTTGTTCTGAAATCCACCATCAAGAGGCATCACTTAGGGCCTGAGCTTCAGGGACAGAGCCCCTCAAGCGCAGGAGAAGTGGGCCTACACCATTACCCCAGGTCTTCTGCACTGTCTCTGGTACCAGAACAGAGTCTGAGCAAGTGGCTACACTGGTGACCAGGGATCTGAGGCTCATGGTCATCATGCTGGCTACAGAATTGGGGGAGGTGGGCAGTGGGGGAGGGGTAATTTATATGGCCCAGCATTGACTCTCTGTCCCAGCTAGGCGTAGTCCCAAGTCTTAGGGTTCCCCAGAGAAGGAAAGCCAGAAGGAGATATTCGCATATAAAGAATATTTATTATAAGAAATTAGCTCTTGCCTGATTATGGAGGCTGAGAAGTTCCAATCTAGAGTCCCAAGCAGGAGACCCGGGAGGGCGGTGGGTGTGGTTCTGGTCTGAGTCAGTCAAAAGGCCTGAGAACCAGAAGAGCCCAAGTTTTAAGTTCGAGTACAAGGGTATGAGGGCAATGTTCCAGCTCAACAGTCAGAAAAGCAAAATCCCCTCTTAATTTTTTTTTTTTGTTCTATTCTTCAATTGATTAACTAAGGGCCACTCACATTAAGAAGTCTTATTTGTTTTACTCAGTTTGCTGGTTCAAATGTTGATCTCATCCAAAAACATCCTTCCAGACACATCAGAGTAACGTTTGACCAAATGTCTGGACACACTGTGGCCTAGTCAAGTTGACACACAAAAGTCATCGTCAATTCCTGGCTATCTGCAGTCATGACCTGCGGCCTCCTAAGAGGGATGGATTCTCATCCACAGCCCCCCCCGCCGGGGAGAAAGGACACCCATATGCAAAGGAGAGGCTCTGGCCCCTGCTATTTCTGAGTTTGGCCTGGAATTGGTAGGAAGGTCACACAACTGCGATCCCTCCCCACTGCTGCCCCTTTGTAGGAGTCCATGGTGATTGACCCCAACTCCCTTTCTTGATGATCATAGGTCTGAATTATTTTTACATAACAGTTTTGAAAACCACAGTGACTCAATAGAAATGAGCATGCAAAAGGACACCTATTTGCCTCAAGACAGGCCTGCGCAGCTCAGGAAGCAAATATTTTATGTGCTGCTTCCTCCCATGTTTTTTAAGTAATAAGAGGCATATTCATAATATGCATAAGCATCTAGGTGTCACTTTTCTGGAACCAGAACACTTAAGAAGTTAAAATAGATTCAGAGATCACGTAATTCAACCTTCTCAGGAGAGCAAATGGGGTCCTGCTGTATGGAGTCTCTCTCTCTCTCTCTCTCTCTCTCTCTCCCTGTTGTCTCTCTCTCTGTCTCTGTCTCCTGAGCATCCAAAACCCTCATAAATGGAGGATTCCTCAGTTCACAAGTCTCAGTGGGAGACAAAGCTCGATTCTCACTACAGATGTTCAAAGCCCTAGACTTTGACATCCTTAGCCTGCCTTGTAATTCTCCCAAATTCCGAATTGGGAGCTTATGGTATAAAAAAGTAGGGAGGTTCCAATCCGGTGACCGGTGGTGGCAGCCGTGTTGTCAGGAACCCCAGGCTCAGCGCCGCCGTGGTGGCATTCCTGGTCAGTTCTGGAGGTAGCCGTGCTGCCCCTTCCCGACTGGCGGTGCAGGGCTTGGCCTGGCCCGGTCGCTGCCGGCATCTCCTGTTCCTGAGCAGGCGTTTGCCGGTGGCCTTCCTGGTTACCACGGCCTCGTGTCCTAAGAGCTTCCCCACGTCTTCTCAATCAAATACTTGTCTGCTTAAGTCCGCCAAAAGTTTTGTTTGCGTGTTGTTTGGGGTTCTGTTTTTTAGTTTCCTGCAACAAAAGCCCTGTTACGTAACCCACTGAGGACAAGTGATCAGAATGGTCTGCGGCAGAGCAGAGGAAGGAGACATGGACCTTCCAGCCCCATGTGATTGGCCCCAGCCTTGCTCTCATTCCAACAGCAGCATTTCTAGTTCTAGTGTCTTCGTTCCCCTGGGAAACACCTGTTGTCTCCACCTTTCTTCTCCACCCTGAGGGAATGAAAAAATAAAGTGGGATAAGATAGAGGATCCGTGTTGCTCAAAATACTGTGAGGTACCTTGTAGACGTGAGAAATAGAGAGATTCGGTGAGAAATCGGTTAGGGAGCAAGCAGCCTGAGACTCACAGTGTGTCGATGGCTTCAGTGAGCTGGAAGCTTATCTCCTTCTCTCATAAAACAGAGGGGCACATGGCGGGAGACCCAGGCCAACCTCCGTCTCGCCTCCTCTTGACTGCCAGCATGAGGTGCCCGCCTGATGGTGGCTGTAGTCAGAGTCTTATTGCAGACAGATGGCCCAAGAGCCTGAAATGTTTACTACGCAGCAGACGGTCACTGAGTCGTCCTCGCCCGTCTTAGCCAGTTCAGGCCACTGCAACAAATAGCATAGAGGGGCAATGAGAGCCGCTTCCTGGTTTGCAGATGGCGCTTCTTGCTGTGTCGTCACAAAAGAGGGAGAGAGGGAGAGAGCGTGCACTGTAGTCTCTTCTTCTTACGAGGACATTCATCCCATCATGGGGGCTCCAGCCTCATGGGAAAACCAACCACCTCCCAAAGGCCCCATGTCCTGATATCATCACTTTGAGACTTAGGGCTTCAGCATATAAATTCTGAGGGGCACAAACATTCAGTCCATAGCATCCCCCCCCCCGACTGCAAAAAAAAAACCGGAGTGGACACCATTCTTGGTTTATTTTTATTTATTTTTATTTTTAAAAATTTTTAAAATTTATTTATGATAGTCATACAGAGAGAGAGAGAGAGAGAGAGAGAGAGAGGCAGAGACACAGGCAGAGGGAGAAGCAGGCTCCATGCACCGGGAGCCTGACATGGGATTCGATCCCGGGTCTCCAGGATCGCGCCCTGGGCCAAAGGCAGGCGCCAAACCGCTGTGCCACCCAGGGATCCCCCATTCTTGGTTTATATGGACTGAGATGAGGGTCTAATGGGAAGTTGGGGGCAGAAAAGAGATCCCTGGGTTTACGCAGCAGCCGCTGTACTGTTTTGACCCCACCCAACCCCCAGAGTGGATGAATGACTTTGCAGAGGCAGGATCAGTTCTCAGCTCCAGGCCAAGTCAAAGTCCTCTCCCTGAGTGGCACACACACGTGCGACTCTGCAAGCACTGGGCACAGAGGCTGCAGTGCCAGGAGATGGAGGCTTGTATCTTGCAGTTGTCCAGCCAGATTTAATACCCGATTATATAAGATAATTGCATTGTAATTCTTAAGAGCAAAATGAATTCTGTGTTGACCTTGGTGCCTCTTGAGAATTAGTAGAAATTATTCTGTAACCAATATCCCAAAAACTCCCAAGAGAAATAAAGGATCTCTTATGCTAAGGAGGCAATTATGAAATCGCTCCTAAAGCCAAGATTTCATCTACTAGTAGCTCCATTGATTATCTCCAACTCCTTTCTCATCTGCTCGCTTACCTCCCGTTCAAACCAGCAGAGGTAATCCGCGGTATCCACGTCAGGGACAACCAGTGCTTAGTAATGTGATATGTTCCAGCTCGTTCCAAAGCAGATGCATGGTAATTATAAAACGCCTTCCGCGAATACGTTTATTACTGATGTTATCCTGTAACCAGAACAGGCGCCTTAACTTTTAATTATCTTCTCCTCCTTCAGATTCTGAAAGCAATTTTTGTAAGCCATGTAATCTTCACCTACATCTATCATTTTAAGGGGCAGGCCGCCCACCTCTTCAAGCACATAAAATGTGTTTCTTTTCCATCAACAGTGGTCAGTCCGGGTTGGCTTGTGAGGGTCGAGATGGTTTCACGTCCCATTAATTGCGCGTTCTTCGGACTGGGAAAGGAGCGATGAATCGCCCTAATGAGAGCAACAGAAAGGACAATAGTTATTTGCAAAAACACTTTGACAATTACAAAGTGTTTTTACATAAAGTATTTTTTTTTTTAAAAAAAAGCACCTAAACCCTACAGCTTATCTTTGGGTTGCTAATGCCAACCCTGAGCAAATAATGTCGGTTGCATTTTTTTTCTTTACCAGAAAGGAAAATCCTACAATGGTCTCAGTAGAAGTTCGCCGACTTTTTTCAACGAGAAAAAGGGGCAAACAGCTCCAGGTGTGTCTGATGGAAAGCAAATTACCCAGAATGATGGGCTGAATAGACAAGGTCACGCAGCGGGGATGCTGGGGAAACTGGGAGCACTGGTTTCTCGGAGGAGGAGTGGGGCACAGGCCGCAGGGAGCACCGAGGCTTGCAGTGCGGGCAGGGAAGCAAGCCGGGTCGGGTGAGAATGCGGGGGTGCCGCTGTCTACGCAGCCGGATGCTAGAGAGGTGAGAGGGCCTCGCTGCACTGCGAGGGGCAAGGCCAGGCCCTGCAGGATGGTGGCCCCGGCGGCCTCCAGCCCCACAAGGGCCGCGAGCAGGCCTATCCCCCCAGAGCCGGGCCCCGGGAGCCCCAGCCCGAGCCCACAGAAGCTCCCTGAGGAGGAGGAGGAGGAGGCCCGAGGACACATGGAGTGGCCTGCGCCGCAGTCTCCGCCGTGGCAGGTGTCCCGGCCCAGGACGGCCTGGCGGCGACCGGGCAAAGGTGCTGGGCGCAGGCCTCCGCTGGCGGGGACACCGAGGGCCGGGGGTGGCCTTTGTCCCCTCATCCCCCGCTGACGTGGAGCTCATCGTGCTTAATAGTCATGAATGTCGGAAACCAACCAGAAAGGCAAACGGACTTCATCTGAATTCACTCCGGTTTCCCCAGGTCACACACGTTGTTCCACATAAGGCTCCGGGGAGGCAGGCCGCTGGGCCCCCACGTCACCCCAGAGCCACCTTTCTGCTGCTCAGAGCCTCCGGGTGGAGGCCGCGCAGGGAAGCATCCTGGGGACCCCCACCCGCCCCACTCTCCCCCTTCCCGCCCTGCTCGGGGCTGCACAGCTCAGCTCGGCCCCCCTGCCCCGGACACAAGGGCCCACAGGCCCCAGCCTGCCAACCTGCCTGCCCACCTGCCTGCTCACCTGCCCGCCCACCTGCCACCGTCAGCCTGGAACGCGGCTCGCTGTGTGACCCACCTGGCACCTAGATACGGTTACGTGCTGCAGCTGAGCAGTCTCACAGCACATTGCGCTTCCTTTGTCTATGCCGTAGTGGTGACATAGACATTTATGCCACCGCAGGGCTCTAGACACGGTCCTGGGAACACCCGCGTGGCCATCCGGAGCACCTGTCTGTCTCTCCACCAAAGTATTCAGGCCATAGGTGGCTGTAGACAGGTAAGCAGGTAGGCAGGTAGGCAACGAGCGCGTAGATGGAGGTGGTCACACTCTCGTTGCTGTTTCCCTCCAAGGGGACTATGAAGTCCCAGGTGGCAAGCACCCAACTGCTGATAGGACCGCGTGAGCCCGTCAGTGTCTGGGTGCTTTCTCAGGAGCTGTGGCAGCAGAGGTGAGAAGCGCACGAAGCGTCATTTTGCGGGCATGCCTGGCACGACCAGCCGGGGCCATGAAGGGCTTTGCTCGGGAAGGAAGAGAATAAACCGCTCAGGAGACAGGGGTGTCGAGGGCCAAAGAGACCGTGCGCCGGCTGCACTGGCTCGCGTGCTGGCAACCGCTGTGAACCGATCGACCCCAAAAGGAGTAACAGCTTTCACACCACGGAAGCTTGCGTCCTGCAGACCAGTCCCAGCCTGGCAGGCTCCTGTCTTGTCCGCATAGTTTCTCGAGGGCTTGGGAAGCTCTGCTGTCTTCGGTATGTGGCCTCCGTGGTCACCGTGTTTTGGCCCATCGCATCACGAAGAGCTTTGAGGAAACCACGTGGGCAGTGTTTGTAGCCCAGACCTGAAAACAGGCCTTATCTACCCACAGTCCTTTGGCCTCAACTCAGGCACGTAGAACACTAAGTTTCCACTGCTACTCTGACAAATTAGCACAACTTGATGGTTAAAACAATATACATTCATTCCCTTACAATTTTTGAGGTCAGAAGTCTGAAATCATTTACACTTAGTCCGAAATGAAGGTGTTAGCGGGACCACGCTCCTTCTAGAAGCTCTAGGGACGAATCTGTGTCCTTGCCCTCACCAGCACCCAGAGCAGAGCCCCTTGCATGGCCCCTTCATCCTCCATCTTCAAAGCTAGCAGGAGCATCATGCTCCAGCCACTACGTTGCTTCCTTCTTCTGTCCAACCTCCCTCCGCCGCTCTCACACAAGGACACTTGTGACGTAGGATCCACATCTCGACACTAGAGCATGCACATCGCATAGTCCTTTTCTTACAAATTGATGAAATCACAAACCTAGGTTTGGACTTTAGAGATGAAGAGCTCTTCAGAGTTCTCCATGTGGCTCGCGTGGATTGTAAGCCTTTTGCTTTGGGCTTTGCGGACAAAGTCGTAAACTTTGTTATCTTCCATTTGTAAACCACTGTCCTGTGACGGCGAGGCGTCTCTGCGAAGAGGGGAGTCTGAAGCTGATGCAGTCATTATTGAACCCCTGATGAAAGGATACGTTAATTATCTCATGATAGCCTCCAGTGGTCATGGAAGTAGTCGACATTCCACCATGGGGCTGTCGGTAAGAGGGTGGCCGGAATTTATCGTTCTTTTTTCCTTCTGATTCAGATCTATTAAGATGTATAGTATTTTTCAAAAAGTGGAAGAGAATACAAGCAATGTAGAAGAAAATAAAAGTCTACAAGAAGAACGGTGCCTTTAAAATAGGAACGGTAGCCAGATATAGTAACGGTGCGAGCAGGGGAAGTGAGGACACGCAAAATATAACGTATGCAGATAAGACTTTAAAAGCTTAATGAAATGGAAAGTAAAAGAGCATTGGCAAAAAGTACATGTTCTTTGCAAAAGAAGATATTGTGAGCTTACAATTTAGAGTTTTAAGAATTCCTTGTCATTTTGTAACATGAATAATGGTGTAAGATTTGAACTAGAAGGTCTTTCATATTTCTTCCAAGTCTAAGATTCTCTATGAAATCCAAGATGGCTATGTGGTGCTAATACTACATTATTTCGTACTGGTAGAAAAGTACATTTCTAGCACATAGATGTAGGTGGTCTGACTCTTTGCTCTGACAATAATACGATATAAATAAGATAACGACACATTATTTTGTATTGGTAGAGTAATGAGGTACTCTACCAATATTCCACCCTTCATTCTGTAACTAAGTTGAAACACTACGCTAAGAGACTCACCAGTGCAGGTGCGCACGCGCAGCACACACACGTGCCCATGCTCATGCTCGTGCATACGTTTTCCTGAAATATCCAGTGAACAGAGATTAAGGGCCGTTGGGCAACGTAAGATGGGGATGCATCAGCTAATCGGTTAGTCATTGAATACGGCCGTCCCATATGAAGAGGAGAGAATAAAACCCTATATTCAGGAAAACATCGATATACTGACAATTGTACTTGGAGGAAAATAAGGCCGATGTAAGAGACAGTGTCACAGGGGTGTTTAGAGAATGAAAGCGTGTTTTCAATTACTCTAATCTCCAGAGTCAAATATTTAGAGCATGACATCACCCTTGACCAATGAAATGTCAACACCATTCTGCTCTGGTGCATCTCCCTGGGGCCCTCTCAGCTGGGTGGGGCCGGAGAGGACTTCAGACAAACAGAGCCAGACAGAAGGGGCAGTGGGCAGAGCTCAGAGCCAGAGGTGGGATGAAGAGAAATTGCATGTTTTTCAAATATGTTTATGGGAATGGTCAGTTCTTCTTCTTCTTCTTTTTTTAAGATTTTATTTATTCATGAAAGACAGAGAAAAAGGCAGAGACATAGGCAGAGGGAGAAGCAGGCTCCAGGCAGGGAGCTTGATGTGGGACTCGATCCTGAGACCGCGGATCACATCCTGAGCCAGGGGCAGGTGCTCAACCGCTGAGCCACCCAGGCGTCCCGGAATGGTCAGTCCTATAGTGTATTTCTTACACTTAGATTAAGCAAAACTTTCACTTGATGGGAACATTGCCTTTGTTAATGTATTGGGATTCTTAATGTGCTGAACACAAGCACTGAACTTTCCAGAGCTCTGAATATGAGCCGGAGGCTGAGTATATAAGGCAAATAGGAAACCCAAGGCTTTTGAATGGAATTAGACATCTTTGGCAGAAAAATCAATAGGGAAACCTTTTAAACACAAGGATATTGGGTCCTAAATCAGATACATGGAAACGGAATCCCTATGCTCCCTGCCGCCCACCTACAGGCCAGACTGTCCCAGTTCACATATCTGGCTTTAAAGGCAAAATTCTTTGTGGAAGATCGACCTCTGTCTGACCTTTAGTTACCCTTCTCTTTCCCTCAACCAGGAAATCTTTTTCTAGAAGGCAGGTGTGGAGAGTCACACTTTATATGGATGTGAAGGTGACCCTACTTTGATCCACTGTCCATTGTTCTCCAGGGCTAATTTGTTCGAGCTTGCTGCCCTAAGGCCCTACTCTGTAGGAACTCCCCGAAGGAAAGATTATTTTTCTCATAGGATCCTTGAAATTACAGCTTTTTAATTTGAAATACTGTTTTTCATGAGTAGGGCGGTGTTGGTAATGCTTGAATATATTCTATTGCCTGCAAATTGCCTTGTATTTTTTTCTACAACCAACTCCTACATTGAGATATGGAGTTTGCGCATTAGGGAACTCACTACCACTAGTTAAATCTAAAGTATTTTCCAAGTCTTTCTTGATGATGACCCATATATATGATGTTTTAATGCCTATTTATGAAGTTATGACACGCGGCACAGAAACCAAAAGCAGAGACTCTAGATCCAAACATCCTGGGTTCAAGCATCCTAGCCCTGATGCTTGATGGTCCAATTTAATCCCTTGACACCTCAGTCCTCTCTGCAACCTACTTCATGGGGCTGTTGTGAGAGTTAAGTGAGCTAATAATTGTAAGGTGCTTAAAATGGAGTCTAGGCAGTAATAGGCACCTAATGTGGATGAGCTTTTATTATTCGTTTCTTTGGGTATGTGTAGACTAAGGGAGGCTTCACAAAACAAAAGTACTTCCTACTCTACCTCATTTTCTTTTTCCTTAAAAAAGCGCAATGAATAAACAACTGCATGCCTCCATCTATACATTGGAAATGGGAGCTCAGCCAACCTTTAAATGAAACATGGGTAGATCTGGGGAAATATAAGCCCCTTTCACAAGAGACTCGGTCATTGTTTTTTGTATTTTCATTAGGACGGAGTAGGGCAGGAAAAGCCTTCATTCCTCACTCTACGTAGACCCCCAACCTGGAGAATATTGGAATCTTAGGCGTCACTCATCACAGTTGTCCTAGGAACTTAAGGAACAGTTCTGTGTATCTCTGAGTTTTGAGAAAATTACAGGGAAGACAAATCAAGGAGAATCAAAGAGTGTGGAAGAGAAGCCAACATTTACTGAGTGCCTATTATATGCCAGACCACATAATACACACTTTGCACATATTATCTTCTGACAGGGCAAGGAGTTACTGACTGCATCGTGAAGACGAAGACATCATGTATGAGAGCGTCAGGATTGGAGCCCGGGACTGTCTGATTCTGGGCAGTCTGCTCTTTCTCCCTCCTCACTTTGCCCCCATGGACACATATTGTATGTGTCCACTGTTAAGAATCACAATCCTAAGCAATTGAGGCAAGATCACTTTTCTCTGTAGGTTTTTTTATTTTTAATCAGGTAAAATAATCGTATGTTTTAGAAATTTTTTTATTCAAAATAGTAAAAACACATTTTTATTCTTAAAATATTAACATGCATATTTTCAGGACAGGTCTCTGAGATGAAACCTTTATTCTTTGCCAGTGTAGGATAAAGCATCGCGAAGCTAAGCCAAGCAGCTGGTGGGTTGCCTTGGGCCTACGGAAAGGGAGGGAGCCCCTGCAAATGTGTTCAGCTGTGAAGTTTCTTTTCTGCCCCCAGCTTTCTCGAAACATAATCGACATTTATCACTGTGTAAGTTTAAGGTACGAAACGTGACGATCTGATACAGGTGTATATTGTGAGATGATTACCGCAGATAAGCTTAGTTAGCACATCCTTCACCTCCTATGATCACCACTTTCTGTTATTGTGGTGGTTGTGGTGAGAACATTTAGAGTCTACTCTATGAGCATCTTCCATGGATACAACACAGTATTGCAAACTATAGTCATTATGTCGTCCATTAGACCCCTAGGATTCATTCATATTTTAACTGGAAAGTTATACCCTTAACCTTTCATCATTCTTCTCACCCATCCACTTCCTGACAACCAGCAGCTATTCTCTATGAATTCAACTTTTTTAGTTTCCACATATAAGGAAGATCATACACTATTTTGTCTTTCTCCATCTGACTTCTTTCATTTGGCACAATGCCCTCAAGGTTCATCCATGTTATCACAAATGGTAGAATTTTCTTTTTACAGCTAAATAATATTCCATTGTGTGTATATACAATACATCTTCTTTTCTCGTGCATCCATCAACAATGGATACTTATCCGGTTTCTAGTCTTGGCTATTGTGACTAATGCCAGAGTGAATGTGGAAATACAGGTATCTCCTCAAGATAATGATTTCACTTTCTTTGAATATGTACCCAGAAGTGGGATTACTAGATCACATCCGAGTTCTCTGTTTAATTTTTTAAGGAACCTCCATTTTCTTTCTTTCTTCTTTTTTTTTTTTTTTTTTTTTTTTTAAGATTCACTTATTTTACAGAAAGAGAAATCACAGAGAAGGAGGGACAGAGGAAGAGGGAGAAAGAATCTCAAGCAGACTCCATGCTGAGTAAGGAGCCTGATGCAGGGTTTGATCCCATGATCCCAAGATCATGCCCCAGCTGAAACCAAGAGTCAGCCACCCAGGTGCCCCTCCATACTGTTTTCCGTAGTGGCTGTGCCAGTTTGCATTTCTAGCAACAGTTTACAAGTGTTCTCTTTTCTCCACATCCTCATCAGCACTTACTATCTCTTGTCTTTTTGATAATAACCATTCTAACAGGTGTGAGGTGGTATCTCATTGTGGTTTTGATTTGCATTTCCCTAATGATGAGTGATGTTGAGCAACTTTTCACTGGCCATTTGCATGTCTTCTTTGGGAAAGTGTCTAATTCAGATCCTTTTCCAACATTTTAATCATATTGTTTGGGGGTTTTGTTTGTTTTAGTTTTATTGCCATTGAATTGTATGAGTTCCTTACATATTTTGGATAACAACTCCTTATTAGATGTAGTTTGCAAATAATTTCTCCCACACCATAGGTTATCTTTTTATTTTGTTGAACTGAACAAAATGATAGGGAGCTTTCTTTATTCTTTTTTCTTTCTTTTTTTTTTTTTTTGATAGGGAGCTTTTTAGTCTGATATAGTCCCACTTGCTTAATTTTTTGCTTTTGTGGCTAGTGTTTTGGTGGCATTGCCAAGACCAATTTCAAGGACATTTTCCTCTATGTTTTCTTCTAGAAGTTTTCTGGTTTCAGGTCTTACATTTAATTCTTTAATTCATTTTGAGTTAATTTTTGTGCGTGATGTAGGCTAGGAGTCCAATTTCAATCTTTTACCTGTGAATATCGTTTTCTCAATGCTATTTATTGAAGAGAACACTCTTTCCCCATTATTCCTTGAGTAGTCTTTGCTCTCTTGTCAAATATTAGTTGACTGTATATGGAAGAGTTTATTTCTGGACTCTTGATTTTGACCCATTGGTCTATGTGTCTGTTTTTATGCCTGTACCAGACTACTTTGATTACTATAGGTTTGTAATATAGTTTGAAATCAGTAAATGTGATCCCTCCAGCTTTGTTCTTTCTCAGCATTAACTTTAGAGTTGTGAAGTCCCTAGAACCTGGGAATTTGGATTCCAATGCTTCTGGTAACAGTTGGCCCTATATGGGAAATGCAGGTACTGTGACCCCCACTTATTCTCAGAATTGGGGATATCAAGAAGACCTAGCATCTAGTTCCTGCCTACTGGTCTCAGCATGACCATTCTCTCCCCATGTCTCCCCAGGCTCACTTCTAACCCAGAGGGAGACAAGAGAAGATATAACTCCTTAAAGATATTCCCAGGACTCACCCCAGCCCATCCTCACCCTCACCTCCAGGGCACATGGACCACCCTCAGTCAGGGCCACGGTTCCTCCCGTTTCTGGAGTGCTATTTCCAAGGACTTTGGGAAAATTGTGCAAGATGTGAGGGTACACTGAAAAATGTTTTTGAATTAATGAGATGCTTTGGAACCACACAATCTCCTGAGATAATATTCATTTGTTGATTAAAGAAATATACTTCTGTATATATAAATGCTCTCAGAAGTCTCTTTCCAAATATTTTAAAAATAAATCTTTTCTTTTGGGGGGTAGGAGGACATACAGAGAATATGATTTCAATAATATTACTTATTCATTGTCATAAATAACTATTGAGCTGTACAAGTGCTCTGAAATTATCTTTTATACATTTTATATCTTCTGCCTGTAATTAAATAATACCTCAGGACATATACCAAACAAAAATGAACAGAGAAACAAGACCTGAGTCATGCCAGCCACATAGTTTGCCCACTGGGAAGCAGCCAAAGCACAGACTAAGGACATAATCCTGGGGTTAAGCCAGGGGATACGATCTTTTGTTTTTCCTATGGCCAGACATGTACATAAAGCATTTCCTTCCTCCATGCATTTATATCCAACTCTAGGGAAGATCCAGGGAAAGAAGTAGTGCCTGAGATACTTCAGTGGCTAAGAAATTTTTTGGGGGGTAAGACTGGTGAGTATCTAAATGGAGTCTTTAAATAATCAAATTGGATTTGAATTACTCTATTTTTATTTCATTTTATTTCAGCTATATTGAGTTACAATTGACAAAAAATTGTAAGATACTTAAATGTACAACATGATGATTTGTGCATATTAGAGAAAGGATATGTTTTTTTCTCTATTAGCTGTATTTGCTAGGCTGAATGCAAGATGAAAAAATTTGGAACAGAATAATTGTAAGATATTAAGGCACTCTGAAGAACATGGCCACTTTGTAGAATAAAAATTGATAGAATTTCCTACTCCTGCTAGAACTATCTTGAGTGACCTGTGCCTATATTTTATGTGAACAAAGAGCTGCCCTTAAGAAGATTGTTTGAAAATATGAACTTTCACCTGAATTCTATGCTTATTTTATCTGATCAGACTCCTGGTGTTACTCTGAAGATGGGTCAGAAGAGGCTATCACTGAGTACATCCATGTATCCTGAAATAATCAGAGCGTCTGATGAAAAACATGACCAGATTCCCATTTCCGAACTAGATTCCTAAAGGAATCTATATGCACTAAGGAATCTACATGCAAAGTCCAAGAATTTCTTTATATGCATAAAGAAAATGTCAGGGAAGTGCATTATCTTATTGCTAAATAAGGCTTCGACCTCTCGGTTCCCATCTTGTTTCCTGTTTCAGTAGCCTAAGATGGTTCATGTGTGAGCCTAGAGGGATATGTTTGCCTGCCCAGCGTTAAGGGATGAGACTAGATTCAAAGAACTAATGCAAACTGTATAGAGCAATTCCAGGCATATAATACACACTTTATGAGCATTTAACACCATTATTATCATCATTATTATTTTAAATGATAGCCACCCTCCTCTCCTGAGCAATAAGCTTCAGTCTCCTGGCCTTGACTGGATGGAGGAAAGGCTGCATTATCCAAAGGGGAAATACTGTGATATTGCAAAGCATTATCTTTCTAACCTACAGTTCTCCAAATAGTAGGTCTATTTGTTTGTTGGCTTCTTTTGGATTTTTGAAATACAACAGAGACACAGCTATAACCTAAGACTGGTCAGTCTACGTTTGGAGGAAAGCTGTAACCACCTCTCAGTGAGGTTTCTTAAAGCAGCATAGATGTATAGACAAGCCCCATTTTTCTACCCACTACCCTGAGGAACATTCTCACTTAACTTTGGGCATCCACAGCCATAAAGGGGTGTTTTGGGGACAGTTATCCCATAATTCCCTGTGTTCTTAAGACAGATAGACTCAGGTCTTTGACCCACAGGTAGATTTTAGAGCGTAAGGTAGGCACAGATAGAGCTATCTCTTCACAGTGGAATCAGACAAATGGTAGCTCTAAGGGAAATAACGTCTGAAGAAGACATCTACCTCACATCAGAGCCAAATTAGAGACGTAAATCAGAACCCAAAGCATAGATAAATCTGCTGGTTTTGTAGAGAGAAAAAGTTTAGGGGTTTATTGAGGAATACTCGTATAGTATTTCTTTCTAAAACAAAATAAAACCATTATTACAGAGGTTTGCTTCTGCAGGCAGCCACAGCTGTATACAATATGTAAGTATGGGTCTCAGGCTCAAAAACCACATTAAAATAGAGTTAAGAGCCTGGCTTACATCCATCAAAGTTTGGGTAATTTCAGGGTTACGCCAAGCCACAGAACACCCTGCGTAGTGCCAAGGCTCCTCCACCCATCTGGTTCTTTATATCGGGCTGTTTGACTGCCAGTCATTTCGAATCCCTCCAAGCAGAAGGGCTGGAAAGCGGAGTATGGTTCAAGACTCCACTGTGGTTTCATTCTCTCCTCCACTGCAGCGAGCGCTAAGCCCAGGAGCGGGCCACCGTACCTTCCAAGTCTTTGTTTTTGAAGGAATTGCCCTGGTCATGAGTAAGACTTTGGAGGGTGAAAAATCGGGATGAAACAAGGTGGTGGTGGTGGTGTTCAGCACCGCGCCTCCCTCGGGGGGAGCAGAGAGGGAGACCAGATCTGAAGAAAGAAAACCCAGGGACTAACATGGTGGGATCCCTGTCCTGGGGCTGTGGATGTGGAACCAAGGGAAGCCTCAGCTGTATCTAAGCAACCTCTGCCTATGATACGGACGTAGGGGTCTCCCCTCCTGAAGACCGGAAAACATTTTGTTGTGGATTGTGTGCGAATACTGTAGCTGATGGAGGCTTTAGACTTGAACTAACAGAATAATGATTAAGCACTGATTATATAAATATTCTCCAGCTAAATTCATCATGTGCCTTTCCACATATGTGATGTATGTGCAAGTGGCAGGAAACATTGTCTTCTCTGACAGATCTTTTAATTGGAGGAAAGTGACTGCATAACAAATTGAGATATCACAGCTTAAAGCCCCCGTGGTGATAAATATTTAATATGTATCCACATATTTTGCTGTGCTGGGTGTCAGCCCTACCTCCGCCTTACTCCTCCTTTGTGACCTTGGGGAAATAATAACTTTCTTTCCTATACTCGTTTCTCTGCCAATTACATAAAAATAATTACTAGAAAAAGTTATAAAATCACATTTAATTTCTTCAAGCACTTTGGGACTCATTGGCACCGCCAATCAATATGTTCTATAATAAGAAGGAAAAAGAAACATCTCCTTATATTGGCCAAATTTTCAAAAGTGTACATCGATCAGTATCCGTGTCCTGATAATGCTGCATCTCTCATCACAGATGAAACTGCTATCTAGCGAATTCGGTCACTCTGGACTTTTTTAACCATTTCTATATTCTATTTCTGCCTTCAAATACCTTTAAATCAGATTATGAACTATTGAGCACGTCATAAATACAAGGCACTGGAATACAGTAAGGAATCCTGATACAGATGCGTGTCAAAAAAGGGTAATTATTTAAGTTTACACACAAGTATAAGATATTGTTTTCATGCTAGCAAATATAATGAAGCTTATTTACAGCACCCTTCAAAGAAAGAAGAAATGAACCTATCAAATGAAATAACTGCATGTGTGTGTATTTGGGATCTTGGATAAGTTCTTTCCAAGGACCTCCATTTCCTTACCTGTAAAATGGGGCAATAGTAGTACCTAATTCATAGGTTTGCTGTGAGGACTGGATGAAGATTGTGTGCGTCAAGAATTTATGAGTCTAAACCATGAATGCTACCGTGAGCTCAGTTGTGCTGGAGCCCCAGTACCCCAGAATGTGACTATATTTGGGAATAGGGACTTTTAAAGAGGTAATTAAGTTAAAATGAGGCTGTTGGGGTAGACTTTGACTTAATATGACTGGTGTCCTCATAAGAAGAGATAAGGACACACAGAAACACCAGGGGTGCACGTGTGCAGAGGGATGGCCATCTGTCTGCCAAAGAGGGGATGTGGCACAGATCCTTCCCTCATGACCTTCAGAGGGAACAACCCCGGTGCCACCTTGATCTTAAACTCCAAGCCTCTAGAGCTTTGAAGGAATTAATTTCTGATGTATAAGCCACCCAGTCTGTAGGGTTTTGTGAAGGCAGCGGGGGCAGACTAACACGAGTGTTCAATATGTATTTGCTCCCCAGAGATGAGAAAGGCAGAGAGGGGGAAGTGAACGTGCACACGGGCCACTGCAGAAGAATGGACGTGGTTACCTACCCCATACCCCCTGAGTTGACCTTCCTAGATGACCTCAAGGAGCTCTAGGTTTCTGGCACCAGAACATCATTGAATTGTCTTCTCCAGTCAGTGAGGAAGTTCTGGGAAGAATCACCGCTGCTTGCAGACAGAGAAAAAGCAGAGCATCCTCATTAATATCACTTTATAGATTCATTTGGAAGGACACTGGGCTTCAAATCATACCAAAGTAACACACAAAACAAAAGAAGCTCTTATTCTCCCCAAGTCTATTGACCATTTGCAAGTATAAATCGATAGTGCATTTTCAAAACGCTTTGTTTCCTTTATGAATGTCTTAATTTCTCTAGGCCAGAGAATCTTAGAGTCCAGAGTAAAATAAGATAAGCCAGGAAGATACGAATCAGGGTTTATTCGTAGGGACCTCATCAATGCAATCATTACACAACATGTTCTTGGCAGGTCAGTTGGGTAATGTATGCACATATGTAATTCCTTAGTACAGACCCAGCCTGCTAATATATGTCACTCTGCAGTTGGGTCCAGGAGGCTAAGAGAAATCAGGCTCAGAGCTCTAAGTCTTTGCTGTGTCATCTCGACAACAACACAAATTCCACAGAGATCTAATAGTGTATTGCTGCCAATATCTGGATCCTTTTATGGCTAAGTGTTCTCTTTCTCCTTTGCTTGCAGCATAGTTTTAAAATCATGTAGTGCAGCTTACGTCTGGGAGAGCCCAGATGATATCTCCGTATCCTGAGGTCGGACCCCAACAGCCCATCAGTTAGCACATGACCACTGTGGGTTAAGCATGTGACGTTTTAAGTACTTCATTAGCCTGGGGCCGTGTTCCCTGGGGCGTCCCTCTAACAAAGGGTGTTATGGAAGCTTCCCAAATGTTCAGTTGTTTTAAATCCTTCTTATTAAATGTAGACAGGCTGTGTAAGGAAGGGAAGCCTAGGGTTTTAGATGGGACCCTTGGAACCTTCCAGTCCAGGGGTGGCAAATAGATTTTATTTCAATTGTTAAGTCTTATCAATTGATTGTGTCTACCCAGAGCATGATGTTGAAGCTGTGCCAAAACCAACTGTGGGCTCAGCAAGAAGTAATGCTGAGGTTGTTACTGGGGTCAGTGGTGGGCGCGAGGTTGGGGGGAGTAGAAAGACATACTAAGTATTTTCCATCGCTTAGTCAAATCCTTTCTTCTTGTATATGAGGAAACTGAATTCCAAAGATATTATTTGATATTCTCAAATCGTATAATCAGTTACCAAAAAAAAAAGCCGAAGTCAGAATCAATACATCCTGACTCCCTTCCTACCACATCACTGAAAAAAATCTTAGTTGCATGAATATAACTTAACTCTGCCCTTCAGGTGATGCTACTGGTTTTCATTCTCTAATGAAACCATAATCCAGAAAGAAGAACTAAAAGTTCCTCCCTCCCAAACACCCATATATCCCTTCTTCCCTCAAGGACGTATTTACTCTGCATTTACTTAGAGTCATTTTTCTCCTGAGACCCTTTCTGTGTTAGAAACAGGAGATAAAGTTTGTGTTCAGGTAGTATTTACTCATCTGGGAATGGGGGAGAGCGATACACAAAGTCTGAATTCTGTATGTTGAATTTAAGCTATTAAAGCGCCTTGAGTTCTTTAGAAAAAGAATTTAAAAACGAATATTTCCTTTGTTATCAATATGCCAAACAGGTGAGAAAACATGAATCTCTCTACGTAAACACAAAATGTTCTGCGCAGGAACTGAGTGAATTAAGGGGGGCGGGGGGGGAAGGTCGTACAAAGGATAAAAATAAACGCTGGTGAACCTTCTGCAGGAATGAGCGAGGAGTTAAATTCTAATTCTTTGTAGCAATTATTTTTTCCCCTTGGGAAAGGACATTAAGAACTTTTGCGCTGCAATGCCATCTATTTTTTATTGCGCCAATGAACAAGTACATCTTTCCAAACTGCCACTATTCATCACTTTTAAATAAGAATAGATGAGTTTGAAAAGATATGAAGATTCATTAGTCCCAGCTCTAAATATTGCAGGTGAAATTATTTCCATTTCCAGACTCAAAGAAGCGTCACATAATATCCTTGAAAATTACGCTTCCAAAGAACGTGCCCCTTGTTTGGACAAATGCAAAGGCCACACAAGGCTCCATGTTCGTTGCCCCAGCCCCAGTATCGTGTGTACCACCAATTTATCTATCTATTTATTTATTTATTTATTTATTGCCAATTTAGAACAACATTCGATCTTGTAGGAAGGAGTACTTTCTTTATAATGAGACCATCCAGAAAGCTGGGGCGGGGTGGGGGAGGACGAGGGGGAGGAGTTTGAAATCAATAGGATATTTTAATGAAGTTGTGTAGTCAGTGGACAAGTTTTATTAAGATCCACTCCCTTCCAACCACATTAACCTCCAGACTCCAATAACCGAGGCAGTATTTACTCCGGAGGAGAAGCTGGCATGAGGAGCCCTGAGTTCCCCCAAGCACTTACCTACCCAGCACTGTGGAGATTGACATTTATTACCAGATTCATCATCCCAAGGCTCCTAAAGGGGGGATAAAATCTGTAAGCGGAGACAGATACTGAGGGCATAAGCGGGGTGAGGGGGTTCAGTGCTCTGGAAGCAGGACTAGAACTATCCCTTGACTCCTGTACATTAGCCCAACACCCTACTTGGTGACCAAGCACTAGCCCTCAGCATCCTAACTCCTTTGAAGGTCTTCTTTTTTTTTTTAATTTTTATTTATTTATGATAGTCACAGAGAGAGATAGGCAGAGACATAGGCAGAGGGAGAAGCAGGCTCCATGCACCAAGAGCCTGATGTGGGATTCGATCCCAGGTCTCCAGGATCGTGCCCTGGGCCAAAGGCAGGCGCTAAACCACTGTGCCACCCAGGGATCCCGAAGGTCTTCTTTCAAAACAACCAATCCTCAAGGATACCTGGTGGCTCCGTCAGTAAAGCATCTGACTCTTGATTTTGGTTCAAATCACGATCTCAGGATTGAGCCCTGCAACAGGCTCTGGGATGGCCATGAAGCCAGCATAAGATTCTCTCTCTCTCTCTCTCTCTCTCTCTCCTCTCTCTCTCTCTCCCACGCCCCTATCCATCCCCTCCCTCCCTCCCTCTCTCTCTCTCTCAAAACAAAACAACCAAACCTCTACTCCAGTATTGCCATTTGTTTTACCACCATAGGCCCAGGCCCTACACGGGGCACACCTAACTCTCCCATGCAGAGGAAGGGCCAGTCCTACACTTTCTTGGGGTGGTGTTTTGAGCTCGCCACGGAGAATAAGACATGGATGGGGAGGGATCACCATATCCCATTTGTGGCATTTACTTTGTCTTGACTTCACTAGGCCTTTGTTACCTACATGAGGGAGGGCGAGAACTCTGTCACGCAGCCTCGCCCCCCACAGTACGTTACACATAGTAGGTGCTCAACACTTGTGAGAAGAATGACTACCTAATTGAACGAGTTAATGGGTGGGTAACAGCTCCCGATGGAGTGTCCTCAGCCGCCAGTCTGTTTCTGCCTTGTCACTGACCTTCTACCACCTGAGCCACTTCACGGACAAAAGTACAACCTCCCTCCCTCTCCTTTGCTCACCTGATATGCCCTCCCCGTGTCACCCGTACTGACTTGCCACAATGTAACGAGGGCCTCGGGAGAATGACTCAGCTCAGTGTTGCCTCTAGATGTCCCATGACCTTTCCTTCTTCATCATTTGCTCATTGCCAGTCTGAGTCATTCAGCTTCTGGCTTAATGGAAATGGTGTTTATGCCGTATAGACTACTCTCCATCTACGTCTACGTCAAAAATGTTTGCATACATGCATATGTATATATAATTTATATGTAAATAAAATGTGTATCTTTGTATTCTATATTCGTATTTGTATTCTTATACGTATATAATGTTTTTAAAACTCTCCCACAGCCATTGTCTCATTTGACTGACACAGCACCTTCTGGGAACAGCAGGATGTACCGCGTGAGTCTTAGAGGAAGTAGAGCTGATGTAACCAAGGTCACATAGCTAGTTATCCAACAATTGGCAGATGCATGTCCCACGTTCTTTTCACTGTGCCACCCACTTCTTCAATTGCTGGCTGACCTGTTTCCACTCTCAGGGCATAGGCATGACTCATGATTCAGTTTCAGCCAGCACGAGAGTTGTGGATAAACTTGACAGGAGCCTCTTAAACCGTAGTAGATTTTTAACCCCCCCCCCAAAAAAACCTGAAATAGTTAATGTTTGGAAAATCCCACCTCACTGAAATCTCATCAGAAATGGAAACTCCCCTTCATTCATTGGTAAGGATTTGAGGGGATGGAGGTAGCATAAGAAGCAAGTGACATGGGAGCTTCTGGAGGTCTTCTGTCCCAGGGAAGGAAGGATCCATTGTTGAATATGGTCCGAGAACAATCCCACAGCCAGCATGGCAGGGGCACAGGTAAAGGGCTGATGGGCCAGGTGCTCTGTTTTGAGAGAGAGAGGGAAGTTGGTCCAGGAGGGAGTGGTAGGTGAAGGAGTTGAGAGGAAGACAGAGAGGAAATGTATGTCAGAGACTGGCTGAGCGGTGGGGAATTGCTGTGTCCCAGGAGGACCAAACTGCCTCATCATTGGGGAGACCATTTGGATCCCCAAAACATGCCTTATTTTTATTTAATTTAGTTTTGCAACTGTTTTAAAATGATTTTTTTTTCCTGAATCCATTTCCCTGTGTGTTAAATGGAGACAAATTTACCACTTCTCAGCTATGGACACCAAAAAAATGTTTTAATTTCCCTAAGCCTCATATTTCCACTTTGGAGAAATAGAAAGACTGAAACCTGCCACAGTATTGTTGTAGGGAATAAAATGAGATGATCTGAAGCCTCGAGGGACAATACTTGGCACAGAGAGGTGGCTTAGTTGTTTACCTTCTGAGTGGGATTTCATGCGCTTCTGTCCTTCATACTAAGCACACATTTACAACAACCGTCTTGGTTCCCAAAGTGCAGATCTCCTGGAAACACTCATCATCATTTCTTCAGTCTAGACCCTAGATAGACAGGTAGATGATAGGTAACAAATGGGCAGAGGGGTAGAGAGAGATGGAGAGAGACATGGTGGAAATTTTCTTTTTAAGATTTATTTATTTATTTGAGAGAGAGAGAGAGCAGAGGGAGAGGGAGAGGGAGAGGGAGAGAATCTCCAGCAGACTCCATGCTGAGCGCTGAGCACTGAGCCCGACACAGAACTCTTTGATCTCACAACACTGGGATCATGACCTGAGTGAAAATCAAGAGTCAGACACTCAACTGACTGAGCCACCCAGATGCAGCCCCCTTCACCTCCACGGAGAAATTAAAATGAGAGAGGGGGAGAAAGAGAGAGACAGGTAGGAAGGAAATGGAGATTTATAGATAGGGAATTGAAAGATTATTCTTGACTCACCCTCACCTCCATGAGACATTATCATTTAATCCCTCTGAATCCAAAACCTGAGTAGTTGTAAATGGCATTGAGACTTGGGAGATTTCTGCAGGTCCTGGTCATTTATATTTCTTGCTTGTTACTGAGTAATGAGATATCACAGGAAAGTGGAAGTCCTAAGGGAGGAAGAAAAAGTTTTAAACCTACTCAGAAAAATGGGCCCAAATGAAAACTGGAGTGTATTTTTCCCCAATTTAACTGTACATTTTCAACCCTCTATCTCCATCATGACTTCAATAAATGTCTCTTCCCCTCCCTGCCCTTACGTCCTCCCCCCTGTCATTTGTGCCCATGACCTCAGGTTTTATGTATCACTGGGAGGTAAGTAAAATTAGTGTTTTTGTGGATTCCAGGAGTGTTAAGGTTCACACTGGGTGGATCAGGATAGAGTCTGGCTGTCACAGGATCTTGGAAGAAAGAGCCCCATATAGTGCAGTCCATCGAGATTGGATGCCCTGAAATAATCGGGTGTATCTCACGCACCTGGAGCAGGAAAGCATTTCAGGTGATGATGTCCTCACTGGCCATTACCAATGCGCAGAGGGCACATGCAAGAAATGGACATGACAACTTTGAACCGAGTGGCCCAACACGTGTTGCTGACTTAGGACTGGTGACGACAGGATTTATGCCTGTTGATGGCAACTGGCTTCATTCTCCCCGGCCAGACCCCTGGAAGAAAAGTTTCATTCCCAAACTTTTCCAGTTTTGTCAGAAACCCTTTTTCAACCACAAAATATTTCATGCCCCCTCGCCATGATTACAACCATGGCCAACATTTTATCATGAGCCAAGCCCTGCTTATGTGCTTTCTGTATATTGATTCTGTTAATGTTCATTCCATCCTTGTGAGGAAAATAGTATCGTGGCATTTCACAGAGGAGAAAGCCAAGGTAAGGAGAAGCTAAAGAGCTTGCCCAAAGTCACAGCACAGCTAGAGGGGAACTGAGTTATGACCCAATTCCAGTCCCTAGTCTTAATGGCTATGCTATCCTTTCTCCGGATTGTAGGTCAACTTGCACTGCAAACCACAAGGACAGGAGTCACATAAGGACAGAAGGATTCCATATACAACCAATACGCTGGAGGTATTATGGAAAAATAATACAGTGGAGGTATTATGTATTTGATCCATAAACAACACTTGAAACAGTACGTGGCTGTGTAGACTTCCTCTGATGGGAGGGCTTACCCTGACGATGCATGGTCAGACCACCCCTGTGCCCACATGGCCCCAGGGCTTCCTATTCCAAGGCCCTGTCATAGTCTCTTGGACCCTGGCTGTATATTGGACTTAGTTGTGTCCTTCCGGTCAGGGATTGTAAATGTTTTTATGCACTCATCACTTCGTGCACATAATAGGTGCTCAATTAATGTTTTTGGAGTAAATGAATGCAAAAGTCTGCATATAGCTCCTCCTTCCTCCACTGAGGGTGTTTGCCAGTACAGATGACTTGGAAACAAGTAGCTTAGAAGGTGTAATCAATGATTATACCAGGTCTTTTAAAAGAGGAGACCTCGGGTTGCTCAGTGGGCTGGATGTCCAACTCTGGATGTCTGCTCAGCTCAGATCTCAGGGTCGTGAGACCAGGCTCCACATCCAGCTCTGAACTGAGCTTAGAAGCTACTTGTCCCTCTTTCTCTGCTCCTCCTTCCACTCATTCTCTGTCAAAAAGATAAATAAATAAAATATTTTTTAAAAAAGCTATTTAAAAAGTGTTTACTTAAAGAGAAAAATGAAAGGAAACCTGAAAGAGAGTGTGAGAAGCGTCCCCTCCAGGGACCAGTATAAAAAGCATGGCACAGGGTGGGTTCCCGGAGCCCTTTTCCTGGGTCTCTAATAAAGCAGTTCTTTGGGGATGGTAATGGACATTATGGTCTATGAGGGGTCAGCGTCAGCAGACACCTTCAGTGAAGATGGCAAGCTCTTTGGCCAGTTCTGGTCTGAAGGTGCTGAGGCCCTGAGTTTCATGTGGAACCGAGGACAGGGTAGGACGCACCTTCCTCAAGCCGTGAGAACCACACCACGTTGGCCGCCAGCAGGATGACTTGAGGTGGGATCAAGCTGCTGAGGCCTCTGACCCTGACTGGCTGTGTAACAGAGGTTTGCAGCTTCAAGTCAAGTTGTGGCCAACCCACAGGAAATCTTTCCCTCCCAGGCTTCTTCCAAGGGCATGACGTTAGGTGGGCTGCACTCACTGCAAATTACAATGAGTAACACTGGGAGATTACGAGTTTGGCTTTATGGGTGTGACACTGGACATTATGGGGTCACAGGAGCTTCGGGGTGGGCTGGAGAGACCAGAGCAGCTCTGTGTTCCCAGCTCTTGGGTCTGCCTGCTGGGGGACGTTTGGGGCTTTGAAGTAACTCCCTCTCACTCTTAGAAACAGCTAAGCAACCCCAGAGGGCCCAGCCTGAGCCCAGGATGAGACAAATAAGGGAGCGGGGTCTGGGTTATATCATTAAAAATGATCCATGAAAATTGGATAGCAAATCACTGATACTGAGATTTTTTGGGGGGGGGGTCTGGAATTGGATTATATGTGCAGACCCCATTTATCACTCATTACAGTATCAGAATTAGTATCCTAGCTACAGAGTGCGGATGCACAGAGGGAAAGGGATACAGAGAATGTGCCCAAACAGAGTCCCTTAAGGGGACTTATGTCAGAGAGGACCGTGCTTGAATACTCGCTCAGGAAGCCCATTCTGAGCTGACGATGCTCCGTCCTCCTCCGTGATCTGACATTCCACTCGCCTTTACGCCCCCGCGCGTGACCTTTGGATAGCTTTTCCTTACGAAACGAATCCTGGTGCCCACGCCAGGCATTCAACAGAGCAGCACAAATCGGTCGCTGCCTATTAAAACTTTAAACTTCTCAAAAACGAGAAAACCAGCATGGGCGCAGTGCGGCGGATATGCACACAGAATCAACCATTTGATTTCGAGTAGAAATAAATCAAAAGCAGACACTTCCCATGACCAGAGATGAGGCGGTGTCTGGAGCCAGATAGCAGCAGGTTGCTAAGTATAAAGTGCACATAAAATCCAATTGTAAGTTGGCTGACCACAGAACACGACTGGATTCACTTACTGCTAATTAGGACGAATAAAAAGAGACACTAGGAGATGTGAAGCTTGGGATTGTGGGTAGAGAAAGCCAGTGGATGGGAGGAAACCCATTTTTCCTGGTGTTTTGGAAAATCACTTTGCACAGAGTCGGGTCCATTATTTATGTCCTGAAATTTGCACGTAGGAAGAAGCAAACATATTCTGATAAAACTACACCCCAGGAAGCCCGGTCGCAAGGGGTCTTAGGGGTCCACGCTGGGAAGGGTGAGTGGGTTTGGCTCTCTATTAAAGAACGGATCTTCTGTTCCTGGCCTGTATAGAAAAGCATTTTTCCTTCTGCCCCAAGGGATAAAATGCACGCCACGGAGTAACAGTCTGGATACGGTCGGCGGGGGCTGGAGTGATGGCCTGGCTGCCCCTGGATCATTGATCATTTTATTTGTACCTCCTGGTGCTAACTTCTCTTTCTTAGGGTGATTTCTCTACCCCTTTGCTCTATTTAGAAAGGAAATGAACTGCCAGGCTCCACCATAAGCTCCGAGTGACTGTCGGGAGGTGTGAGGCCAGGAGAAACCAGCTAGACGGACTGCAGGTTAACACCATAAGGGAATCTTTTGTGGGAATTCTCATTCCATTATGTTGGCACATCTCTTTCCCCCACTTTCTGGCCAGCAGTGATATGGGAGAGTTATTTTAATCTTAACTCTATTTAGAGGACTGGAGTGTTCCAAAGAGAAGGAGACTTTTGCTGAGCATTTGAACAATTGATTCCAGATGGATTCTCTTTGTATCATTTTTGGAATTGTTTTCTCTAAATGAGTTCTAAAGATAGAATGTACGTATTCACCAAAGAGTGAAGGATGCTGAAATAGTAAGCAACTAGGAAGGACAGGTTGCTGGGTTCAGGTGTCACTTTGGGTAAATGGTTTCAATTCCCATTTTTGTTTTCTTTTGTTTTTCTCTGTGCTTCTGTGACACGTCTTTCTTGATGCTCCTACTACACGTCAGAGACACTAATCCTCACAGGGTAGGGATTACAGGATACGTTTTCAGGATGAGTTATCTACATCTCTGCCTAAGTACATACTTTGAAAATAGGGAGCAATGGTAACAAATGATTTTTATTTTAAGTTAGTCTTAGGAGTAATTTTAATGAGAAGGATAGTGTGCGTGTGTGTGTGTGTATGTGTCAGAGGGAGATGGAGAGAGAAAGATCAAGAGAGATAGAGACAGAGAGCGACCCACACGGATTGGGGGCAGAGAGAGAGATTCTAGTGGAGAGGCCAAGATTCAAAACCAGTGTCCAATTCCCCCTCATGTTCTTCTGCACGATACCCCCCCCCTTTTTTTTTCCAATGGCTGTAATCAAATAATCACCGTGCAAAGGTGGGAGTCAAGACAAATGGTCCAGCAGCACCAGCACTCCTCAAGTACAACAAATGCCAGTTGGTGTATCCTTCCTAAACCTACGACCAGAGTGGAATTGCATGTGCTATCTTGCTTTTTGCCCTCAGACGCAGATATCTTGGCCATAATGGATGGAGAGCCAGCGGTTGGATCCTTGACTAAAAACCACATGACACATATGGTAGTCCAGTGGCTCACAAGGCGGTCAAGTGCCAGATAAATGTGCTTCTTTTTGGGTGGAGATCAGGGAATGCAGTGCGAGCCTCTTTCTGGAGGAATTGAAAGACTAGTACAAGAAATAGAAGGAAGAAATAGAAGCAGGGCAGCCATGGAGGAAACCCCAGAGTAGAAAGAGAAACAGCCAGAAAAGAAGCTCAGTGTTGAGATTGGTGAGCTCTCGGTAGGAGGTCCCAGTGCTATTTACAGAAAGGACAAGGGGGCACCAGAGCTCTGGGGGTCTGGAATGATGCTTTGGTTCCTTCTGACACCTGGGGGAGCTACGGTGGTCTCCTGACCCTCCTCACTTTCCTGAACGTTCCCTGCAAGGTCTTCATCACCTGGGGCCTCTCAAGCTTGTCTCTCCTCCTTGTGACCTAAAACAATTATGATGGGAATAACTCTGAGGGGCATCTGGGTGGCTCGGTTAGTTAAGTGTCTGAGTTTTGGACTCGGCTCAGATCATACCTCAAGACCTTGTGAGCCCTGGGATGGGCTCTATGCCCAGTGGGGAGTCTGCTTGAGGCTTCTCCCTCTCTCGCTGCCCCTCTCCCTGCTCTCTCTCAGATAAATAAATAAATAAATAAATAAATAAATAAATAAATAAATAATCTATCTTTAAAAACCACTATGAAATAAGTATCATGACAATGATATCTATTTTATGGATGAGTACACTGAGGCAAAGGAGGGTCAAATACAACAAAAGCTTTCCCATTGGATGCAGCGAGGCCCAGGAATTCATCAGTGACTTGAAAATCGAACCAAGGAATACTTAGGAACTGATTCATGCATACCTTAAACATTCTATTTCTTTTAAATGCATAATATACGTCAATTTGACAAAGGCTTTTCCTTTGGTAGAAGTTGCTAATGGAATTCAAGGCTGTTTTTCTGGCAGAAACCACACGTATAATATATGCTTAACATTTTCTGGTTTCAGTTTCTCTGATGCAAAATAAACCTGGAGACACATGTGAAACAATCTGACACAGAATCTTTCTAGATTTCTTTTTGTTTTCTATAATCTTCCGTAGATACTTTTCCAACATCCAACTAGCGTGGCTCACTCTTGTCTAGTCCTTCCAAAACATTAGGCCTAATGTTCACAGGGCGGACAAAAAGCAACTTTTTAAAAATACTTTCTTTTTTTAATACTCAATTTCATCATCAGTTATAATTGATTAAATTATGTGTTGACATTGGTATTAAGAGTTTTGGACTAAAAATAGTAATAATCCTTAGCATCTGGTAAAAGCAGAAATGTATACGTCTCTTACAGAGGATTCTATTTCCAATATGCTTGTAACTAGATGCACCACCTCACACGCTCGTGTAGACTCTCCGTCCCCTCCCCAGGAACCTGGAGGAGCGTCCCTAACTACCGTGGCAGAGCATGGCAAAGGTGGTGCCTTGTGCCTTCCAACCTTAAGTCATAAAAATGCCACGCTCTTTTACCTTGTTCCTTTGCCTCCCTGCCTCTTGGAATCCAGCCACATGCTGCAAAAAAGCCCCAGCACCCTGCAGAGATGCGACATGGGGAAGAGCCAGGGCCCCAGCGCACTCCCGGCTGATACCAGCTCAGCTCTCCGGCCCGGCCCGAGAAGGAGCTCCCAGGAAAGCAGACCCTGCAGTGCCAGCCGAGCCCCTCTGATACCTTATACCTTGTGCATAGGGCGGAGCCCTCTCTGCTGAGCGCTTCCCAATTACAGATTAGGGAATGAAATAAAAGACTGTTATTTGAAGCCAACCCCGTTTAAGTAGTTCACTGTGCCGCAGTAGATCACGCCAATGAGTGTTTTGGGTATCATTCGTGTTTCGCAGAGGGAATGGAGGACGTAGATCAACTAGTGAGTTTGCTAAATAAATGTCCTCTGTAAATCTTCCACGATTAAGAGCTAAAGCCTAGCTTTGAACCCAGAAGCCTGAATTCCGAATTATATTACTATATTTCTAAAAAAAATAAAATAAAATTAGAAGCCCTTATTAAACCATACATAGAGTTGATGATAATAATTTAGTTTGATTTCTTAACTCCAGGCTTGTAGACAAGCTCTTAATTATTTACAGAGTTCAAGGCAGGCGTACAAATACCAGATGTTTAATATTTAAAACTTAAAAATGAAGCTAAAAGCTCTCAAATAAGCTTTATCCTCTTAACTTGAAATCTACATTTCAGGGCGAGTTCTTGTATTCCACGGCTCTCCCCCTTTTCTTTCCACCCCTCAATTCTTTCCTCACTACAAGGGCTTTGACCGCATGTGTGTGACCTCCAGCTCATACATCCAGGCTTCATTCATGCATCCTCTCACCCCACCAGCTGCCTCTTAACCAGCCCCAAAGCCCTAGGTTTAGTCCTGCCGGAGGATAGTCAGCCCTAGAAGAACGAACCCAAGAAAGAGGTCCATGCAAGCTCAGGAAGTAGACATGAGCAATTCAGGTAGAAACTTCTGGGATGTCAGTGCTTAGAGCACATTCAAAGTTGAGAGATGGGCTCTGGATGAACTCTGGGTGGACAGGTAGCCTTGGCCTGCTATGTGCCACGTGCAGGAGTGAAGCTAGAGGGACACATGGCAAGGGCGCCTCTTCTCAGGTCTAAGGACAGGACCAACTCCTCCTCCAAACCCTCTTCTCCACCTTCTCTCATGAAGTCTGGCACAAGATTGGAGATGAATAAATATTTACCAGATAAAGTAGCCTAGTTCCCAAAGGCAAATTTTGCATTTTCAATCTTGGGTGCTGCTGGGGTTTAAGACTGTCAGCCCTGAGTGAGGTCATAGAGCTGGGACAGGAGCCAGACTTCCCACACATCTCTGAGCACAGCTAAAATTGATCCTAAGTGACTCCGAAGAGCAAGCACGGTGGATGAGAATTAGATTCGGCTCCATGAATGGTGGCACGAACAACCACCAGACGCTTCAGAATGAAATCCCGAGCACTGACTGTTCCAACCTTTTGTCCTGATGATGAATCTTCCACAGATGCGGATGAACTGCTCTAATCTCCCCCACACCCACGCCCTCCTCCCTACCCACGTACACGTCCTCTTCTGGTAATGACAACGAAGCAACGTGGAGATGGTTGGAATTAAGGGCTGTCAAACACTGCACTTGCGTGTATTTGACACAGCAAGTGTATTTAGGAGATTTACCTAAAAAGGACTACTCGTCCTGATGATGTCTTCAGAGCAGCCTCCGTAGAGCTACAGAGCCTTCCAAACCCCACATCGGTAACGATAGTAGCACACGACTACTTACCTACCAGAACTTCTAAACTTGTATTTGTCATAGACACAAACCCTCCTACTTTGTTTGGGTGCCATTTCTTTTTTTTTTTTTTAAAGATTTTATTTATTTATTCATGAGAGACAGAGAGAGAGAGAGAGAGAGAGAGAGAGAGAGAGGCAGAGACACAGGCAGAGGGAGAAGCAGGCTCCATGCAGGGAGCCTGACATGGGACTCGATCCCGGGTCTCCAGGATCAGGCCCTGGGCTGAAGGTGGCGCTAAACCGCTGAGCCACCCGGGCTGCCCTTGGGTGCCATTTCAAAGTGCATTCTCTGTTATGTCCAGAAAAATCATCACCCATGGAAGTAGTTGCTTTGGTTAATTGGAAGTAGGTGTTTTAATACTATTTTAGTCCAGATGGAAACGACTTGAGTCATAAAGTCTTATAAAAACAAAAAGTTCACCTGCCATTTTGATTAAACTACATTCTACAAGCCTCAGAAAAAAAGACTAAAGTAAGTTATACCTGAGGGTATTTTAGATAAAAGTGAGAGGGGGGAAGTAAAAGAACATTTTAAGTTCAAAATTCTGTCAATAAATTTATTTGGCTTTTATTTGGAAGGGTGTTAATGCAAATTCTCCATAAACATGTCTAGGTAAAGATTTCCAGTGGAACAGAGCTGATTCAGGCATAATTCCCAAAGGGTGTAATTTGAACGTGCACTCTGTTTCCTGTAAGGCTATCAGATCTGAGGCAAACAGCAAAGATTAAATCTGCAAGAAATAAATGTCACACTCTCTTCTTGAACATTCTTCTGACATTTAAAAAGTCCATTCACTTCAGGAAATCCATCTCTGCCTAAATTCATGATTGGTGCTCTGGGCATAGACATTGACAAGGAATTACATAAATTGATGTTTTACTTACTTTATTTTCAAAGATTTATTTACTTATTTGAGATAGAGAGAAGAAGAAAGAAGAAAGAAGAAGAAAGAAGAAGAAGAAGAAGAAGGAGGAGGAGGAGGAGGAGGAGGAAGGAGAGGAGGAGGAGGACCAGAGGGGGAGGAAGAGAGAGGGGGAAAGGCAGACTCCTCGCTGAGCACAGAACCCATGTGGTGATCAATCTCATGACCCTGAGATCATGACCTGACCCGAAACCAAGAGTTGTTTGCTCAACTGACCAAGCCACCCAAGTGCCCCATAAATTGATGTTTTAAACTGTACTTTTATATTTAGAGATTTTGAGAGAGATTCATGAATTGGGGGGGAAGTAAACTGTAGAGAGGTTATTTATTAATTATAAACAATTAATCGTTTCCCCCCATCCAAAAAAAATTAAAATGAAAGAGAATAATCCTTATTCCTTCATTCCCAAGGTTATGGTTGCATCCTGTTGTGAATAGTTCCTTGTTTTGTTTTGATTTTTGTTCCATTATTTATTATTGTGACTCTTCCTAAGGAGAATTATACTGGGGCCTGAAACGGATGAGAAGTAGAGATTCAGGGAAAGATAGAAGGGCCCCCCAATATATCCAAATTTGAATCCTTGAAACAGGGGACTATGTTGTCTTACAAGGCAAAAGAGATAAAAGGCAAACATTTTCAGAGTGAATAAAACAGCAGGATTTTGCTCTACCTTGTTTTCAAGAGACGAAATTTAAGTATAAAAACACAAATAATTTAAAAGGAAAAGGAGGAGGGACCCCTAGGTGGCTCAGTCAATTAAGCATCTGACTCTTGATTTCGAGGTCATGAACTCAGGTTCCTGAGAGGAGCCCACGTCAGGCTGCCCCTCAGCGAGGAGTCTGCTCCTTCCTCTCTCCCTCTGCCCCTCCCTATCTGTGTGCACTCTCTCTCTCTCTCTCTCTCTTTTTCTCAAATAAATAAAGTAAAAGGAGAAGAAAATGTGAACCATTGTAAATAAAAAGCTATAAGAAACCTGGCATGGCAAAATTAATATCGACTAAGTGAACTTCCATACTAGAGATAAAGAACATTTCATAATGAAAAACGGTCAAGACACAATAGCCCTATCTGTATCATCTGTATCTCTATCTATGCGTATATATAGGCATATATATGCATACCTAAAAGCAGAACTTTAAAACACATAAAACAAAAATTTATAAGCTAAACATAGGCAAATCCCTAATCATAAGGAAGTGATTGATAAAAACATGTAAGAAATGACAAATACCCACCATTTGCTTCGACGTGGATGGACCTGGAGGGTATGATGCTGAGTGAAGTAAGTCAATCGGAGAAGGACAAACATTATATGGTCTCATTCTTTTGGGGAATATAAAAAATAGTGAAAGGGAATAAAGGGGAAGGGAGAAAAAATGAGTGGGAAATATCAGAAAGGGAGACAGAACAGGAGAGACTCCTAACTCTGGGAAACGAACTAGGGGTGGTGGAAGGGGAGGAGGGCGGGGGGTGGGGGTGACTGGGTGGCAGGCACTGAGGGGGGCACTTGATGGGATGAGCACTGGGTGTTATGCTATATGTTGGCAAATTGAACACCAATAAAAAATAAATTTACTATTTAAAAAAAAACATGTAGATTTTAAAAATATGTAAGGATATAAATTTGAACAATATTGACCCATTTGTCATAACAGAAATTTCTAGAATATCACAACTAACAATTGTAAGAGCACATATTTTTTCAAGAGTCCATGGAAACTTCATGAAATGCAGTACATTAAACATGGCCCCAAATTCATTGTCCCTCCTCTCGTCAAGAGGTAGCATCTAATTTTCCCACTTTTTAAGTCTGAGCTTGCCTGGTGATCGGCTTTAACTAAGGAGACAAACCAAGCCGAATGGCTGTTAGACCACTTGTAAGTCAAGGCCTCCGAGGCCTTGTCGCCTCGCCCCATGCTCTTGCGATGCTGTTGCGAGGAAGCCAAGGCTAACCCGGGGGCTGCCTCTCCAGCCCGACAGCGGAGCCAGGCCGTGGTGACATACCCAGCTGGGGTAGCCGGGGGCCCCGCCACGTGCCGGGATCACAGTGCTTTTAACAATGGCCCACGGTGATCATGACTGTGCCTCGTCCAAGCCAAGAATAATGGGTAAGGAGGGGGAGGTAGAGAAGGAAGCATCCCGAGAACTGCAGCCCCCAAAACAATGCATGGTGCAGGGCGTAGTTACATGGCGTCACTTTCTCCTCCTGGTCTCTAGATCGATGCTTTGGCTCTTCCTTCTGATTAACTCTTGACATTCCCAAGAGTATGATTGGAAGTGTGTCCCGTAGAGCATTTGCAGCCTCCATCCACATCGTCCTTGTTATCATAGCAGCTTCTGGGCAGATCTCCTGTGTTCCCAACACCCCAGTGGATCTGCGATGAGGAGCTAGAGGTGCCACCCCAGAAGCCGTCCCCCGCCATGGTCCCGCTCACTCACAGCCGATGCCCCTTCTGTGGTCCAGCAGCTGGTTGAGCATCCTGCCTGATAGCTCCACAGCACCTAGGTCACCATTATCCACCTACAAACATTAGGTTCCATTCCCTATGCATCTTGGAGCAGACCTCTTTTTTCTACTTGCTGCATTAGAAAAGATAATTTTCCCCCTGAAAGGCCATGTCACATATAGAAAAACTTCTCAGAAATATGAAAACAAGAAAATTAAGTGACCACTAACTTGTTGTGGAAAATAACAAATAACACATGTTTTGGGGTAAAGTTTATGATGTGCTTTTTAAAAAACACTGGGTCCTACATCTATACTTCCTAGGGGGAAAAATCCCTTAAAATAACTTTGAAGTCTTTGGCTAATTTACTAGATAAATCCACTGTGTATAAAATGGCATCTTTATGAGATAATGAATTAATCTCTAGGTTCCACGGGGGCCTAGAACTTTGAGCTTTGCTATATGTTATGGCACCTGCTGCAGTTCTGTATCATACACACACACATGATGGGAACATTTTTTTCTGAACTGATTAATGGGACTGAACTAACTGCCTCAAGTATCTTCTTAAGGTTTTAAACCAATTATTTCTTAATATACCAAATATCAAATTATTTTTATGTTAGGTCATTTTTACAAACGTGTATTGAAAATTAAAAAAAAAAAAAACCTTGCCATGGAAGTTTGATACAGGATGAACTTGGAAGGAAAAATTTTAAATATCAGATATTTGTAATCTACTGTCATTAAAATTTGCAAGTCAAAAAACTAAATTACAAAGAAAAATATGGACAAATCATGACATCTGTTTAAAATGACATGTCAATTGTTATATGATAGCTGATCTAATTCTAGATTAACAAAGACACATTAATTTTGCTGTTTCACTTCATAGATAAAGGAAGATTGATTAGCACATCATCAGAAATAATAGGCTATGTTAATAGTATGGGGAAAAAAAACAAGAAGGAAAAGAATTGCAGTTTCCCATATGGAAACAGAATCAACACAGAGAGCTTTTTTATTTTGGCATCTTTTTAGTTGATGAGACATATAGAAGAAAAAATTTTAATTATGTTTAAGAAAAACCAGATGATGATCTTTATCCTGGGAAGTGTTTAGGACTATTTTCAATAACCGAGACACTTTCTTCTACTGCACAAGGTCTGTAACGTACTTTCCTCTTCAAAATTATGGGTGTTGCCGTCTTCTGGGAGAGGGAGGGAAGCCCATTCAATGCCCCCAATATTTCTACTGAATTGTCTAATTTATAGCAGTAGCGCCTGTGTGTGATTGCTGCCTACTATCTCATTTTGCAGGATTTCTCCAAACTCTCTTGAGGATTACGACCATAATCCATTATATTTTAGCCCCATCTTGAGAACAGAGAGTGTTGCCCACATGTTTGGGGTTGCAGGACATTCATCCAACAAAACTGACCTTGCAAAGTCTTACCCCCTGCAATTAGAACACCATCTTCTGATGGTTCCTTGTGGAGTTCAGTCCCAGCTACCTTGTCAACCCCGTAGAGATGGATCACATCTTCACATGTGTCTTCTGCTCCCAAATGTAAAATCTGTCATCATTACTGAAATATGCCTCTCTTTCACCCCCAAGGAGCTGTTCCAGAATGTTCTTCTCCTTTCGTCTGCCTGGCAAGCTTCTACCCATGCTTCAACACCCAAGTAATGCCAGCTCCTCAGTGATGCCTTCCTTAGCCAACCCAGGGATTTCTGATTGCTCCTCTGGTCTATCACTGTCTTCTGCTCACCTGTATCTCAACACATATGCTGTGGTGCAGCACGTCCCTATATTCTCCCTGTGGACGTGGGTCAACCTGTGGCCTGCTACTAGCAGTATCTGGCACCCAGCAGGTGCTTGGTACCTGACTGTCCTCCAAATTAGTAGTTGAAAAGAGACAGAACAGGTCTAAGTGCTTATAATATTGGAAAAATATTTTTAAAACCATTAAAATATTTCCAACTAATTTCCTTACCGTGTGTGTTTTTGATATTTCAGGCAGCCAGAGTTTGAATTACAGCATTTACAACAAATTTTAAAGTTGTTTATATCACAACTCACATTGCATATTAAAATTTTAATTATTTTTAAGCAGTGAATTCAATTCTTTAAACGCATGCCCCTCCCCACCTGGAGTGCTTTGTTTGAGTTTCTACGTAATCATTTTGTGGAGAGTACATTTTGTTGAGTAGAAATTTTTGCCAGATTCTTATTTCAACCTTCAGTGGGTCGGATGTGGGGATGTGACTGTGTGGGGGTGTGTATTAGGATGTGGGGGCTAGGAAGGTGAGGAGGGGAAATAGTGCATGTAGACAAAACGTACATCCAAGGTGCAAGGGGCTGAAAAGCAGGGGAGCCTGGGAGCACATACTCCTTCCAGGTTGACTAGCCCACTCACACGGAGACGTCTCCACCTCACGCACCACACCCGACACCTCAGAGAGGGGTTCCTGTCATTACCCTTTTTTGTTTCTAGTGAGTTGATATGAAAACAAAGGTGTGCACTGATTTAAAGGGCAGACTTGCTAAATGCAGAGCAGTGATAGTCTAGTCTGTACCTAAGCCCTTTATCCAGTAGTTTTAATGAGATGCTCTAAATAGCACCCACAATTATTCTCCATTAATGGTGCTGTTGTTGATGGCTCCTCTTGGCGATTGAACAGTCTAGGACAAACATCAACACTTATGAGATACAAATAGTGGATTATTTCTTTGACAGCAGGTTGTCATTCCTGGTGTCTCTGTTACATGATCTGCTCCGATACCAGGGGCAGGATTCTGAGAGAGCAGATTTATAGCACCGACGGCTACCTCCCAGTGCCTCACCCAGGATTGACTCATGTAATATGAGATTAAAACAAACAACATATAAGGGTGCCTGGGTGGCTCAGTGGGTTAAGCATCTGGCTCCAGGTTTTGATTCAGGTCATGACCTCATGGGTAGTGGGCTAGAGCCCCATGTTGGGTTCTGTCGGGTTCCATGCTCAGTGAGGAGTCTCCTTGAAGATTCCCTGCCTCTCTGCTATTTGGAAGCTGTGTCTCTCCCTAAAATAAATATTGAAACCCCTCCCCCTCAAAAAACAAATGACGTACTGAATGAGCATGTGTAATAATACTCTCGCTTTCCTCATCTGCCCCTAAAACTCTAGTTGCTTTCCTCCTTTCGTGACTTCCCGACTCCTTCCCATTTCCGCAAATGATCACATCCTTAACTCATTTGTGACAGCTGTTTAACTGGGGAAACTATTATTTCAAGTACTGGTGGGATTTGCTATGTGGGAATCACGGTGTTACCTAGTCACATTAACTACTCTATTATTAATCACTTGGAGGTCATTTTTAGAAAATAGAATGTAAAGCATTTCATTTCATATGCTTTAAAATCTAATCATCAATTACTTCAAATGCCTTACATGTTCAACTCATGTTTCTAAGGAAAGCACGACTGCCTGCCTCTTCATTTACTCTGTCATTGCTCATTAAACTATGCCATTTCCCTTCATTAGGAGGATTAAAAGGTGGAAAATCTCCAGGTGCCACAAGTTAGCAAACTGTTCCTGGGGAATCAATAGTCTCATTTTTCTTTTCCTCTTTTCTTTTAAAAAAAATACTTATCTAGTGAAAGAGAAACATTTCTCCCTGCTGGTGAATATATTTCCCTGGACTTCATTAAGCCAAGTAATAGGATCAGTGTTTAAATGATTAAGTAGGTATATAAGCTTTTACAAAAAGAAAATCTAATTAAGATAGGGCTCACAGAAATCAAGACACTAATAATTAACCCAAATGACTGCGATAGGTCTGTAAGAGGGTTATGCAAATGTGGGGCAGTATTATTATCATACGTGAGCAATGATGCAACGTTTTGGGGGGGTTTTAGAGTTAGAAATATGCAGAATGTCCCATCTACTTGTATGTAATACAAGTATGTCATACATACTGGAGTAAAACTATTTTTTCCCACTCATCTTTAAGTTTTTATAAGCTCTCTGTACTTTTTCAGAAGCTAGAAAACAAGCCAACATTCCTTGAGCTTGCATTCCTGGTGACAGATTATTTCATCTCAGCAAAAAAGTCCTGCTCACATTTGCCAATAAGCATGAGGCACATGGAGGACCAATACGCAACATCGTGTCACCAATTGGCACTTTGGCATCTGCCCACAGAGTTCTATACTCTTTCCCAGTCGTAGCATGCCTAAAAAACTACACATGGAGCAAAAAGTTTGATAAAAATATATTTAAAACAAGCAAGAAAAAATAGTTTCAGCCTTAAGGATAACTTTCATCATTCTTTTAACCAAGTAGAGAGTTAAATTATATGTAAAATGATTTCAAGTACCAACTTATAAAAGATGTGATAAATCAGAAAACAAAGAACCGGAGAACTTTTTTTTTTTTTTTTCAGAAAAATGTATTTGCAATTCAAATGTTCATATAAAAAGCATAAATTTTAAAAAGTTCATAGATGTATGTTTTTAGAAGTGCTATGGTTTCGCCATTCATTGCAATTACATTCCAACATGTGCAGGGTGGTCTACACCAAGCCGCCTTACACTTTTGTCACACAGAAGTCACTCTCATCACAACCTCCCCTGAGCTATTATCTTCTGACAAATCTTCACGGGGCCTCATCCGATTGAACAGATGCAGTAACACATAGCCACACTGAAACCTCGGGGAGGTCAACTGGGTTGGGTGGACCAAGTTCCTGTTCCGTAGAGCCGTCAATGGCAACCATAAAGTCCTGCTTGTGGAAGACTCTCCCCGGCTACTTTCTTCGATGTCTGTGGCTTTATCATAATTTAATACATCCCAGTGTAAGTTAACAGCTCGCCAGCGCTTAAATACTCTGTAAACTGCAGCTCCTTCGTGGACAATGAGACCTAAAATTCAAGGGGAAAAAAAGGGGGGGGGGGGGCTGATCATAATCAATAAAGTTAAGAATATTATTTTGTATACAAGTAAGTGATTAAAGAAATAGTCAATTCTCGGTTACTCATCATCATCAAAAAATATGGTATCCTGACTTCTCAAATATTATGGCTAACTTTCCAGATTATACAGGAATAATCAACATCCAAAGAATGAGAATACATTGACACGCACAGAACAAGATTCTCAAGGACAAATTAACTTGCTCCATCATGGTGGAGGACATACATTGGGCACTTACATTGCCTTAAGAGAATCATTAGGTTTATTGATTCATTCACCATCTAATTGAGGGCTTACTGTGGGCCAAGCAATATGTTGGCGGCTTAGTCTCAACTGGTAGTTAATTGGGAAAGAGACATATTAAAGTCACTACCATCTTCCCAGTTCTTCAAAGTGTCTGACACACAGGAGGTATGCTACAACTTTTTCTTATTTTTATCTCTTCAACAGTTCAACAAAAATGTATTTAGCACCTACTTGAGAGTTTCATGTATATGACCTCGTTCAGTTTTCACCGCAGCCTTACGAAATAAGTTTGAGCACGTCTCTCCTATTTACAAACAACAAATGAGCTCAGGAGCAGACACCTAGTGACAGTGGAGGAGGGATTCCAACCCAGGTAGCCTGGCACCAGAGTCCTTGATCTTTGCATCAGCAAAGATGCAAAGTAGATTGGAAGATTACACATTTCTGAGACAGACTCTCAGGAAAATAAGCAAGGTAACGCAAGAACCCCTGGGACCATTAGCTGGCAGCCTGTAAGTACGATACGGCACGATGACACATGGCTCCATCTCTGCCATCCAACCCAGATCTCACCACACCATGCATTTTTCATACATTCATATTTGAGCATGTGGCCCAACAGCTTTTGAATTGGTGACGCCTCACAAGAAGAAATTCCTTGGGGAGGTCCCTCCAGATTGACATGTGAGAAGGAGCTCTTCTCCTTCAGGAGCTGAAATTCCATTGAAATTTGGTAGACAGGGGTACCTGGGTAGCTCAGCAGTTGAGCGTCTGCCTTTGGCTCAGGTCATGATTCTAGGGTCCTGGGATTGAGCCCTGCATCAGGCTCCCTGCATAGAGCCTGCTTCTCTCTCTGCCTGTGTCTCTGCCTCTCTCTCTCTGTGTCTCTCATGAATAAATAAAATCTTATTTAAAAAAAAAAAGAAAATTGATAGATCAATGAAGAGCCTTTTCTTAGATGGAATATGGCATGCAAGTACAGTATGTCAGTTGGCCACAAGCACTGTTGAATGATAAAATGGAAAGTGAGCAGATCCTACCTCCCACTATTTAGACCTTGAGTAATGGCTTAGAGAAACTCACAAATGTGAACAAGGAATCATGTACAAAAATGTTTATTATGTAGGGGCTCTTGGGTGGTGCAGTCCGTTGGGTGCCCAACTCTTGTTTCAGGTCAGGTCATGATCTCAGGGTCATGAGATTGAGCTCTGCATGAGGCTCCACGCTCAGTGGTGGGGTGGGGGATGCTTGAGATTCTCTGTCACCCTCTCCCTCTGCCCCTACCCTCCTTTTCTCTTTTTTTCTTTCTAAAAGATATAATCTTTTAAAAAATGTTTATTATGTAATTGTTCATATTTGATGGGGAAAATCCCAAACAATACCCAAGTGCATTCGGAGAAGAAGGAATAAATTGCATTGTGTGGATGAATGGACACAGCAAAACAACTGAAAAGAACAAAGTCACTCACACTAACATGGAGAAATTTTACAAGAGCAGAAATCTCAAAGTCATGTGAAGAAAAAAGTGCAAGTGTCAGAAAGAAATGACTTGGGTAAAAAAATATGCTACACATTTTTATATATTCAGATATGTATGTAAAGCATATAAAAACATGCATAAAAATAATAACCATGAAAGACACGATAGTGGGGAGCAAAGAAAAAAACAAGTTCAGGAGAGGCTTCAAATAGGCCTTTCGACTTTATCTCTAATGTCACATTTTGTTATGCTGGGTGGTGGAGATGTGGCTGTTCAACATACTCTGCTTACTTCCTTGTGCCTGAATAATTCATACTTTCAAAAATTATAGAGAATTTATCAGGAAAATTTATCTCAGATATATTGAGGCATAGACGACTAAAGTTGTGGAGACAAATAGGGAGGTTAGCACATTGCTTGTGGGGAGCAAAGTAGAAATAGTAAGGAGACTGCAGAAGAAGAGAGTAACACACTTGTCAGATTTTAAAAAATTGATAGAACAGTAATGCAAGAAGCAGTAAGAATCAGAGTCTTATATTTTTAAGGCTGGGTGAATGGGGGATTGAAAGCATGATAGTAACTTTCCCTTAGGTACAATAAGTGTTTTGAACATGGTGTTGTTGGGGGGATTACTTCAATTTTTTTGTCAGCTAAAACAATGAGAAGTCGGTGATGGAGATACCCAGTTTTTAAAAAAATCACAACTACCAAATACCAGAATTTAAGTTTTACATCATCTCTTACCAAAAGATAAACTTCCGGATACACATAACTTAAGAACATTCCAAGGATGTGAACATAGATCACTAAAACATGCATGCAGTCTAATAAACAAAAATTGCTAAATAATAATTATGGAATGCCACCAAAATAATGAGAAGAAATGTAAACTTCTGTTAATCACAGCAATTGCAAATAATTGTTTTGATCAATTCATTTTCCTAAGGAATAACTGACACGACTGATAGATATTTTTGGGAAACATCCAGAATTAGAACTAAAGACTAGCAGATATTAATTGATGATTCTATTATTAGCATTCCGAAATCTCCGTGGGAGATGATTTAACTTTTCTGGCTCTATTTTTCCTCATTAAAACACAATCAGAGTACCTAATCTATACTTTCAGTAGGATAGTATGAAGATAAATTGAAATTCATCAATTATAAAGCACTCAAAATTCCTCAAGATGGTAGCTCTATAAACACAAGACATTATTATTAATTAAAAAGTCAATAGTGGATCTATGTGGTGAGAAACATTCATTCACACTAATCACATAACCATTATAGCTTGCAACAGGTTCATTCTGGAGAAGTGCAGTGATGCGGGATGGCCTCACCCCAGGAAACCACTCATTTTGCAGGATCCTATTCTTTTTTTATTGATTTCCTTTGAGAGGCCAGAAATCAGATCATTTACTAGAGCTTAAAGCCACTTTCTGGGAATACATTTCTGGTAGCCCTTTTCTAAATACATAAATCTACCCAGTGTGCAGAAATAAATCCCACAGGTCTTTATGGTACATTCTGAACTGAATTTAGAGAGGGAGCTACTTGAAGTTTTCGTGAAGACATAGTCCTCTTGAATTTCCAGCTCCATTTGCTGCTTCTTAATCGCATTTCAAGTTATGAATGATGCTTAGATTTTGTTTTATTTTTCATAAGCGCTCAGAATTACTCCATGCCCTTTAGAAGCTTCAATTTTCCTGAAATAGGAGGAATGCCACCCCACTCCCAAGGTTGTCCTTTGTAATGTGCATTTTCCTCTTTCTTATTTAAATCTTCTAGAATTACAGCAAATGCCGTTTTTACTTGAGGTAATGAGAACATAGGGCTACTACAATTGCTGAAATCCAAGAGTAAGGATTCATTCAACTTTAGCCCATATGCTGAAAATCCAACTATTAAAAATCATACTGCCATACTTTCTTACTGATGCTCGTTTCCTCTTGTTTCACAACTGAGAAACTCCCTTTCTCCAGTCGCTTTGCTGAGTAATACCTCAAGTTAAGTCTTAAAATGAATTTGTCACCTTGACATCTCAGGTCACGTAAGAACAGGCTTAGATTTATTTTTGCATCTGAATCACTAGACCTAAAAGGAAAAGCAATGATAATGTCTATAAAATGTAAATATTAAATATTTTAGGATACTTGTTATATTAATAGCATGAACGTCAACAAAGTGTGATTCATAGGAACTTGGGAGTTTTGAGAGGTGTGTGTGTGTGTGTGTGTGTGTGTGTGTGTTTGGTTCTTTCTCTATCATTTTCCTTCCAGTAGCATCTAATTGGAGCATCCCCTTATTGATGTCAAAGGAACATTTTTGTTAGGGAATAATCTTCTTAAAAAAAAGTAAGTTTAAATGTTTCTGGTTTCACTGGAATAAAAGCACAGTGTTTATGTATAGATAAAATATATCCCAAATCTGTGAGTGTTGTATCGGTTGAAATTCTCATATTGTAGTAGAAAATGAATTAATTACCCAAAGAAATGATGGGGGAGGCTATCCAGGTACATATGCTCACATGCACACACAAGTGCGTGCGCACACACACACACACACACACACACACCACCACCACTTGTGTTTATTTCAACACAAACCAATGATGTGTTATAATTAACAGAGGCTTGAAAAATGTATAATCAAATACTAAAACATTTTTGATATTAACAACCGAACTACTGATCAAATCACTTAATTATTTGTATTACCAGTGTCAGCTCTTGTTCAAATAGGTTTGGTTGTTTTCAAAACTAAAATTTTTATCAAGGATCTATTTTGTGCCAAGCACCGCACTAGGTGCTTTATGTGCAAGATTTCCATTTAATCTTGGCAGCAACTCTACAAATAGATACCATGACTGAACAATTTCATGGTTGAGGAAATTGCGACTCAGGGATTCAAGAACTGTCCAACATCAGGAAGATATGAGAATAAGAGAAGAGATTGGAGCTCAGATGTGTCTACATATAAACCTTGAGTATTACAGTCCTATTCTTGATAGATTTCAATGTAAGGCAGTCTCTCTTAGTCATAGAATTAAAAGCAACTAAAAGAGTCCTTGCCATGGACTGACTGTCTCTCCAAAATTCATACATTGAAGCCCTAATCCCTAATGTGATGGTATTTGGAGGTGGACCTTTGGGAGGATAATTCGGGCTATTTTAAGTCATGAGGGGGAGACTCTCATGATAGGATTAGTGTCTTTATATAAAGTAGAAGAAACACCAAGGAAAGGCCACTGTTACATCTGTAAGAGGGCCAATGAAACAGCCCCTCCTTCTCACCACCTGCAAGAAGAAAGTTGTTGAAGGCAACACTACAAGTGGTGATAGCCTCATCTGGGGAGCTGCACCCACCCTGAGCTTTCCCAAGAAGTGCAAGGTCCACAAAGGAATAAAGGCTAAAGCCCTGTGTGTTGTTCAATCAAAACGACCTTTGAGAGCGCTAAAGGACTTGCAACACACAGCAGATATCTGGCCTGAAATGGCTCTTGACTGTGAAGATGTCCGAGATTTCTAGATTAAATTTCACCATCATCCATTGCTAAGATTTCTGTCTCTCTCCCTCTCTCCCCACCTTGCTCAGTGAAATCTACACATATTCTATAAAACATAACCAATGTCATTCTGAGGAGTCATTGTACTTTGGACACTTTGGGTCCCATTTAATCCCACTTAAGAACAATTTAGAGTCAATCTCATAAAGTGGACCCAACTTTGGCTCCTTAATTTCTATTAGCTGAAGACCAGAGAATGGCTGCTCAAGAAACATTTATCATTAAGACTGGGGTCCAAGAGACCCCTTGTTGCATGATCTTTGCTAGAGTGTCTTAAAATATATTAATCTTCCTGGAGTATTTTCCCGATCGACCCCCAATTTAAATGCCCAACAGTTACGGAAACTTAGATGTGACGGTAGAGGTAAACAGTTTAAAAGTCACTCCCTCATTGTTCAATCTTGTTAATATGAATCCGGAAGAAATAAACATGAGTGATTCCTTCTTTGTCTACTGAATACTTTTTGTTGAACTGAACATGTATGGAGCTTAAAGAAAAAAACAAAAATTCAAAAATATAAAACTTACAGAGATGAAAATTGAAAGACTATATATATAGAGAGAGAGAGAGACAGGCACATATTTAATGACCAGGCCAACAAGACCATGGAGAAATCAGCTGCAGTTAACTGGGACCGAAAATAAGCCCTTGTAAAGAATTTTAGCTCTTCGTCCCGTATATATATATATGCTGAAGTTACTAGATTCACAAAACAAAGCCATCATAAATTGGTATCTTAAAAGCCAGGTCTTTGGGAACTACAATGTCCTGATTATATGGGGATTTTTGTGAAAATGTATTTCCAGTGCTGTTCATATCAGAACAAATATCCCACATAAAAATGCACTTTCATCTATAAAAGATGAGTTGATTTTTTTTCATTGTTGAATATAAATTATATACATATATATATACATATGTATGTATGTATTAATTCACAGATTCAACTTGAGAATGGCAGGTTTGATCACGATGGCAAAAAGTTCAGAGGCTCAAACACTCAAACTACTGGTAATAAAATCTTCTGTTCAAGAACTGTAATAAGAATTATTCACAAACTTCCCACAGCATGAAAACCCTTGCAGCTAGAGGCTGGGTGATTTCCCAGTACTGATGACCTGATCCTCCCAGCCCCACGGTAGAGGACATAACAGTGCCTCCGGCCAAAAGATTATCATCATAGTGAAGACCCTAAGTGATCCTTTCTCTGAGAGCACACAGGAGAAAATTCACGGTGTCTGTCCTGTGACCCTGCCACTCTCTCTGTCCTCCTGCCTGCTCAGGGAAGTCTGCAGCCATCAGCCTGGATGCCAAGAGCACATCGGTGCTGGATCTTCAATGTGGATGACATCACTGCCTGGCGATGGAACAAGACGGCAGAGCCAAATTTTAATAAGGAGCGTGATAGCTTACTAATTGGCAGGGAGGGAAGCATACTCTTTTCTGAAAGGTCCCGACATAGGTTGAATTTGCTTCTTGACCTACCATCCCTGTTGCAGTTAATGACCATCTTCCAAGTCAATTAAGCTAAAACCTTGGAATCACCTAGACTCCTCTATCCTCTCGCACAAAATTCTGCTAATTCTATCTTCTCAGCAACCGTAAGACAGAGACTTCTGTGGAATGATCGCTCCTACATTTTCACAATGAACTATTATAAAATTTGAAAGACCCACATTCTCTCGTGATTTCTTCTCTGACCCATTCAAAATTAGTCCTTCCCTCCCGCCTTCTACCACCACATAGGAATTACCCACATCGTTCTACTCGTTACCCGTTGTGGAATAATTTGTGCAAATGCCCGTGACCTCAATCAGCTGTGTGCTCCCTGAGGACAGGAGCCCTACTCCTACTTTGACGCTTCAGAGTAGAAGCTCAACAAATCTTCACTAAATGAGAGAGAATGAGAAAGAAGAGAGTAGTCATCCCTGGAATCTAAAGGATAACAAGGGTCAACTTAAGTCTAGTTGTGATGGTGCCACAAACACAAAGGTCTCAAGTATTGTTCTTTAAAATGGTAGAGAACTAGCTTAAGATACCAGATGGAGACATGCACTCCAAAGGGTTTAGGAATCAGGGCCCACGTTTCATACATATATGAGCATACGTATGTGTACACACACAGACACACATACGGCCTGGCAGGGGACGGAAGAGCTCAAATTCTTTACAAGGACTTATTTTCGGTCCCAGTTAACTGCAGCCGACTCCTCCGTGGTCTCGTCGGCCTGGTCATCTAATATGTGCCTGTGTCTAACAATCATGAACCTAGGTAGTCACAGAATGACTGCGCTCAGGCCTAAAGCCTAAGAGGCAGATATGGAGTCTTTTCTGCCATTTCCTGGCAAAACAGGAAGACTCAAAGAGATGCTGCCCGTTCATCTGACTACTTGCTGTTCTAAGAAGCCAATCCATCAATCAATTATTTTAATGATTTCTTTTATTCCTTAGTAGATACGAGACTCCTGATCTTTCAATTACTAGCCCTGCCTCTCAAATCTACCTTTGGCATAGCCGCGGAACCTTCCTCGAAAGCTGCAAGCTTTGTTACACGTTATAAAACACGCGATGCATTAATTTTTTAAATGGTTTAAGAGGATTCACCAGAGAGAACTGTTGCATCATCTAAGCTTCTACCCAAAGGGCCTGTGAAAAGAGTGACCTATGGATAGGATTATTTCGATAAAAGGAATAAGTAAGCCCAATGCCCTTGATGATGACAAAGATATCCTGGAGTCCTCCTATGACTGGGAGTGTGTATTAGAACTAGTTTAATTTCAGCCGAATATAACTTGAAGTCTCTCCTTCGATTCATGAACTGATGAAACACCTTTTGGCAAAGGGGTGACATCATAAACAGTGATCGGCGGTGGACATAGTCACTTAATTTCAAAATTAAAAATTGTTGGGTGTGATTTAATCTAACTCCTTTTGGGGGTGAGGACTCTGAGGCCCAAAGAAGTGACACGGCTCGCCCCAGGGTTCACCGCTAGTGCTAGAGCCCAGGATCAGAGCCAGACCTTTGATGCCTGGTCCAGTGTGTTTTCCTCTGCAAGAACTCAGACCTCAGGAGCCATCCTTGGCCAAAGCCAGTCCACCCTAGTGTCTCGTTGCCCCAAGGGATGTTATATTATGAAGCAGATAGAATCACAGTCCCTTCCGAGGCTGGGATGGCGCGTTCTTCTCTGGTCTTTATCTTGAAGGGTACGCTGCAGCGTTGGGAAGGATTACAGCGACCCTCACAATTTATAAAAGTAACTCCGAAAACCCCAGTGTAACAGTATTGGGTGAAAAAAAAAAAACCTATCAACGTCCATTTTCTGTGCTAAAGTTTTCCGAATGGAGAATCTACTTTGGTAGATTTCTATTTGTTTTCCATGTGTTGGTATATGGACTAAAAACAGTTCCCCCCCACCCCCTTAAGTAAGCTCCATCCCAGCACGGAGCTCAATGCAGGGCCCAAACTCACATCGCTGAGAACAAGACCCAAGCTGAGATCGAGAGTCAGATGCTGAGCGGATGGAGCCACCCAGGCGCTCCAGACCAGACACGGTTCTTAGAAGGAAAGTGTCTGTGGGCTCTTCCTAGCAGCGGGCAGAAACAAGCACAGCTAATTTTCCTCCTTTTCCAATGGACGAACAGTCTACGGCAAACTCACAGAACACCATTTTATTAATCTCTAGAGTAAAGCAAACGTGTATTGGTCGTTCTATTTTTTCAGAGTGAGAATGATACTAAAAAAGATCTAAACTGAATAAGTTAGTAATAAGTAAACTGAAATATCTAATTAAAACCCGTTCATCTTTGCATCTGTAAATAGGCTACTGCGTCTTTGTTGGCTTTGTTTCTCATTTCTCTTAAATCCTATAGGCGGTGGGTGGAAGTTCCACACAAAAGCAACCACCTAAACGTAAATAAGATTTCTAACTCTTTGATTTCATTCACACGACATCGGTAAGATTTTTTTTTTAATTGAAAATACTAATGGAATTTTTTAACCTGAATATTAAAATGCTCAGACCTTCAGTTTCCTTAATCTTCTATTCTGTGATCCAGCAACAAAATTCAAGGTTTAGATGTGATTCTTTACATACAAATTCTTATTAGAAAATTGTTTCACTCACATCATTGGAAAGAGATTGGTCTTGGGACGCTGTGTTAGATGTTGCCCGTCCTCTACTAATGTTTCAGCATGTTCTACAGGCTCTGTTGACTTAGATAAGTGAGCAAAGACTTCACAAAATGGCTACATTGCTTTGGATTTGGGGGGACGCTTTTTCCCTCCATTTCTGATCTAAAATCAGCTCCCCTATACCTCAAAAACCTTCATTTCCATCGTTACGCCCTAGGTGTTTGAGACCACAACTAGCGTGGTTTTGCCTCATGAACAAACGTCATCCTGTAAATGAATCATTCGAGCTCAGCGTATAAGGAGGGGCATTTGCTAAATAATAAATAGAATTAACTGAATCACATAAATATTCGGACACAGACTCTGGAGCCACAAGGTCTGAATTCCAGTCTCAGGTCCCTCTTGCAATCTGTGTGACCTTGGAGGGGGGGACTACTTACTGGAGCCTTGGGTGCTCTCGTTTCTGAGATGAGAAGAGCAACAGTACCTACGCCTCGTCGAGTGTTGGGAGGATTAAATGGGGAATTTGAAGAAAATTGCTTTGAATAATACCTGGATTAGAAAACATAACCTGAGATAGCACTGCAGGCAGGTATGGTCTTTAAAACCTTATTTCTATGTATTTGGAAGCAGCTGAAAACACGTACAGGCTTCAGTTCTGTGCTCCTATCTGTGCTGCCTCGTGCCCCGAGTTCGTGTCCTGCTCCCTGCCGGTCCCCCCACACCCCTAAGCCTCTGTGTTGTACAGTGAAGCATCATCTAGCAGAGGGGTCGTGCTCACATTCTCTTCAGTAAATAAAGTTCTTGGCCGCAAAATAGTTCAAAGCCAGGAGATTGCCCCAAAGAGGCAGGAGCCGGTTTGGAAGAACAATCACCCAGATTCTAGGTTAAGGGGCTGCGTCTTCGCGCCAGGGTTCCCACCGCCACGCAACCTACTGTGGTCTCTGCCCCCAGGAAACTTCCCATTGTGGGCGCGGTGGCCTCGGGACGAAGCCACTGTCCAGGTGGCCGGGGACACGCTCCGACCTGTCTGGGCTGCTCGGTGTGCGGGGCCCGTGCCCTCAGGCTCCCACCACCGTCTCCCAGGAAGCAGTAGTGGCGCACGGAGGGAGGGGTGAAGTCACACAGATGGTAGGCGCTGCAGCCCTACAGATGCCCCTTCCCGCCCCGCCACTCTCGGCCATCACCGGTGACCGTCCCCGACTCCCGCGAGGCACACACGGCTGCAGGCCGGTGCGGATGGGCCCCCCCGTAACCTGCTGTGCACCCCGGCCTCCGCTGCCCCCGGCCCTCGGCGCTCCCGCCCTGGGGACAAGCACCCCGTCCAGGCTCCTCACCCACTGTCGCAGGCTCAGCGCTCCTGGACCTCCCCTTCATTCCCCAGAGCCCAGGACGCACACCCCACCCTGCGGTGGCTCTTGGGGCGCTGGAGGCGGAGGTGGGCCCCGGACCCCCCGCTCCAGCCTGGGTGCCAGCTGTGCCAGCGCTCGGCCGACCCCCCGCAGCCCAGTGCATGTCAGGGCCCCTCGCTCCCCCGCGGTGCCTGGACCCGCTGCCGGCCTGGCCGCCAGCCCAGAGGTCGTGGGCCACCCCTCGCCGGCAGCCCAGCTCTGCTCCCACGGGCACCCGGCTGCCGTCCGGGGCCTGGTCCCTCACTTCTCCCAGGGTGTCTTCCCAGGCCCCCCAAGCGCGGCTCTACCATTAGAACAGGCACCTGCCCTGGCTCCACGCCCAGCGCCAGCTTCTGCCTTGGGCGCCCTGATGCCCCCCCCGGTCCCCCCCGGTGCCCCCAGCCCGCCTTCCCGCAGCCCGGCCCGCAGTGTCCTGCCCGTCACCCTCCTCCGCCGGCTGCCGGGTCCCCGTGGCCTCACCCGGTCGCAGAGCCCTGCACACCCCGCTCCACCCGACAGACTCTCGAGCTCCGAGCCGGTGCTGAGCTGCAGACCCTGCACAGAGCCCCCCGGACGCACCCCTGGGCCCCGCAGACATTCGGCAAAGAAGATGTTCCAACAGACCTACCGCCCCCCCCCCAGCTGCCCGTGGGCCTCCCGCATCCCGTCCGGTGCCCCCCACTCCCACTCTGCCTCCGTGGCTCCCACCGCCCACCCGGGATCACCGCCCTGGGCCCAGCGGTGCCTGGTCCCCCTAAGGCAGGGCCCGGGCTGCCCGGATGGCCACCCCTCGGCCTCCCACACCCTCTGCGCCCGCGCCCCCGCTCCTTCAAGCCCCCCGCTGCCAACGCTCTTTCTTCAGTACCAGGCTGACCGGCCACCCGCAGCGGCCGCCCTCCAGGGGTCCCCACCCGTGCCCCGCCCACAGGGCCCCTCTACATGGTCAGACCCTATCCCCGCTGTGGCTCCCCAGCAAGCATCTCTTGCTCTCGTCACGCCGAATTACGTGTGAGTCCTCAGAAATACACGATTTCGTGTGCTGATGGGCTTGGGCCCCTTTCACGCTCTTCAAAATTTAGCTCAAGATTTCTCCCTCCCCACAGATTCTGCTGCCCCCAAGGACGCTTAACCAGGCTCCCACCTGCTCTCACATACGTTTGTCTCCTGGAACCTTCCATTTTCCACTTTAATTGCTCATCTCCCTGTCTCTCTCCAGCACCTGGAGAGCAGGGAAACATGCTATATTCTGGGCTCCACAAACCTTTTCTGGAAAGGGCCAGACCGCAAATGTTTTAGGCTACGTGAACACTACGGTGCCTCGGTGACGAGGCTGTAACTACTCATCGGCAGCACCTGAGTGAGTGGGCGTGTCTGGGTCCCAAGAAAGCTTTACCGATGGGCCCCGAACTCTGTACGTGGTCTAATTATCATACGTCACGAAATAATACTCTTCTCTCAATATTTTTTAAAGACATTTTTCGAAATGTCAACAAGCATCCTTTGATCACGGGCTGTTCGAGAGGCGTCGGCGGGCCCTGTGCTCCATTGACATGTCTGTCCCGCTCTCTAGGCTTATAACTACATGGTCAACACTCGGAAAACCTCGGTTCCGGAGACGACTGGTTCCCCTTTGGCTCAAGTGCCCCCGGCTGAGAGAGAGATGGCCGAGAGGACCACATTTTCTCTGCAGACGATGGAAGTCGACAATGTGCGCGGTTTTGGTCTTTGCTCCGCTGACTGTATCCACGTTTCTCCAAAAGAGCTTGAGCTTCACAAGGTCGAAGGAGAGGAGGGCAGTGGGTCGTCTTCTCCGGCGTGCGGGGGCCCAGAGGGTCGGTCTGCTTGGAGAGCCCGTCTCAGGGACGGCTCTGAAGGAGGCCCGGGGGCGAGACCCAGTCCTTCTAGTCTAGTCCCTGGGCTTCGAGGGCAGCAGCCCCTCCGGTGACTAACCTGGATGATAATCTTGAGAGAAATCGGCCAACACCGTATGGTTGAGGTGTGAGAAAAGCATTTAATCCATGACAGAGTGCCAAGGACGGAGCCCTTCCCAGAGCACGTACGAGGTGAAGACGTGCTCCTGCTCCGACGCTTCCGACTAGAGCGCCCCTCGGGCCCCCCTCTGGGAGCCGACAGGGATGTGCTCTGGAGCCAGAAATGCAATGATCGGGGCGGCCTCCCGCTTCAGACTCTTGCTAAGTGAGGCCGTGCTATGTCCGGGGCCTGACGCCTGCTTAGACCCGCTGCCGCGGCCCGCACAAGCCAGCCCTCGGCCGGGGACGAAGTGTGGACGGGAGGGCTCGGGCCCTGCCTTAGCGCCTGGGCCCCGGCCAGTCCCCATCACTCTGCCAAACAGCAAGGGGCTTTGTCACCCGCCTGACGCATCCCCGTTACTGCCTCCCGGGCCTGCGCGGACGCCCCCGGGGGCACCCCAGAGCCCTGCCCATGGCTCCCAGACGGCCTCTGCTTCCCCACTTCTGCGCTGAAGGCCGACCGACGGACCTTCAAGCTCTGCTCTCTGAATGGCTTCAGTAGCTCAGCTCCCAGGCGTGGTGCTGGTGACTGGGGTGGGAGAGCCTACAGGCCCAGGAAAGGCCGGAAATGGGTTCCCAGCATTTTGTGATTAAAAAAAAAAAAAAATAGGGCAGCCCAGGTGGCCCAGCATTTTAGTGCCGCCTTCAGCCCAGGGCGTGACCCTGGAGACCCGGGATTGAGTCCCACATCAGGCTCCCTGCATGGAGCCTGCTTCTCCCTCTGCCTGTGTCTCTGCCTCTCTCTCTCATAAATAAAAAATCTTTAAAAAAAAATAAAAATTTTTACATGTATTTGGAGTCTTCCGATCAAACTTGCTGACCGTGTTGAGTGGGGTGGGGCTGCCCTGCTCATGCGGACCTGAGAAGAGGTGTGGGGGCGTCGCTGGCTGACATCCATCCTCCCCGCTTTCCAGAGAGGAGGCCCACCCAGATCACCCTGGGTTCTAGGGTCGTGGCTCTCCGGCTCTACCAGACGTCCTCAGTCCCTTTGAGCAAGACGGTGCCTACACAGGCCCGGGAGAATGTGCTGAGCGGAACTGTTCTCTTGCACGTTTTTCACCCGGACAGATTTTTGCATTTATCCATAAATATTGTGTCTCTCTACAATGACCCAAGGGCTGCACACTTTATCAACTTTGCCTAAATTTCTCTTTTAGACACTTTCATTCGCATGGTTGACCACCTCCCCCCGGGACAGTGTAAGAACCCAAGGCTCTCCTGTAGTCTCCAGAAAACTTCTTTTCTTTCTGCTCTAAATCACGGCATATTCCAACCTCCAATGCTAATCTCTTTCAAACTCCTTAAGTAAATATCTTGTTTTTCACCGAAAATACTTCAGGAAATATTGTCAATTTCTGAATCACGCTGAGAAGCGCCAGAGAGCATGGAAAATTTTAAACAAGAGATAGTCCAAAAGTCATTTATATTTTGCTTGGAATGCATTTAGGATTCCTTCCCCTTAGTTGATTTACTTTCTTAATCATGCTTTGCTTATGCTAATTGGCTTGTATTTGTTGAAAGCAAGCCACAGGAAGGAAGACAACCTAAAAGCATCATTTTAGGAAGAAACAACCCTGGCATGAAATAGACCACTGGCCATCCTCAATGAGAAGAACTCATCTGTGATAACCAAGAGTTGGATTAACCTGAAATTCTTGGCCAAAATTCTTCACGTTCCCTCATATAATATCACAGAATTAGAAAAGGTGCATTTTTAAGTTTCATGTCAGTAAAAGGTTCGATCACATGTGTAACTTTTAGCTGCTCTGCCTGGGGAAAAAAAAAACCCAGCACAGTGAAACAGTATGGAACGCGAGAGAGAAATATTACCTTGGCTTTCCAACATGTAAGCATCTGTCTGATATTACCAAAGACCACAGGGATATGTGGTATTTATTTATTTGAACTTCTATAATGAAATGGGAATATATTACCAACTGGGTTCTCTACATAGTTTATCTGTGTGTGCCCAGGAACCTTGAGCTCCTAGATCATCAACTACGGAAAACAGAGTTTTCAAAACTAAATAGCTGTAAGAATTCACATGATTTTTTAAATTAATTAGATTTAGAATAGAGGAAAATAAAACCTGACGTTGGAGAGGATGGAATTTCTGCAAAAGGAGCATTTTTTTTTCCCCAGTATTGACTATAATTGGTACATTAAGGAGAAGTTACTTTGATCTGATCCTCATCCAAGCCTCTATCAGGTTCTTTAAAAAAAAAAAAAAATTCCCCAATCTCCACAGTCTTCAAAAGCAGGACAACATAAGCAATCAGGTTATACTTAATTTCATTATTCCACAACGGCCCCGGAGAGACGTTTGGCTCCCGGTGGGTCCGTGTGCCTGTCCTCTAAGCTGAGGCGCGGCATAACCCGGAGACGGGCAGGAGCAGACTCAGTGCTTCAGCCACAGACCCAAGTGCCAGAGGAGGCAATTTTCCTAAAAGCAATTTCTGGGAGCACTTCCCATGTGGAAAAAGAGACAGACTGAGAAGTGAAACCCCTTGAGTGTTTGATGGTATCACAGATACAAGATCTGGTCCTGCGCTCCTGACGTGTGCGGGGAGGGGAGGAGGGGTGGAGAGGCAGCGAGCCTTGACCTTGATCCCATCTTCGGGCTTCACTTACAGGAAGAAGGGGGGAGTGTTTACAGGGCACAGCTGGTGGGCGCCCCTCCGACCGCACCCCCAAAGACGCCAGGCAGGACAGGCCGCACTGAGAACACGGCTCAGGGTGCACGTCCTTACTCCCCTGCGAGCCCGAACAGTCATGAGACAGACTTTCAGGAGAGCACGCTACAGGGAGACTACCGAGGAGAATGGCAGGAAAGCGGGGGCCCCTGTGTCCAAGTGTGGGAAGTGGGGTTCTTGGCTGGCCGGGGCAGTGGGAGCCTAGGGCCCTCGGAGAGCAGTGAGACGTGCACTTACTGCTAAGCCACTCGCCCCCTTGTCTGCCTGTGCCTGCCCACACCTGCCCCCTGCACCTGCCCGCACCTACCCTCGCCTGCCCACACCTGCCCCAACTGCCCAAGCCTGCCTGCCCCGCCTGTCTGCGCCTGCCCCCGCCTGCCCCCGCCTGCCCCCGCCTGCCCGCGCCTGCCCCCACCTGCCCCCACCTGCCCGTGCCTGCCCCCACCTGCCCCCGCCTGCCCCCACCTGCCCCACTTCCCCGCGCCTGCCCGCATCTGCCCGCATCTGCCCGCCCAAGGAAACACTCCCAGGCTGTGTGTTTCTACCTGCGCAGGTGCTGAGCCTGAACACCCACCAGGACGAGGATGGTAAGCAGTCGCCCGTGGGCCCTGACAGGGAAGACCTCTGGGTCATGTGGCCACACAAGGCGACCGTGTTTCCAACGAGCTGAGCAGCCCGATCCACTTGCACCGAGACACCACATATCCGGGCCGTGCACACCCGGTGAGAGTGAACACCCCCCCCCCCCCCCCCCCGCAGTGGAGGCGGCAGGGCTGGTTTCCCTGGAGGCCTGTGCTCACAGGACAGGTTGTTCCAACACAGTCATGTTGATGCCACATGGACAATTAAGGACAATGTTTTTAAAAGAACAAGCGTGATCTAAGTTTTTAAGTTTTACAGGCGCAACCGGCCTCTTTTCGGGCATCTCAGGGAAGACGGAGCCATCCTGCGGGCACGCGGTTGCCCCGATGTGCGGCGTCAGCGCCGCGAGGCCCGGGCTCCGCTGTCCCTGCTCCAGAGGCCGCTCACGCAACGGGCTTGCGGTCTGGCTTGGCCACTGGGCCGTCGTCACCGGGTCCTCCCGGACGCGGACGCCACCCGCGCCGCCGCCGTCCCATGTCAGAAGCCTGGTAGGCAGCGGCCCCCGGTGCCCGTGGCTAGCTCCATCCCCCGCCTTCCGTTCACCACGACGGGCACTGTCCTCGTGGAACAGCTTCCTCCGAAGCCTGCGCCAGCGCACGGGGCCGCCTGCCCTTCTCTCCGCGTGCAAAGGCCGGGGCCAGGGGCCAGCCGCGAGCCCCCCAGCGCCACGCCTGCCGCCGGGCACCTGCCCCCAACTCCGGGTTCGGAACCTTCCTTGGTCCGCTGAGCACATCTCAGGAGGGAGCCAACCCGGCCTGCTTCGGCCTTTCTCCGTAAATTACTGCCCCGGGCTCAGTGATGTAAATCCTGGATAGCGGGTTTCCTGGGAACAAGCACAGCTGGCGTGCCGGGTGCCTAAGTGTTGAGAGGGCTCCCCACGTGTAAGGGTGCGTGATCGCTCCACACTCCGACCTCCTTAAGGCACACACGCCCCCCACCGCCTCGGCCACCGCCTGCTCAGCTTTACCAGCTCTCCCTCAGCCTTCTTCAGTTCTAGTCTTACTTTCTTCGCCTCTCTCGGCACAGAGCTTCTTGGTCATTTAAGAAATACAACCTGCTCGTCCAGGTGAGGGGAACAGTGTGACTCGAAACCCTTACACGTTGCATTTCGATCATCGTCTAGGCTCTGCGCTGTCCAGGATGATAGCCACTAGCCACGTGTGGCTACTTTATTGAAATTTAAGTTAATTTAAAGAAAATTAGATCGGAAGTTCAGTTCCTCCTTTTCACTAACCACATTCAAGTGCTCCAGAGCCAAATGTAGCTCGGCGCTGGCGTCTGCGGTGCTGGACACCGGATATACATTTTTATCATTGCGGTAAGTTCTACTGAGCAACCAGAGCCCGGGCATCTCAACTCTCATAGTACCCAGACCCCTGCGAGAATTCGACACTTGAAAATGAGAAAAAAAAAACCCCGAATCTTGGGAAAGGAGAAAAGGCATGAATTAACAATAAGGAATAAAAGCAAAAAGACAGTTTCACTGTGTGTAGAAATAAGTAAACAAATTTCCCCCAAGTAAATACGTTTTCGACAAATCTTTGCATTTTCCATTCAACAGTCCAATAATAATAATGTCTTCCTAAGCGTTTACAACCCCTGGCTGGATTATACCACTTCTTCACTCAGGAACAATCTACTCTAGATTTTCAGAACTATTTTTTTTTTTTTAAACAGAATGTTTATGAAGCCATCAGTCTGCTCCTTCTCATTTAGGTATAAACAAGCTTGAAAAGCTTGAGCAAACGGGGATGTGGGAACGTCTCCATGCACTTGAAGGCCCTCAGAACGGGGGGAGCCAATCTTACATCCTCCAAAGGTGACAAGGGAGCCACCTCCCCACTTGCTAAGCATCTATTCACCTGTCAGCCTGCTTGGCCGTCCCTTCCCCTTGGACTCTGCCTGGAACCACCCCCACCTTGCATCAACACCCCAACACTCACGTCTCCCTGCTTGTCCAGCTACCACCCCCTGCACATCCTTCCAGAACTGTGCACATCCCACCGTCTTCCCATCACCTACTGACGTGCCTGCCCCCCTGCGTGCCCAGGAGCTGCTTGGGGGCAAGCCAGTGACCGACCCTGATTTGTGTCCCCGGCACCTCGCCCCGTGTCCAACACAAAGAAACTTCTCAATAAGTATTTCTTGAACTGAGCTGAGCAAACTGGACCCAAAGCTGTAAACGTGCTTTCCACCCTAACTCAGACCCTAAGTCCTGCAGGGAGGGGTATCTGAGGTATAATCAATGCAGTCTACTTTGTTACCGTCTACATTTAATTTAACAGACATTGGAATTAATCTGAAATGTCAGCAGGAGCGATTACTGGCTAGGATCCAGCTGGCTATGGATGGTCCACGTGTATTCGCTAACTTGACTAAAGTAGTTTCCCAACTTCTTGAGAAAAAAAGAGAGAGAGAGAGAGAGAGAGAGAGAGAGAGAGAGAGAGAGAGATTTTCTCTGGGCCCAAACAGGCTAGTTAATGTGATTACCAAGTGAAAGGAACAATGCTGTTCAATCTGAATTCTTTGACATTTTTCAAAAATACAAATAAACCCTTAGGTGATGAGATGTGGATTTAATGAGTCGAAATGTAATGAAAGTTATTGTCAATATTTAAAACTTCAATAAAAATTCACCCTCCAAAGTGCAAGCCAGGAAAATATCAACTGGTTCTTGTTCCCAAGAAACGTAACTTTATAAAATGGGCGGATACCCAGATTTCAAAAGGGGGAGCCCAAGTAGGTCATATTCTGCCAAAAAATCATTAGCTCATATATGCATGTGCTTTTAAAACCAGAATGTAATGATTTTGATTAAAAGAGTGGCATTCGCAATCAAAATTTAAGACACGGTGACTCAGCACTAAAGGCAAGCTGTGAAAACCAGGAAAGTGATTTCCTCAACAGGACGTGGGTCTGCGGGTATGTCCTCTTTCGTGCCGTAACGATATCAAAAGTCACCGGGGCCCTTTCCCTCCAGCTTGGCCTGGGAGCCTGATGGTTCCTTTGTGTTTTCTTTTCTTTTTTTTTTTTCTTTTATTTGTTTATTTTAATTTATTTTATTTTTCCTTTGTGTTTTCATCTCTCCTTTTCATAGCAACGGGATATATCACATTTCATATGACATTTGTGTTGGAAGACCAAATACATATATGATCTATCTCTGAACTGATTGAGGAATTAATTTGTAGGACAATTTTGCGACTCTCCTTTATTTGGAGCAATACCCCGGAGAGTATATTTGTCTAGAGACTTAGCATTTTCAAATGCTTACAAGTGCATTACCACATTTAATGCAAACTGTTCGTATACATGATTAGCTCAATTATTCAGGCAACATCTGCTCAGTTTACATATTATTCATGACATTTCCCACCTCCTCCCCTTTCTTTTTTCCTTCCTGGCCTGAAATGTGATCATTTTCCTTCCTATTAGTCTTGTACGAGTGGCAAGGGAGGAAGGAAAGGAGAGGAAATTCAGGCTAATCCTATTTTAAAATTTATAGAGTTCTTTTAGGAAAAGAAGTCACTGAGAATATTTAAAACTTCTGGTTAAATTAAGGCTCTGGTGAGTAGAGGCATTAATTTAAATGATTCAAACTATTTTAACATTTGTGACTTATTCAAATTTATAACTTCCAATTAATAACGTAATTGTTTATGATCATGATTTCCTTTATTTAGGCCTCTGTGCTAGAGATGATTACTTCCTCCTTCGTGGGTGAGAAAATAGGACACAGAGAAACCGCGTGGCCCTGCCCCAGGGAGGCCAGGACTGGGAGCCGGGCGCGGGGTCCCCGGTCGCGCCACTCCCCGAAAGCAGTGGTTTGGGGCAGCATGGCAGTGGGCTTGGGAGGCACAGACGCCGGGGGGCCCTAACCTGGATCTCCTACCTGGGCGGATGGGGGGGCCCGAGAATGAGCATTGCTTAAAAAGCAGCAGCGGGACCGCACTTTGGGAACCGCTGCTGGAAAGCAGGGCTGCCTCCCTGCAACCTCCACGCCCCACTAAGACACCTGCACCCCGAGAGGACAGCGAGCGCCCCTCTGTGTCCCCGGCCCTGCCGCCAAGCAGCCACCACCCGGCGCCGGGGCAGCACCTCACACGCCCCGTGGCGCTGCGTGGATCGGCTTCCCTTACCTCCTGGGACGGGGAACCGCAGGTCGGCCAAGAGAAGAGTGTAAGCAACCTTTTTGGTAGGATCTGTTTAAAATATTTGATCCTTTTCCTCTTCTAAGCCACTGAAGTTATTAAGCAAAACAAAAGGAGCCCAAGACAGCAAAGCTGACCCCTGGTCCCCACCGCTCAGAGAGCACTTCATGCCCCCAAGGAACCGAGGCGCCCGGCCGAGAGGTGAGGCCTGCAGGTGCCCCTCCGTCCTCTCCCCAGATGCCCGGAGCACCCAGCGGCCCTCGGTGCTTCCCTCCTGGGCTTGCAGGAGGGGGGCTGATTGGCTCTCACGCCGCAGAAACAAATGACTCTCCTTATCTTGCCCCCCCACCCCCGTCCTTCCTTCCACTCCTCCTTCCTTTAAATCGCTTTAAATGGGCGTCATCCCGTTAATTTTGTCAGACTCCTTGGGAAGAGGGATATTACGCTTTTGGAGGGAGGCGGGCAGATTGTGACACCCCAACAGTCAGGTAACTGGAGAACCAAGGTCACGTGAACCACGACATGTTATGTCAGATCCCCCCGGTGGCGACACGGCAGCTGCAAGAAATGCGTTACTGACAGTTAATGTTTAACGTCATGGTCTTACCTATGCACACTAGATCCATAAAACCATACATTCCATAGCAGATTTGAAAAAGGATGTCCTTCCTCTGCCACACTGCATAGGGGCTGAACGCTGACCAGAGGAGCCAGGTCACACTCGCTATTAAGAACAGGGATCCTAGGATTACAGCAATCATCTGAACTTTCTCAACCAGTGTTATAGAAATGCTTTGCCACTAAAAGAAAAACAGAGGCATGTGAGAAAAAGGTGCTGTGTTTAATTTAAAAAGAAAAAAAAAAAGAAAACATTTTCAGCCCCATGTTTCTCTTCATAACATTAGACCCTTTTCAATCTGATCAGCCCCCAAATGAATTTTTTTTTCCATTTCATCCAGGCTATAAAAAATAGACAAGCAGATAAAGATTAATGAATTGCCTTAGCTTCATTATTTTCAGTAATTCACCGTTCTGCAAATTTAATCTAGTTTTATTCCAGATAATAGGGCTGAGAGTGAACGGCTGAAGAATATTTAGTGCCCGGGATCACATTATTATCTTTCACGCATGCACAAAATTAAATACACTCTGAAGATACGTGTGGAAGACTCCTTTATTCGGAAACTTATTTTGCTCTTCAACACATTTGGCAACTGCAAAAAGGGGAACTGTCTCTTATTTTTGCAAAATAAAAAATGCAGGAAACAAATATATGTTACATAGAACCGTTAAGGCAACACACTAGAATTATAAGGGAACTAGAAGATCGTACATTATCCGTCATTGGTACATTTCATATACTCAGATATTACTGAATTTTAATTATCTAAAGGGTAATCTGTAAAGCCATTTTGTCGAGATTTAGAATTTGAAAACAAACGGAGTATCTTTCAAATTCACAAATGCGTAAGTAGCACACTATTCAATGGGGAGAATAATTTGGTGTCCTAAGTATCAGTGTTTGGGAGGATTTTACAGTACAGATGATCAAAAGTCTTTCAAGGGTGTTATCAACTTGAAAGAATTAATTAGTTATGTTCTCCCTTTTGCATAATTGAGACAGAAAGAAAACTAGAATTGCTATTATGGTTTGTCAGTAAACAATGAAACTCAAAACAACCTGCACAATTTCATTCTGTGTGAAAGAGCTCTGGCTGGTGCAACATATGGCTTGTCAGAAGAATTCCTAAACAGTTTAAATGAGCTTTAAACACAAATGAGCTTGAACAACCACTATCCATTGGGTGAATCGGACATTTCCTTAAACTCTTTACTTACCTGAGGTCTGAACATGCGCATCCCAAATGGCAAGTCTATCGCTACCCATAACCTCCCTCTCTCCCTCACTGCTTCTGTCTCTCACCATAGAGAATTTGCACATTGTATTTAAATGTGCGCCTTACCTGGCATATTCATGGGTGTTATTAAATTCTACATTTGTTAAAGATTAAATCCAAAAGTGGACTTGAAATATTTAATTCTCTGAAGTCATTTATTTTTCCTTTAAAAATTTCAGAACCAGAACAGACTGGGTGGCTCAGTTGGTTGGGCATCTGCCTTCAGCTCGGGTCCTGATCTCAGGATCCGGGGATCGAGTCCGGCATCGGGCACCCTGCTCAGTGGGGAGTCTGCTTTTCCCTCTCTCTCTCCCTCCCTCTCCCCGCTTTCCCATCACTCATGTTCCCTCTCTCTTTCATAAAATAAAACATAAAATAAAATAAAAAATAAAATAAAATATAAAATAAATAAAATAAAATATAAAATAAAATATAAAATAAAATAAAATAAAATAAAATTAAAATAAAATAAAATAAAATAAAAATTTCAGAGCCAAATGAGAGTTTGGTGGCATTCTACAACAAGGGTTTAATATGCAGATTCCTTTACTGAAAAATGGGTCTTACTTTTACAATTCTGGATGAGTAATAATTAAATTTGTTGACATTATTTTATCATTTCAACCGAATCAATTTACTTCAAGCATGTATTTGAAGTTATTTTTCTTCTACTAGTTTCCTGTCATAATTTTAAACACACTGATTTCAAACTGCCGGGCATTTAAATTTAAAGCCATTTTAACTTTGGTGTCATCGAACAAGTATGAAGTGTCACTGTTTGTTGGTTTTGTTTAGTGTCAGGGCTCACTAAAATTTGCATTGAAATTCAACAACATGGTAAGCAATGCAGAAAACTACTTCCAACTAGCACTCATTCCAGAGGGATCCTATCATGTCTGTACACATTACAATACTCTTTATCAATTTATTAATCACATCAGATACATGAGAACAAAGCATACTTTTAAATCCATGAGGCAAAGGTACACAGTCGTGTGTGTGTATGTGTGTGTGAGAGAGAGATTTTCACACGGTGAGCCTTATGTTCCAAAATACATAAGTCTGAATCACAGGAGTCTTGGCTAAGCAGTGGTGAGTAAGGAGGATTTATCACGAATGGTATTGGGCACCTGACTGGCTCAATTGCTTACACATCTGCCTTTGGCTCAGCTCATGATCTCGGGGTCCTGGGATTGAGCCCCACATCTCACTCTGCTCAGCAGGGAATCTGTTTCTTTCTGGCTCTCTCTCAAGTAAATAAATAAAAATCTTAAAAAAAAAAAGAAAAGAAAAGAAAGAGAGAGAGAGAGAGAGAATGGTCTTACGGAGATCTACTTTCCTTTTCTAGAAATCCTTTATGTTCCAGGTTCATACTGTAATTTCAGTGGCGTTAACTTTGGACAGCTCAATATTGTACAATTAATTATATTTAGCTTCAATTAAGCTTACTAATTAATGGATCCAAGACTGCCTGCATGACAATTTAGAAAAACCTGGTAGCCACAGGCCTATGTGGTGAGGTCCTACTAACAGCTTAGAGTTTGGTGAGCTGCTCGGGACGGAGGCATGAGGCTGAGGTGTCTCCTGGGACACGGGAAACTGTGGTGGTTTACACCTGAGAGTCAGCATGACGGCAGTCCACACTGGGCCTGGAAGCTTCTGATGCTTGAGGCTTAGCTGTTCCTCGGCCGGGAAGGAGAATGAGCCAAGGAGCAGACTTACCGGGACTAAGAAACATTATGTTTCACACTTGTTTGATGACACCAAATTTAAAACGGCTTAAAATTCAAATACCTGTCGGGTTCGAATTAATGTGTTTTAAAGTTATGTCCAGAAAGCTAGGGGATAAAAAAGAGAACAATTCTCAATTTCAGTTCACCGAGATGCTTATTTATTATTACCATAGAAATTGTTTTTTGTTTTTTTTTTGTGGTAGAGATAGGAAATAATTTGAGATTTCTGAAGCTTATTTCTCAAGAAGGATAAACCGCTCGATCTATAATAAGCTCCCTGAAATTTCTGGTTTTATATCACTCCGGTAATAATGCAAATATGCCAGCGTGTCTGAAAGTGCATCGATGTTCTTCATACACTGATGAACCTTAAAATTAGCACCACTTCACTGCATAGCTAATGAGGGCAAATCATTATTGAGACCAAAATCATTAAACTGATTATGAACACAGGGATTTTCCCTTTGAACGCTGATATCATCTTGGTAATTTCTTTGCCCATTATATAATGCTCTTTCTTACTGTTACCACCATGTGCAAAGAGTGGGATTGTTCACATTCTTCCCCTAGGAAAAATAATGCTGCTTTCCACCACTAAGAAACACCCACCTGGCGTCTTTGCCCTGGAAGGCACGCATGATCTAAGGGGCTCAGCCTCAAGAAGCTGTGTTAATGGACCATTAGCTTAGACAATAAAAATAGAAAATGAGTCTCTCGGGGCTTCTCTCTCTATCCCAATGGTATCCAAGGCCTGGATTTCAGTCTGTAAGATATTCCTGAATCTTCAACAGAATTTGTCAACTGTGGAATGTATTTTTCACTCCTAAAACTTACTACATATGGATGGATGTATATATGTATGTGTGTCTGTATCTGTGTGCGTATGTAGTTATTTAAATTTCTTTCCAAGTTTAGAAAGGTAAGCACTGTACCAACAAGCAGATTGACTCTAAATAATTGCTATTATTTCTTTCTTTCCATAACATTTGAATGTATTTGACTTTTATATTCCTGAAAAGATGTTCACTTCTACGCAAACTATTGGATGTATTGTTTCTAGCAAAAGTGGGACCAAGTGGTTCCTCTTCTGAAAGTTCATCCTCATTTGGTGTATAGAAGCGGTTGAATAATCAATCTATATTTATATATGGCCAATATGTCCCAGGCACTTTTCTAAGAGGTTATGCATACTAATTCATTTAATCCCACAACAACTCTGTGAGGAAGGTACTATTATAATCTCTGTTTTAAAGATAAGTAACCTGAGGCAGAGAGAGGACAAACAAGCCAGGCAGTCTGGCTCCTAGGTTCATGCTTTTACATTATAGGGCTGATCCTTGAACAACACAGGGGCTAGGGGTGCCAACCCCCGCCACAGCCAAAAATCCATATATACCTTCTGAATCCCCCCAAAACTTTACTAACAGCCTACTCTTGACCAGAAGCCTTAGCAATGACAGGGGTGCCTGGATGTCTCAGTCGTTGAGCGTGTGGCTCTTGATTTTTGCTCAGGTCGTGATCTCAGGGTCGTGAGATCCAGGATCCACGCTCAACAAGGATTCTGCCTGGCGAGTCTTGCCCTCTGCCCCTGCCCCCCTTCACCATGCGTGTCTGCATACTCTCTCAAATAAATAAATAAATCTTTAAAAATAAAAAAGAGACCTTAGCAATGACATAAATAGTTGACTAACTCCTATTTTGCAAGTTATATGTATTATATGCTCCACTCTTACCATAAAGTAAGCTAGAGGGGGAAAATGCTAAGAAAATCATAAGGAAGAGAAAATACATTTGCAATATTAAACTGGATTTATCCACAAACATCCACGTATAAGTGACTTCACGCAGTTCAAACCTGTGTCGTCCAAGGGTCAACGGTATTATATAATAGTTCTACTGAGCTCTGATGACAATTAACTACATACACCCCATCTTTGCGGTGACACCACAGTTTTCCTGGTAAACAGCTTCAAGGCTGTCTTCTCTGGTCTCCTGAAACAGCTATCCAGCTGGACTGCGAGCCACGAGTCATTTCCTGATCCCCCAGGGCACCCCCAAGTCTACACTCCTAATGAAAGGAGCCCCATGAAAGAGGGCTATGTATGCAGCTCAGTAGATACCCCCAGTGCCTGGTATATAACTGTTGCAGGAGAGAAGGAAGGGGTAGAGGGATATGACGAGGAAGAGAAGGAAAGAAGACGGAAGGGAGGAAGAAGGAAAGAAAGGAGGAAGGGACGGAGGGAGGAGGAGAGGGACTTGTACATTCCCCAATTCTGCTTGATTGGCCTCCCTGTGTTGTCCCAAATGCCATGTACTCTTCATTTTGGTCCCTCTCTGCCTTTGGGCACTTTCCTTTCTCAGCGGGCCATGCCCTTCTCCCCTCTCTCCTGGGTGGAAATCTCTCACCCACCCATAACTGGCTCTCATGTCCCAATCTCTCCTCGTGCAGAATCCCTCTGTCTGGACCCCATAAACCACTGTTTATACTTCTGCTTAGTGCGGATTTCTCTTGCATCCCAGACGATTCTCTCCCTGTTGTCTACAGACTGCAAGACTCATGAAGGCAGAAGCTGAGTCTCAGAAAATGCTTGACTGCTTGGTATTCTGACTTCGGTTTCCATCATCTGACTGCCGCAACGTCATTCTCTGCACGTCCATTCTATCCTCACTACAGGATCAAGTTACAGCTCTGGCCAAACCACCAGCAAGTAGACAAGCAAGAATTTAAATTCTGATCAGTTTTCAAAGCCCAAGTACTTTCTAAAACGCTCTTCTCTCCACCTACATAAACTGACACATCCTACATCTGAAAGCAAAAGCAAACTGGGCATAATTATACCTCTCTAAAAGGTGGTTGTACAGTTAGGGAAAAGTCAACAAATGCAAAAAGCAGTTGAGCAGAGCAGAGTGCCAACGAAATGGGACCAATCATTTTCTAAATGGCGTTCTCGAATACTTCCTCAGTCTGAAAGCTGCAATTTGTTAAATGAATATTAACATAAAGAAGACAATCTCAAGCAGAGAGACCTCTTTCATTTTACTAAAGTTTGAGAGGAATTAAATAAATTCACGTTGAAAATTACTTAATATTCTCACTATACAAGCTGTTCAGAGATGCACCAAGTTAGGTCCACCAGGCCTAAAAAGACAGACAATGCACATGGCCTGGAATTGGGTATCACTGTGTATGACGGTCCATGTCAGTGTGACATTCTTCATGGGAAATTAAATAACTATCCCAGTAATTACCACAGACTTCTTTGAAACCACGGCAAAATGGTTGCCTTTCCCAATGAAATCTAACTAAATAACACAGATTTATAACTTCCACAGAGAAAGAAGGATGAAAGAATAAGCTGGGAATTTTCTGTTAAGAAATGACAGGAGCCCAAGCCAAGGTAAGACCAAGTCATCTCCTCATATAAATCACTTCCAGCCAGTAAGATAAGAACTGGAGAAAGGCATATACTCCATCAGGTCTCCAGGAAGCTATTTAGAAAGATGTACCTGTCATTCCATTGTCTGAAATAGTTAATGTACCTTCTCAATTTAGAACCCAATTTCCTCCCCGAAAATAACACATGCTCAGAGGGAATGAAATTGAACTCAAAGAAAGTAGATTCGTTCACTGTGCATTAAATCCTTCATTCTAAAGTACTGTTTCACCTTTGTTTTTAAAAGGCAGGCCAGATATGAATCATAAGCTAATAGTTTTGTGGTGTGATGATTTATAACATGCAATATGACAGGTGGGATTACTTACCAGTGTCACAGGAGAGAACACCTGCTCTTAAGAAATGTCCTCTTCAGAAAAATGAATTTAGCTAAAACCTATTTTCAATCATTTTTAGATGGTGTTTAAATTGAACCACTATAAGTTGGGATTTGAAATACTGGCAGAAACATCTCTATGTGTAATCAATCTGACATGTGGATACAACATTCAGTTAATTATATGCCCATTCTTTGTAGAGTTGTATTTATAGGCTGCATATTAAACATGATTTCATGCTTTGGTGTGGGTCTTCTCTGCTAGAAAAGCATCTTCATAAACTTATCAGAACTGAAATAAAAATCAGACAAAAAAATTTTGCTTTGCCTGAAAAAGGTGAAATCTTTTTTTTTTTTTTTTGAGAAAGGTGAAATCTAAACAACTCAGGGAAAATAAATAGGAAAACATGAAATTGCTTCTTTAAAATAATTATAAAAACTGATAAAACTCTAGCAAGGCTAATGAATAAATGTAAAAGGAGGTATAAAATAACTGCTCCTACAGGTAAAAAAAAGAGTAGTAAGGGAATATCATAAACAACCTTATGCCAATTAATTCAATAACATAAATGAAATAGATAAAACATAACTTATCAAAACTGACTCAAGAAGAAATAGAATTTATGACTAATCCTTTACAAAATAATTGAACTTATAATTAAAAGCCTTCCACAAACAAATGAACAAACACCTCAAGGACCAGATGGTTTTACTGGAGAATTTTATCAAACATTTGAAAAAAATAATATCAAAGTTATATATACTCTATCAGAAATAAAAGAGGGCAAAATATTCCCAACTTATTTTATAAGGTCATGCAAAATCCTCATACCAAAACCCAAAAAAGAAAAAAAAAAAGGTTATAAAAAAATTCAGGGGTAATATTCACTATGAGTATAAATGAAAATTAATCCTCTACAAAATATAAGCAAATCAAATCCAGCAGTATATAAAAAGAATAGTGCATCCTGAATGAGTAGGATTTATCCTAGGCTTGAAATGTTGATATAACAGAATGTCAATCAATGTAATTAATGATATTAAAAAACTAAAAAAAGAAAAAGATCCTCTTAAAAGATGCAGTAAAATTATATGACAAACATTCATGATGAAAACTAGGAACAGAAAGAAAACTTCTTTACCCAAAAAGGGCATCTACAAAAGACTTAAAGCTAGGATCATAGTTAATGGGGAGAAAAAAAATGTTTTCCACCCTAAGATCAGGAACTGGGCAGACAAGTCCACCCTTATTATTCCTATTCACTAGGGAACTAGAAGTCTTAGTTAAGGGAATAATTCAAGAAAATAAAAATGGTATAAAGACTGTAAAGGAAGAAATATAAAATTATTTCTATTTGAAGATGACATGATTCTCTATGTAGAAAATCCTGGGGAGTCTACCAGAAAACCTAACAGAATTAGGAAATTAATTTAGTAAAGCCTCCAAATACAAGGTCAATAAACAAAGGCCAATTGTACAAAATACCAACAGCAAAGAGTTGGAAAATGAAATTACAAAAAAACAATACTATGTAAAAAATACCATAAATCATAAATTACTTAGGACTAAAATTTTTTAAACATAATCTACAAATCGCTACTAAAAGAAATGAAAGAAGACCTAAATAAATGGTCATTATGAAGACTCACTATTATTCAGGTAATTATTCTCCCCAAATAATTTAGGTTCTACAGTTAACCTAAATTAACCCATTAATTTAACTTTAACTCAGAAGCAGAAGAAAAACAGTTAAAGCAGAAGAAAAGCAGTATCAGAAAAATAAGATTCTTTGTTACTGCTTACGTTTTCAAAACAGAGGCCACTGGTTTAGAACGATCACTAATCAGAGTTGACATTATCAATCTAATTTTAACTCACAGTGATTAAAAATGAAAAGCAAATCTCCAAAGCATTGGTTGCAATTTCTGCAAGAGTTCAGCAGAAAACCCTCCAGACTGTCTTGGAGGGAACAATCTTTCCCGCCATTCCCTTGGCTGGTGGGAGTGTCTCTCCTGCGAGGTACCGTGTCTTGGCCACAGAACATCACTTTGCTTAGTTAAAGTGCTTGGGGCTAGATCACGCGACCCACAGAAAAGCAGAGAAGTGGATGGGCAGCTCCCCATGTGTCCTAAGGGATGTCATGAGGGTTTCATTTTATTGTACAGACCTCAGAGCACCGATGAAGTTTTTTTTCTTCTGGAAACCTGGAGATACCAAGAGGTTTGACAAGCCACGTTCCAGGACTACAGAGATCGTACTCAACACGGTTTGCAGCTCAAGAAGAAACTGAGCACCTCATGGGGAGGGCCACCTTGGGGGTTCCTGGGATGAGTGTCAAGGACTATGGGTCTGGGTCCTGAGATGGAATGAAGTAGGAGAGAAATGTTCTTTCCCCAGAATAAAGCCCCTGGGAGAAGACGGCCTCTAAGACTTTCCTCTGGTAAGAAGGTTCTTCCCACTTTTCCTCATGACAAGTGGGCTCAACTGCGCTAGATGCAGAAATAGGCAAGGCTGCACTTTGACTTTGGGGTCAGGAGAATAAAGTCCCGGATGAATTGGGACAAAGATAAACTGGTCCAAGGCCACAGAAGGCAGCAGCGGGATCACCCACCCAGAGTCAGGGAGACCAAAGTGACCAGAGAGTCTGAAAAGTTTGAAAATGTAGTTCTGGCAGAGGGGGTGGGGGAGGAAATGAGTGTAAAGTAAAGGTTTGGTTACTGAGAAGCACAACTCGCAGAGCCCAGAGGTGTGGAGTGGGAAGGGATGCTGCATGGGAGGGGGGCATCCGTGAACGTCCGGGGACCAGGACACTAACTACACAAGGGAGACAAGCCTTCTAAAGAAATGTGTGCCCGGAAAAGGCCCTCGAATAAAGGCTACCCTGTATCCCAATGCCAAATCTCCAGAATAGGCGACGAAGTCCTGGCGAAGACCCTATCTGGCTGTCTCCAGACTCACAGGACGATGGTAGATCAAAGGAGTGGACGCTGTGAAACGTTTTCTTACAAGAGATGAGTGTCCTTAATTGCAAGGGTCTGTCTGGGAAACATCTCTCAAGTGACCATTAGCAGACGCAACGACGCTTGAGCTAACAAGCATTACTTTAGCAACTACAGGGCACAGAGTCCACAGCGGAGATACCAAAGACTCCGGGTCTCACTTAAGCAAGAGCACATGGAGTCTCCCCTTTTTTTTCCTCTTAATTCTTCCAGAGCTATCCCCCATCTCATCTCTATATGCTCTCCGTTGTTCAGTTGTTGTGATAGTTATAGAATATGCCATCATTGTCGGAGGCTTGCTAATCCTCACTTCAGAGTTCGAAAGTTAAGGTGGAAATACACTTTAGCTCTTCGGTGTTCAAGAGCTTATATTGCTTTCTCCCTTTCTGCTAATTCTTTCTATAACAAAAGCAGGTGCGGATCTATTATTTCCAATCAGGGAAACCTGCTCCAAGTGCCAACTGCCTTATAGGGTTTCGTCTTGGTAACTAGATTTCGCCCCATATGAATCAAGAGTGTGCCTGGTTATAATCCATTTTTAGCTCATTATTCTTCTCAATATTCAATATTGTGTTTAAAACCAGATTCCCTGGGAGACTTCTATCCAAGTAATTAGTAGGTGGCCATAACCACATTTAGGTGTTTTTCTCCACAAAGAGTTGAAAGCTACCTTTGCTAAAGTTTACTTAAACTCTCAGTGGACTGTTGCTGTTTTCAGTCTTGATTTTGGAGCAGAATTGTCATGGCAAGCAACTATCCTCCCATTTGAGATACCTGAGCTCAAGTCCCCCAGGCTCTGGGTACTCTGGTGGTCAGAACCGTGCCCTTGGGAATTAGGGACCATCGCATGCGGTGCATCCCCTCTTCCATGGAGTTTGTGCAGACTCTTTACCAAGCGGCTTTCTCTTAGCTACGGGGAGACAGCATAATGTGCTGGGACAAACACACAGCTGTGAACTGGCTCTAATAACAGGTGGAACTATCCTCTTAAGGATCTCAGTGTTCTTCTCTACAAAATGACATTTGACGTGGTCTCTCAGACACTCCATGTAGCGACACTCCATGCCTTGCTCTCCTTCTTCACCAGGTTCTGGGGACTGAAGGAGTGGCTGCAAGCCCATGAGGTCATGAAGTGGCATCCGTAATAGGAGGCCAGCCCATCACACTGAGTATTAAACACAGTGTCTACTCCATGGCACTGGGCTTCGCCTCAGTTCCCTCTAGCCGCAGACCCTCCTCATCACCATGAGATGACACCACCACCATCAAGGTGTGCACAGACCAGAACCCGCTTTAATTTATGATATGTCTAAATGTATCCCTTCACCATATACGTACCAGCTGCCTATTACATGCCAGGCCCTAAAGCAGTTAAGTAGGCTGAGGAGAAACCCTATTCTCACGGGAATCACTATCTAATAAGCATTAAAAAGAAACACAAGGGGCGCCTGGGGGGCTCAGTTGGTTAAGCATCTGCCTTGGGCTCAGCTCATGAGCCCATGTTGGGCTCCCTGCTCAGCATGGATCTGCTTCTCCCTCTCCCTCTGCTGCTCTCCCTGCTTGTGCTTTCTCTCCGTCAAATAAATAAATAAAATCTTTTAAACAATGTTTTAAAATAAATTAATTTTTAAAAGTTAAAAGAAACACAAAACGCTTTTAAGACAAGGCAACGGGTGACCTGAGTTCGAAAGGATGGGCAGGAAGCATCTGTTCAGTGAAGAGTACCCTGAAGACTTGGGGGTGGGGGATGGGAAAGGCAGGCAGGAAGAAGCATGTGCAAAGGAGCTGATGAGTCTGGAAAATAATGAGATTTTTTATTGTTCCTGGAGAGAGGAACCCGTATGGGCAAGCGCTGGGAGCCAGCTCCTGAGGGGCTTCCAGGACTGGCTGTGGAGTTTGAGCTTTGTGCTATCAGGCAATGCCGACCAGACAATCACAAGGAAGAACCAGGTCTGAATATGGCAGGATGACCCTGAGGGGTTTACCTGCCCGGTTCTGCTCTTGCTCCTGGTGTTTCCCAGAGAGGGACACAACACGGCCCACCCCACATGCTCTTCCGCCACGCGGCCTTGCCAATCCCCGTCAAGGAGAACCGCTTTCTCCGCTCCCTGAGTAATGGAGGCTTTAAGCAGCAGATTATGGCAGAAATGACCCTAAATCAATTCCAAGCACAGACGGTACCTGTCAGGGCAGCTTTTACTTGGGAGGGATGTGGCCACCTCAAGGCCGCCGCGCCGTGAAGATCTCAAGCCCCGAGAAGCCCTGGGTAAGGAAGATGCCATGTGAAGAGGGAGACCAAAGGGCGCTGGGGTACCAGACATGTGAATGAGAAGCTACCTTGCAAGTGGCTCCTCCAGCCCCAGACCCTCCCCGGAAACCACAGCGATCACAGCCACCCAGCTGAAGCCTTTCCAACCACAAGGTCACGAGCAAAAGAAAATGATTATTTTAAACCACTAAGTATCGGGATAGCTCTTTCAACACAAGAGACTAGTGGAGCCGCTCCCTCCACTGATGATTCTTTGCATCGTGGCAACTGCAGGAGCAACAGGCTGAGGATCAGAAAATCAGACTCTCGATGTGCCACCAACTCACTCTCGGGTTCCCCAACTTCCCAACCCTTCTCACCCTCACTTTTAAAATGAAGATTTCAATTAAAGCGCCTGTAAAGGTCCTTCCTGCTCTATAATTCTCTCAGATACCCCTTTTTATTATGTAACCTTACCTTCCCACTGTGCCTCTAACCCTCCCCCATCTCCTCGCATGACACCGAGGGGTCCCAAAACAAATTGTCCTTAAAAGCATGAGGAAAAAATAAATAAATAAATAAATAAATAAATAAATAAATAAATAAAATAAAATAATAAAAGCATGGGGATTTCTTGGGGCAATGGAAATTACCTAAAATTGGAATGTGTGGATGGTTGCCCAAGCCAATGTATTTACTAAAAATCATTGAATTGTGCACCAAAAAAATGGGTTATTTTAGTGGTATGTAAGCTATACTTTAAAACTTTTTTTAAAGATTTATTTATTTATTTTAGAGAGAGAACGCTAGCAGGAGGAGTGGCTGAGGGAGAAGGAGAGAAACTCAAGCAGATTCCCTGCTAAACGTGGAGCTCGGCATGGGGGCTCACAATCCCAGGACCCCAAGGTCCGGACCTAAGCCAAAGCCACCCAGGTGCCCCTCAATGAACTATTTTCAACTCCTCAAAAAATCCTGAAGAGAGCAAAATGAGTGAAAATTTTTCAGCAATACTTGCTTGGTTGGTGTGTGCTATCTTTTATCATAAAATACTTGAAATGTGTTTAATTGGTTAATCAAACATAATTCCTAGTGCAACCTGGGACACAGCCCGTAAGGAGGCCTTCTACCCAAATTCACTCTGCTTAGCTTTCCAATGCCCATGAAGGTACACGCTGGAGTAAGAGTTTGGGCTCTGGGATGAGATTTGAATACAGGGTCCCATATTTCTACCTCTCTGCTGTGTGGCTTGGGACACAAAGAGTCTTTTTCTTTTTTCTCATTTAAATAGAGGTAATAGTAGCTATGTCAAACGTCGTGGTAAGGATGAAATGAGAGCACACAGACAGACAAGCAGACAGGCAGACAGAGGGCACAGGACCACTGCTCACTTGGCTATGATCATTATCACAAAGGCCAAAGAGCCCTAATTGAGAACTTCTCTGAGAGAGGGAAATCCCCGAGCTGCCTGCTTCTAGATGCTTCTAGATGAAGTCTGATGGAAGAATGATCATCAGTGTGTGTGTGTGTGGGGGGGCAAGGCTGCTCTGCCCAATCCCCAGTTACACCCCAAACCACGTCCCGCTTCCTCACATGCTGCCATCACCAGCACACCCCTCTGCTTGACTGTGAAGAAATCCTTTCCACGGACGTAGGAAATCTCTTAAGTGAGATTCGGCAAGGGGGGAAGGGGGGGAAGGGGGGCATAGCTAGGACAGCTTCTCATATTTATTTATTATTTTGAGTGAAACTTGAATAAAACACACAAATGCCTTCCTCCTGATTCCAGAAATTCCTCACTCACCCTTAGTTTTCCATTAATAGGGGCTTTATAGGAATAATAAAGAAGAAGCCTTTCCTCACTACCGAGATCCTCCCCTCACTCACATTCTGATGGGGAATCCATCACGTGCGACGCCACGCACAGCGAGGCCAGGGCGCTCCCACGAGATGCACCCGCCCCTGCTCCACCGCCTGCCCGTCCAGTGAGGAGCCTGACCCACGGCCAGGGGCCGCCGGGGACCGCCCCGCAGTGCACACGACGCTGTCACAGCAGAGACTCTGCAAAACTGGAAGCAACGGAAAGCACAGAGGAGGAGGTGACCTGTGCGCTGGGGTTTTGAAGCGTCGGCGGAAGCTCATCAGGTGGAAAAGAAGGTGCCACACAGGGGAGCAGGTGCCTGTCATTCTCTAGCTTCAGGTCGGCCTCAACCACTCCCCTTTCCTAATGGTTCTGAGTTCTCCTCCCGCACCAGCTTTTGCGAGCCGAGCCGAAGGCAGTCAAATAGTGACTCGCTCGTGCGAATGCTCTAGGCTCACTCTGGCTTGCACCTCAGGTAGCCCCCGCCCTCCCGAGCCATTGGACCAATGCCTGGCAAGCAGGGGGCCGCACGCTGTGCAAACGGCACTGCCTGTCCTCACGCCACAAGCTGCGCGCAAGGGGTTGTGTCTTGGAGGGGGTTTGGTGGACCGTCATCGGTCTAAGCCAAGGCAATCTGGAACGGCTTCCTGGAAGAGACAGGGAGGCCTGCGAGTGGAGGGAGAATTCAGAGATGGGAGAGTCTGAGCGAAAGCCTAAGCAAGAGCAACGTGAACAAGGCTCTAAGCTGGGAGGACGAGCAAGAGATGTTTCTGTGGCGCCCAGTTCTACAGAACAGGCCTGGGGAGGCAGGAAGCTGGGAAAGTCGTCTGAGAAGGGGAAAGCGGGGTCAGTGAGAGTTGGCTTCAGAGGACTTGGCAGAATGACTGTCTTCTCCCCGTACGTCCTGTTGTGCGTGACCCGTTACACACCGGTCCCCCGACGACCTCACTGAGCTCTGCACACGGGGCCGGGCCTCACTGACGTCGAGTCTCGGTTCCCGGGCAGCGCGGTGGCGCGTGGTGGGAGCTCGAGAGACACTGGGTCAGTAACCGCGGCTTGGGTTTTGCTTTGTCTCTGTATGTGACTGACTTGTTCCGCCAGCACCGAAGGATCCCAGAAGTCCCGTCAGCTTTCTGCTTCAAGTCTGGCGGTTCTCAACCAAGGATGATTTTGCCGCACCCACTCCCCGATATCTGGGCTCGGTTTTGCTTGTCGTTCCTGGAGATAGAGCCCCTGGCATCTGGGGCCCAGGAGCCAGAGACACTGCTCAACACCCTACAATCTCCAAGTCAGCCTCCGCCGCAGAAAAGTATCTGGCCCAAAACATCGCAGGTGCCGAGGTCCTGAAGCCCTCTTCTAGGCTATCGCGCTGAAGACTAGGACAGATGCTGGGCCCGGACTGTTGGCATTTTAGTTGTATTCTCTTCTGAACGTAAAGCAAAATAAAGGAGGGTGGGGGAAAGAGCTTGATTCTTTTCAAGATAATTGAACTTAGTTTCCTGGGAAACTTAACAGCGGAGACATGCAGGATGGGCCATGGGTCATCTCCTCGGCCAGCAAACTACATTACATGGTCGCTGAGTCTGGAAAACGTGGGAGACACGGTGCAGAGAGGACGGTGTGAGAGGGTGGCTCAGGTGCCCGGCCCACACAGGCTCACATTCCCCGCGAGCCGGTGCAGCCAGCTCCACGGATCTGCGCTGAGCTTTACAGTCCGAGAGACGTGATTCAGCAGAGCATGGACGAGGGAGCAAAAGGCAGGCTGCTTAAGGGGAGATTTCTTTGTACCATAGGAGATGTGGACGGGGATGGACGGACGGAAGAAAGCGAGCGGAGTGGGGGGGATGGATGGATGGATGGATGGATGGATGGACGGGTGCCGGAGAGACAGACGGGAGCCAGGCCGCTGTCGCGGGAACAGCTTGCTGCTGCTCGGCCTCCCGCCTGGTGTCCCCGGGGTCCCCCGAGGCCCATCCGCCGCAGCCCGGGAGGAACACACACAATTCACAGCGTCCCCTGCGAGCACCTGCGGGAGGCAGGTAGGTCCTCGGCGCTTTCCCTTAGGCAGAGAAGCGGCCCGGCGCCAGGTGCGTGGTCCCTAAGCGGCCCCTGTGCTTCCTGCGCCAGCTCTACCTGGAAAACATTCCCACGTAGAGAGTGAAACCTCCTCTGACAGCTGCACCGGCTTCGAAGCAACTTTACTGATGAGCAAGATTTATCTGATGGAAGCAAATTTTCTACGGTTTTCCCTCCCCGGAAAGATGTTTAGAGTGAAAAAAGAAAATCAACAAAGTGGTTTGAAGATACGAAGAGGGCTCGAGGGAAGCACTATTGATATTTTTGGAAATTGTATTACCATATTGTTGCTTTTTAGGAGGTTGCGTCCCTAGCGAAGGATAATTTATTCTTCAACAAATTTCTTTGACGAGTTTTGCAACAGGAGGACCAGAGCTAAGCGTGCTTTGCAAACAGCAGGATGAGGCAACTTGTGCCTCCACGTACCTCCTCCAAGTATTAAATGGCTGGAGTGACGCTCGATGCCCCTCCCGCCACACACACGAGGAGAAATGAAGCGTGTCCCTGGGCACTGCGGGCAAAGCCGAAGTGAGAGGAGAGGGCGGGCAGGCCTTGGCTGGCCGCGGTGGCCTTGGAACCTGGACCGTCCTGAGCGTCTGCCAGGGACGGGGCGGGGCCTGCTGGTGGCAGAGCTGTGCCCGGGGAAGGACAAGCTCGGCGGGGGGGGGGGGCGGGGAGAAGGAGCCAGGGGGCCAGATGCGGTCACCTGCACAAGCCCCAGGGGTCGAGGCCAGGGGAGGCGGGCGGGGGGACTTCCAAGTCAGAGACTCAGAGGAGGCGCCGAGGGCAGTCGCTATCACCGTGAGCGACCCTTGAAGCTGCCTGGGCGGAGTGGGGGGGGCAACATTAAGAGGCCGGGAAAGGGGAGAGTGGGCGACGCCAAACGGGGCGAGCGTATTCCCAGGCAGCTGCGCCGGGTGGGAGGGGTCCCTCCTGCAGGGCCCTGTGCGAACAGCCCGATGGAGACGACACTCGTGCAGTGTGCACGTGTGCCCTCATGGCCACGGGCCTGTGTCCTCCGACAGGCGCTCGTGGCGCTCAGCGTCAGAAGCCTCAGTGTAGCGGGGCCTCAGTGACAGTCCCGATGGCATTTTCTGTATAACCTGGGAAATCGGTGGGACATTTCAGAGACTCATTTTGCAAAATAGGGATGATAATACCGACGTGCACAACTGCTGTGAGCATCACAAGAGATAATTTGTATAAAATGCTTAGCAGCATCCCCGGCACATATGGGCTCAGGGAGCAACATCTCACTATCAACTGTTAGGAGGACGGACTTCCCAGAAACTCACCAGCTGGGCTCTGAGGGAGGGCAGGCCCAGGATGGTTTATCACATGCACAAAGACACAACTACCCCCTCATAACTTATCAGTGGAGTCCCATTTTGGAGAATATATTTTCTCTCTGGTTCTCTAGAAAAACTGGGCAGATTATATTCATATATTTTGTTACTAATTTAGAAAATTTTAGAACATATGCAATTTCGATGGTCTCCTTTAAAAGACAAAAATGACAGTGCATAGAATTTTTGATTAGGACACCAAGTGAGACCAAGATCATATAATTCAGTTTCAGTATCTGTAAGATCATTTTTTTTAAGGTGGGGAGGGACAGTGGGGGAAAGAGAGAGAGAGAGAATCTCAAGCAGGCTCATGCCCAGCTCAACACAGGGCTCAATCTCCAACGAAGACATCATGATCTGAACCGAAACAAAGAGTAGGATGCCCAACAGACTGAGCTTCCCCGGGCACCCCCGTAGGATCGATTTCCACAAGTGAATCCTTAAATCGTGTCACTGACTCAGCGGGGATCAGATGTAATGAAGGCGACCATTCATCCCATATGCTCTTGCACTTTCCCACCAGTGACATATGGGCCAGTAGTTGTAGGGAAGAGCGCAATCATAATACAATATGATAGAACCATAGCAGATACAACGGGTATTTGTTTGGACCAGAGAATATTAAAGGTTAAGAGAAGGTACTTTAGAAACAATCTAGTCCAAATCCCCATTTTACATAAACTGAGAACAAAGGTAAAGCCACACAGCCCAGGATCACACAGCTAGTTAATGGCCAACGTAAGTTACAGATCTTTTTCTGTTGGTATTACAGGTCTCGTTCATTATTATAATTAATGATAAATAGCAGACTCAAAATGGTGCGATTTTATATGTCTAATCTCCAGCCTCTGAAGTAATGGTTACTGCTCCCCTTCAGGTCCAACAAGACAACGATTCATTCCATATCAAAAGCAGAGGAATCATAGAAAGACACAACCAGAAAGCATGGCGGTTACAGTATCCATGGTAGAAAACTGCTCGTACCGTGGCCAACACCCCTGGGAAACTAAAGTCTTTGCAATATGTTGAATATCTAAAATAGATTTGTCTCTGGCAGACATACTCTTTTTTCCTTAAAATTATTAGTAGCTTAACATAATTTATAGAATGCTCTTTATATATTCAAGGTACCTCATGCTTTCTTTTCCTTTTGGTGGTGGTGGTGGGGGGGGGGGGAGTTGAGACTTCCCATCCGAAGGAGTTCACCTCTATCTAACCTATAGTTACACATTTCGATGCAACAACCATAACTGATGTTAAGTAGTAACCAGATGAAAAATATGACTAAAATCTGGAATATTCCTGAGCATAGTGAAGAAATTCACGATGGTATTATTGCTCCACTTTTTAAAAGATAGGATTTATTTTTTTAAGGATTTTATTTTTAACATGGGGCTCAAACTCACCACCCTGAGATCAAGAGCCATAGGTTCTACTGACTGAGCCAGCCAAATACCCCTAAAAGATAGAATTTTAGAAAAATAGTTTTTAGATCAGAGTCTATCTTCCCCAGTTAAAAAAAAACCAACACATGTATCTGAGTGAGGATTAAGAAAAAGGGCATAATTAATGATTGACACGGTATTAGAATCTCAACACCACACGGTCTTTGAGAAATTGTTAACAGTACAATCCATTCTCCTACTTCCAATATTTTTATATCAGGGGAGCATTTTTATTTTCAAAGGAAGGTCATTATCTTACTTTCTCAACAGAGTCACAGAGACCTTGGTTTTAAGATGAAAACAGAAATTAAACAACTAAAGAAAAATGGTATAGAAAGAGTTTAGAATCTGAAAGAGATTCTTTTGTGTTCTGTTTTTGTGCTGATTATGTTTGCCATCATTTCCAAAATGCCCTTTTTTGCTTACTTCTCATTTGTTTCTCATCTGGAAAGCATCCTTACTCTTGGGAGAGTGGCAGGCTCCCCTTCCCGTCCACAGTTGCTAAGTTGCACAACCAGGAGACGTGGAGGACCGACTGGCAGGAGTACCAGGGCTGACACTCTTGGAAGTCTTTCTTTTATAATCAAGAAGCAATGGCTGCCTTAACTATTCATATGAAGATGAAATACAACATGACTTCTCATATTTTTTTTTCGCCAAGATTCAATTTACTTCGATTATTTGGATTATTGTTCTTAAGAATAAAACACTTGAGTTGTGAGATGAGAACTGAGCTTTGCCGGTTGACAATATTCACCCACAGCATTTAACCGCACACCCCGGCTCACACCGTTGCGACTGTTTCACCCTTTTCCAGTAAATAAATTCCCGTTACCAGTGAAGTTCATGAATAGGACTATGAGCCTTGACTTGGCGGTGACATTTTTAACAAAGACTGAGGTAGAACTCTGCAAAGGGCATTTTGCACTAAGAATCATGGAAAATGAAATATTTAGTCAATCTGCTCATTAAGAGAAAATTTGTCAGTCTGATTTAGAACATTACTTTGTAGTGAGTGCCCTCTCCTTCCCTAATCCATCCATTTCGGTCATAACGCTCGCACTGGATATGCACTTGGATTCTCTCCCCACGTGTCCCCCAACGGCGTATTTATTGTGCGACACTGGCTTTCTCCTCAGCTGGGGAGCCCGTCAAGAGCAGCTTGATGCCATAGCCTCATCGGTTTATGAGAAAAGAATGAAGTCTTCGGGAAGGCTGAATCAGGAGCTCTGGAATGTGGACCATGGCACGGAAACAAGAGCACGGAAGGAGAATGCTTTCCTTGGAAAGAGCTTTCCTTGAAAGTTCTCTATGAAGGGAGAATCACTTTTATGATTCGCTCTAACAACCCCAAATATCTCGAATGGCTTAGTTCAGTGAGACCCCTACCCCTAAACTGCAGAGAACTGCCGTCACAGGCAAGACAGAAAAGTTTCTGTGACCATATGAATTTTGGGGGGGAAAAGAAAGAAAGCACTGTTGAGCTACTGGTTACACCTCGCCTACCTTCATACAGTAAAGAGATCCTATAACGATGTTAGAGAAATTAATCCTACTGGGATCGCCAGTAACCCCTGCTATCCTGTTGCGTATGATGACAAATATGTTGGAATATTTTGAGATAATTTGAAAGTATATCCTCATGCGCTGATGAACAGTTGCACAAAGCCATCTCACGTAGGTTTAGATATCTTAGTCGAATGTTTAAGGAATTGGAATTGGGTAAAGTTCCCGAAGAACACTTCTGTAACAGAAGTTGTTTTCTCAGAAATAATGTCACCACCTCACGCAGGGGCGGCACAGGGACAAAGGCTTTCGGAGCGTGGAGGCTGCCCAGCGAGGACATTTGAGAAGGGCGAGGACAACGGAAGAGAACTCAAGTCTAATGCAAAATGTCGTTCTGGCGATCAGAAGCGCAGAGCCATCGTCGATCACAAGTCAGAGGGCGTCTGGGTGCTTCAGGCGGTTAAGCATCCGCCTTGCTTCCGGCTCAGGCCATGATCTCGGGGTTGTGAGATCAAGCCCCGCGTCGGGCTCTGCACCGAGCAAGGAGACTGCTTACGGTTCTCTCCCTCTCCCTCTGCCCCCCGCCCCCGCCGGCCCAGCGCTCGTTCGCATTCTTTCCAAAAATAAATAAATGGATAAATACCAACAAGCAGGAAACACACTGAAGAGGACCCGAGAGCAAGTCCTGCAGAGTAACCACAGCGGGGATCCTCCAGGAGTCGGAAGAGCACGACGAAGGATGAGTTAGCAGCTGCTCTGTCGGAAAAGAATCACCTGACTTTACGCGTGGAGGCGGGGGGGGGGGGTCAGCTCAGCACCAGGATTGCCCTGGAAAGTTTCTCAAATTGATTTTCTTCAACACAGAGATAAATAAAATATGACCGGATCGGCTGTGCTCTCATACGGCTCACTCGGGAGGCTGTGCATTATTTATTCCTGCCTGTACCCACTCGGCATGTTTATTCACGAACCTCTAAGGGCCACCCGATAAAGAGATGCAAAGCTTTTCTTAAGCTGATTTATTTGGGCAGGATGCCGCAGGAGTAGCTTCTTTCTTTGCTCTCTTGAAGAGTTTTCACGGAAGCCTCCGGAAACAAAACACAACACAACACAACACAAGCTCATGTGTCTGGGAGGCGGGCCACACAGGGCAGCAGGGCACAGTCCTGGGCCACTTGGACTGGCCGGTCCCTCGAGGAGGGCGCAGGCCCACAGACACGAGGGCCGCTTCCTTCCAGCTCCTCTGTCTTCCAAAACAAACGAGGAAACACAAGTCACTGTTCACCCAATAACTGTTCCCGCTGCGCCTGGTGCTGCGCGCACGTCGGTGAGAAGCCAGGCGAGCTCCTGCTCACGTGGTGCCCGCAGAAGAGCAGAGGCCCAGACACCAGGACCAGGGCCCCCGAGGACTCCCGAGGGCCCCGCACGCGAGGGCCAATGGCCACCAGGGCCCCGGGGCCCGCACGGTTGCCCCGACGGAGGAGGGCGCCAGGGCTCCCGTGGCTTTGGGCGTGAGGGGCGGGCAAGAGGCCGTCCCTAGCAGGAGAGGGGGCCGGGGCCTGGACACCTGCACACCCCGAGGTGGCAGGAGGAGCTCGGTGCCTCGGGCGCCCACGGCCGGAGGTTCTCCCCCCACTTCGCTGGGGCACCAGCCACCGCCGGGCTTTCAAGCAGAAGGCGACGCTTCTGGGGGGCCGCGTAGACAGAGGCTCGGGCAGGGCAGAGACGGGAGCCCAGGTACAGGCCATCCGCTGTGCCACTGAGAGGCGGCCGTGGTCCTGGCCCCGCGGCTCCGGAGGCGGGTGCGTGGGGGGCACATGCGGGCACGGGGAGCTGCTGGGGGCCAGGGGGCCGGGGGCCGACGGCCAGTCAAGGTTCCCACGAGCACTCAAGTGGGACGTTGAGTACATGGTTTGACTTCGGATCACGAGACAACTACCGTAGTTGAGGGAGAAGGAAGATCCGAGAACCAGAACGAAACAGAGCAGCAGGCGGGTCAGGGAAGCGGGGGGGGGGCATGTGAGCAGGAGGGGGCATCTGAGCGGGGGGCATGTGAGCGGGACGGGGGCACGGCCGCGGAGGTGGGCCCTGCACAGTCGGGGACTCCTGGGCCTCGGCGGGCACAGCTTGGGCTGCAGCTTAGAGGGGGCAGAAGAGGGACGGGGTGGGGAATGGCCTCAAGTGGGGGCCCGGGGAAGGAAAGGAGGGCAAGCGGCCCGACAGTGCGCCCTCCGGCCGTGGCCCGCACCCCCCCCCTCCCCCGCACCCACTGCGGGCCGGCCTCACGGGCGGGACACACGGAGGCCTCGGGGCAGAGAGGACGGCCGGGTGCGGGCTGAACCCCGGGGAGGAGGCACCGGGCCGAGGGGGGCGGAGGGCTCTCCAGCGGCGCGGGGTGGCCAGCCCCAGGAGGCAGCACCCCACAGTCTCTGCCCGCACGACTTGAAGGAGGATGGACCTGAATTTTTCCCAGGTCCTGCAGCCCCGTGATTGGCAGCCTCACGACGTTAGGCTGTTAGGGGACGTCTGCGGAGTCCCGATCGGCCCACAGAACCGTGTTACCGCCGAGCGCCCAGCACCGCTATAGGACGCCCCAATTCCGAGTTCACCCCACTGGGTATCCCTCTGAGGCCAAGACCCCAAGGCTCTGTGTTTTACTACTTCTCCTGGTAGTAATAAAAACGCACCCCGCAGACGCAAGTAAACATGCAGATGCAGCAAGATGAAGTAGCTCAGAATGCGCGGCCGACTAAGCCTTCACGGGAAGACCCCCGAGGCCTCCTGTGCCCGGTCGCCTGCGCTCAGTGCGCGGGGACGACAGGAAGGGGCCCGCGTTCGCACAGCCTGCCAAGCGCCGCCACCAGCTGCCCAGAGCCCGAGGGGCCCCACGGAGCTTCCCGGAACGGGGTTCTATTTCTCCCTGCAGGTTCACCTTGGAAGTCAGAAGTTCGACAGACTCATTCATTCAGTAAATAGGTGCTGAACATGTGCGATGTGCCTGGCCTGGCCCTGGGCGCTGAGGGCGCTATGAGAAATAAGGCATCCTTCGCCCACAAGGAGCTTTCGATCAAGGTGACAAAAAAAAAAAAAAAAAAAAGCAGCAGCAGCAGCAGCAGGAGACGGTACCCAGTGTGCATGTAGACTGCGGTCACCTCTCCCCACCTTCACCAGTACCCTCCGGTGCAAGCTGCTAGCAGGCTGCTGAGGTCATCACAACAGCCCCCTAGCTGCTCATGCGTCCCGGCCCCGACGGACTCTCCTCCACAGAGCAGCAGACAGGGAGCTTTCAATCACGAAGTCACATCGCGTTAAAGCTCCCTCCAGACTCCCAGATGGCTTTCCAACCCTCATTGTGAATGAAATCTAAACTTACACCGTCCGAGGCTGCCCCACTCTCTGGCCTCCCGGCTCCGAGGCTTTGCAGGTCTTCCCACCCAGGTGTGAAGCCGATTCCCCACCCTTGGAATCTGGGATTGGCTGTGAGGTTCGCTTTACTCAAAACAACGTGGCACAAGTGACTTGGCCTCGTGGGCCAGCATCCGATGTGGACCAGGGACGAAGCATCCGGCCAGAGATCCCCAGTCAGTACTCAGCTTCCTGGCAGCAGCCAGAGACACACAACGGCCTAGTCAAGACCAACAGAACTGCCCAGGTGAGCCTGGCCAACTGCCAACACGTGAGTCACTAAGTTTATGAGCTTCTGGGGCGCCTGGGGGGCTCAGCCGTTGAGCACCTGCCTTTGGCCCAGGGCGTGACGCCAAGGTCCGGGGATCGAGTCCCACGTGAGGCTCCCTGCATGGAGCCTGCTTCTCCCTCTGCCTGTGTCTCCGCCTCTCTCTCTCTATGGCTCTCATGAATAAATAAATAAAATATTAAAAAAAAAAAAAAAGGAATGTGGCAGGGATAATGGACTCACTCAAAGGCAAGTCTCAGTAGTGTGAACAACACTGACCCTTCCTCTTTACTAATCAAGGAGAGGGCAAAACCGTGAGTCCGGGGGCAAACTGTGGCCAAAGAAGTTCGACGTGAGATAGAGCATTGGATCTGGAGTGTCATCCAGCACCACGGATGACAGGGGACACACGGGGAAGGCGAGAGTTTCTTCCTTTAGGAGCGGAGCCAAAACTAGAGTCCTGGCCTGTTACCTTCTATGCTCCATTAGGAAAGATTTCTACCCCCACGGGGAAGGGTGACGCACGCTGCCCCAGGGAGCCTCGCATGTGGCCACTGCGGTGCCAGCCACGGGGCCCGGGGCCTCTCCTCTCGGTGGCACAATCAAATCAGAATCCAAGGCGGCCAAGACTCTTGGAAACGCAGTCACCAATCCGGGGCAGTGAGAGATGAGAGCCATCTGATGCACGTTTGCGGACATGGTGAGAACCATCAGCTTTCGTAAAACCTCCAAAAAGTTTCCAAGCTTGTGAACAAAACTGGTCTGCGCTGCTCAAATGGGATTTGAAACTATCTTCGTAGAAACAACGTAAGAGGCTTGTCTCCCTCTCCTGCATATCAGACTCTGAAAGAGTCTTGGTAATTGTCACGGGTTTACAACCCAGGTTCCCAGATTGTCCAGATTCATGAAGCCTTTATTTATTTTTTTTTTAATTTTATTTATTTATGATAGTCACACACACACAGAGAGAGAGAGAGAGAGGCAGAGACACAGGCAGAGGGAGAAGTAGGCTCCATGCACCGGGAGCCCAACGTGGGATTCGATCCCGGGTCTCCAGGATCGCGCCCTGGGCCAAAGGCAGGCGCCAAACCGCTGCGCCACCCAGGGATCCCCGAAGCCTTTATTTTTTTTTTAATTTTTCTTTTTAAGATTTTATTTATTCCTGAGAGACACAGAGAGAGGGAGAGGCAGAGACCCAGGCAGAGGGAGAAGCTGGCTCCCTGCGGAGAGCCCAATGCAGGACTCGATCCCGGGACCCCAGGGTCACACCCTGAGCCCAAGGCAGATGCCCAACCGCTGAGCCATACAGGGGCCCCAGTTCATGGAGCCTTTAGTGTGACAGTAAATTTTCTTACGACACTCTGAGCCTAAAAAAAATAGCTTATAGTTCTGTCTATTAAGTAGTTGGATCCAGACAGCTTAATAAGTATTTATTCCTTAACTTAGTAGCCGTTTGAAAAAATAAATAATATTCTAAGTGTCACTATTAAACGACTATGACCACGTGTAACAGGACCTGTGACCCTGCACGTCTTCTCCATCTCGGGGCTCAAATAAGACATCGCCACTTCCATTCCCTGTTCTACTTGGATCGCCGAGGGGCACTTGCGTTTTGTCACAGCAAATGTTGAAAATTAGCTTCACAGACGTGCGATATTGTCAAACGGGATGGGCACGATCTGAGGTTAAAATCCGAAACCCCTGGGCTGCCTCGCACGCGTAATCCAGCCAGCGCCCGGCGGGTGACGCCGAATTTTCCTTGACATCTTCTAGTAGCTGGTGGCGCCCCTGGCAAGTCCTGGCGGTAAGTTTCCCAGCCAGGGATTGGTGTTTATCTAGTACACGACGCTGCACTTAGGGCAAGGTTTGCAATTAACAGTGGAAGGTGCAAATCCACATTCGTAAAAAACCTCTGACTTGGTTCTCGGATTTTGGCTTTTTGTCAGATATGATTAGTCTTTTTTTCTTTTTTTTTTCCTAGAAATATGACTACACCGGTACGAGGAATGCCCGTTTGGCCATGTTCTTACTGTTTGCTTAGGTTTGCATTATGATAGTTTCCTTCAACCCAAAGTTTCTTTGCAGGAGTATTTTTCAGCCTCTTGCCAGTTAGGTGATGATAAAGTGCAGTTTAAAGCTTGTACTGTGATGTGCAATATCAGCCTCGGGGGGCCCTGATAATTGAGATATTACGTGAAGTGCAGGCGGTGTACGGCGTGAGGGAATGCCAGCAGCTCCCCCGCAACACGGCCGGGCCACCTTCATGACCCTCTCGGGTTTGAACTGAGCACTGGCACAGACGCCAGCCGTAGACTAAGCGTTGGTCCTGCTGTGGCTGCGTGCACTGGGATGACGCACGTAACTAAGAACCAGGATGGCATGTGGCTCAAGTTCAGTAAATCCCAATATTATCATTATCCTAGAGCCCTCGGTGCTAACAGAGTCCCCAAAATAGCCCCTTGCCTTGTGGCTTTAAAATGGTTGTTTAAGGACTTATTCATTCATCAGAGAGAGAGAGAGAGAGAGAGAGAGCAGGAGCAGGGGGGAGGGCGGAGGGAGAGAGAGAGAATCCCAAGCAGGCTCCCATCAGCATGGAGCTTGACGCGGGCTCCATCCTACAGTCCTGAGATCAGGGCCTGAGCTGAAACCAAGAGTTGGTCACTCAACCAACTGAGACACCCAGCGCCCCTGCCGTGTGGCTTTTGAAGCGTGGAATCGCTGCCCGGCAATTCTTGGGCTGCCACGAAGACTCTAGTCCCAAGTCTGGTGTCCAGGGATGGATTTGGAGCTTGAATAATGAGTAGCCAAGGCCTCACGGGGGTGGGGGGGGGTCATCCATGGTCAGCTCTCAGCTGGAGGACCCTGGCTGTCCGACCACGGCTTCATTTCAACCCTTGTCAAGAAACCCAGAATATGTGGCCTGGTTATGAGGAAATCTAGCTATAGTTGCTCTGTGCGAGAGAGAAAAGCTACCTAAATAAGTCAGCAGAAACTGAGTACAAATCCTTTTCAGGTTCGGTTGATAAATACCAGTAGGCCTGAGGTAACCTACATTTTTACTTATCTCAGGAGAAGAAAGTTACAGCAAAGACATGATGCCCCTGAAATCTACAGATACTAAGTCAACGTGATGAGAATTTCCTCGTTCTGGTTTGTGGGCATAACTTCTTGCTTGCAAATCTTTAGAAAAATAATCATTCTGAGTGTTCATTGTGAAGATTCAGACGAATCCCTTAGCTTCATAGTTGTTAGTCAGGATTTCTTAAATAACATCACTCTGACTAGCAGTTACTATGCACACTAAGCACTGCAGGCTGGTGCAGTCAAGGAGAAACCGTTAACGAGCAAAGAGCGTCATGTGAACCATGGATGGTTTTACATCGGGATGGTGGATGGAAGGGGCACACGAGGATCTTGACATCTAATAAAAGGAGAATCAGAAATTCAGATAAATTATTTTCTCATTTGCACGGTGCTCACCAATTCCATGAATTCACATGCCAAGAATGTACCATATAAATGCTGCTAATTAACAACTAAAGCATTTACAAGAAAATGTTGGCAGATAGACTAATTTTTAACACATGAATTATTTTGTAATTTATTTCAAATTATAATACTTTGCATCTGGATTTAAAGTTCTTAATTGCAAAGCCCCCATTTGATAGCATTCTTATTGTTACAACAGTTCCCTTTTTTAGTGCCTTACATAGACATTTTATAAATAAGAACTAGCAGCTTATAAGAATGGAAAAAATAGCATCAGATGGTGGTCCTATATTTTCTATGTCAAGGAAAGCTAAGTAATATAGTCTTCCTCTGGATTTCTCTATGGTCCTAAATATTTAGTTTCAAATTTTTCAAAATCTCTCGTGTAGTAGATATGTAGAGTTAAGATTCTAATTGCAGACTTAAGATTCTAAAAGTACTGACATTAAATCAATTTGCCATATTAACTGTTCCCATAATACCATTCATTGTTCTAACCTTAAGAAATGGCATCTACGATAGTCCTGCTTTGGTTAGCACCTACTTGTATCAGGTATGGACATTTTATTAGAAGTCCAATTAAACTTTTGATTAAAGCATTAATATTTGCTTTAATTAATACTTGTAGGAATATTTTAAAGGACTATATAAATCTTTAATAGCATAAATCTACCTACTTATGTCATCTCAACCCAGTCAAAAAACAAAACAAAACAAAAAAACGAAAAAAACACCTTCCATGGTTCTTCCAAATAATGAATGGTGTATATAATTCAACTTGCGTAGCACTTAAAACTTAGATAATTAAAGTAGCACATCTAGAGTAACTGGTCAAACATTTCACAGGACATGGTGCAAATTCATAGGTCAACAGGAGTTAACGGATATGTGCACACATGGGGGCCGAGTATTCGGTTATCACGTGTCCAAGGAGAAGCAGCTCACTCTGGATTATGCTCATTGTTGGGATTCGGGCCCAGAACCGGGACTGTCATGCTCTTCAAACGTCCTGCCTTTCTTTGGATTTAGGTTGGAGCCATGTGACTACATACATAGTCAATAGGATGTGAGTGACCAGATCAGCCACATCAGGCCAGGCCATAAAGTCACCTTCTATGTTCCTCTCTGCTTCTTCCTTCTCTTCCTTTGCAAATTTCTGCTTGGACCGAGCTCCTAGGATCCATAGCTGGTGGGCACGGGACAGGGAAGAGGGAGGAGGGCCGTGTGCCAAACACTCTTCATTTGTCCCATGTCCATCCTTCTCTGCCCTGATCTTTATGAGACCATATTAGCCCCCTACACTCTGGTCCCTGGAGGGACGGGGAAGGCGGAGTACCTGCCCCCCACTCCCCGGACGATTATGGGGTGGCTCCAGCCTCACTCATCACTCAGTCCCCACCCTCGGCCACTGCTCCACACACAGCCCGGGGGCTGTCACCTGCCCTTCCCCTCCCGGGTAGATCTGCCATCTTCTTGGATCTCCTAACCGGCTCATCCCACCCACAGAACCCACTGAAATATCCGGCCTTTCCCCACAGGGGCTGATGCGGTCTACACATAGCGAGCAAGGCTACCGTCTTGCTCAGGGGCTCAGGAAAAGCCGAGGCCCGCCGGGGCGGCACCACCACGCCAAGGGACCCAACTGAGGAACTGAGGGTCTCCTCCGGCTCGGGCTCCAGGCAGGGGCAGCCCACCTGCTGGCTGGCAGAAGTGCCCTTGCCCAGCCCCCCAGGGCTCCAGGGCATCTGCAGGCCAAGGGGCCCCCGGGATAGGAGGGGGGACGAGGCTCAGATGAACAGAAGCCAGCGCTCTTGACACCTCGCACCACCTAGGTAATGCTGAGCCTGGAAGATACTCTCCCCTAGTCAGGTGGCGTGGGAAAAGTCTCTGAGTAAGGAATGTGCCCTAACAAAACAAATAACCACCTTGAAATGGATTTTAGAGTTCGCTGGTCATATGCCAAACCGTCTGTGCACGTGTGCGTGTGCGTGTGCGTGTGTGTAAGAACATCACTTTCAAATGCATATTTCAGAGTTCATAAAAAAATAACTGATCCAATATTCAAAAATTTAGGAAAAAAAATGTGAGCAAGCTTGGCCATCTGTTCATACAAGTAATTCATAAAACATCAATTCCAGATGGATATTTAAACCTTAGACATTCACTTTTTCTACCCTTTTGTGCCTCATTGTTTTCATTTTACCAAATAGTCTTTTAGTTTGGATGTAAAACCACTTCCCCTCTCAACATTTATTTTTTTTATACAAAGAAGTCCTGTTAACCCTTGACTCGCAAGGGTTGACTAGAAGATGCGCTTTACTACCATCGTTTAGTCCTTTACATGGTGACGCAGAATGTGTAAGCTGCTCCCGTGGTTCACACACTGGCCAGGTGATTATCGCGAGCCAGTACTCTGCGGCTTATCTAGGCGCGCTACTTTTTTTTATTTTTATTTCTAAAGAGTCATATGTCTTGCAAATGTAACAGTGTATGCTGGACTGTCCAAAGACATGTATAGGTTTAAAGTTGTGGAACAGGTAGGTATGTTTTCCATCATCTTCACACTTTTACCAGTGTTTCTTTGGTTATATTTTCACGGCACTGCTCAGGAAAGCTTTTACTAGCGGATAGTTTGCACCTTTCTTTATACATATATATATACATATATATGTATATATATATATAAAGCAATGCATTAAAATAAACAAATTTTAAAGTCATAGTTTACTAAGGGAAAAATTTATTTTCTAATTCTGTGTTTTATATTGAAATAGCTATGTCAAATTTAACTTTACTTAATATGAAGATGTCCAAATAAAGACATTTGAAAGATTTATCTTAGGGTTATTTTACATTCCCGGTATGCCGTAAGTAAATTATTTCTCCAACAACTTGCTGGCTTAGCAATACTTCATTTTTACACTAAGGTTTAGCCACCCAGAAAAGATTTTATAGAATTTAATGTAGAATTGAATAAGATATTTGTAATACCCTGCTTGAGTTTGTCTTTGGTATTTCAGTAGAGAAACAGTGATTTCCAAATGACATTCATTTCAATGAGCTACAGAATTCTTTTGCTTAAGGTCATTTTATGACACCTGTCCCAACCTACTTTTATCTGTCCATGGCGCTGTGGGGGTGTTACCCGAGTGAAGCATACTTATCAGTGAGACAAGGACCTGTCCCCCCAAAAAATAAAAAATAAAAATATACAATCAAATTTGTGCTATGAAATCCAAAATAGCTAAGATTTTCATGCCTTCTCTTTTTTGGCACTTTAAAGATACATTTTTCTCTGAAATTAATACAAAAAAAATACTTCATCAGTTACAAAGAAAATGGGAGGTAATTATTTGCTGCTCCTAAGATTTTGTCTAACTGCATTATGTAAATACACATAAAATTTCATGTTAATAAATTCAATAATTATATCTAGATTCGATTTCAGAAATTTGGTCTACCTCTCAGCTAACAATTCATATTAACTGTGGTACAGATGAAAATACCATAAATTCTAGGTGATCAACACACACACACATATAATAGGTGTGTTCATATCTTCATTAAACAATGATTAATCATTAGCCCATGTTTTTAACCAATGAAGATCACAAACTCTTCAGGGAGACTGTGCACAAACCCTGAACTTAAATACTTCTGCTATGCTAAATATGCTTGCAAATTAGAATATTCTGATACAAAATGTTGTGCTTGTGAGGTCTGGGCATTAGAAGTGGTTTTGTTGTTATATGGGCTTCTGCAGAGCTGTGGGCTGTTAACAGAACATAATCAATGCAGGGTGCTGCTAAACACAGGACAAACCCCTCTTTGGAAAACAAAACACCCTTGGTTCTGGTTTAAAACAAAAATATCTTGATACATTCATGAAAGGAGCAGACATAAAAGGGCAAAAGGCAATAACAATTTCATAGATGGAAACAATCAAGAAAACACTAGTAAAGGACATTAGGGGCGTTGGAAATATGCTCCCCACTTGTAGTTACTAGCGTAGAAGACAATCATCATCACCCACAAATCAATCCAGTGTCACATCACTGCCAGGGTTGGAAGCTGTCAGCCTATCTCTAGATATGTTTAGGAGGCACCACATTTTCCCCTTCTCATTGAAATTCACTTCCTAAATCTTTTCCTATCTGGCAAAATTTATTTTAATCCATATGCCCGAAGCCTCATGTTAATTCACCATGCAAATATGATCTGATGGAGCCTTCATTTTAAATAGACAAAATAATGTTGAATATTTACACAGGCCTTGAAATACACATTTTAAAGCCAGCAGTACCTTGATTATTCCACTTAACAGAGGATAGCCTGAGGAAGTAAATAGAAGGGAGGGGCAAATTAACACGAATCCACATGTAATATTGGGGCCGGGGTTATAACAGTTAAAAGTGATTCTTTTAAAAAAAAGTTCAAAATACTCTGGGCACCTGGCTGGCTCGGTAAAGCATGCGACTCCTGGTCTCAAGGTTGTGAGTTTGAGCCCCAGGTTGGGCGTAGAAATTACTTAAAAATAAAATTAAAAAGAAAAAAGTTCAAAATTCTAACCCCAATGGTGATAACTCCAAATTCAGCTGTAAGGAAGAACTCAGACAGCCAGCATGAAAGACAGAGCATTTGGTTCGGTATGTAGGAATATAATCCCCATCGGAATTACCTTGTATGGAGAAATGGAAGCGGAAAATTATAGTTTGTTATTTATTATTTTCTAGACAATAAGAGAAGACTGGAAATGTTTTCAGTTTTGAAATATAATAAACAGACAAATGTGTAATTATACTAGGACAAGGGTGAAGAACTTGTACTGTGGTAGCAGAAAGAGAAGGGGAAATACAATATAAGATGAAATGCGACATTATCAGTAAAGCTGTGTGAAGACCAGGGGGGCGCGGACAAGGAATAAAAGGCAGCAGACTGAGGGGACCGGGGTGCACTCACATATCCTGGGAATACGGCCATTTCACAGAGGACGACTTAGAGAGCTCATTTTACTTTGTGCTTAGGAATTCGAATACATATCCTTTTATCCCCTAAAATTCCTAATTTCTGCCAACTTCTGACGTGGGATAGTAAATGGTGGTGACGTGGCACCGTTTAAAAGAGAAGCTCAGTAGTTAGGCCACAGATGCTCTGAGGTGGGGTCAAGTTCACGGGCAGAGAGAAGGGAACAGGAAAGAGAAGCGGAGCTGAAGCCACCACCTGCAGTCCGTGGGGAGAGCCCAAGGCCACCGAGGACTCCTTTCACCCCTGAGAAGAAAAGCCCCACGGCCAAGGCCAAAGCACCCGACTTGGGCTGGAGAAGGCAGCCGAGCGGCTCTCCCTCCGCCTGCAGAGCATGTATGCTGCCTTGTTGAGAACCAAGAATAAAATGAGTTATTCTCAAGGTGTTTAAATGGCCTACGAGCAAAGATAATGAGAGGAATAATTATACACCTGAGAGGGAGAAGGGACAGAGTGTGATGAGCAGCTGTCTGGACACGTTCCTTTTGGCCTGATATTATCAACCTCAGCTCAGTCGCGTGGGGCCTACCAGTCAAACCAGTACCCCATGCCTTGCTTGTCTGGGAGCTTCTACTTTGTGTCCATCTTTGGCTTCTTCCTCCTATGAAGCAGCCCTCGTAACCTTCCCCCGCTGCATGGATTGCCAAAACAAGAGGAGCCCATGATGGAAAGATTATGCGTGGCTATCGGGAAGCTTTCTTACAAGCAAAGCACTAGGATATGGAAAAAGTTTGAGTAACAGGAAAACAAAGGGCTGCATTTAGATGCGGGTGATTTATATTCAAAGTGTTGGAGGAAAACACAGCATGGTGGGCTAGCCTGGAGATAGAGAGTACGACAGCTGAGGTCTTATGAAAGGAACCCAAAGAACATTTTAGAAGACTTCTTAGAAGCTTCAAAAATATGAAAGCAGGGGCATCTGGGTGACTCAGTCAGTTAAACATCTACCTTTGGGTCCCAGGTCCTGGGATTGAACCCCATATTGGACTCCCTCCTAAGCAGGGAGGCTGCTTATCCCTTCCCCTCTGCCTCTCTGTCTGGCTCATGCTCTCTCTCTCTCTCTCTCAAATAAATAAAATCAAAGAAAAGAAGAAAAGAAAAGAAAAGAAAAGAAAAGAAAGAAGAGAGATAGAGAGAAAGAAAGAAAGAAAGAAAGAAAGAAAGAAAGAAAGAAAGAAAGAAAGAAAGACCTGCAAAAACTGGAATTAGAAAATAACAAGGGGACCAAGTCCTTAGACGAATAGTCAGTAGGAACAGAGTTAAACAACCAGCTACAATAGAGATAAAGATAAATAACGGCAAGGAAATAACACATAACAGCCAAATCAAAATTCCAATTGTAGTAAGCACTTGACATTATGACAGACAACAAGAATAGAGGATAGAGGAATAGAGGCAATAATCAAAGACATGCTTTCCTGCACTTAAAAACAGAAAGCAAAATTAGTTTTTAAATGTCTCTTAAATACATCCTTTTGAAACAAAAGGGTGAAGAGATATCCTAAAAAGATCCAGGAAAGAAATAATAATTAAAAAAAAAAAAAACCCACCACCAAAAAGCCATCTACCTACTGTGGAAAACTGAAAAAATGGCCACTATTACCCACTCCTCCCCTTGTCTTTTGCAAGGTACTTTGTAGTTCCTCCCATCAAGAGGTAAGAGTCCATTTTCCATCCCTTGAATCGGGTCTGGGTCTGTGACTTACCTTTCTCATTACGAATGTCAGGAAAAAGAAAAGAAGAAGAAGAAGAAGAAGAAGAAGAAGAAGAAGAAGAAGGAGGAGGAGGAGGAGGAGGAGGAGGAGGAGGAGGAGGAGGAGGAGGAGGAGGAGGAGAAAAAGATTGCCAGAAACATCAGAAAGAGCTGTGTACCAGTTCCAAGCCTCTCTCGGAAGCCTGTGTTTGGACAAGCCATGCCAGCCCGGAGACAGAGGGAGCACCCAGGTCATCAGAGTCCAGCCAGCCTTGCCCAGGCCTTAAGTGCAGGAGATCTCAACTAAAATCAGCAGAAGGATCTCTCTACCCTACGGTGGACCACAGAGGCAGGAGAGAGTCCAGCCAAGACCAGATCAACACGTAGACTACCCAATGAAAGGATTTCTGTTGTGAGCCACTGAGTTTTGGAAAGTTTTGTTACACAGCACTAGCTAACTAATTTACCTGAAGAGGAACAAAAAAATTGTAACATATGCACATGGACACACACGCACACACACAGAGATGCAAGTACACATACACATCTACAAAAACATGAAAAATGTTGAAATATTGAAAGTGCCTTTAAAGGAAATAAGCAAAACCCTAATACTCCAATAGATATTTTGGCAGAGGTCTCTTTAGACAATTCACAGAAAAAAATACATATGAACGTCAACCATCTACTCAACTCTATTGGTAAACAAATTAAGGCAAAGAAATGCCGTTGTTACCATATTAAACTGACAACAAAATCTAAGATTCATATAAACGCTGAGGTTGGCGTGGGCAGGCAACCACACAAACACACTCCTGGGGAGAGGTAAAAGGGCACAGCCATTCTCAACGGTCTCACTTTACATCTTCAGCCTACAAATGCTCACACTCATGTTTTAGTTCTGTGAGTGCAGCTTTTCAAAATAAAACACGTGGAAAACAACCCAAAAACCTGGCACCAAAAAAGTCTTCATGCTCACCTATTGATTCTACTTCTTAGATGTTATCTCAGTGAAATATCTCTAAATGTGAACAAAATTTGATAACAAGAATTTCAACAATGAGGGAGTGACTAAGTAAATTAGGGTATAGCCTTATAATAGCCTTATAATCTAAAAACTATGTGGTCATTACAAAAACCACATGTAAAGAATACTCACCAAAATGAGATAGCATGGCAACATAAAGAGAAAAACCCGATACCAAATTTTAGGTGTACACAGAAGGACTATAATTTAATAGAATTATATGTTTGAAGGCATATTTAAGACTGAAAGGAAATGCAAAAGCCATGGTAAGTAATCTTTATACCCTTAGGATCAGGATTATGGGTGATATATCACACACACGCACACACACACACACACCGTTTTCAAACTTCCTACAGTAACCATACATTAATTTTATAACTACAACCAATAAATTCACTTTTTTAATTATTGGTTTCGGTTGTGAGTGAATTTAGAGGTCAATTCCTGGTCAGGTGCATTTTATGATCTTTTCATCAGTGATGACACGTTGGACAGTATATAAACTTAACAGCTTTGGGTCTTCTACTGAAACAGAAGACTTTATGAATTCAGAATGACATTGCTAAATGCTGAGGTGATCAGAAACAAAAAAGATGAGATGCGGGGCTCCCTGGGTGGCTCAGCGGTTTAGCGCCTGCCTTTGGCCCAGGGTGTGGTCCTGGAGTCTTGGGATCGAGTTCCACATGGGGCTCCCTGCATGGGGCCTGCTTCTCCCTCTGCCTGTGTCTCTGCCTCTCTCTCTCTATCTCTCTCTCTGTCTCTCATGAATAAATAAATAAAATCTTAAAAAAAAAAAAAAAAAAGAATGAGATGCCAAAGGGACCTCTGATGGGTCATTTACAGAGGATTACAGAGGATAGGTAAATCACACAACATAATAGACAATGGGTACAGGTGTGTCTCAAATAGATCCAGGAGTTAGTAAACCAGAAAGTGAACATGAATTTGAAAGCTGTGTGTAAAATCAAGTGCATTATTGAAACCTAAATCGACAAGTAAAACATGAGATTAATTCCACCCCCACCCTACTGGTCATTATAGGCTTTTATGAATATCATCTACAGTTTCTATAGTTACAATTCAAGAAGAAAGAATCAAAAGAAAACATTATAAATAATAGTGTTTCTTCAGAAATGAGATCATGGAGCTCCTCCCACCACCAAAACCAAAACTAAAGCAATCCTTTATATTTTTATTTCTTTAAAATAATTTTATTCTTTAAATAAATTTCTTTATTTCTTTAAAAATCCTTTATTTCCCAAGATTTAAATCTTGGGATAGATGATAAGTAATTACCATGTAGCTGGGAATGGCCAGGTGGTCTCCATGTCTACTAATAAAATGCCCCCCCCAAAGGGCAACCCCAGTGGCTCAGAGGTTTAACACCTGCCTTGGGTCCAGGGCGTGACCCTGGGGTCCCGGGATGGAGTCCTGCTTCGGGCTCCCTGCATGGAGCCTGCTTCTCCCTCTGCCCGTGTCTCTGCCTCTCTCTCTCTCTCTGTGCCTCTCATGAATAAATAAAACCCTTTTAAAAAATGCCCCCCAAAAGTATGAGTAAATCATGTGATAATCACATCATCTCCCCCTTCTCACCACCTCTAACCCCCGACCTGGCCCCAAACAGATGCATTTTTATATTGAACATGTTCCCCAGCACACAGATGTGAAAAGGCAATAAAAAAGAATAAAGGAATGGAGGGGGAGAGAAATAAGAGAGAGAGAGAGAGAAGTTGGAGGAGTAAGGAAGGGAAAAAGAAAGGGAGGGTCTAGGGAGAGGAGGAGGGAAGATGGGACAAACTTGGAAAGATCCGAAGTAGGAAGCAAGGTGCTCATCTGGAAAGACAGAGGAACACGCACCTGGTTTTGAATCCTAGCCAGTCTTGTGGCTCACAGTGCCTCAGTTTCTCATCCCTAAATTAAGGAATATGCTCTCAATAAATTCAAGGAGAAAGTGGTAGCAGTTAGACAAAGAGAAACTATATTTGTACAAATGGTGGCCCGGAATAAGAAAAGAGAGCAAATAGGACAGAGAAAGAAAGAAAGCAGGGAGAGAGCGAGGCAGGGCAGGAGGAGAGTGTAATACAAGAAAATGCTTGAGAAATAAAGGAACCGATTGAAAGCACACGCTGGACACCAGATATAAATGTGATATATAACAACAAACATGAAGTGAGTAGACTTCCTCGATAAAGAACAATCCTTTGGGCATCCGGCCAGGAGAAAGAGAGACATTTATCTTGAAGGGAAAGACATCAGCTAACCTTGGGCTGCTCCCCAGCAACGTTCAACACTGAGACGTGGCAGGAGGAGTCAAGCCCTCAAAGAAACTCAAGAGACAAATAAAAACCCTGAGCAAAATGAGAGCGGGGACCCCTGGCTGCATTTGCAGGAGGAACGGGAGGGAGTTAGGGAGTTAGGGGCACCGGGAGAACTCGCCAGAACAGAAGGGAAGCGCCTGTCCCGCAACAGGTAGAAAGACAGGAGGCGAGTGCCTGACTGCCTCACCTCTCACGGCTCGGGCAAAAACATAAAATTTAAATCTGGTAAAGGAGAAAGGAAAAGAAACGTAAGCATATTAAACAGCATAAAGGTAAATAGAGAATAGCTAAAAATATATAGTATAATCAACTAAAATAAGGTGTAGAAGGAAGGAGCGCAGGAAGGGGAATGACAGTTACTTCTTGGTGAGTCTTGGGGGCAGAAATAGATACTGCCTAAAGAAACATCATTAACTAAATATATCTATGAAGCTATAGTTACAAAGGTTGTTACTAAAAGAGTTACACCATAAAAGATAGGAGCTTTGCAAATAAGAGGGAAAAGCATACAGTTAAACCAAGACCATCTAATAAGAAATTAAGAAATAAAAGAATAACATAAAATATGATCACAGAATTAAGATTAACCACATCTATTTTATAAGTAAGCATATTTGCAGTATATTAAGAAACCCAAACAAAAAGATCCCCAGACTGGCTCCCAGAGGGGAAAAAACAAAAAATGGTACGCTCTTACATTATTTAAGAAGCACCTAAAATAAAGTGACTCAGAAAAATTGAAAATAAAAGATTGGGCAAAGACCTACCAGGTGAGACCCAATCAAATGTTGTAATTCTGGATTTTTAAAAAGATTTTATTTATTTATTTCAGAGAAAGAGAGAGCATGCACACGAGTAGAGGGAGGGACAGATGGAGAGGGAGAAGCAGCCCCCCCCCCCAGCAGGGAGCCTGATGTGGGACTCGATCCCAGGACCCTGAGGTCATGACCTGAGCCAAAGACAGATGCTTAACCGACTGAGCCACCCAGGCACCCCTAAGCCTTGGAATTCTGATCTAAATTTCAGATACATTTAATTCAAAGCAATTTGCTTCCAATAAGAGAAAGCTACTCTAAAACTGAGGAGACTATGATCCACACGAGCATCTAACAGTTATAAATATGGCATCACCGTTTGTACAGCAAAACCTGTATGACGTACAAAGTATAAGAAATACAGGAGTCTTGAAATTTATCTCTTTTGGCAGAAGGATGATCACATGGACAAAAAATAAGAATAAAATCACAAGACTCTTATAACTGACTTATAAATGTAATTCCATATCTTAAAAGATGCAAGTTCTTTCCATATCCATGGAATATTCTGATCATTAATTAAACAGGAAATAAAGCTTCCATCAGAAGTGAAATAAAAAATAACTTCTGCTCACAATGCAATAAAAATTAAAATCTACAACAAAACCGGAAGATGAAGGAACCCTACCATCTGAAAATTTTTAAGCCTTCAAAATAAACTTTGTGTCAAAAATAAAATTAAGACCAAGAATACAGAATATGCACAAAATAGCAAAAATGGAATGCTGTAGATCAGAAACTCTGGGATACAGCTGTGATGGGCTCAGAGGAAATTTCACAGATTACACTACTTATATTAATAAATAAGAGACAAAGAGTCTGTTTTTCAAGTCAAGAAATCTAAGGCCATTATATGAGATTAAACCCTTAGCTCACCAAAATAAAGAGGAAAAAATAATCAAGAATATAGAAATAACCATGCATTTTTTCAGGGACTATGTGAATCATAAAAAAATACTGTGCTCCAAAATATTATAATAAATGCAAAAACCTAAATGAATGGATGACGTTTATTTCATACGTTACCAATGACCACAAATGACACCGCAGAGTGTTTCCAAAGAAAAGCCCCTCCCATAACGCACCATCGGTTTCACACTCGAGAATTCTGCAAATCCTTAAAGGAACGGATCGTTTCAATGCTATTTACAATGCAGATAGAAAATGAGGGGCCGCTTTTGATTCCTTCTAAGAAGCCGGCATGACATCGACACCGACATCTGAACGAGGCAACACATCTACACAAAAGGAAACCACAGACGACGTTCACTTACGTTCTTAGTGCAAAAAATCTCAAATATGCACCAGCTCAATTATGCAGCACAATGGAGCTCGCAACAAGTGCGCAAGGAGCGCTCAACATCATCAAATATGTCAATATGATTCTTCATATTAGTAAGTAAAAGAGAAACTTTATGTTGTCTATCAATGCTGAGAAAGAATGGGACAAAATTTAGTAAAATCTCAAATTCATCCGTGTTTTAAAATTTTCTAAGACATTTGATAAAATAGAAAAATATGGAGATATCACCAATATCACGATAATGAGTAAGATAAGGAGCATTTACGGAGTGCGCTTCGGGTGCCTGCTGTGCTGTCAGTGGACGTGTGCACCTACTCAGAATTGTTCTTTTTCCCTTCTTCTTCTAAAGTCATGGTTAAGCGAGGCAATGGCAGGGGCAATGAATCAAGGCGGGGGCAGCGGGTAGAGCGATGCTGCGGGACTCTTGATTTATGCTGAAAGTTGAAGGAATCATCTAGATGCCAAACTAACAGAGGAAGCAGCCTCCAAAGTCCACCGTCCAGGATTCTTTCAGCCGTCGTGACAGGACACCTGAGGGACTGTGTGTAAAGCACTCTGCTTTATCTAATAACTGGCGTGTGACACGTCGGAGAGCAGACACATTCATTCAGTGTGCAAATATTTATCGGGTGCCTGCTGGGTGCCAGATGCTCTTCCAGGGGTTAGAGATAAACCAGTACCGATAAATTACCTTCATGCAGCTCACTTTCTGGTCCTGCACCGAAAAGCAGGAGGAACTTAGCAACATAAAGTCTCTTTATTGGTGGTAAACACGCCCCAGATCTCAGGTACTGAGTAAAATAACAACAAAAACGTGGGCCTTTCCTGTGAGGAGCCCACAGTGTCCACAAAGTCGTGAAGGTGGTCTGGGAACCAGCAACCTGCAACCACCTCAGCCACGTTCCATGTCCTTGGGAGGTCATCAAGCGAAAATGTGAGAGGAACACGTCCTTAGAGGCTAAAGAGCTTGGGATACGCTCATCTACACAGCACGTTCACTTTAATAGTGGGGGGGGGGGAGAATGACTTTTAAAAAAAAACATAAAATCTATTTTCCGTTCACCTTGAAAATGTGAATTGAAACTCAAGAGCCAAGAAACACATAAGAACAATATATTATGACCTTGAGAAAAAAAATAGGTGGCATTGCCTCCAAAAAGCATCTATGGTGTGGAAAGTACTTTCCAGTGTCCAAGTTCTTCACGTTCATTATGACCTCATGGTACAAGGACACCCTCAGGGTGTTCAGCAACCAGGATGTTGCCTGATTTTTAGAGGGATTTTTTTTTTTCCATCTTCCTGGAAAATCACTTTAATAATACAAAGATTTTAAAAGGCAAAACAGAGCCACCCTACGGTTTCCACATGACTCACTGCCAAAAAGTTAGAAGACAGCCCTGTGATCATTTTAAAGAGGAAAAACAGCAGATTCTATCTTAGTCTCACAGTATCAATTCGGGTCAAAATGACTAAAAACCTCACTGGGAGGAGTTGGCATCACTATTTCCAAAACCAAAATAATTATCAACAAGTATTTACACCTGGGGGGAAATTCTTAAACTGTGCTCTATCTAGTTCACAAAGACAAGCGATTCCTACGGTGAGATTGTAGGAGGCAAAAGCGTCCAAGAACAGGCAATCCCAGCACAGTTTTCTGCATGATCCAGGGCGCGCCTATGTAATCGTCTCCTCCAGCCGAGCTCGCCGCCCTTGTGACAATAATGACGTCAAAATTAATTCTGCTCTAGGACCATTGGGACAGATTTCAAAAATCCCTCCTCCAAACTCAACAGTGTCTTCAGCCAGGCAGACGGCTCACAGAGGACCAGATAACAAAACACACTGTGGGGTGTGCCAGGTGGCCTGGTGGTGGCCTGGGGTTCAGGCAGCCTCGAGCCCTGGAGGCCAGGGTTTCGGCGGAGGCCGGTGCGCTGTGCCATCCGGTGAACCCAGGGAGGTCCACCATCATCGCTTCCGGGACCCCGACTTCCCTCCTTTGTTAGCACCGCTCGAAGGGAGAGCAGGGCTTACCCCCTGTGCAGGTTACCTAGTAACGCGTACAGGCAAGGCCGTCAGACCTCCAGAGGGGGAGGCAGGGGCGCCGGGGGGCGCAGTCGTTAGGCGTCCAACTCTCGGTTGAGGCTCAGGTCACAATCTCACGGTTGCAAGACTGAGCCCCAAGCAGTCGGGCTCTGCACTGGGCTGGAAGCCGTTGAGACCCCCCTCTCTCCTCGTCCTCTGCCCTTCTCCTGTCTGCCCCCCACCCCAGCTCACGCTCTCTCCCCCTCTCTAAAAAACAAGTGGAGACATCCTATGCCTCTCTGTCTTCTTTCTCCTTTCTGTGTTCCTCAACTGCCTTACCTGTCCGTGGATCTTCATTCTAACCAAGCTCACCTCGCTTATCCCTTTGTTCCGTCTCTGAGTCCTACGTGAAGACCCTACCGAGGTGGAGGCAGGCAGGGAGGTAGGAGCCGGGTGGGAGAGGGTGGCTGATGGGGAGACATGTCTTGACCTGCCTCTGCTTCTACTGCCCGGTTATTCTCTGTCCTTCCAACAACCCTACATCCGCCCTACTGGGTCAAGGCAATGCCACTGCTCTGTACCGTCTCGCCATCTTCCAGGAGCAGGCTCAGTGGGCCACTAGATGTCAACAATCCCCTCTAGGGTGATCTCTCAAACGGCTCAGCTCATCTACAAGAACGTGCCCATGGAAGAGAACTGTCCTACCCAACCAAGAGCTGGGCCCAGTTAGTGTTCCAAGGAACACAGGCTTTTTTCCTCAACTATAATTTAATCTTTTCCCCTAAACCAGAGAGACTAATAACAGAGCAAGGTCAAAGACAGGGAGGTGGGCATTTGGGAGAATTTTGTTCAGATCTAGGGGAATAAGAGCAAGGGGTGGGAGGTGCAGTCATAATCCTCAGGCCTTGGTTTGGGTAAGCACCCCTTTCACTAAAAAAAAGAGGTGACTTAAACATCTTGATAGCAAAATCTCTTTAAAATACCAGTAGGCTGGGATCCTTGGGTGGCTCAGCGGTTTGGCGCTTGCCTTTGGCCCAGAGCATGATCCTGGAGTCCCAGGATCGAGTCCCATGTCGGGCTCCCTGCATGGAGCCTGCTTCTCCCTCCTCCTGTGTCTCCACCTCTCTCTCTCTCTCTATGTCTATCACAAATAAATAAATATAAAATAAAAATAATAAAAATAAAATAAAATAGGCTTTAGGTAGTTTTATTTAAATGGAAGGCAGTAGCTTCACGGATGCATGACTCCCCCCAGCTCAGCAAGGAAGGCTGATCCCTCTCCTTTAGCTGAAACAATGGGCTTGAATTGAAACAAACTGAAATTCCTGGTTCTTGATCCCTGAATAACTAAGTCCTCCTTAGGCCTCAATGGACCCATGTGCAAAATGGGACCGATGATAAAATAAAATTAACACCTCGGCTGCTGCTGCTGCTTCTTTTTCTTCTTCGTAAGGGATTAATGAACTAACGCATATGAAAGGACTTAATCCATGGAAAAACAAGAAGCAGATGTTTGTTACTATTTCTCAGAGAAACTCAGAATGAACACCGTAAAATGAGTTTAGTAAATACAGAAGCTGAGAACATGTTCTCGAATACTCTCTGAATATCCGTTAAAGTGACTGTGGTCTTTCAAGCAGAATTTATCAAATTGCACCGGAATGCCCAGGTCACACACTCTCTCCCAGCGTCCCACCCCCCTCCATGTACCAGCAGCAGTGGTCCCCGCCCTGACTGCCACAGAGTGCTTCCCGACAGCATCACCCCACACACTCCCTGTTTCCTCCTTCATTCTCTCATTAACTGTGAACCACTGACCTTCTCTCCTCTTCATCCTCTAATCCTACCTCTTGTCTTTTCATCAGCCTGTTTGATTGACTTGGGGGTTTTAGCTTTTAGTTAAAGCGTCCGTTTTGATTCTTAATCAAAGCAACATATTGCAATCTGTTTATCGAGCACACAGAGGAATGCTCACATGAGTCACATGGCTCCACATCCAGTGAAATTACATCCTAGTTTAATAGCAGAGCGAGGCATTCACAGTGCCAGAGTAAGCATATCACTTAGCAATGCCAAACACTGAGATTCAGAAATGCTTTTCAGGGCGTTATTTGAATTTTTAGGCTATTAGGCAAACATTTACATTAAGTGGGAACATGATAGCTGCCTAACTTTTTCAATCTTAATCTAGATTTTAAATGCCATGTGCACACAGCAGAAAACCTGCAAAATGAAGAGTGACAGCTGACAGAAATGAGAAAAAAAAAAAAAAAAAGATGGCATGTAGAACTTGTGAGAAAATCACTAGACAAAACCTTCCCACTAAAGTGTTAGAATTGAGATGCTCTTATATGTTGCAAGTTAACAGAAGAGAAAGGAATATGTTCAGTTTAAAAAGTTCACGATCTTCCACCCTTTGAGTGTGGGCTGTACCGACTGACTGGTTTTCAAAAAGTTTATCGTGGAGGGGCAGAGAGGGCAGAGTGACTTTCGGTGAGAAACCTGACAAACATGACCGCAAGCCAACCAGTCAAGGTCACCATCCACACGGACCCCATTGACAGCACATACCCCTGATATGATGGGATGATGGTAGCGCTTCATCTAGATGGACTTCCCCTCAAAAAAAACCACAATCTCGGTCCACCCTACAGAAGAACAGCAGGCAAACCCAAATGGAGGGACATATTAGAAGATACCTGACCAATAATCCACCAATTCAAGGTCATCAGAAACAGGGGAAGTCGGGGAAACCGTCACAGCCAAGAGGAGCCTAAGGACACCACAACTAAATATAATATGGGACCCTGGAGAGGTTCTTGGAACCGAAAAAGAGTATTAAGGGAAAACTAGTGGAATTTTAGTAAAACGTGAAGCTTAGTCAATACTCAGGTGCCAACATTTCTTTCTGTTATAACAGGTATACTGTGGTAAATACGAGATGTTAACAAGGGAAGCTGGATGTGGGGTGTACAAGAACTCTCTGCACTACCTCTGCAACTCTTCTGGAAACATAAAGCTATTCTAAGATTAAAAATCTATCAAAATTTCAAAGATCACCAACACTGGAAAAACTAAAATAGTTGCTTTCTTTTTTTTTTTTAATTTATTTTTAAGCAACCTCTATATCCAGCATGGGGCTCAAAATTACAACCCTAAGATTGAGAGTCCCATTCTCTACTGATTATGCCAACCAGGTGTCCCAAACAATCAGAAGCATTTTGTAGGGCTGGAATAAATAACAGGTAAATTATGTCCTGCTGTTGTTTTGTTTCTGTATCCTCAAATTCCAGATCAGGCCTCATTTTCTTCTTCTCGTCTTCGTTTGCACCCTGGTGCGAGGCGGCATCTTCTGCTGCCACCAGACAGGCCTCCGTCTGTATCTAGCCAGCTGTCACTCACAGGACCCTAAACTCAGTCCCTTTCCTGATTCCCTCACTTTGACCTTCCCTCTCTTCCCCAGGTAAGAGCTGATGTTAATGTATCAACAGCTCTGAAGTCAGATCTACGATGCTACCTGGAATAATGTTTAAAGGCAAAGAAGTGAATTGAATGTGGAAAGGCCCATAAATTTGGGGAACAAAGCAAGATTCTCTGGATTTTTTTTTTCATCATGCCCAGGGAATGTTAAAGAGCTCACTCTTCACCAAGACATCTGGTTGGAATTTATGAACTAAATCTCAGTATCCTTGCCAGACTTTAAATGGAAGTGCCAACGAAAAGGCTTTTGTTTCGTAGGTATCCACTTTCAGTCCAGCAGTACTTGCTGTAGACAGAACTGTGTCCCCCACAAAAGTCATCGTTCAAGCCCCCATCACCAGTGAGGCTATACTTGGAAATAAGAGCTTTAGGAGGTATTAAGGGGAAAGGCCACAAAGATAGGGCCCTAAGCTGAAAGAAATGTAACCATATAAGACGACAGTCCTCCATGGAGAACATGGGAAGAAGGGGACCTTCTGCAAGCCAGAAAGGGAGCCACACCAGAAACAGAGTCAGCCGGCACCTTGACCCTACATTTCCCAGCCTCCAGGACTGTGAGAAATACATGCCTGTTGGTGAAACCCCCCAGTCCGTGTGTTTAGCTACAGCAGCCCAAATGACTAATATAGTTCTTTATCAAAGAAAAAGTGGTTTTAGAATACAGCACCAAACACAGTTATGCCATATAAAATGATATGTGGGTTGAAAAGGTCAGTTTGTCAATATTGATAGAAATATATTTGGGAGGAAAATATAAAAAGTGTCTATTATTCCCCTTTCCAGAAGATGCCTTTAACCAGATAAATGCAGAAAGATGTTTTTCTTCTTCAAGAATGTCAGTGGTGCTACTTTTCACAGACTCACTATCTCTACATTTCAATATTCATGCGTTACATGACCCCCAGATGGATGCCCTAGTAATAAGTGTCCTTCCACTTCTACACAAGATTTGTCCGTATTTGTCCAAGGGAAATAATTATATATGACTTTACCTTTTTTTATGCCGTGGGTCTTTAAGAGGGCTCTGTGTGGAAGCATTTTGAGTCTCTTCTACCTAAATTCAATGAACATTCTTCCAAATTTCATAAATGTGGCCATCTTTCAAGAACAGCAGAAGATTGCTTGAGTTTGTCAATAATCAAAAGAATTGGAACATAAGGTCAACCTCCTCAATCATGAGCAGGTGATGATGTTAATCTCAAGACTTGGTTTGTTTCTATCTTCTCAAAATAAAAGGCCAGGCAGTGTTCCCATGGCCTCTCACAGTGGCTTTCTTCATATTTACCAAATCATTCTAACTCACAGAAGATGAGGCCTGCTACACATGAGTTAAGATCACAAATTAAAAAAAAAAAAAAAAAAGGTACAGTTAAGCAAAACCTTTAATTTGCTAACAGTGTTCTATTTTTTCTCTTTAGCTCTGATGGTTGAAATAGTTTCACAAAGAATATTCATGCTGAGAGAGAAAGACGCCAACTCAGAACTGGAGAATGTCCTCGGGTTCACTACCACTTAGAGAAGAGAGAAAAGACCCCTGGACCTCAGGAGCCAGGACTTCGGGGCTCAGTCCACCAGCTTTATGACTGTGGGGGTTTGGAGTGTGTGATGACTAAGGTACCTACAGCTCTAACAACTAAAAATCTCAAACTAATCCAAAGTTCTGATTTGAAAGACTGTGAGAAGCAGAGAAATTCTTCAGGGTGGGCTGTTTCCAAGTTTTTAAGTTGGTGGCACAGGAGCTAAACTGGGGGATCATCAATAACCTCAATGTAGGCCTTCGGGTCTAACAGTTTAAAAGCAGGCCGGCCTGTGCAGAAATACAGGCTTAGCACCCCTATGCTATAAGCAGTACAACTCTTGCCTTCCATCATATAGTACTCTGGAGGAGACTAGATAACTGGAAAGTCTAGCTTAGCTATTCCGTGCTAAAAATCTTAAAAACAGAAACAAAAACAAACAAACAAACAGGGATCCCTGGGTGGCGCAGCAGTTTAGCGCCTGCCTTTGGCCCAGGGCGCGATCCTGGAGACCCGGGATCGAGTCCCACATTGGGCTCCCGGTGCATGGAGCCTGCTTCTCCCTCTGCCTGTGTCTCTGCCTCTCTCTCTCTCTCTCTCTGTGTGACTATCATAAATAAATAAAAATTAAAAAAAAAAACAAAAAACCAACCAAACAAACAAAAAAACCCCCACCATATGTAGAGACAGACAGACAGACACAAAAACAGAGACAAAGAGCAGATGCTTTGTTCAAGTGTACGGGAGCGCAAATCCTGGAAGTATCTCAATAGTCCTTCCATCAATTTTCTCAAAGGAAGCAACATTTCAAAGAACCCCCCTTTCATTTGATACTGTGGTAGATGCCATGTTTGAGGGAACTGCGTGTAAAGTAGGGCACAGCCACAAAAGAACAGGTTTTCACTGGTCAATCAAGAGGGACTTTCGAGAACACCTTGAATCAGTACTTAGTCTTTCTCTGCCTTCCACCATAAAGCCCTTCGTTTAGAAACACTGCTAGTGACAGCTGACATTTATGGAGTCCTACTGCATGCACCCCTCTGCTAAATGCATTACATGCACAGTCTCATCTAATCCTCCAAAACCCTACGACACAGTTACTGCTATTATTATCCCCTTTTGACAATCGAGAAAACTAGGGCACCATGATGTTAAAAAGCAGGCCCAAAGTTACAAAAACAATTAAGAGACTCAAAACCCAACCCTTGGGCTTATTAAACCATGCCCTTGCCTTACATCATGCTTCTTGGAAGAAACAGGAGACCCTGGTTCTAGGCAGGGCTCAGCCACTGTCTCTGGGAGCTTGGCTCCCTCATCTCCTCTTTCAGTAAAGAGGGCTGGTCCAGAAGGTCTTTAACATGTATGTTAAATGACCATGAATAGCCCCTCCCCCAACCCAAGAGGAGCCCATCCTAGATGGCGGAGTCCACAGGATCTATTTTTGCTAACTAAATATTGTGTGGCACACGCAGCAATTCTGAACACTCTGCATGTGGGTTTGCAGTTAGTCATTTGGGTTCACTAAGTCCTGAGTATGATATTCATTCAACAACCACATGTGAATGGATGGAATAAGCTACAGAACCCAAGGAGGGACAATTGGTTCATAGTTTATACAACCGTATACCCTAGGAAACATCTACACCACCTGCAAGGCCATGTAGTACACTGTTGGCCATGAGCAAACTCCTATAAAGTGAGTCATTTCTTCATCTTCTGCCCCTGTTTTATATTGCACATTTTAGGGAATATTAAGGAAAAACTGGGGGAAAGGTGCAATCAACAGCAGATCCCGTAAAGAATCAGAACATGAAGTAAGTGCACTGTTAGGAAACAGAAGGCATGAACCTACTTTCTGTTGAGAGAAAACCCACTTGTAGGATATATATATATATATATACACACACACATTTAAATGATATATATATATATATATGTATATATATATATATATATATAAAATAAAATACAAAATACAAAAACATTCATCCTACAAGGTTTGTGTGAAGCAGTGAGGCAGACACTAGGAATCACCTGTAAGTTATAGCTCCCAGCCTGGAGGAGCTTATAGCGTACTGGAGAATAAAAGCACATAAATCACAATCCAGTGTGGAAAACCCATCTCTAAAGGTCCTGTGAGAGTAGTAAAAATGGGTACTTCAGTGTGGTGAACAGGAGTAGACAGTGAGGGTTGCATGAGGGAGGTTTCTAGAAGAAGCGGGCATGTGGCTGTTACTCTTACCTATGATGCGGCTCCTGCCTCCCCAGACTCTGCTAAATGAATCAGCTCAAGTGCTTCCCGCTGTGTGAACCCCTCTTTGATCTCCTGGATCTTTCCCTTCTCTGAAAACCTGTGACCTTGAGTCACTGTAAATATCTTCCCTTACTCTCCGACAGCTTCTTTTTTGCACGTATCTTGCCAGCAGGATTTTAATTACCAATGTCCATATTTTAGCATTTTTTTCTCGCTATCTCTGTACTTTCGCAGATGCGCTGGGATACATAGATAGAGGTCTACCTATCTCTTCTACTACGAAGTGGGATTAGAACACACACATGCTCTGTAACCTGCTCTTTGTCCTCAACAACGAGTTGAGGAAATGTTTCGAGTCAACACATTTCGTTGGCTTCACGGTACTCACTGCATAACCATTCACCAGTCCTTACGGATGAGCATTTAGGTCTTTTTCACTATTTCTCTGCCACAAACAAGGCTGAAACCAATATCCTCATACATACATCACTTCAGACTTGTGTAATTATATCCTTAGAGTAAACCTCTTGGGGTGTGATTGCCAAGACAAAGAGCTGAACATATTTCATTTTATATTCAGGTAAACATTTTCTAGACCACTCTCTGAAAACACAGTATCAATTTATAGGCCCCAAATCTTCTTCCCGGAACCACTCCCCCACCATACCCCGGTCTTTGAGACTGATTCACTATTTTGTCTCCTAGAAGGACAAAAAACCGGCAGCCTACAGTCTTGCATCTTTGCCTTAAGAGCCTGTGTGTGTGTGTGTATGAGAGAGAGGGAGAGGGATGGAAGCTTTCGAAAGCCAATGTCAATTAGAATTCTTCCTTCCGTGTCTCGTTATTGCCACAAGTAAACGTTTCATACCTCATTCTTAACATTGCCAATAAAACATGGAGAGACACCTAATCTCCCCACTAACCAAAGGAGTGTAAATAAAATAATAGTGACTTCTTTGGGGGTTTGTTGTTGTTGTTGTCATTTTGGGGTGAAGGCAAAGGGCGGTCCTCTTCGCTGATGCTGGCTGTGAGAAAAAGAAAGGCACCTATGCCCGTGTTCTGGCTCTCCTTCCTCAGTGTATTAGTTAGCACTTCCAGAACAAACTCAGAGACCAGGGTGCCAGCCATGTTCCCAATATGTGAGTCACAGAGCACGAAGAGGTTTTCAGTTGAGTTTTATATTTTTATTTCTATTTCGCTTGCGGTTCTATTATACACAAATGTCCTTTACCAAATGCATCTTGTATTTATTTATTTATTTTCTTTTTAAAATATGTATATTTTTTTATTGGAGCTCGATTTGCCAACATATAACACCCAGTGCTCATCCCGTCAAGTGCCCCCCTCAGTGCCCGTCACCGAGTCACCCCATCCCCCCGCCCACCTCCCCTTCCACCACCCCTAGTTCGTTTCCCAGAGTTAGGAGTCTCTCATGGTTTGGCTCCCTCTCTGATTTTTCCCGCTCATTTTCTCTCCTTTCCCCTATAATCCCTTTTACTATTTTTCATATTCCCCATATGAGTGAAACCATATAATGATCGTCCTATTAAGGTAAATACATAGTAATTAATATGTTTATGATGAGTGCGATGCAAACCAGACAGTCTCCACCTGCCTACCTATCTATCTAACATCTCTACCTGGAGACGAGAGAGGTATGAGGCCACGAGATGAGACTATCTACAAACAGCTCTCACGGTAACATCGGGGATCCATTTCTTACCCTCCGCAGAGACACAAATGGGGCTCAAGAAGTTTCATCACCCCCCTCCCAAAGCTGGTGAAATAAAGTGCCCCCTGTTGAAGCCAATGGCCGGAACTGGCATTGTTTCTAAATCCTGCTTCCTCTACTTGGCAAAGAGTGAGTCTGTTAAAATATTAAGATCCAGTAAGTGGTATCATGCTTTCCCCTGCCACCTGCAGCTGGTTACGCGATCTTTGAACTAAATGCACCTCTCAGCTTATTACGATGATCAAGCAGCAACCATGTCACTCGGGCCACACAGAGCATAAGTTCTGTTAGCACAGCATGATAATGTAGACTGGATAAAATAAATATTATGACACTAAATGCACACATTTTACAAGCAGTCAATCATTCACTTATTTTCCTTTCTAAATGTATTGTTCAATGTTACTATACACACGCTGGGCGCTATGGAGAATGGAATACTAAGGAGCCAGCCCTGCCCCCGAGTGCCAAGGTAAACATGCGTGCACAATCACAGAAGCACAGAATAGATAAAGCGCTGCGGCAGTCGCAAGGTGGAGAGGATGACACACATGCTGGAGTGTTCAAAGATGACTTGGTAGACAAGAGTCCTTTAGATTAGACTTGGAGAGCAAGAGGAGCTTCTCCATGTAGAAAACAGAGAAGGGACATTTCTAGATGAGAAAGGAGTGTCTTCAGCTCAGGAACTAAGACGGGACTCCTGGTTTGTGCTGGAAAAACAAGGATAACTCCTTGGCAGGAGCACGGAAGTGATCAGAAGCAAGGAAGTAGGCTCACGTTTGGCAGCTTGGTTGCGGCTAGCTCGGATAAGAAGTGACCACCATGCTGGGAGCATGAACGTCACTCTGCTGGTGACCGGGAGCTGCCAGAGAGGCTCCTAAGAAGCATGCTCAGAGTTGTGTAGGAGGGTGCAGAAAAGGTGAAAGTCTAAGTGTTTTAGCAAAGATCATACACAAAATTATTTTTTTTAAGATTTTACTTATTTATCCATGAGAGACACAGAGAGAGAGAGAGAGGCAGAGACACAGGCAGAGGGAGAAGCAGGCTCCATGCAGGGAGCCCGACGTGGGACTCGATCCCGGGTCTCCAGGATCACGCCCTGGGCCAAAGGCAGGCACTAAACCGCTGAGCCACCCAGGGATCCCCCCATACACGAAATTAAGTGTGGTTCTCTTTATACTTCAAGACTCTTGATTCAACAAATTGAGTATTAATTGATGGATGTACAATTGACAGAATTGGTGGTGGCAGCAACTGCTAGTTGATGCTCGGTACCTACTCATTCCTTTCTTGTTAAAAAACATTCCCAAAATTCAGTTGGTCACAGGCTGGCCAGAATGAAAACTACATAGTCTTTAGCTTGCCCTGATGCTAAATGGCCTCTAGATAGACATTTTTAGACATTTCTAGAGGGATGTGCTTTCCTTTCTTTTGCCTTCTTCCTGGCTGGCATATGGATGTGATGTCTGGAGGTGAAGCAGCCATTCTGGGCAAGGAGATGAACCTGGGAATGGAGGTCACATATTTCAGGACAATAAGAGAGGGAAGAGCCTGAACTCTGACACATGGAACCCCTTCACAGCTCAGGAGCATCATCTCTGACACTTCTATGAAGAAAAGAAACTCCTATCTCTTCTGAGTTCCAGATAGTCTGGGTATCCACCACCGGCATCTAAAGCAAACCTTATCTGACATGGTTAGGAAGTAACGCAAGGAGCTTTCTGTAGCTCCATGTCCAGCAAATCTCTTAGTTTCACCTTACATGGGAGCTCAAAGAATTCTGTAGGGGCTGGGGCAAGCCCTAATGGACCATCTAATCAAACCTGAGAAACTACATCCAACAACCGGAGAAAACATATTCTTTTCCAGCACAAATGACACAATTGTAAAAATTAACCACACACTTGGCCGAAATTCAAGTCTCAGCAAATGCTGAAAGGATGAATTCATAACTTCTCTATATTTTCTAGTCACAAGGCAATTAAGCTAGAAATCAGAAACACAAGGACAATCCTGATATACAGTTTAAAAATCAATGGCATGACGATCTGTTAATTTCTATTTCCCCATTGGATTGTAAGCTACATAACAGAAATTGACAGATCAAGGTGACCAAAAAAGAGGGGAAAGTTTTTTAATGATACATCATATAAATTTTTAAAGTTAATAAGCTTGACTTAAAATGAAAACAAAGGATATGAACATATAATTCCCAAGCACAGAGAACTACCAATGGTCAGTAAGCATAGAAAGCGAAGCCCAACCTTACTAGTAATCAGAGAAATGCAAATCAAAGTAACAAGGTTTCACTTTTATGCAACATTAATCATTAATTTCTTAATAATTAATACTTGGTAATTTCCCATGTTGGTCAGAATAGGGAAATGGCCCCTGTCCTACAATGCTGATGGAAGGTCATACTCACAGGGTGCTGACAGTGGGCAATTTGGAAGTATTTTTCAAAACTGTAATGGTGCACACTCCATAACCCAACACGTCCGCAGCTGACCCCACTCTACAGTAATACACCCAATGCGTGTACAGGGTTCACTGTAGTGTGTTTACCCCAGTGAAAGTTTATCAACTACCTAAATGTCCCTCCACAGGAAAACTGTTACATAAATTGTTGGATTCATTGTGAAGAATATACGCATCGGTTAAAAAAAATAATAGAGGGTCACATGTCAAGTGAAAGAAACCACAGAACAAGGCAGGCAGTAGGGAAAGAGAAATACTATAGATACACAGAATTCATGTATACATGTACATGCATTCTTCAGAAAGTCTTAGAAGGTGATGGACAGTCTTAACAGGGATCACCCGGATTGTGCTAATGAACGGGGAGTGGGCCCAGGGAGGTAGATAAAAGGAGGGATTACCCACTTTTCATTCCACTGGTTTCTTTCCTATCTGAATCATTTAAAATCTAACATACATTTTAACAATATTGCATTTTCCTGAATTATTTGTGTGATTCAAAGCAGTCTAGTAAATCCTTAGACTTACCCCGAATCCCATAGTGATGTGGGGCGGCTCATGGACCAGTAGTGTTTGGGCTCCTTCACTGACGGGGAGGCATCCCTCCCTTTATCCCAAACTGATTCAAATGTAATCCTGTAGATCTTGGCACAACTTAAGCTGAGGCACCTCAGAGTAAGACACATTTTTCTAGACCGCTCATTCTTGGGGCAGTTTGAGGAGGAAACGGGCCAATGCCTCTTGAGCACCTTGCAAGGGGCCTGGCGCCCGAGTGCGCACCAAGTGGCAGCTCCTATCTCTGTGAGGATGCGCCGAAGCAGCCGCTGTGACACACCTGGTGTGACACACCTGATAGTCACCGTGCCCCCTCCCAGGTCATCGGCGGCTCGGCCGTGGGCACCGCCAGCAGGTGCGTCCGGCCGAGTGCCCCGACTTCTCCTTGGCCTCCTGCTCCGCCAGGCCCCCAGCCATCCTGGAGCGTGGTCCAGGATCTCCCTCCCGTCCTGGAAATGACACGCTGCGATTCGCTCAAAGTAAACGCGCGTCTCATCCACGACGTCACTTCCACGGCTGTTTACTGTGCAGTCAAGTCCGCTTGAAGCCGTATCTGGACGTCACTAGACTGGATGCCACTAGAGCAACAGAGTCGCTGCACTGAGGGCTCAACGGATTTGCTACACGAAAGTCACAAAGACAACAACCGTGTGCCCTCATCACGGGATAGGCCCTTTGCTGGCCCCGCTAGGTTCAGACCAGACTTCTGGAAGAGACTCCACTACCAGACTGACAGCGCGGGAGTGAGCCCTCTCCTGTCTGAAGTGCTAGAAACACCCAGACCCCTGCTTGGTAAGGAGCGCCGCGTTTCTTTTCGCATCACACGACTGTACCCGTGTATAGTTGGCGCCTTGTCTCCAAGTGACAAACGAAAATGCCTTAAACCACAGCCAATGTTCTCTTAGTCCTTCGTGGGACTAGTGATCTTCCGCGAGCGTGGAGCTGCTGGGAAATGGTTTCAATACAGAACACGCGGCGCAGAGACAGTCTCCGTGTAAGCATTTCTCTCCTTACGCTCAAGGAAACCTTATTCTATCTTGTTGAAAACTGGCCCAATTTTGTACCAACCTTTTGCTGTACTAGTGCCATAAAAATTTAAAATGCTCAGCATCTGCTCAAGGTTTAACTGCTAAAAACCTGTTATTGACCATGTATCAAAATCTGATGAAGAATATTTTTCAAGCCACCCAAACTAAAATATACACTAGCTACCAAGACGTTCAGCTGCAAATTAACGACACTAATGTATACGATTATTATCATATTTAGCCTTTCTTTTAAGTATTCTCTGGAATTTATTTTGGCCTACAAACGTATTTCAATTTTTGATAAGGCCAAAGTACTATATGTGCAGTTCTATGTCAAACATACTGTTTTTATTTTATGTATTTATTTGTTTGCTTCTATTCACCCACACTTTGACCCTATTTAAAATACATTTAATGAAGGTTATGGCCGCATCATCATCCAACGGCAGCTTCATATCCCTACAGTCCTCAGTCCCACCGAAGACTCTTGGAAACGACAGTGGAAGTGGTTTTCCCTGACCAAACGTAACATTCCTTGTACCTTTTGCCTTGTACACTCTCCTGTACTATTTAATAAAAGAGTTACTTAGGGAGGCAGGGACAGCGTACAAACCAAGGTCTTGGAGTCTCTATGCGTCCTTTACTTTCAGTAACTAATACGTCCTTTGCAACTTTCTATGCATCAAAAGAAGAGTGGTCGTGGCCGCCTTGATCTGGGAAGGACATACACATGACTCCAGACCAACAGCATTTGTCTAATGCTCACTATTAGTGTTCTTGAAATGCTTGTACCTCTAAACTAAAATACATTTCCCATTTAGAAAGAGAAAATTCTACTTATCTCTCCTTTTTCCTTCTTCTGTTTCTTTATTTCCAAGGTAACGGAGCCCTTCCTGGGGATTCACAACCAGCCAGAGAGACTCGTTCTCCATATCCCTTCCCGCCAGTGATGAACCTCAGGAGATGGCCAGTGCCTAGTTACGGCTTAATTACAGTTCCTCTGGTTGTTAACTAAGAACTCAAGCTGCTTGGAAAAATCTTCTCCCTCAAGCAAGATGACTTGCCATTAGTAAAACAATCAGCAGTAATTAAAAACCTCATTTTCAAATATAGTTCATAAGTTTTACATCAAGAAAATTGTTTCTCATCTAATTCTCTTTTAAAATGTTGCCCTGAGCAAAATAAAAGGCCCTCTTTAAAAAAAAAAAAAAAACTAAAACTAAAACCAAACCAAAAAAAAAAAAAAAAGCCAAAATATAATCGCTGTTTTTTCAAAAACAAAACTGCCCCAATGTTTATGATTCCAAATAAAGGATTTTTTGTCTTGCTGACAAAAATACCTAATATACTTAATCATGAATATTGCAAATATTTTGGCAGAGACCAAATAGGTGGTATAATTATCTTCTATTTAAGCTTGTGCACACTGCTGGGGATTTACCCCAAAGATACAGATGCAGTGAAACGCCGGGACACCTGCACCCCGATGTTTCTAGCAGCAATGTCCACAATAGCCAAACTGTGGAAGGAGCCTTGGTGTCCATCGAAAGATGAATGGATAAAGAAGATGTGGTCTATGTATACAATGGAATATTCCTCAGCCATTAGAAACGACAAATACCCACCATTTGCTGCGACGTGGATGGAGCTGGAGGGTATGATGCTGAGTGAAATAAGTCAGTTGGAGAAGGACAAACATTATATGGTCTCATTCATTTGGGGATAATAAAAAATAGTGAAAGGGAATAAAGGGAAAAGGAGAAAAAATGAGTGGGAAATATCAGAAAGGGAGACAGAGCATGAGAGACTCCTAATTCTGGGAAACGAACTAGGGATGGTGGAAGGGGAGGAGGGCAGAGGGTGGGGGTGACTGGGTGATGGGCACTGAGGATGGGCACTTGACGGGATGAGCACTGGGTGTTATTCTATATGTTGGCAAATTGAACACCAATAAAAAATAAATTAAAAATAAATAAATAAACTTGTGCACTGATACTCAATGAGCAATCAAAATGTGGATGCATTCCCCTAAATCACTTTGTGGTTGTTTTCTTAAGATTTTATTGATTTATTTGCGGGGGTGGAGAGCAGAGGCAGAGGGAGAAGCAGACTCATCCACTGAGTCGAAGTGGAGCCCAGTGGGGCTTGATCCCAGATCTCTGGGATCATGACCTGAGCCGAAGGCTGACGCTTAACGGACTGAGCCACCCAGGTGCCCCCACTAAAATCACTTTAAATGGATTTAACATTCTGCTTGAGTTCACATACTTCATACTCTTAAACTATTTAAAAAGTGGTTGTGCAAAATCTTTGAACAGAGTAAAATTTAACTTCTCCAAATTGCAAAATACAAAAAAAATAAAGAGAGAGAAAACAGAAATGTTTGATTTAATCAAATAGAATCAAATAGAAAAATGGGCACAATTTTTGAAACAAATCAGGTGAACCAAAACAGATGGCAAAGGCTTTTAAGTAAATGGCACCTGCGCCAAATTTATTTTCAAACAAGATGGGAAAAGTAGAGAAACACCCCAAATGTGATGGAATTCTGTGCACCAGGAGACACATTTCAAGAACACAACTGGAGTTAACAGGAAACACTAGAGGGCGGAGTTGCATAGTGAAGCTCTTCTGACATTTAACTATAAATCTTAACTCCCCATGAAATGACCATCACTTTTCTCCTGAATAAAGGATTCTTCATAACCCACTTTGCTTATGGCCTCTGAAAGCCAAGGGTTGTAAGTTATGGATGACACTTCCCATCAAATTTGGGGAACTGATTGTTCCATTTTGGTTGACTAAGTACCACAAGCTCAAACAAAATGTCTTCATATTATTAAAAGTTTTCTGAAGAGAAGGAAGGAGTGTTCACCCTTCAAAACTCCTTTATATTCATATTCTCTGTCGATGGCAGAGATTTAAAAAGATGGGCTGCCCAGCATCCCACCACACTGATTAATGGAAACCATTTATTCCAAGCCTAGATGTCAGTTTCGGTAGCTCCAGAAGCAACATAAAAAGTCATTTCCCATTTTCAAACTTATTTTTTTTTTAAATTTTTATTTATTTATGATAGTCACAGAGAGAGAGAGAGGCAGAGACACAGGCAGAGGGAGAAGCAGGCTCCATGCACCGGAAGCCCGACGTGGGATTTGATCCCGGGTCTCCAGGATCGCGCCCTGGGCCAAAGGCAGGCGCTAAACCGCTGCGCCACCCAGGGATCCCTCATTTCCCATTTTCAAGTCAATGTATGACTTTCGTAGTGGGCAAGTCACGTCTAGTATCTTCCAATCATGTTACCTTGAAAGTCACAGCCTCAAACATTCATTCTCCAAATAGCTAAGTTTTCTAGATGACATTTAATGAGATGATGGAGCTTCTCTTCAAAACAATCCACCTCAGAAACTGTATGTTTTTCAAAACCAGGAGAAAATCAGCCCGATATTCACTTTTTACTTGTTTTATTATCACTATACTTATAAAAGTCATTATTAGAAATAATTATAATCCAGGGGTGCCTGTCTGGTTCATTCGGTGAAACATATGACTCTAGATCTCAGGGTTGTGAGTTCGAGCCTCATGCTGGGCATAGAGATTACTTTTAAAAAATAATTGTAATCCAAAATAATTTGGATTTCTCATAAGTCTTGGGTTTTATTGTAAAATCTTAACCCCTTGATAATTCTGTAGATTGAACAGTGAATAACTCAGGAAGAACAAATTGAGCATCTGTGACTCCTAAAACACAGCTTCACTATTCTTCTTCTCTTATCTATCTGATTGTACTTTTTCCTTGCTTCTAAAACCAAGGTATTGAATCTTTACCATAATAACCTGGATATTACAATGGATTAAGGAAACTGGCCACTATCAAGGCTTTTAATATATTGATGCAAATCATAAAACTATAGGCTATAAATAACAACCTTTCCAGTTCATAGAAAAACTAAAACCGAGAATGAAATGTGTTTCAGCAGGAGAACTAGTCACAGTGAATATTCACTAGCATACCCTATTTCTAGAAAGACATAAATTTAAAAATTCTGAGTATCAAAGTCAAAGATCATGGATTGGTAAGCATTCTTTGACCCACCTACCTAAAAATTTAACCACCCTTTCCGAGGATTTAATATCTCTCCTTCTTTGCCCAACATTTTTTTCCTTAGGACTCACCACCAATTAATTTGCTTATTATTTTAGTTGGAATTTATGTATTTATCCCTTTCTGAATTGTATGCTTTCTGAAGGCAGGGATTTTCTCTCTCTTGTTTCCTGTTTTGTTCATCCCCAGCCACTGGAAGACTCCAGTTAGTAAATATTTGTTGTATTATTTAGAGAATGAATAAACAACAAATACAGAATATGGCAGAATCCTCTGTGTTCCAGCTCTTGTTCTAACAAGGTTAGAAGTCGGGGATTAGTAAGGCACCATCACATGCCAAGAACTCTGAAAATGTTTCTTGATTCCCAACAACCTGATAAAATTAATACATATGGCATCACTGCCGGCCACACAGCTGTGTGAGTGGTTGGGCTAAAATTTGGGCTCTGGTCTACATATTGCTGAAGTCCATGCTTTTTTTCTCCTAATATCACACTGACCCTCATATAATCTGAACCCCTCCGGAAGATGTGTAACAAATTTTTTAAAGTATGGGCTTAAGTTACAAAAGCTAATTTGTCAACATACTCATCATACTCAGGAGGCTCTCTGGAGAGCTGGAAGAAGCAGCTGAATATTTATGAATGGCAATAACCATCTCCTACTTATTGGAAAGCACAGAGGCCCACCACTCCTCAATTACCCACACCAAGTCTCAGGTGATTGGGGAAAAAGAAGATAATGAAAAATCACACAGTTCCTTCATGATTATGGGAGAGGACAACTGTACAAATACACGGGTTAACGGAATATTTGATTAGGGATTTGAAACACATAATCTCATTCAGCACATAATCACCATGATTGAGGAATCACAGACTCTCCCTAAATTGATGACTTCACAAGGAAGCTAGCTCAACAATATTTATTGATTTTCATAAGGCTCGGTTCCAGGAATAATCATAAGCAGGTCCAGGTTCCCTTAGCCGCCAGCAATCCAGCTATATATGTGCTGTCTGCAAGGATACACTTTAGGTTCAAAGACCAAATAGGGTGAAAGTAAAAGGATGAAAGAGGATATATATCCAAGCAGTAACCAAAAGAGAGTGGGAGCGGCTATACCACTCTAGTGGTTGTTACCACAATATCAAACAAAACAACTTTAAGATAGAAACTGTTACTAGAGACAAAGGACTTTTTGTCATCATAAAACAGTCAATCCCTCAAGAAGATATAAAACTCCTAAACATATTTGCTTCTAATAACAGAGCCCTAAAATACAAAAAGCAGAAACTGACAGGAGAGATAATAATAGTTGGAGATTTCAATACCCCACTTTCAACCAGACAGAAGATCAACCGAAGATAGGAGCCTTGAACAATACTATCAATCAACTACACCAAGAACACGTTTATAAAGCACACCACTCAACCACAGCAGACTAGGCATTCTTTTCAGAAGTACACGGAACATTCTCCTGGACGGATCATGTATTGGGCAAAAATCCCCTCCCCGAAGTACTTTGGGCCATGTATGTTTCGGAATTTAGAACTGTCCAGATTCTTAAAATGTGATATGGTACATTTTCAACATAAATGGAACATCCCACATCCTCAGCAAGGTCTAGGCCAACATCGTATTAACTAACCATAATATGTCTATGGCAAAACACGTGAATATTGGCCTTAACTGGTAGCAAGTTAAGGCCAAGTCGATTCAGATATTCTGTTATCAAATAAATTACAAAAAAAAAAAAAGAAATTAAAGCACCTATTGCTTCAACTTTCAAACATCTTTCAAATGGATCCACTTTCCCTCATCTCTGCTGCCATCATGACGTACTGTCAGGTCCTTCCCATCTACTCGCCTAGGAATCTAGCAGCATTCCTGCCCCAGCCCATCCTCTCTCCAATCCAATCTCCACAAAGCAATCAAAGACATCTATTATTACTGCTAGATTATTCCTCTGCCTGAGACTTTCCAATGTCTTCTCCTTGCTCTTAGAATGAAATATGAATTTCTCACGAGAGCCTGCATGGTGAGGTGCACCTCTGCTTCCCCAACGGCATCACTTGCTCCTCCTCAGTCATGGTCCTCTTTTCATTCCCTCAGAGAACACACCGAGCTCTTTCCTACTCTCTTGAATCTTTGCTTTAGCTGCTTTCCCCTTCAGCACGCTCTTCAAAAAGTTTTTCAAAGGTGGGATTATCATCAACCTTTAGGTCTAAGCTCAGATGTCACCTCCTCAGAAAGACTTTCTCGACCCCTTCTACTACACCTGGATAGACTTAGACATCCCCATAATCTTTTTTCTAATAAAATGTATTTTGGAGTATTTTTAGGCTTACGTTAAAGTTACAAAGGTAGCATAGAGAGTTCTTACATACCCTGCACTCAGTTTCCCTCATTGTTAGCATCTTACATTGCTATGATACATTTGTCACAACGAAGACACTAACATTGGTGTGTTACTATTAACTGACAAGCTCCTCACTTTCCTAGGATTGCACTAGTTCTTCTCCAGTGTCCTTTTTTTTCTGTTCTAGCCACCCATCCAGGATACCACAACATTACATTTAGTCATGATATTTCTTTAGCTCCCTCTGGTCTGTGACAGTTTCTCAGACTTTCCTTGTTTTTCCTTCACAGTGTGGAAGAGCCTTGGTCAGGTATTTGAGAAGAAGACCATAGAGGTTAAGTAGTCTCATCTCATTGTAACAGATGTTATGTTATGAATATGACTTACCATGGAAAATGTTAAACTTGATTACCTGGCTAATTTGTAGTATTTGTCAGGCTTTTCTACTGGAAGGCCACTCCCCTGCCTCCTTCCACCTTGTCACCTATTCTTGGGAAACAAGTCACTAAGTACATCCCACACCCAGGAGAGTGGAACTCCTGGAGCACAACTCTGTTGTATGATATGAAAAAAAAAAAAAAAAAAAAAAATATATATATATATATATATATATATATATATATATATATTTGGAATTCTTCAGTTAAGGAGATTTGTCTCTTCTCCCTCACTCATTCAATCATGTTTTACATCTATGCACTCGTGCATGTTAATGTTACAGTTTGAGTTATAATCCAATATTACATTATTTATGTCATTGCTTCAAAGTGTTCCAGATTTAGCCTTTTCAGGTTGGCTTTTAAGTTGCCTCGTTATGCCTCCACCCTTTTGTTCTGAGCACTTCTTTACTTTCTGGTACAAGATACTCCAGCCTTATCTTGGGTAAGAACAGCATTTTGTATGTGACTGGTTCCCTTTATTGGAAAATGGTATTAGAAACCAAGATCTGCTGCCAGGTGAGTTTACTATCACTGGAGTGTCACTACCATTAGGCCCTCTCACCAGACAGAGCTGGGAAATGGATGTGTGCGTACTAACCCATGCCTAAGCACATATCTTTTTTTAAATTTTTTTTTATTTTTATTTATTCATGATAGTCACAGAGAGAGAGAGAGAGGCAGAGACATAGGCAGAGGGAAAAGCAGGCTCCATGCACCGGGAGCCCAATGTGGGACTCGATCCCGGGTCTCCAGGATCGCATCCTGGGCCAAAGGCAGGCGCCAAACCGCTGCACCACCCAGGGATCCCCCCTAAGCGCATATCTATTAATATTTGTACCTATCTTAAGCAAAACATGAATTTATACTAATGTCTCCAACTCTAATCCAGTACCACATGGCTCATTCTAGCATGTCCTGTTTTAACCACAGGAGAAGTTTATTTCCAGGAGAAGTATTAACATGATCTCTAATTACCTAGTTTTCAAATTCTATATGCTTACTTGTTTACAGTCTGTCCCTCACCATCAAGGGTTTAGAATAAGAAGCAGAGGTTTACCGACCTGTGTAGCTCTAGGGCCTAGAACAGTGCCTGCTACATAACAGTGGTCAATTTGTTGAATGAGTGAAAAAATGATCAACAGAAAAGTATTGATTGTGTAATTTTCAGTAGAAAATAACAAAGATGAAGTGTTTTTAGGCTAACCTCCGAAAATAATCTTTTAGGCCAAAAACAAGCACGTATTAATCCATCGCTGTGCCCTGTTGTATTAATAATCTCCATGTATTCATCACCACTTAGCAGTGGTTTTCCCTACAAGCAACTCAAGGAATGGTTGTTTTCCCTCTAAAGTTTGCTGTCGTAGAGCTTAATCAGGTCCAGAATGAAAGTAGCATATTTCTATCTCAAATTTCCTTTTCTGTAACAACAGTAGGGTGCAGACCAGAGAGAAGAGGCAGGCAGGAGGTAGGGAGATGAGTCACCCATTGTTACATGTTTCACCAAATTACTCAAACAGTTTTCAATATCCAAGAGTCTTTCCCTCCATAGTCTAAGAATCATATGTCTTCTTCCAAAGCTACCCAACAAATTCTGGCACGATTACTGATAATCTTGTTGGCTTAGCATTTTTTCACTTCTTTATACTACTTCTCAAATTGCTGAGAAGTCTTGTCTGGATCCGAAAATGAATTCAATAGAAACTATAGGAGTAGGACTGAGACTCCACCACGAAAGGTAAAGGAACACAGTTTCAGAAGGGATGAAAAAGGTGATTTTACGTTCAAGATTTTCTTTCAATTTCCAGATATGAGCTTGGGCATGCTTGGTCCTAGAGGAAACAATGTAAGGATCAATAATCTTTCCTCTCTAAAAGGACTGGAAAACCCCCCATCTACTTGTTCCCACTTAAAAAAAAAATAAGGGGAAGATGTTGTCAAGAAAAGGAAGAAAAAGATGGAATGAGTATAAAATAAATATTTACTGAATACTGAATATATTCCTAGTAAATCTTACACTGTGTTCTATTTCACTATAAACTTTTAAAGTTATTTTTTCTTTAAACTAAAGAGAGATTCCTCTTACATACATATTTATGCAAAAAAATTGCAAATGTAACAGAAAAAGTTAATACTGGGGAGGTAGCAGGGGGGAGAGGAAAAAGCAAAAGTATTTTCTATGGTTTCTGGAATATTCTCTCACAAGAATATAAGTAAGATTCCCTGATACTTGCAAGAAATGTTATCATTCCTAAAAATCTTTTTTTAACAGGCCGAACAAACCAAGGCGAGCCTGTATAAATATCTTGAAATAGTTCCTTGTTTATTTGAACTATAATGTAACTCAGAGTCATGACCCAAATGAGTGTCATGGCACAAGTGCAAGTCCATATATAACAAAGGAGTGCCTGAGGGTTCCTGTAATAAGAGCTAGATGCATAGGGGAGGCCCCCCTGCGCCCGAATTAAGCTTTGGCCACTTGCACATAATTAGCATACCAAAATGAGAAACAAAACCAAAAGGCACATTAAGAGAAGGACTACTAAGAGAAGGATAAGGATACACTGCCCAAGTGTTATCAAGGTGAACGGTCTTGAAGAGATAAAACCTAGAGAGAGAGAGAGAGAGCAGGTTTTTAGACAGGAGTTTCTGGAGCAAAGTATCCCTAAAAGGAAGGATGGAATAAGAAATGTCTCCTCAGTAGATTTTCTTATTGACGTTGCCTACAGAGAAATGCTTCCAGGTTTCTGTCCTGTCTTCCCACGTGACTGCTTCCTGCTGAGGTCGTCTACCCGTACTTACATGGGACTTTGCTCAGCTAAATCATGTAGAACAGCTGTTGAATTAGAAATTATGCTCACAGGGAAGATCCTGTCAAATATTCAAGGATACAGAAAGCACAAGCCACAGCGCAGTTTTTCCTGGAAACACCTCTGAGTCCAGCATCCATTGTAATTGTAGGTGACCATCTCCTGTGGGTCCACTCCCTACTGCCCTCAAGGGTCAGAAGCACACTCGCTTTGCCCTCAGTTACACCACATTCTCCTCTTACAAGGTCCAAAAATAGAAGGAAGTTGACTTTATCAGTCACATCACAGCAAAGCCACATGCCAAGCAGGAAACGAGCAAGGAAGAAATAGTCTGTTCTCTTGCTACATCTCCCTGTGCTGGAGTATTGTTATCACCAGTGGAAAAGCACTTTTGAAGTTATGTTACAACTGTACAATCTGTCAAAAAAAAAAAAAAAAAAAAAAACAAAAGAAAAAAAGACACCTTGTTTTCAATCTGGTGACAGATTCCACACCAAAAAAGCTATACCCAATAGACATTCTTACAGACATCCTATACCTATGATCATACAGCAAAATTTCCAACAAATTTTTTAAATTCTCTGAACAAACCCTAGATGAAATCCTTCAACCAGTGACAACCTCAAGAAAGCAAGTGTGTCACACATGGGTAATTTCACATTCACAGAGTCTTTTTTCATGACATTTGATTTTGTGAAAAGAGCAGACATGTCTCTCTGGAACCTTTTTTTTTTTTTTTAATTTTAGGTTTTTAAAAATAGATCCTTCTATTACCCTTAAGACTTTCTCCAGTGGTCTGAAGAACTGAACATACTTGCCCAAGCACACTGGAAACAGAATTATTAGAAGAGCAATTTAAGAACACGTTGGGAACTAACAGCCAGTAGATGGCTGATGTGTGAGCAATGAACGCAACTCATTTTCCTTAAGACATATTCTCACTGCACAAATATGAACATGACCCTCATGGTTCTGTTTGTCTTACAAGATGCTCACTTATTCATTCATTCATGCATTCATTCCACAAGTACTCACTGAATGACCACAGAGTGACCAAGAAAGAGACGTTTTCCCAAGCTGTGTCGAACTGTGCTACGGAATTTGTTCTAAAACTCTTCCCACTCACTGATAAGCTTGCCCTCCCAGAAGGTAAGCTTGGAAACCCCAATCAAACTAAATATCATCCTAAGACATTCAAAACGGGGTATTCTGAGCATACCTGTTGAGTTGCAGACAGCCTGGGAGGACTTGCTTTAGGAATGGATCACGAATACTCTAAAATGCATTCTACAACTTAAGGAGATAAGAAGGTGGCCTATTCCAGGGATGCAAGGGGCTAATTCTGGGATGTCTCTATCTTCTGCTTCTAACTTAACTAAAGCTGCTCCTGGGAATGGAGGATGTGAGTCTGATACAACCAAGAAACAGTTTGGAAGAAGGTCACAGCGTTTTGTTATGGAGCTATCGTACCACCAATTTCTAAATGAGATAGGTTTATGATGATTTCACTCAAAATTACAAAGAAACACATAAAATCTTGGAAAACTTCACCCATTTCATTTTCTAAGAGGTCAGAAGGCACCTAAGTCCATATCAATACTCAATTTGTTAATTTTTTAAAAAGATTTTATTTATTATTCTTGAGAGAGAGGGAGAGAGAGAGAGAGGCAGAGACACAGGCAGAGGGAGAAGCAGGCTCCATGCAGGGAGCCCGACGTGGGACTCAACCCCGGAACACCAGGATCAGGCCCTGGGCTGAAGGCAGCACTAAACAGCTGAGCCACCCGGGCTGCCCCTCAATTTGTTTAAATCAGGGGTTGGCAAGCTATTGCCAAATCCACGTTGGCCCAATCCAGCTCACCACCTCATTTTGTGTTGCCCACGAGTTTTAGATTTTAGACGGTTGGGGTTAAACGGGAGGAGACAGAAGGAGGATATAATTTCCTGACACGTTAAGGTTATACAAAATGCAAACTTCAGGGTCTACTAAGTGAAGACAACTGGAACACAGACACACTCATTCCTTCATACAAGGTGTATGACTGCTTTCATGCTAGGACAGTAACTACAGTATTTTAGGCCCTCAAAGCCTAAAATATTTACTCTCTGGCCCTTGATAGAACAGATTTGCTTAAAAAAAAAAAAAAAAAAAAAAGAACAGATTTGCTGACCTCTAGTCTATATAACAAGATAAATGTCATCAAGCGAAGACATTCTGTAGCCACAGCAAGGTTCCTCTACACAACCACTACCAAATTTTCTTGCCACCGTAACTTGCTTTGACCAAAAAGTCTGCCCAGTCCTATCCCAGTGGGGGTCGAGTTTCTTTCTTCTACAGGCAACTGGGTGGAGTAAAGAAGAGAAAGGTATCAAAATGGAAATACACCTAAGAAAAGGTAGGGTTGTAGAAAAGCAGATGCATGTGGAAGACAGTCCTGGAGAGCATCACCCATCTGGGCAACACCATCCCCAATCCTCTTTCAATAAAAGGTAGAGGCCGACACCCTCACATGATGCCTAAATGGACCTCATCTCCTTTTACTATCATCTCAGAATAGTCTGGCCTTGAGACAAATTGTAAAATCCCTGTACATGTGGCCTATACAATAAATAAGATGGCTTATAAGTAGTACACAAGGTGTAATTTACATATTTTATTCAGCAGAGAACCATTAATCTGTTCTAGTGAGTAAAATGAAGATTCATGTGTTTTGAGAATTAGTAAGCAAATGAAACAAAAATAATTTCAAAGGCGAGCAAATTGCCTCATGATGTGTTCTTTGTTTATTTTGACATTTTAAATTACCTATAAAATATGCCAACATATGCATTTAAATATTCCATTTTAATGCTGTTTCTCAGTTGTTCAGGCATGGTAATGAAAAGCTTCTCCTCAGCTTACCATTTGCTAGCAAGCCTACAGAGAACGTCAGTAAGAGCAACAGTCAGGGAAAAGGAGGAGAGGGGCGGCTCACCACACCAGCCAGATTGTATGTATGCGGACATTTTTAAGCCATAAAAGGCAAATGCCTTGAAGTATCTCAAATGGCAGCATGCATTACAGATAAAGTTCATGCTCTGATGTTTTCTTATTACATTTTCAAAATCACAGTCGGTTTTCTATAACAGCTTGCTGCCTTCTGGTGTATGGGCTATATCGTGAGAACACAGGACTTCTGAGGGTAGACCGCCCCTTTCACGACACAGCCTCACTCAGAGAAGATAGTGACTACGGGGTTCCTAGAGCAGCTAAGGTTCTATAAACACTTTACGAATGAGGTCCAGAACATTAGCCAAGAGGAACCCGCCTGGTGCCAACTTCCTCTCTAATCTGGAACTGTCACGATGAGCCCCAGGGTTTTAAGAATATGGATAAAAAGGAAAAACACTCTCAGGTCGTTCTTCCTCCTAGGAGACCTTCCAGTCATTCTTACTGCTATGAGAACACCTGTTGCCGACAACGCACTGTAAGTGTTGAAAGGAAAAGCCATAAGGGGAAGGCTGATAAAAATGTTACAGGCCAGTAAAAACGTCCAGGGGCCTAATATTCGCAAAGGTATACGGCCCGCTTGCAGCTCTCGATGCCATCCAAGGCAAGTTCTTGGGTGCTCTAAGTAAGGGAGGAAGAAGGAACGCTGATGGACGCCGCTATTCACTCTGACTGATGCTCTGCCAACTGTCTGAGCCTCTTTGGGATCACCCCCCAGGGATCTCTGGGGCTTCTCCAATCTTCTCCTACTCACACACACACATCCCACTCAGCAGGGGGATTTCCAAAGTGTAAACAAATGATGCTTCAGAAGCTGAACAGCACTGCTCTGTGTGTGGCCACCTGTGAGCTGAACTAACAAGTAATAAGCATCAGAGCCAACGTTAAATGGCACCTGCTATGTGCTGGGCCTTACCCCAACCACTTTGCATTTATTAGGCGTCTAGTCCCCAAAACAATGGATAAAATAGGTGCCATTAAGGTCTTTTGAAGATGAGTTAACTGAGGGACTCCTGGATGGCTCAGCAGGTAGAGCCTGCGACTCTTGATCTCAGAGTCATGAGTTCCAGCCCAATGTTGGGTTTCGAGATCACTTTTAAACACCGAGGCACAAAGAGTTAAGTGAGCTGTGCAAGGTAATACAGCAAGCACCTTCCAACTACAGTGTACTCTCCTATGCTGAGGCAGTGTGCTCAGCCTTCCAGCACAAGTCTTAAGCTTCCCATACAACATGTCACCAAATAAATGATATCTCTTCAAACATCTATATTTCTCGAAAAAAAAGTACTGAAAGCATTCAAAATATAGCTTGGATATAGCTTAATTAGTCAATGTCACCAACATCTCCAGAAAAACTTGATTTTATGTATTCTTAGATTCTACTAACTTCATACCATACTATGAGATTCAAAACAGAACTAGCTTTTACTCTTGAAATATTATTAGTGCACCATCTTGAATATGTTAATCAATAAAATAGATCCTGCAAGTAGGTAGGAGGGTAAATGCATGTTAATTACTTGGAATGTCTTAATTAACTCCTGCTGCTAATGACACAGCAATTAAGGTTTAAATATGTTTAGAGGATACATCGGTTTTCTACTGGGTCACGTTGCTGAACATCACTGAAATCTGATGGAATGGGGTGTTTTAGACCCACATTCTCAAAGAACTCTAATCTCAATGAGAAAAACAAGTAAAACTAAAGTTTTGGACTCTTTGCAGCACGTTGCCCTCACACACACTCCTGCTTCCTGGTTAGCTGCTCCTTTCCCTCCTCTGTCCCCACATCCCCCTGAGCACCCGGAGGTACCTCAGGGTAGTAATCACTCCTGAAGGCGCTTGAGGCTACGCATCAAACACCACTGATGAAATCAACCTCCCATACTTTTTTTTTTTTTTTTTTTTTTTTGAAGCTTTCTTTATTTCTGAGCCCTGGGAGGGAAGTTATGGTGGCGTCTGTTGACCTACCTTACAAGTACTCAATGCAGAGACCAGGGTAGGCCGATGGAGCTATTTTTAGAAGCTATCTCCTATTGTGGATTAAAGATAGCCACTCTCTTTAAAAGAAGGACCGATTCCAAAGGTGAAATCTATTTTCCCTTCTCTTCAATGTGGGCTGGCCCTGTGATTTGCTTCAGTCGAGAGAATGCAGCATACATGACACTGTGCCACTTCCAAGATCGGGCCTTAAGAGAGCTGTACGTACTTGGAACTCAACCAAAATATTGTGAAAAATCTGAGTCACGTGGAAAGAGAACTGAGGCACCTCAACCACAGCCCCAGTTGAGCATCCAGCCAACAGCAGCAAGAGCAAGTCATGCGAGTGAGCCATCTTGGATGCTCCCTTCTAGTCAAACCTCTGGATAACTACAGTTCCAGACGGACATCGTATACGGAGAAGAACCTTCCAGCTGACCTCAATTAACCCAGGCTCTGCAGAGATGGAAACCGATTGCTGTTTAAACTACTAAGGATTTGGAGCAGTTTGTTATACGACAATAAACAGTCAAAGCCTCTCTAGATCATCTTGGAGACCCAGGCTAAAACCAGCTCCTGACTGGCTCAGTGCTGCACAGGACGAGCCATGATAGGCCCAGAAATGGCTATGATGCAACTGAGAACAACTTTTTACTATGGGGCATGGACCTCGGAGCCAGACCGACTACATTTGAATCCTGGCTTTGCCTTTGACTGGATATATCCCTAGTAGAAGTTATGCAACTTTCCTGTGCCTACCTCAGTTTCCATTTGTGTAAAATAGTGATTATACTGTTCCCTACACCTCGTAGGTTTGTTATGAAGATTAACCATCAGTATCAGCATATGTAAAGCACTTAGAACAGTGCCTGGCACAGCTTAAGTGTTCAGCAAGTGTTCTCTATTAATATTATTATTTATTCTCTCTTCTGTTCTCCATCCAAGGAACCACCCACTCACAGCTATGGAGGGCTCTATACTTAGGGCAGAGGGATGGGGAAAGTGAACGGGAGTGCCAAAACATACTTCCCTTTTGATCCTACACCAGGAAGAAATGGATTCCTGCCAGGTCATAAAAGCATCAATGTGATAAATGCTAAATCTGATCGGCCTCACAACAGCAAGGGAGAAAAACCAAAAATGAGAGTAAGCGTTCAGTTTGCAGGTCATCCATAACGGAAATGTCACGTAACTAATGAAACTTTATCTGAGAATAAATTGCTCCTGGGTAGAAGAATCCATACTCCAGGAACCTCCTAACTGATTTCCACCCATTAAGAGTACTGAGCGTCTTATGCACTTAGTCCTGGAAAGTTATTTTCTTGGGCATGATCTGAGCTATCATCATCACATTAATAGCAACTTTGTTTCCAATTATTATTTTGTACTTCACTCTCACAAACAGGTCACGTTACAGATCATGGCCGTATTTGCCTATGTCATAATAAAATTAATTCAGTGTATTAGCCACACTGGGTTAGTTTTGGGGTTTTGGTTGTTTTTTTTTTAATTTCTTTAGTTTTTTGGTCATATCATAAAACACATTTTAGGGAACTGCTCTTGTTAAAATGACATTGAACGGTTTGTTTTATGAATGAAGCAAAACATAGTAGAAATCAATTCATTTTGCTATAGAATTAGTAAACAATACTTTTTGCCCCAGCCCTTTGTTTCTTCTTTATTTTGAAATTATATCACGGACCTACTTCTGCTTACTTCAAAACTAATCACCTCACATGAGTTAATATATAGTTGCCATAAGTGTCTGAAATACTTGGTATTCCATTTGAGCTCTTGAATTATCTGGCTATAGTGCTTCTCATGCGGCTTTTCACTGGAGTCCCAAATCTTCCTTTTTCTCATCCCCCCATGTTTCTAGTCATAGAATTATTGTAAATCCAATGATACTACTCTTATCATTTATCTGGACGTGGTTCTGTCTGCTTTCAAGACAACTGTGATAGATCCATAAATTGATACCCAAGTAGTTCAATCAATTAGAAGTCCTGGGAACATGTGCCAGGTTTGTGCCTATCTCCAGCATGATAGCATCATTCATCCACATTAGTTAGTCTTCTTTCCAAATTATTTATAAGCTTTTGGTCAACTTGGAAAAAAAATGCATATTTTCATTTCATGCCTGCTAATCATGCTTTAAATGATGACTATCAGAGATGCAAATTAATTGCAAGCCATATGAAGGATGCACAAATTAAAACCTATGAAATCTAAACTATTAATGCAATAGTAATTCAGCTTCCAGGCTCCTCTGAAATCACCAGGTTTCACCTATTTTTACATTACTCAATGCAAACTACATTTGTTAATTTAAACAAAAACAGGGAACACTAGATTTTATGACTTTCTTACCCTCCTAACTTTTCAATCCCCTTCCTTCCCTTTCTTCCATCGTCTCCTTTGTCTCTGGTTTGAACCTACTCTTTTATGTCTGCTTAACTTCAGCCCCATGTCACTACCAGATCTTATCAATTATACACTATTCTGCTTTAATTTAATATGTCATTCTTAACACTTTGAATTTTATATCCCACCAGTCTCTTCAAAGAGCCTGAATCAGTTCCACTATGAAAAAAACCAAAGCTTATATTTTCGAGGGCATTCGTAAGGTTATGGGTATTGTGTTTTATACGACTATACGTAAAAAGTTTAAGGATATACACAATTTCAGTGATTTTATTGAAACTGTTGGAAATACTTCTGCATCCACTATGTAGCAAAGGATGAAAGTAGCCAAAGCTTCTAAGCATGTCATCATATGAGAAAGAGCCTATTTCAGTGAAAAAAAGTTTTCAGATAAAGCTAATAGATTCAACTGAAGTTTCCAGACTAGTAAAGTCCTGCTTCACTTGCATGTATTTTCCATAAGTGGATCCCATTCTGGGCTTCAATGTTAAATCAAACAAAATATTATTATTAAAATAAATTGTGTGGCATTTCTAATTAATAAAATTAATGTAATTGAACTACAAGACGGTTTACCAACTTTGCCCTTTTAGAAACAAAATGGGTATAATTTCATCAAAAAGCAACAAACTAGTAAGGGAAACCATTTGAATAAAATGTTTCTAGAGTTTCTCAGATAAAAATATCACAGATTTCTCAAAGCACAACTCAACAAATCCTAAATCTTTGATTTGCATAAAATGTTTTTAAGGAGCATATGTAAATATCCTTGGTAATAACTAAACTCAAGTGCACACACATGTTTAGCAAAATCATTTCAGGAAAAAAAAAATGTCACAAATGTTTACCTGGCAAGGTTGTTTCATTTTAATGGCTATGACATGGTATCTGTAACAGCAGAGCTCGCAGGTCCAGGAACCTCTCTCACTGATCCACTTTAGCAGACACAGCTGATGCGTGTACCGAACTGACCCATCACATCGGCAGGGATTTAACAACTCCCCCTGGGAAGAAAAAAGCTCATGTGAATATTTATATCTGTGTCTCTATTAAACACACACACACACACACACACACACACTTGCTTTTGCTTTTAAAAGCCGTTTACCCAGAAGGATACAGCATCAAACTACCCTAAAAAATGAAATTAAATTTTTATACCTTTGATGGGAAGGAAACTAAAGTCTTAAAAGTATTTCAAAGATATTGCTTAGAGTCATGACATAAATGTTGTACCGACATACCAAATGTCTGCAAGATATAGCTCCCAATACCCTTGGGGGAAAGCTGTACTATTAAATCTCTTTAATAACTTTTAAGTGGATGGTCAGATGCATTTCCTCTGCAGTTATTCTTAATCATTGCTAAAGAAGAAATGCCTGGCATCCCAGAAAGTAGCTTCCAATAGCATTATGCTTTTATTTTCTTCTAAATGTAGCATCATAAATATTGACTTGGGGCACTATATTCCTGAAAGCCTGCATATTCTTACGCAATTTCCTTACTTTTAAAAATATTAAACCTCATGTTTCCTCAGACCACACACTTTGCGGGAGATACGTTATGCTGTTGTCTCCACGATTATTACTTCTTGTGCAAGTCTGCATGCACCTCTAAGGGGAGTTTTTAATTACTGACGGAATACAAAACGCATTACTTCTCGTGTAAGTTTGCATGCACCTCTAAGGGGAGTTTTTAATTACTAACGGAATACAAAACGCATTATTTCTTGTGCAAGTTTGCATGCACCTCTAAGGGGAGTTTGCATGCACCTGTAAGGGGAGTTTTTAATTACTAACGGAATACAAAACGCATTACTTCTCGTGCAAGTTTGCATGCACCTCCAAGGGGAGTTTTTGATGACTAACAAAATACAAAACGCATATAGTTAGCCAAACAGCCTTTCTTTCACAAGGTCAAAGTACATCCCTAGTCTTCTTGTAAAAAACGGTGACGAGCTCTTCGCGTCGGTGAGATTAGGTCAGCCCCGTGTGCAATGTGCAAAGAGCCTGCCCTTTTTGGTTCCGACATGACTCATGCTCAGTTTGCAGTCTAAGGCTACCTGCCTCGGGATGCATTTGGAGAGAAAAGGGGTGTCGATCACTTTCCGTCCATAAAGCAAAGGCCACTTAGCAGCTGGCCAAGGAGATGCTTAGGGCAGTGCGGTTCAAGCACCTGAGGAATGCAGAGCTGCGAAACCAGGAGGGGGCGGGGGGGGCGGGGAGGAAGGAGGGAAGGAAAGTGCGGCTCGGGGCGGGCGCTGTCCGCGGTGCTGAAGGCCGGGCCGCCCCGGGCCTTACCTGCTCGGCGCCCTGGAAGCAGATCTTGCAGATGGGCTGGTGGTGCTGGTGCGGGAGCCCCGCGCGCCGCTCGCCCCCGCCGCTGCTGCTGCTGCGGCTGCTGCACACCGAGCGCGTCTCGGGCGGCTCGCCCTCGGGCTCCGCGGGGACGCCCCGGCCCGCCGCCCCCGCCCCCGCCCCCGCCCCCGCCCCCGCCCCGGGGTCCCCGGCCGCCGCCCCCTCCGGGCCCGCGGGCAGCTCGGGGGGCGCGGGCTGCGGCGGCAGGTGGCGGGCGGGCGCGGGGGCCGCGGCGGGCTCCCCGGGCGGGGGCGGGGGCGGGGGCGGGGGCGGCCCGGGGTCCCCGCCGCCCGTCCTGCCGCCGAGGCCGCCCTCGGGGCTCATGCTGGGGCCGCCGCCGCCCTCTGCAGCCCCGCCGGCCGGCAGGCTCGGGCAGCAGCCGCAGGGCCCCGGGGGGCGGGAGGCCGGGGGGCTGCGGAGGGCGCCGGGGCCGGGGCGGGGCGGGATGCGGGGCGCGGGGGCGCGCGGGGACGCGGGGGGACGCGGGGGGACGCGGGGGCCCGGCGGCGGCGGCACAGGCTGCTGCTCCTCGGAGCCGCCGGCTCGGCTCTGATGGAGGCGGCGCCGGATTCGGCTGCGCGTGAGAGCCGCGCCGCGGGGGGGCGGGGAGCAGGGGAGGGAGGAGAGGATGGAGGGAGGAGAGGATGGAGGGAGGGAGGGGGATGGAGGGAGGAGAGGATGGAGGGAGGAGAGGATGGAGGGAGGAGAGGATGGAGGGAGGGGGATGGAGGGAGGGGGAGGATGGAGGGAGGGAGGGGGATGGAGGGAGGGAGGAGAGGATGGAGGGAGGGGAGGATGGAGCCCCGCCGCGGGGGGTACCCGGGGGGAGGGGGGAGCCGCGGGGGATGGAGGCGCCGCGGGGGGCAGGGGGAGGGGCGGGGGATGGAGACCGGAGCCGCGGGGAGGGGGACGGGGACGGGGACGGGGACCGGGACGAGGACGGGGAGGGGGAGGCGGGGAGGAGCGCAGGGGGCGTCCCGGGGGCGGCGGCGGGCGCGGGCGCGGGCTGGGCGCCGAGACGCGGGGCGGGAACCCAGGGAGGGGAGGTCCCCGCCGCCTCCGCGGACCCGCCCGGGCGGCTCACGTCGGTCCCGTCTCCGAGGCGGAGGGCGCGGCGGCCGCGGGCGGGACCGTTAGGGCGGGGGCGGGGGCGGGGGCTGCGAGGGCTGCGGGGGCTGCGGGCGCGCGGGGCGGGGGCGCGGGCGGGGGCGCGGCGGGGAAGGGCGCGCGAGCCGGGGCGCCGCAGCCTCCTCCCCCTCCCCTTCCCTTCCTCCTCCTCCTCCTCCTCCTCCTCCTCCTCCTCCTCCTCCTCCCCCGCCGCCCCGGGGTCAAGGGCACCGTCCCCGGCCCTCCCGAGCCCCGACTCCTCCTGCGCTCGTCGCCCCTCGGTGCTGCGGCCAGGACCCGGGGGCGCCGGCACCCTCGGACCGCCCCGGGCCGGGACCCCCGCGAGACCCTTCCCCAGGGACCGACGAGCGCCCCGAGGCCGCGCCCCGCACCCTGCACCCCGCACCCCGCACCCCGCACCCCGCACCCTGCACCCCGCACCCCCGCCTCCGGGCCCCCCGTGGGCAGGCAGCGTCCCCTCCAGGGAGCGGACCGAGCGGCACCTGCTGCGGCCTCCAAACCCGCCGGCGCCGCCCCCGTGCAGGGCGACGTGCCCCCAAGTCACTGCTGCTTCTCATTCTTCTAACAACGTCTTTGGCACAGTCGCTCTCCGGGCGGCACTTAGGCTGCATTTCCCAGCTGAAGACCCAGGATCCGATGGGCAGCAACTCGTTCAAGGTCACCCGGCTGCCAGCAGACAACTTCTGGGCTCCCTGACTCCAGATTCTCCAGCTCAGACACCCAATGATTTTTTTTTCTCCCCCAGTCCTCTGTCGTGTCTCCTAAAACATGGTATGTTTTATGGCACCGACTCCCATTAGTGGATGATCTGAAACGACTGAGATAAACTACCGGCTTAAATTAATTTGTCTGTTATACGTTTTGGCAGTAAAGAGTATATTTGGTTTAAAACACACACACACACACACACACACACACACACACACACACACACAAAGAGCAGTCCTGCTTCTTTTGACATTAACTGGTTTGGCTGCAAAGCAGAGAAAAGAAGGTAGTAAAAAAGAGTTCAGAAAATGCTTTGTCACAAATGGTCCTGAATGAAATAGTTCCCAGGAATGTCCTCTAATGCTCAGCCTGCCTAAGACTAGCTTATTTTTGGTAGCAGAGAGGCAGCCAGCAAGCATATTTTTAAAATAATAATCCCTGAATGCCCTCGGAACTTATCACATTGAAGAAATGTGGTTGTGGATATGCTTTCATTTTCAGCCTGCACCTGTCAAAATGACATTGCCGTGTGTGTACACTGCCACGGTCTCAAGATAGTCCTAAGCCTTGATCCTAAGTTAATGAATTAAAAGCTGCCTATATTGTCTTTAAAAAGAAAAAAACTAAATAATTCAATTTATAACAAGTAAATTTCTGCCAAGTATGATAAAGTCCATTATTATTTAAAGGACAGCATAAAAGCTGTGGGTTGTGTATAAACACTGTGGAAAGATTTAGGCAGCAGAGTAGCACGGATAAAGGAGGAAACAGCCAGAGTGCTTGATGAGTCCTCTCAATTGATTGTTTCTGAAAAAAATAATTCCAGTAAGAGAAAATTAACTTTCATTGAGACACTGAGTGGCCACGTAAGAGCATTATTTTTTGTAGGTTCTATGACCTCCAAAGCTGACCCTTCCCTGAAAAAGGGACATTTGTTACTGATCTTTCTTCAGTTAACTGAGTGAATCTTTTTTTTTTTAATTTTTTTTTAACTGAGTGAATCTTAAACGGATCAAGGAAAAACACCTTTGTAACTCTAAATGCATCCTTTCCTATAAAAATAGAGAAAACATCAGGGAGCACAGAAAGGATGAACCACTCTAGCTGCTGGCATCCGAGTGAAAGAGATGATAGAGACACAGACATCTGATAAACAACATCAGGGCACAGCAGCCACTGACAGGCATCCAGTAGCCAAAATGCATCTACCAACTGAAAAATGAATGAGAGGAGAGGCAGTTCTATCAATCCGAGCAAATACTGAAAGGCACATCCAACCAGCGTCAGCCTAGAGAAGAAAGATATAAATAACTTAACAAATGCTTGAAGAGTGTCCCTGTCTGTCTCCCTCCCCTCACATGCACGTGGAGTGAAATGGATCCTTCACCAAAACAGGTCTTTCATTATGAAGTTGCAAACCCTTTAGATACCGGGAGTTTCTTGAGCGGAGTCTAAAAATGAAGGATAGATAGGAGGGGCCCAGGCAAGCATGTCCCAAAAGTTACGTGGTGATATTAGCGGATATCTTTAAGAATTCTCCTTGAACTTCCCTTGTTACCCCATCCTGAACCTGTCCTATGGGGTCACTTCAGGGATTTTAGATAGAAAACAATTCAGGCTACACTAGGTCATGATGGGTTCCATGACCTTGAAGCTAGATAATGTGTGATGACTTTGAAATGCCCTTCCACAGGAGGGTTAGCGATTGGAGAGTTAGCCTGGAGAGCGCTTCAGAATTGCTTCTCAGTTCTTTTACATTAAACCCTTTGAGGTGTTCCAGAATTGTACACTTGGCACCTTGGGGTACACTCATTTGTTTTGTTTTGTTTTGTTTTGGGGGGGTGGGGGTTAGCTTTTCTCTCCTTTAAATTCCCTTTGTGTTTCTTACTTGTGCCATGAATCCTGACATTTAGTTTAAGACAGTCTTGCGTTTTCACAAAATTATTTAATGGAGACATTTTTCTCTTTCCCAAACTGATGAAGAATGCTCTTTGAGATGCCATATTTGTAAATATAAATTCATAGCAAATATTCATTATACATATTGAATAATTTAGTGATTAAAAGATGAATAAATATATGCAAGATGCATGGTGGTTACATATTTTTGAAAAATGTTTTAGAGAATATTTACTTGGCTGGGGCGCGCTAATTTGTCACCGTGGTCAATGAGTACAATACACAGAATTCTCAATTGCCCTCAAATACTTAAGAGAAAAGAACTCTATGTTATAGAGCAATTAGGTTATGTTGTCTGGGTGGGAGGGTGACTTTTAAAAGAGGATAGTGAAGTGCAATGTGTGTATTGTGAGTATCCAGTGCAGAGTGTAGCTTTGTTGTACATTAATACAAAAATAGCTTCAGTATCAGACAAAACGCTGTATGCAGACCAGTCCACAATTTATTTCTCCTATTCTCTCCTCTCCCTAGGACCTCACATTCACATATCAAAGTGTCTCCTTGACTGCTCTCCTTAGACGCTGAAGAGCCATTTCAAACTAATCCAGTCCAAAAGCAAACAACATCCCAAACCTGCTCATTTCCCAAATCTTCATGCCAGTAAGCGAGTCATTCATTCGCCCAGTTACTTAAGTCAAAATCCTTGGAGTCATCCTTGACTTTTCCACATCATACATTCAGTGTATCAAGAAATTCTTTCAGATGTACTTTCAAAATACACTGCAAATCTCACTACTACTTTTCACCATCCCAATTTCACCACCATCCCAATTCAAACCACCATCACGGTGCTCCAGGAAGGTCAAAGTAGCCTCTCTTGGTTGCTCCTTACTCTTGACTCCATCCCCTGCAGCAGCTGCGGTGATCCAATTCAAATGTAGGCCTGATCACGCAGACCCCGGCCCAGGACCCACCAGTGGCTTCCCATCGTACTTTGTGCAACATCGAGAACCTCAGCGTGCCGGCCAAGTCTTCGGTCTCGCTAGCTTCTGGCTACATCTCTGAAGACGTGTCCATACCTACCCTCCTACCCCAGCCCCCCTCCCTGTCATTCATTCCTACTACACTGAGCTTACAAATTTACCACTTCCCAAGTACACTCCTTCTTCACTCCTCTCTTCAGTCAGTACAGCTCTCTCTCTCACTTCACTCAATGACCGCTCAGACGCACCTCATCCCAAGACCTTCCTTAGCCTTCCTATCAGAGATGGAATCCTCCGCTGCCATTTTAACTCTAACCCTTGCCTAGTTTTATTCTTTTTCATATTTCCATTCAGCATTATATGCAGGCATACCTTGGTGTACCGCATTCACTTCGCTGTGCTTCACAGATAGTGTGTTTTTTACAAATTGAAGGGCTGTGGAAACCTTGCATAGCACACGTCTGTTGGCACCATTTTTCCAATAGCAGTAGCATTTTTGTTACATTTCGGTAATTCTCACAATATTTTGAACTTTTTTTTTTATCACTACTGTGTTTGTTACGGTGATCAGTGATTACAACTCACTGAAAGCTCAGATGATAGTTAACATTTTTGAGCAATAAAGTAGTTTTTAATTAAGGTATGTACTTTTTTTTTAGACGTAATGCTATCGCATGCTTAATAGGCCACAGTATAGTGTGAGCTTAGCTATTATATGCACTGGGAAACCAAAAAACTCACTGGGCTCACTGTATTATGACGTTTGCTTTATCATGGTGGTCCGGATCCAAACCCACGATATCTCTGAGATGTGCCTGCATTTACATATTGTGTGTATTTTGTTTGCTTCTTTTCTTATCTTATATCTTCTACCTAAACACTGGCTCCATTGGAGACTTCTGTTCACTGTTCTGTCCCCCATGCCTAAAACAGTGCCTGGTTCAGTAGTGTTCATAGAATGCTATTTATTGAACAAATAGATGAATAATTCAGTCAACCAAGCAGGTAATCACTAACCAGCCTCTGTCTTTAAGGCACTGTGCATCTGGTTAAACCATAGTTCCCAGGTGGAATTGCAATCTGTAGGACAATGAAGGATATCATGCACTATATATGTAGTATATTTTTTTCTATTGCTTAACCAAATTAACTAAAATTATGCTATTCTCTTAGCAATTTGTAGCTGTTTAGTCATTTTCTACCCTATAGAAGTGAAATCAAAGTCTTGATTGACCTTTGATGGTGAGCAGATTACATGACCCCAAAATATGTCATTTTGGTATGTACATTATTATGGGGTGAAGGTAGACGAGACCCAGCAGATTCAAGAAAAACTTTTCTCTCCCTTAACTACCTAAAGAATTTAGGTAAGGGGCACAGCCTAGAAAGAGAACTATCACCAGAGATAATTTTATCTAAAAGTTAGGTGGCAAGGCAAACATCTAATTACAAAACATCTACTCTTCATATTGTCCTGTCAATTGCCCTCATTCCTTCTGACTCCTCAGGCCCCTATCCCATTCCCTAACTCAGGATGGCCTGGTAGCCACACTGCTTCACTTGCCTTTGGGTATCCTGTTTTATGGGGTTCCCATACTTACATAATAACGTAAACAAAACAAAAACAAATTTATGGTTTTTTCCTATTAATCTGTCTCATCTTACTTTAACCAATAGACCAGCCAAAAGAACCTAGAAGGGTAGAAGAAAAAATATTGCCACCCTACACCTTGCTTTTGTATTCAATGAAGATGTCAGTAATTTGAGAATGCATGTCACTGGTCTTAAAGGAAAGTGAAGGGGTATGGATGGATGGGTCTCCACATTTGACCAATCTAACGGATCACCCATGATGGACCCTATATGATTTTACACAACACTGCATTCTAGCATTTCTCAATTCTACCCATAAGTTTGGTCCCATACTTTCCTTCAAGTCTTTCTATCTCTGTCACTTTCATCTCTCCATCATTCTCTGTTCCCACTGGCTATTCCACTCCTAAACTATTCCAAATCTACACTGACTGGCCAGTCATCCCTCTACCTTTCCTAGGTGCCTTGATCTTCATTTAACCTCCCTTCACCCGTCATCTCTCCCAGAACTTGGTATCTTCTCTGGACACTCATGGATATCTAAATTCTACATACAAAATCATCAAAGTAATGGAATAATTAATTTCCTAGTTTCTACCCAAAACACTTCCTATATCTTCTCCCAATACTCTGAAACCTTCAAAACAATACAATATTAAAGGCATGTGTGATTTTTTTAAAGAATCATATTGCATTTTTAAAATTACAAAAAACCCCACACACATTATTTTCTGTCTTAGTCTCACTACCTTGAAACTTGGTAATGCAAAAGGGATTTTTACCAGATAAGTTGAAGGCAGAGAAATCTGTGGGATAATTATGTATACTGAATATCCTAAGGCTGACTGAGATCTGGAATGCAGTCAAATCAACATGACCCAGTAGGGTCACCCAAGCTTTAGAAGGACCTGAAATAAAGCCAGCCTTGATTCCCCTCAGCTGAAAATCATCTATTTTTATACCAAACTTGCATATTAAATTAGATAGATTTTTATGACCTTTTTCACATTATGCCTTGCATTGCGGTTAGGTATGTACACTTATCTGGATTTTTTTCACTCTTGCGCTAGATTGTAAGCTATTTGGAATTCAAATCTGTCTGTTTAAATGGAGTTTCTCTGAAGCATGTACTATGATGGCTGATATTAGTGGGAACACAATAAATGTGGATCAAATAAGCAAATTTTAACTGAAATCTCACTTCTGTTAAAAGTATTATTTACTTTTTCTAAAGTTTTTGATAGAGTTCCCTAAATAAAAGGTAGCTATGCTTCTGTGATGTTTGGATGGAGAGCAGAAAATTAGTTTGCTAGACAGACAAATTCTTCTAGACAGACTTTCATCAGAGTCCCTAAGGATCAATCTAAGATTAATAAGTATGGTGAGGGGCACCTGGCTGGCTCAGTTGGTAGAGCATGCAACTTTTGGTCTTGGGGTTATGAGACCGAGCCCCATATGGGGTGTACGGATTACTTAAAGATAAAATCTTTTTAAAAATTGAATTAAGTTCAGCGAAACACTCCCGTTTCCTTTTCCTCCTCCCTTTTCCCTGCCCACTCTCCCTCAGGACACTTCTCTTACCACCTGGGCCACTACGTGGTCAGTTCAACACCAGTCTGAGAAGAGTGGAGCCATGAGGCCAGAATCATCAAGGATACTATCCTGGAGCTTGGCTTCAACTGGGTACTGACCTGAACCCTGGTTGCTCTGGCCATAAAAATCCTTGGGCCTCTGCCTCCATGAGGAGAACTGGTCTGCTCTTATTCCCTTTAGAGGGTCCTTGTTCAGAAAAGAGGAGGAGGCCCCTCCGTGCTTACACCAGATCATAAATCCCATGTCCCGCCTCCAACCCTACCATGACCTACCCCTTTTCCAGACTTTAAAAGTTTCCAAAAATGACCTGAGAGACTCAGCCTGGCCAATCACCAAAGGTAGACTTTGGCAGGAATGACATGGCTGGTATGGCCAAATTGCTACTCCTCGAGGGAAGAGAAATGTTTCCAGGGACATGACTTTTGACAGATACAAACAGATGCTAACCCTCCCCCCGTCTTGGAATTTGACTTTTAGCCCATTGGATTTACAGTACTTGTCAGCTCCTACCTCCTGCCCAGCAGAACGCTCAAACTTAGCCCCTCCCGGCTAAACCGACAAGGTGACATTGCACTCCAAAAGATACTGAAATGCAAAACCTAGAGTAAGAAGGTTTCTTAAATGCAGGAAGTTGGGAATAGGTGGACTAGGTTAATACAGTTAAAAAATAATTTTTGATGCTATAAGCGTGAGCTCCATGTGCTGGCAGGGGGGTTAAGTGAGTGGGGGTATTGGAGGATCCCACAAATGATAGGCATTATCAAAAAGAGATTGAGTGCAAACCATAAAACACCATATTTTGTAAAATCAACAATTACCAAGTGACAATTTTTTGGGTAATGGACTTTGAGAGATGGATGGACCTGACTTCAAAAGAGCCATAGTCCAAGTAAAAAGACAGGCATATAGACATGAACATGTTGTGCAGATTAAGAGTTACAGGAGGAAGATTAAAATCATAATGGAACTACACATATAAACTATTCTGCAGGAGAAACATGATTATCGTAAGAAAAAGTTTCTCCGAGCGAGTCATTTGAACTGGGCTTTGCAGGCTAGATAGGAGTATGCCGGCTTTGCCTCCAGCTCAGCAACTCACAAAATCAAGAGGCGAGAGAAACTGCTGTGGGTATTAGACTCACGTATGAGGACTGCAGGGACGAGGAAGGGTGACTGAGGGTACAACTCAAGTTCATAAGAAATAAAGGCAGTGATAAGCAGGATAAAAGTGAACATGGTACATAGTGAAATAGTGGAAGAACAATGTCACTACAGAAGACGGTAGACCACTCAATTACTGAGAAGTCACTATTCCGTCCAATGCGACCTCGAACCACCTGAGAACGAGGAAATAAACAAATCGGCCCCCAGAAGACCATTGCAGCCCACCCCACGCGCTTTACTTTCCTATCAAGCGAAACCACTAGATCTGTTATATTTGATCTTAAATATAATCCTAATATCTCTGCTTGCCTTCCCTATCCACAGCAAATTACAAATAATGAATCTAGAAACGTAAGCAGAGTAGGAGTTTTGCAAAACAGCAGCTAATGTTCCAGGTCTCCTCCCAAAGAAGCAGAGCCAGTGATTTAAGAGTCTTAGCTGGGGTGGAGGGGGGGACCCTTGCTGGCTCAGTCGGAAGAGTATGTCACTCTTGATTTCGGGGTTGTGCGTTCCAGCCCCATGTTGGATGTAGAGATTACCAAAAAACAAATAAATAAACTACTTTTAAAAATAAAGTATTATAAAAATAAATAAAAACCTTAGCAGTAAGAGTTCATTTAAGAGCAAACAACTCTATAGGCAGTTTACTAAGCCACTGGAAGTACGCTCGCCTTGTAGCTTTGCATAATCACTGGTGTTTACAATGAAGGGCATGGCACGAGTCTCCAAGAAAAGTTTACAGCCTGGGCAATCTGCAAAGAATGCTGAGGCAAGTGTTCAGAAGATTCCAATATTGTTGATGACAATTTAATTTAAAGATTATTGTCAAATTTTTTTAAACAATATTGTTGATAATTACGAATTTCCAATATTGTCCATCATTGTTAATTATTAATTACGGATTATTGTTTCCCAATTTTGTGTATTACAAACCTGTTAAATCGTTATTGTTAATTACAAATTTCTACCACTTAAAGTAACCAGATTTAAAAAGTTTTGTTTATTTTAGATAGTGGAGGGGTTGCAGAGGGAGAGGGAGAGAGAGTCTCAAGCCAACTCAGAGCTGGACACAGGGCTCGATCTCAAGACCCTGAGATCATGACCTGAGCCAAAAGCAAGGGTCAGATGCTTAACCAACCGCACCACCCAGGCGTCCCTAAAAACTTTCCTTACAGTCCTCTGGGCAGCCCTCTGAGACCCCCTCCCAGGTGGGGCAGGGATCACGCAGGTCCCTAGCGAGCCTGGGCCGCAGCCCTCTCCTCTTACTCTCTCTACTTGTCTCTCTCCACCAACAGATCAGAAGTTATTGAAGCCAGATCATTTATGTACATGTGAAATGTATGGTTTGCTCCCAGTCCTAAGTACAAATGCGTTGGTATTAATGGGTAGCCCAAAAAATTTATATAAAGAACAAAAGAAATGAAGTGATTTTTAGCACTTTTAAAGATCTATGTTAAAAATGAATGAACCTTTAACTACATGAACAATTCTCTTGCACTTAACCAACGATAACTGAGAGTGATGGATCGTTTACTGGGTCAGGAACCATTCCAAGCGCTGAGCACGTGTTAATTTATTTCATCTTCTCCACGGTGCTGTGGAGCAGGTGCGGTTATCCTCACTCTCCTGATGGGAGAGGAAAGCCGGAGAAGGTGAGTGGTGCCCGTTCAGGCAACTAGTCAGCGGCAGCAGACCATCCCCTGACCTACTCGCCTGATGCCTCCGGTGCTATCTAACTGATAGCAGACCAAAAAAGAAACTCCTGCTCCTAGAGGTGGCCTTCTCCTTAAAAAAAAAAAAAAAAAAAAAAAAAAAAGAATCCTTAGTTTTTAACCACTCTTCTGTGAGTTGGACATTTCTGGATTCCATATACACGTGAGACCGTACGGTATGTGTCTTCCTCTGGCTTATCGCACTTGGTGTCATATCCTCCAAGTCTATCCATGTTGCTCCAAGTGGCAGGATTTCTTTCTTTTTTTTAGGCTAAATGATATTCTACTGCGTATATAGAGCACATTTTCTCCATCCATGTATATATCTCAGCTATTGTAAATAAAGCTGCAGCGAACATGGGAGTGTAGTGTCAAAAGGTAAGTGGAGGCATATTAAAAATGTTAAGTTTGAGCGAAAATCTGGTAGCACCCAATGCAGCAGATGGAAAGGAGCTCTGAGCAGCTCTGAGCAGCCGTACAAAACGAAAGCCTTGGCAGAAGAGAACGGGAGCAAGGAAGTTACACTGAGCAAAAAAGTGGGTTGGTTATTGCAAGGTCACTTTCCCTTCGGGCTGGCGGGGGTCCATGAGGCAGATGACCTGACTGGTGCTGGTCGGGAGACTCCTGACTGACAGGTTCAGATTCCACTTCTGGGAGAACAGAAACCATAATTAAGTCTTGGATTGGTAATGTGGTGGTTAGCAGAGGAGTCCCCACTGGGGGCCTGATGTCTTGTTTCTGATAGAGGTAAACTTGACTTTCTTTTTTTTTAAATAAATTTATTTTTTATTGGTGTTCAATTTGCCAACATACAGAATAACACCCAGTGCTCATCCCATCAAGTGCCCCCTCAGTGCCCATCACCCAGTCACCCCCACCCCCCACCCACCTCCCCTTCCACCCCCCCTAGTTCGTTTCCCAGAGTCAGGAGTCTTCATGTTCTGTCTCCCTCTCTGATATTTCCCACACATTTCTTCTCCCTTCCCTTATATTCCCTTTCACTATTATTTATATTCCCCAAATGAATGAGATCATACGCTGTTTGTCCTTCTCCGATTGACTTACTTCCCTCAGCATAATACCCTCCAGTTCCATCCACGTTGAAGCAAATGGTGGGTATTCCACGCTTTCACGTCTCTGCTCCTGAGTAGCAGGGGGTGAGGACAGGGCACCGGGGAGGTAGGAGTATTATGGGCCCGACCTTTGGAGATTGAAAACCTGAAGTATCAGGGCCATACTCTTTCAAAGTTGTGTTTTGACGACCAGTGGCAGGGAGAAAATAACAGAAGTGAAGGGTCATTGAGTTGAGTAAGTATGACACCCTCCTAGGCTCTCAGCTGTGTACCGCCTTAAACAAATATCCAGGTGTAAAAGGCTGGTTCACTTTCACGTTTCAGAGAATAATTCATTTATAAATCATGACTGAGAAATGGCGGCACAAGCCTAAAACCCACCCTAATTCTGTGGATCTCCACCAGGAGCGACTTTGCCCACTTGTGTCTCCTCCCATCCCAGGGGATACTTGTCCATTCTGGAGACTCTAGAGCCGGCTTTCAGGCAACCAGGTTGAGCAATGGCAACTTGCTCCAGGCAAAAGGGCCCACAGCGATCCCTGAGCTGAATACAGACAGCCCATCAGGCAACCCACCCAAGATACCCACAGGCCTTGACTAAATAATGGGTTACTTACAACCAGGCACAACCACCAAAAAAAGCAAACTGCATTCTCATTCCTCTTGACCTTTCTGCTTTAAATACAGCCTCTCTGGGCACCTGGGTGGCTCAGTGACTGAGTGTCTTTCTTTGACTCAAGTCTTGATTCCAGGGTCCTGGGATGGAGTCCCCGCATCGGGCTCCCTGCCTGTGTCTCTGCCTCCCTCTCTCTGTCTCTCCTGAATAAATAAATCAAATCTTTAAAGATAAGCACATCCATCCATCCATCGAGCCTCTCCTCTGCTCTGCTGGCCTGCCCACTGCCCCCTTGTGGTGTGCTCTGTGAACGTCTATCTCCTTTGTCCTGCCTCTGCTGAATCCTTTCACCACCCTTGCTGCAGGCTTCCAACCTTCTGGGTCTCCACACACTTGCAGGTCCCTGTCTGATCACCCCACAGAGATGAGATGAGGGTGTCCCAATCAGTGGGCAGTGCTTCTGGAGAGGATTTGGGCTGTGAACCACGGTGCTGCTGAATCGCCTACCATACACAGAATAGCTCCCTCAAAAAAACCTGTCTGGCCCCAGACGTCAATAATGCCAAGGTCCCATCCCAAATAACTGCAAAACTCTTCTGGAAGTATGAGTATAGGAGAAATAGTTAAAATTTTTAAAAAGCAGCACTGAAAAGGAAATTATAAACTATTCAAACAAGGATATTATGAAAAGTTTTAGAAGTAAAAAAAAATGAGTAGTTAAGTATTAAAGTTCCTTCTTTTTTTAATTCTGAAAGAAGTAGAAACAATTACGAAAGAAGGACAGGGTCCAAAGACATTAGCCTTTGCATAATACAAGAACACAGGCTTAAAGAGCTAATTTAAAATAGATTGAAAGTAATGCATGGGCGAAAGGTAACTCCTCACAAACTGTTGAAAGTCACTTTTGGCTTAATGTTTCATCTTTTCCAGTGCTCAGTGAACAAACTTCCCACTGATTTCAAAGACTATTTTGGTTCTGACATTAGCTTCATGGAAGCTAAGAATTAGATGTGAAGAATTATGAACTCACAATAATATAGACTTCAAAACTCCGAAAATAGAAAGATATGCTTCTCTAATTCATCCTGAAATTCATGTACTAAACAGTAAGTATTTTGATGAAAGCGATGGGAATGACACCTGCATTTCTAAGAGAGGCAATAGTGATGAAAAGGAAAAATGTGACTGGTAGAGGAAAATGTAATCCTCATAGGGTGGGTTTAGGAACAAAAACACTTAGAAAGAAATCCCTAATCTCCAGATGTCATATTAGTAACTCTTAAGACAAAAAGAAAAAAAACTTAATAACATTGATAATATTTTTTTCAGATTTTCTATAAGAAGGGAAGACAAACATGCCACCCCAAAACATATGCCTCTTTGGCCTAAAGATTATTTTGAACTCATTATTTTTAAAAAGAAAAAGCAGCCACAGCAAAAGCCCTGGAAAATAAAGAGGTTACCCTCATTTAGGGGCCTTTATATTTCAGAGGGAAATCTGCAGGCGTAAGGGTGTTTCCCTCTGGTACCAGGAGGATGAATCTAAAGCCCATGGAGAATCTCGTCAATGGAGAAGGCTTCAGTTTAGATGAACATAACAAACCTCACGGTATTTCCCGAGCTTTCCCTGGGCACCTCCCCCCAGCATCATTCTGTCTTTAGCTTTCAGGTGATGTTTTGGGGGAGGGAGGTGTCTCCCATGTATCTACAGGATTAACCTTCTGTTTGTTTTTCTCCTGTTACGCTTTTATTACAGGGAGGGGGGAGGTTCTCAGCCAAGAACCTAGAAGAGCAGAGGGAAATTTATCTTTCCTTCCCTACATATGTTATTTGTTGAAATTTTGAAAAATACAGAAAATAAAATAGAAAAAACAGTGATGTGATGGCTGCTTCTATTACTCAGGCTTAATAAACATGCCTTTGCAGTGTCGGAGCTTTTCTGTCCACTCCAGAAACCCCTTCCCAGGAGAGGCGTTCGGTAGGAGCAGGAAAAGAGGCAAACTGTCCACTGTAGGAACAATGCGGGAGGGGGAGGGAGTCAGAGAGGTCCCCCAAAGAGGGGTCCCTGCTAAGGGAGAAAAGTTAGGGTATGCAAATTAACACTTCCTTTTTGTTTCATCAGTGCTTCTCCCTGAAGGGCTGGAAGGCATCAGAGCTCTTCCCCAACACCCTTGGGAAAGAAAGACAAAGAGGGATTTCGGTGTGGGGCAGGGGTGGAGGGGTGAGGACCAGACACCGGGCGTTCATAATAGGAACACCTATTAGCAGAATATGAAATCTCCACGGGCTGGTCTTGGGGAATGCGTACTCATCAGAAAGATTTCCTTTAGTGAATCAACTAGGCCCTGTCGTCCTCCCAAACATTATGGCTCAGCCAAGGGAAGTCTACTCTACAGACAGTATATTTTGATCATTTCCTCATATTCCTCTAAGATATGAGATGAGATTGAGGGTGAGATTGATGAGAGTGCAAAAGGCAAGGGGACAGCCCACATACCATCCAGCTCCCGCCACAGGTGCAGTAACGAGGCACATTCCTCAGGCACTGGTGACTGCCCAAGAACAAAGGGCAGGGAAGAAACAAATGGTCAACTGATAAAGATCACAGTCCTCAGGACACGAAACTCCACCACAGTTTGTAAATGTCTTAATGATTTACAAGTAAAACACAAGCTTAATAATAGCCGGACCTCCAGGAACCTAGAGACTCAACTTCCTGGAGCCCTAAAATCAAGTTCCCCTCCATAGGCTAGAAAACCCTATATAATCAGTCACTCCTCACGATACCAGCACCATTCTTTCGGCCCACGGGTCCTGTCCCTGTGCTGTAGTAAAAGCACCATTTTTCCTCATAAACCATCTCAAGGATTCCTTCTTGACCGTTGCACCCGACGACCCCACATCATCAAGATGACACTAAACCATGTGGAGGTCCCATTTATTTTCTCCAAGGACATTTAGAGTATTGTTCATTCTTCTCATTTTTTTCTGTGTTTGTCATTGTTGTTTATTTGGGTTTTTATACTTCAATAATAGTTGTATGAGCAAAAATAGAGATTTTTGCTAGAAAAGCAAATAGAAAAATAATTTTTCTTTGTGTTTTCTGATTATTTCCTAAAGAAGAATCACTATATGAGAACCAACAGGCCAAGCAACATGGAACAGAAGCCGCTCTTGTATTAATGATGGAGACAGTACAAACGTAAAACCAAGCTACAGTCACTCTTTTGAAACAGCAAAATAAGTAAGAGTCCTAACTTTGGGAGGGTCACACTGTTAATTCCGTAACAGCAGTTACGGTGCCATTGCCGTTGCTCTGCAGCGCTTCAGCTGCCTTTGCGCTTGACACATTTGCTCATGACGTGATCAGTTCCACGTCCTGAGCGTTCACATCGTTTGCCTTAACTTCCTTTTCTGCATCCTCCTCTTATGCAGTTGGAGTCTCTATTTTTCTGGACTGTTCTAGGCAGCTTCACCTTGAACTTTGAAATTCTCAGCCGCTGCTAGATGCGCTTTCTGACCCTGGCTTCTTCCCCCCAAATTATGTAGGTGTCTAAAGCTGGGCTCCTGTAGACATGCGGCCTTGTGATGACCAAGAGAACGTTCTAAGACTTCTGGATGGTGACTCTAGCAACCTGTGTAAACCGTTGCGGACTTAGTTTGGAAATGGCCTTCCGCTGACTTCTTTTCACCCTGACTTCGTTGCTCTCCTTTTCCTGGCAGGTTCCTCCATTTCAGGTGCTAGTCCCCGCCGGGCCTGCGATGTGCTTGCCTGTAGGGGTCCTGTTTCTCCTCCGCTGATACTGCTTCACCCATGTCAGATGCTGATCTTACCCTGCAGGCTGGCGCCGTGGCAACCGTTGGCTCTGGGATGGGGACAGTGTTGGGCGGGGGGGGGGGGGGGGACTACAGACCCAGGATGGCAGCAGGAAGAGTGCCAAGGCTTATGGACACAACTTTTGGTACCATAGCCAAATGGCGTTCTAGAAGGAGACCTAAAATTACATTACACGTCTCTTTCCAAAATACCTTGGATATAATTCTTTTTAAAACCGTAGGCGTTAATTCCTATTTTGAATGTGCTTAATTTATTTAATTGTTTAGGTGTCCATTGTTTTCCATAGGAGGCTTCTACTAACACATTTTGTTTGAATATTTCCATACAGAAGGTCTCTGGAAGTAGAAATCTAAAATAAAAAATAGATGGCACGGTTTAAATTTTGATAGGTGCTGCCCCAATACATTGCAAACTGGTTCATTAATTTATCTTCCACCTGTTTTCCTTCACCTCACAAAGAAGAGGACCTAATCCAGCTCTTGAATATTTGAAATTATAATGTGGACAGAGAGAGCACCTAACCAGTCTTCTGGTTTTTATCTGCATTTTCCTGATGACCAGTGGCATTGTGTTACTTTCTGTTTATTATTCATTTTTCTCCTTTTCTGTGAATAGCCTACTTATATCTTTTGAATATTTTTAAAAATGTTTAGTTTTCTTATAGGTGTCTTTTAAGGGTAATTTGTATACGTTGGTCACTAATCCCTAATGCTACATGCGTAGCAAATATTTTTTTGCTCTCTCTTTGTGAGCTTTCCCCCCTTACGTTGTTAGCCTCTATTATTTGAGGTTTCTTCCCTCATCTTGTATTTCTTTAGAAAACCCTTTTTCGTATAGATTTTCAAAGATAATGATGCAGAGTTTCACATTTTATTTGAAAAATATTTATAATTATGTCCTTAAGCCTAATAGTTTATTTGTGCTGTCTCACTTGTGACTTCTCAAAAACTGAAGTTTTGATTCAATTAACTTTATTTTTGTGGTTGTTGCTGTATTTTGAAAACTATAAATAATTTTTGAAAGTATTGCCATAGCAGAAATCCACTGCTTTCATTCAATTCTACAATGTAATTTCTGTTTTATTTTTTTATTTCACTTAGATAGTATTTTTTAATAGTTCAAAAATTTTCAAAGACCATATATTTAAGAGAAGAGCATACCTTTTTATGATTTATTTTTGCTTTTATATCATTGTGGACTGAGGACGTGGTTTCTTTGCTTTGGAAGACTTAAGATTTTCTTTGTAACCCGGTACTTGTGGTGAACATTTGTAATTTTTCCATAAGTGCTTGAAAAGATTTCAAGTTCTTATTTTGTTTGGTACAAAGTCATGTATATGCTGACAATTGTTCTCTACTTGACATGCTGATTTTCAAGATAGCTCTGAAAATCCCCCAGTAAGTCTGTTGGATTTGTATTCATTTAGTTTTATATTGAAACTCTCTGAACATGCTGATGATTATTTATTGAGCTTTTTCATTATTATGTTTATATGATATACATTTATATTTTATTTTTAAAGTTTTATATCTTTTAATATAACAGATATGTATGTAATGTTTACATAAACATGCACACATTATGTAATATAATTATAATAATAATTTAGCTCTTTCTGTTGCCTAATTTAGTCTGGAAGGATCTTTGTTTGGTTCATGTTTTCCATTCAACACAGTAGTTGGTGCTGAACGGAGTAGAGGGAGGGTGAGGGCTGGAGGGAGGGGAGGCAGGCAAGGTGGAGAGGAGAGGCATGCGGACAGACAGACCCACAGACACAGGGCTGGACCGGCTCTCCACGTGCGTGGATGTGAGCTCTCCACGTCCCTCAGGGGGTCTTGGAGACGTGGGCTCCTGGGGCACCTTGGATGCTTCGGAGCTCCGCGCCGACGGCCCAGCCCCAGAGCTCCCACCTACACCAGCAGCCTGAGAATGTGTTCCAGGGCGGCTTGTCTCTCTGAGTAGGGACAAGAGCGCTCCTGTCCGGCTGCTGCTGTGTGTCACCTGGCACGCCACCACCGCCCCTGCTTCCTCCTGTGCCCGCTGACCTCTTGGAGCTCAAGTTCCAGTGCGGGAAGGTGTGGGTTGGGCGTTCTCAGCTCTGTCAGCACTCACGTTCCAGAATTCCCTGTCCTGTTACGCCGCGGGCACCCCCACGGGCCTTCCAGTGTCGCATGAGTTTGCTTGCATATTTGCTACGTTTTTATAGGGTTGGAAAAGAGAAAGTCTTTATTAGGCCACTCCTTGTCATTTATAAACTGGACCAGAATTCAAAAGCTCTTTATATAAAAAGAAGTTTGCCTCTGTTCAGATTTGGGCTCTGTCACTTAGCAGCTGGACGACCTGGACAAAATCCTGGGCCTTAGTTTCCTCATCTGTAAAATGTGGATAAAAGTACAGGGTCGTGTCATAGAGACATCTAGGACACCCCGGAAACACCAGCTGTTATTGTTCTGTTTGTCATACGTACTGTAAGTTTTTCTTGTTATACCGTCTGCTTGTACGTGTGTAAATATAGGAGCATGTTCATGTATCTTTACGCTTTTCGATGAGAGCGAGAACTTACACAGTGCTTACCCCGTAGGTACCTATTTTAGCCCTTCACGTATATCAATTTATGGTTCTGGAGGAGAAATCACAAATGGCAACTGGAAATTATTCTTAACTGGTAATGAAAACACAACCTAAGAAAACTTCTGGGGTGCATTTCCCACTTAGGTCTCCTAAATTAGCTATTGTTGGTGTCTTAAAAATGTTTTAGTTTCTGTTCATTTATTTTGCATCAGGTGTCCACACTGAGCAGAGCGTCAGGCAGAGGTGTCGGGAGCTGCTAGTTTATTAGGAATTAGCATTCCCAGGAGTCGGGGTGAGGCCCAGGGCCGCCGGCCGAGGCTGCGGAAGCGGCTGCCTGCACGTGGGCAAGCTGCACCCGCCTGGTCTTTCCAGGGGAGGGAAGGGCGAGGAGAGGGAAACAGTTTCTCTACCAGCTTCCAGCTTCTCCTTCCTCTGTGGGATATTAGCCCCTCAGCTCCCAGCCTGGGCAGAAATCCAGGTCAATACGTTGGCCTCTCTCCAGGAGCTTGGCCCCTTCCTTCCAAGCCGCTTCCACGGCCGCTGAGTCCTTCAAACAGCCCCTCTTCTTCGCTGCAACCAGCTGTGGCCGCTCCCGCCGGGGACCGCTCGGCCACAAACTCTACCTCTGAGGTCAGAAGTAACAGCTCACCTGTATGTTTTGACGTGTGATTTTCCTTTCATTGCCCTCCCCCCCCCCCCCCCCCCGCCCCACAAGGAATCAATAGTCTTAGTCTTGGTTACCTCTGCACCTAAGACTCATTAAGAAGTAGTTTGGTCCGTTTTTGACTTGGTTTTCCATCGCTTCATAACAAGTTCTGTAAAACCGAGCAGATTCGAACAGCTCGGCCTATGTCACCATCTCCGTGGGTCAGGAACCCCCAGGGCGGCCCAGCCGCGCTCGGGCTCAGCCCATCTCCCAGGACGCAGTCAAGGTGTCAGCGAGCTGGGAGCTCCCTCCAGGTTCAGGTGGGGCAGGATCTGCCTGCAAGCCCCGGGGCAGGGGTCCACGTTTCCACCGGATGTGGAACCGAGAGGGACTCAGCTCCTGGCCTGAGATGCCTCCTGTTCCTCGGGGTGGTGGGGGCAGCTTGGCCCGGCAGCCTGGGTCCCTAAGTGAGCAGGGGACAAGCGCTGGGCGGCCGGGTCCAACAAGCAGCCAGTCGGCCTTTGGGACCTGGTCGACGTAGGGCTAGGCCTTCACTTTTATCGTGTCCTATTTATGAGAAACACGTCTCGAAGTCCAGCCCGCACTCCAAGGTGTTTCCTGTTTTTAGTGATGAAGGTTCTCCTTTGGCCAAGCCGGTGCCCCCGTACAGGCCGAGGCGCACAGGCACCCCGAGGCCCCGCTCCGGGCCGCACCCAGTCCCCGGGCCCAGGCCGCGAGCTCTGGGCCGACCCGGCCACCAGGCCTCCGCGCCCAGCGGGGCCTCCGCGGAGGTGCCCGAGCTCAGCCTCCGCCCGGGGCTCCTGGGGCCCCAGAGCTCGCAGTTGCCGCGTCCAGGCCTAGACGGCCCTGGGCCTTGCTGTCCGCGGCCACCGCTGTCCCCATCGCGGGCGGCCTGCGGCCTCTGCGCAGCCACCTCTCCTCGCGGTTCCCCGCGCCCCTCGTACTGTACTTCTGTCCTCTCCCTGCGTATTCCGAGGTATTTGTGTTCTCTCTCACTGGTGTTTGTCTGCAGCAGCAATTAGTCTTCCAACGACGCTCTTACCTCCATAATTTCATCTTGGCATCGTGTTCATTCCTCCCCACCGCATCCAGTTATCTTTTATTTCCACCCACCTCTCGGGTACATGCCTACCCGGACAACGCTGGGACTTTCTTTCTTTCTTTTTATTTATTTATTTATTTATTTATTTATTTATTTATTTATTTATATTTTTTTAGTACTGGGACTTTCATCTTGTCATCAGTCTCTTATTTCACAGCATTCACGTGCTGCCGCACTTTATTGGGCATGGAAGCAAATGTTTCCCCAAGGTAATCTCTGTTTTTCACAGTAAATATTTTTTAAAAGATTCTATTTATTTCAGAGAGAGAGAGAGAGAGAACACTCGAGAGAAGGGGGAGGAGCAAAGGGAGAGGGAGAGAGAGGCTCCAGGGGACCCCTCACGGAGCCTGGAGGCCGACGCAGGGCTGGATCTCGTGACCCTGAGGTCATGGCCTGAGCCGAAACCCAGAGTCTGACGCTCAACTGATTGAGTCACCAGGTGCTCCACAGTAAATATTTTCAAATGGAGACTCATTTCCTGTGTCTTAAGTGCTCTGTTCTTTATCCTCTAAAATGTCAGTAGAACTTTCTCAGAGATCAACTCTTTGTGGTCAGATTCTACTTGAGTGTGCTCATGCCCACTGGCCGCTGCTAGAATCTTCTTGGATTTCACCCAGGAAGCATGCTGGCACGCACGGTTCCCAGCAGACAGTTTTTAAAATTCAGATTAAATCAAAACTCTCAGAACAAAATAGTGTTGACTCCCAGACAGGGAACTTCAAAGGTAGAACAGGTTGCTTATAAAATAAATTAATGGGGGCACCTGGGTGTCTCAGTCAGGTTAGCGCCTGCCTTTGGCTCAGGTCATGATCCCAGGGTTCTGGGATCCAGCCCCACGTCGGGCTTCTCCCTCTCCCGCTTTTCCTTCCCCTGCTTGTGGTTTCTCTCTCTTTCTCTTTCTCTGTCAAATAAATAAATAAATAAAATCATTTAAAAAATAAATCAATGATATAAAAAAATTCCACCACAACATGATCAAAGTCAACCGATAAATAGGAAACTGCAAAAAAATATTGGCCATATTCATGTAAAAGTTAATGTCTCTAACTATATAAATAGATATATGATGGTTACTATAAATATTATTGATTTATTATAAATTTTTAATAACAAAACAATAATCCTAGGCACACAGAAAAAGTTCATGAATAGGTAAATTCTCAGAAAAGAAATAGGAATATCTTTATACTTAGGAAAAGATAGTGACCCCAAAATAAGACACTTGCAAATGAAAACTACAGTAAGATACCATTTCTCACCTATCGTATTGGCAAGATTCTGTAAGACACTGAGCTTATTGGAAAAATAAGCACATGATACATTGTTATCGGTGGTACAATTTTTTTATGATCTCTATAAAATTTATCAGTAGATATTAAAATTCAAAATGTGTGTATCTCTGCAATTCTGTTCGAGTGTTTTTATCCTCCAGGTACGCCTGTGCCTAGACAGTGTGGTCGACTACTAATTGTGGCACGTTCTATGGTAACTAAAGATTAAAACTTAAACATCCGTCATTAAGAAAATGATAAAACATCTTATAATGGAATCCTAGGCAACGTCGAAAACAATGAGGAAGTGCCAGGCATTGTAACATAGAACGATGGCCAGCGTACGCTGGATACGGTGGGAAAAGGAAAGAGGGTGCTTGAGAGCGTGTGCATCATGTTATCGCCCGAACGAGAGGAAGAAAACAGAGGCACCTACCTGACGCTCGTGTGTGCCTTGAGGATCTCTACAGAGGGACAAGAAACAACTCAGATTGTTAACTCTGGGAAAAAGCCCTGTGGGACCGGTGGGCAAAGTACAATATAGGGCTCCTTTTCTCTATATATCCTTTGTAACATTTGATGTTTGACCATATGCATAATTTCAAAAATATAATAATTACAGTTTTGATGAGGGTACGTGATACAGTTACCTATTTTTTATGCCCAAGTTTTGTTTCAACTGTTTTGCTTGCCTATTTTAACGGTAAAAATTGAGGCAGGAATAATATGGCCTTTACAGTCTCACAGGTCTTGATCCTGAGATTCTCAGGTAATTTTGTAAACCGAAGAAAGTCTATTTAAACAAAAAAAATATGGAAGCAACAGTGTCTGCAGAGGTAACTTGACAGTAAAGTCATTGGGTAGTAAAATAGTTCCGAGTAATAAAGGGCTGATGCTCAATGGTGGTCCTTTGAAATTAAACTTCATTTAGAACTTGAACCGATTCCATTAAAAGAGTCTGTTCAATCAAGAGGATATAAGCCCAGGCCTCCATATGTGTGGACCCACAGAGCACATATGGTACATTCTTTGGCTTCCTCACAAGATATCAGGCCTTTGATCTTTCCTCTGAAATAATTTCACCTGGGTTGATGATTTCACATGAAAAAAATAATCTTGGTCTTAATCTTGCATTTTCTTTCTTTTCTTCCTCTTTACCAGTTAAAATTAATTGCCTTTTTTTTTTCCCCATCCAAATAGGAATTTTCTCTTTATTCAGATTTCTGGACTGAGTTCACAGTGTGCGGTTATCTAGAGCAGTCTTTAAAATGGTACACCAAGATTTTGAGAGAATTGGAATTTTATGAGTAAGCGTGGCTGCTTCATTTGTAATATTACATTCAGGAAAAAATTAAAAGGCCTTCAAATCATTTTTCTCTCTAACAGACCAAGAATCAACCGAGTTAAAAAACAGGCAGGCACACCTTGTGTCTAACGGGGTGGCCAAGTTCAGATGGTTGAGAAATGTTTTCACTCGGAATAAGTGAAACAGTATGGGTCATAAATTTATAATTGTTGAAGAAGGAATTCAAGTTCAGGAGGAGGGCATTCAACCAGTCCCTCTACCCCTGTGCGGATTGAAATCTTCCACTCTTAAAAAAGTGTCAAGCGTTGTTTACCCCAGGTCACCTAGATTTGTAGTCCCCTCACTTCTCCTGATGCCTCCTCCTCGTCCCTTTCTCCAGGAAGCAGGAGGAGCAGGTGAGGCTGCTCCATGAGAGATTCCCAGGACAATCTCATTCATTCAACATATATTTCCTGAAGCTTTCCGTGGGTGGCTTCCAGACTCTGCTCTAAGCTTGCCAACCACAGTGTAGACAAGAAGCTCCTGCCTTCATGAGTCTAAATCCTAGAAAGGAGGACAGTGACTAAGGAAATCTTCATACGTAATTTCAGCTGGTGATAGCTGTCTGTCTCCCATCGCCGTTCAACCCCAAAGTTTAGTAACATAACATGGCAACCACTTATTTTCTTATGATTCCGGGCACTGGCAATTTGGGCTGGGCTCAGCTAGGAACAGTCCAAACTGTTCCAAACCACGTCAGCTGGGTTCGTGTATTTACTTGCAGTTAGTTGGAAAATCGCCTATAGGCTGGTTGGTCCCAGAGAGCCCCTTCCCAAGTGTGCCCGTTGGCGGGGCTGGAGGCTGGGACACCTCAGTCCTCACCACCTGGCCTCTCCAGCAGGCAGCTCAGCTCTCAGAATTCTAAGCCCAGCAAGTGAGAGGCAAGACAGAGGAATTTTAAATCTATGCCTGTGTCATATTTGTTATTCTTCTATTAGCCAAACAAGTCAAAGTCACTAAGAAAGGCGACTGAACAAAGGCATGAACACAAACAGGAAAATTGTTGTACCTATTTCTGCAAAATATATATGTATACAGATATAAAGCATAATATAAATATTATTATATAATATATATGATATCATATATCACATTTTTTCTACAAAGCACATTGACTGGGTTCAAGCATATATTTTATGATGATATTTTATGATCATATATATATATGATCATAAAATACCAAAGATCCTAGATTTAGGCATTTTCATGCAAGTGCAAAGCACAGGCTCTCACGAGGGCCTCCTTACATTTTGCTTCTACATGTCTCAAAGTCTATTTTTTTTCAAAGTCTATTTTTTTAAAGGAAAGTTTTCTTGCCCATCAGAAACATTGCCTTAAATAAAATTACACAGTGATTGTTATCATTATTGCCAGCATGATTCAGGGCGTGCCAGGGAGTTTAATATGCCAGTGTGCTATGGGGATCCCTAAATGGGGACTCTCTCTAGTATTTCACAGACTTTTTTGATGCTACCCAATTCTGACAATTGTTGCTGTCAAGATGTGGACCCAGTATAGCTAGATCTCCTAGGCTTTCAAAGGAAGCAAGAAAGTCTTTTTTTTTTTTAATTTTGTGTGAAATTTCTAATTTATAGATATTGACAACTTGTTTCAATGTCTTTTAAAGATTTGTAATAAATACTTTTTTAAAATAAGCAAAATACAACTGCAAATCAAATTTGACTGGTTGGTGACTTACACAGAGGCCCAAGGAGCCTCTCGGAAAAGAACTCATGTTGACAGAAGGCAGAGTGGAGGCTCAGTGGTTTGGCCTCACAGGAGATCGGCCCTAAGGGGAAGGCAACACAAGAATGAACATGAGCCTAAGAACTGTTCCCCATAACCTCCCTGGGTACCAAGGGCTCAGAGAGTGAGTACCTCTGGTGAGAATATTGGTGGCCTAAGGTCAGTGACCTCAGCATCAGTGTTCCAAGGAACCAGCAGGAGGGGAAGGCCAGGTCTTCCCAACAGGCACCCCTGTCACTGGTTTGTTGCGTCAATCATACCAGAGATGGGGGGAGGTAGTCTTCCCTCCTGGCTTTTTCAATAAAGCACATCGACTGGGTCCATTCCCTTCCCCAACTGCATTTTATATATATTCTGGATCCCAACGTTTCTGGCACTAACTGCTCCCCTCCCACATCTGTTTTATGTTTCCATCTCTGTCTGAGTAAATTGTGATTTCCAAAATTGTGCTGTCCACATCTCTTGCGCAAAGTGACTTGCCAACCCCCCATCAACAGGTGGAGTCCAGTCCCTGTCCCTAGACCGGCTTTGTGAACCTCCTGTAAGCAACGGGGGAGAAGTGACCCTGTGTGGCTTCAGAAGGCCTTACAACAGCTGCTGTTTCTCTTGGGTCCTTGGATCTACTACAGAATCTCTCAGTATCAGCACTATGGACATTTCGGGCTGAATAATCCTCTGTGAGGAAGAGTGGGTGGGGGTTGTCTTGCGCATTACTGGATGTTTAGCATTGTGAACCCTCAGACTAACCCACCTGCTGACTGAGTGCCGCTAAGTAATCTCAAGGTCCACCAGAAGCGCAAGAATCACCCAGCTGAGCCCTACCTGCATTCCCTGCCTGCAGAATCTGCGACGTTTACCCTTCGAAAGGCTGCTGTTTTCACCTACTGTGCTGGGATAGTTACGTAGCAATAGTGACTACAGCACCCATATAGATGGCGTGAAATATAATATTACTTTGCTATTTAAAAAAAAATCAGTATCCATTGGTTGTCCGTGGATGCTTCTTCTAATTTTTCTAATTTGCTGTACAGAAAATGAAGTTGCTCTCACTCGTTTCATATATTTATTGAGGACCCCTCTTTGTGCCAGGAACCAGTTTGGATCCAGAGGTGTATAAATAAACATAACTTTTTGTAATTGTTACAGCTGTATAATTTCTGTCTCCAGTATAATTTCTTGCTATCCATCTGACATTCTTGGTTTTATGAATTAGGGACCTTGAAAGGACCTTCACTCTTGGGTTTCTTTCTTCTTCTCATTCTAGTCCCCTTCCTGGAACTTACTCTTCTTCCTCCTTTTCCTCCATCTTGTCCACATTACGGCCAATCCACCTCCTCCACAAAAGCTTGTCCTATGCATTAGTCAAAATGATTTCTATCTCTTTTTTTGGTCTTTCACATTTTTCCTCTTCTCCTTGCACTCCAAGTAATATATATTATCATCCTTACCTGGTATCTGGCCTTTCCTCCTGCTTCAAAGAGAAAGCAGAACCCACAAGCACTGAACTCTGTTGGCTTCTAGCTTTCAGAGCCCCCAAACACATCTGCATCTATGATGCAAGCAAGACAGCCATACCTCCTGTATTAGGGTTCTCCAGGGAAATAGCAGCAGCAGGAGAGAGAGAGCTAGAGACACAGCTGCAGAGATACAGACAGGAGGAGATTCCATAGAGGAACTGGCTCACAAGGCTATGGAGGCTGAGCAGTTACAATCTGCCCTCTGCAAGATGAAGGCTGCCAGGAAAGCCAGCTTGTAATCCAGTCCAAGTCTAAAGGCCCGAGAATCAGGCTGATGGTGTAAGTCCCAGTCCGAGTCCAAAATCCTGAGAACCAGAGGCACCAATGTCCAAGGGCAAAAGATAGATGTCGCAGCCCCAGCAAAAAGATATTGAATTCGACTTTCCTGTGCCTTTGTGTTCTAGGCAGGTCCTGAGTGGGTTGGATGATACCCGCCTACCCCTCACCCCACGTTAGTGAAGGCAGTTTTCTTAGTCTACTGACTCAAATGCCAATCCCTCTCCTGGAGACACTCAGAAACAATGTTTGACCAACTATCTGGGCACCCTTCACCCTACTCAAGTTGACCACACAAAATTATTATTTTTAAGATTTTTTATGTATTTATTCATGAGACACACACAGAGAGAGAGGCAGAGACACAGGCAGAGGGAAAAGCAGGCTCCATGAAGGGAGTCGATGCAGGACTCGATCCCAGAACCCTGGGATCATGACCTGAGCCATCCAGGTAGATGCTGAACCACTGAGCCACCCAGATGTCCCGACACGTAGAATTATTAACAATCCCACCTCCTTGGCTCCATTTTCATTGAACAAGCTGTTCTGTCTTCCATTGAAAGCCACTCTCATCTCTGCCCTGGACCCATATCTCTCGGTGTCTCTGGGAGCCAGAGTCCCTTTTTCTCTGAAATATTTCTCTCTGTCTCTGTTCTTGTTTCTTTCCCATTAGCTTCAGCTGAAAATAATCACCAGAAGCCTCTGCCACTTGCAAAGGGGACGATGCTTTCCTGGTTCTATCTCTAGTTGTATTCACTTTCCTTCTTGTCATAATCCACATTCTTGAGAATTCTCTCCGGTTACTTTCTCCACTTTTTAATCCCTTATGTCTTCTTTAACCTGTTACAACATCCTGCCTCCTCATCCGTATACACAGTCCTCATCCTCATCCTCATCCCCATCCCACACACACTCTAAAACTTCTCTGAGGATGGCCACACACATCACTGTTCCAGGCTCCATATCACAAAACTCTGCTGTCATCAACTGCTGCCTACTTCCTCCCACTCACAAACCCATTGGCGTTCCAGGACACTGTTCTCTCTTTATTCCCACAACTCTGTCTTGGTCTTTTCTAGAGGGGGCTCTTCTCTGTCTGCACATCAGCATTAATATTCTCTCTTGCTTCCCTCCTCATGCTCTCAGATACTCCTGTAGCTTCTTCAGTCACCCAGACAGCCCCTGATTCAGTGATTTCCAGTCCCAACCATTCTGCTGAGCCCTAAACTGGGACTCAGCTGCCTCCTGAGCATGCCCACTTAATTGTCCCTGACATATCTCAAATGCCCTAAGTTTAAGACCAAATTCATTATTTACCTGTTTAAATATGCCCTCCCCCCGCCCCCCGCCAAGGTCTCCACCTAGGGGAATAGCACCACTCTCACGGGAGCATCTGACAGAGCCACCATCCCCTACCAATTATTAGACCCTAAGGATTCGGCCTTCCTTAATTTAGCTCATGTCCATTAACAATGACTCTGCCTCAGCTCAGATCCACACAATTTCTGTCCTGGACAGTTGTACCCGCCTTATAATTAACCCCAATCTCCAACTTTGCCCTCCCTCCTAACCATTCCCTACTCTGCTGCCAAATTCATCTTTCTAATACAAACATTTGATCATCTGGATAACATGATGAAAATCTCCCTTGACAAGAAAGTGCAAGTTCCTCAGTCTGGCAGACAGGGCTTCGTGATCTGGTCACTGTTCACTTTTCCCACCTGACCTCTTGCTGCATCATCCCCTACACACTGGCCACACGAGGTATGTTTACAGGTCTGTGAAGACATCACCCTCTTCCATGTCTATGACTTGTCAATGTGCTATTTTTAGTGCTGTTTTTCTTTCTGGTATATCCTTCTTCTATCTTACCCCCTTCTTAGTTGGCTATAATTAAACTAGTTAGATTCCACAACTATTAACAGATTATTGCTGCATTTAGGAGATGTGTTTGTAATCTAACGAAGCAATGAAAATATTAGAATTTGTTAAGGTGATTTGGTGTTAAAATATATTTATCATTTTGGTTCCCACATATTTAAAGTTTCAAAGCAAGTTCAGCAGCTGATATTAGCTTATTCATCTACTCACTTATTCTTTCTCCCTACAAAAAAAAAAAAAAAAAAGCTCCAGAGATCTCAGGTGTGTTGTTGCTGTAGATCCCAGAGGCCTAGAGCAGTGCCCAGAAAGAGGGTGGGAGTCAATCCCTCTGTGTCAAATAGGACAGTGAATAATACTCAATCTTAAAGAACTCAGCCCTGTAGTCTTTGGGTATCCTCCCCTGATGTCCCCAGAGGAGGACGTATGGGAGCATCTTCTCCTGTGACCCAACATACCCTTGGCTTCTCTCTATCACAGCGTGCTGAACAGCATGTTGTGACTTTCCGTAGCCCTGTCTCTTCCTGCTGCCCCTGTGACCTTATTGTCACCTCCTTGAGAGCAAGGACTGTCTCTTATGTCTCTATTTGCAACTTTAAGCATAGTGCCAGGCATATAGTAGATGCGCAAAACATGTCTAAAGCAATTAACCCTGTTGCCCCTTCTAGGAGAGCAATCCACACGCATTGTCTCATTTCGCTGGCCTGCAAACATGCTTTTTTTTTTATTTAAATTCAAATTAGCCAACATATAGTACATCATTAGTTGCAGAGGTAGAATTCCGTAATCATCAGTTGCATAGAACACCCAGTGCTCATCACATACCTTAACGCTCATAATGCAATTACCTCATCCTCCTGCCTCCTCCCCTCCAGCAACCCTTGGTTTGTTTCCTAGAGTTAAGAGTCTCTCACGGTTTATCTCCCTTTCTGATTTCTTCCCAGTCTTCCCTCCCTTCCCCTATGATCCTCTACACTGTTTCTTATATTCACATATGAGTGAAACCGTATGATGGTTGTCTTTCTCTGACTTATTTCATTCAGCACAATAACCTCCAGTTCCACACACATCAGGGTAAATAGTAAGATTTCATCCTCCGTAAACATTTGAGAAAAGGAGTTCTAGCTTGCTAATCTCTCCTACTGCCTACTACCATGCTGTTCACATTCTAGACACACAATACATGCTGAGTTATATTACCATTAGTGTTTCATATGCTCAGGTAAACCTAAATGGAGTTCATCAAAAACAACAAGATGCTCATTTTTACAATGCTGACCAACAGCATGATGCCATGATATTGAAACAGATGGTTAGTTGCAACTTTTATAATTATGTGAAATACATTCTTTCAAACAACAAATTGTTGTAGGGCTTTTGGCATCTAGTCCATATCTAATAGTCAGCATTGTTTCTGTTAGGATTTTGTGCAAAGGTGCTCATTATCTTTAATCAGAACCTCCTAGAAGGATAATTCTCTACAGCCGGAATGTCCAACCTACCACAACCTGGATAAAATGGCCTACAGAATGAGTCAACTCCCTTTGCTGCCGTTGCATGTTCACCAAGCCTATGCATTATTAATTTGTTGGACTACAGAAAGTAGGAGATTTCCTGGTCTGCTTCCTGGACAGTGTTTACTTAGTCCTGAAAAATTCTCACTCTGAATCTCTTCTTGTGAGATTTCACATCTTTTGGAATGTTACCCCTTACCTACTAAAATTGTATGTATCAACATTTATCTTACAGTAGCTATAACAAACTTTTTTAACATTATAAACACCCTTACACCTAAATTGAGATTTGGGAAGAAAAGAGGGTTTTTATATGATTTTGAGAGTAGATTGCTTCAGCCGTTGGCTAATTCCATCCAAATTATGTTTAATTTTTTATAATTTCTAAGGTGCATAAAAACATGTTTGCTTTTACTAATCCAAATGTTAACCCAACATATTGATTATCATGGAGAGGATATAAATTCCAATCACAGTAGAGTCACACTCTACCAGATTAGATTCTAAAGTCAGTCAACATGATTTGGCAAAAATCATGTGGAAAAAAAAAAAAAAAACTTACCCTTGACAATCACCCAAACAGAGGTAGACATATTCTTTCTCTGCCAATCCCAGGCCCCCAAATTTCTCTCACGTTACCACAGACTGCTGTTTCATCAGTTCCACACCAAATAAAGCTCCTGACTTGCATGTAAAAGCCATTTTGTATGAATAACATCTGTCTGCAAAAGAAGAACCATTTTCAGCAGCGTGAGATGTTCATGCAACCAGGCCCCCAGGACCAACAACAGATCCATTTTCCTTTTCATTCTCGTTGAAGGTACATGGTCTTTGATGGAATAGGGAGCAGAACCATCATACTATTCTTTCTCTCTCTATCCCTTCTCTCTCCCTCTCTGAGATGATTCATAAAAGTCAAATGCACATATTTTGTGTCTATACTGGGAGTTTTCTTTACTGTTCTCAATAGCGTATTACAGAACCAACTATAATCAAGAGCTTATCTACTCACCCCCTTCCAACAGTTTCCCATTTCTGATCATCACAGTGTGATTTCTTTTCTGGAGTTCTGAGTTCTCTGTACCCTGGTCATATAAGAACAAACTGGGTGTGTCTATTTCTTCCAGTTTTTAATGAACACAGAAGAGAGTTCTGGTGACATTCTCTGGGGTTGTATATTCAGGACCTGGTCCGTTTTCTCAGAGCTAATGGCACCCACTATGGCATACACCTGAGGAGATATGCTGGGTATTTGGGGTATGGGAAGTGGTCTGTTCACTTACAACAGGGGCTTCTTTTAAGAGATTTTAAGTTCTAGCTCTGAGGATAGTCTTTAATTTGCTCCCTAACTGAGCTTCTACAAATTTAATTAAAACTTCATCTGGCATCTAGCTGTGCCCAGCTCTCACTGAGAGGTCCACTGCAAAGACAAAAGATGGACAAGAATTTTTTAAAAGAAACGTAATGTGAATAGGATTTGAAAGTCTCCACAGATGAAGTGGAGCAGAAGGGGCAGGGCTGAAAATATACAATGTTTTTAATCCTCTTTACTGCCTTGAAAGGTGTTATTTTTTCCCCCACTTTACAAAGGAAGAAACTAAGGTTTAAAGATGTTTGCTCCAAGCCTCACAGATAGTAGGTGGTACAGCAGGGATTCAGGCCCTAATCTGTCTGGCTCCCACTCTCTCAGCTTTCATCAGACCACATGATTAGTGCTACTCCTGAATCTCACGGTTTCACCTTTCTCAAAAAGGTACTTATTTCTATAACATGTTCTTCCTAATGAAGCCATGAAATTTGTAACTACTGATTCCTTTCAAAAATTTCCATACAGCAGGTGAGATTGTTGGACCACTCCAGCTTTTGAAAAGGATTAGAAATCTTAGATAAAGTACAAAAAAACAAGAAATCAATTCTCAGGCCAAGAGGGCAGGTCAGAAGAGCACTCAGTCCACCTTTTGTTCTCAGATCCTTTGGCCAAAGAGATGCCCTAGGCTTTTTATTTTTACAGACTCAGCAGACACAGGGGACAGAAGATAATAAGGTCCATGGTTAGCCCAAGTAGGAGTCCCAACAGGTGATGGTCTAGATGAAGAGGAGATTCCAAAGAGTTACACCCTAATGTGGGGGAAGTCTGGAAAGCAAGACCCCTCCCCCTGAGTCCAAGGTACTGCAGGGAACAGGAATGGTCTCAACCCTCAGCTCTGAGCAGATCAGGGAAAAAAGCCCTAAGAATTTGGAGCTACCAGTTGGTCCCTGTGAGAAGGTAAGTCCAAATTCAAACTACCTGTGAGAACCCAAGATCCTCAACCCCAAAATATCATTGAGAATCGGGGTCTTCATCCAGTGAGGATACCACCTGACAGAAGAGATATTTGGAAATGTTTGGGGAGTTTTTTGAGTTCTCATTATACTAGGAGCACCGCAGGCATTCTTCAGGTAGAAGCCAAGACTTGAAACCTCTATCATAAAGAAATGTGCCATCCAAGATGCTGATAACACTCCTTGAGAAACACTGAGTTAAAGTAGTTAGATGCGCAGAAGCCGCAGGGACCTGAAAGAGCACGGCGGTAAATGCCTAGAGAAGCTCTCCATGATCCCAGAACTCACGCTCTTTCACAACTGCCAGGGAAAAACAAAACCATAGTCAACAATGACAAAATAAATAATAAAGCACAACCCACAACGGACACGTCCCATCCCCACCCCCCATCCCCCCACCACCATCAGGTGATTGTTCTTCTGTGGTGGTTTGTGACCATGGAGCAGGTAAGAGGTCTACGGTGCTTCCCATTGATTAAAAAACAAAAACAAAAACAAAACTTTCATTTCTGGACTTACATGACTTGGGCTTCCCTTCCCGGCTTCCTTTTCGACCTCCTGGACATTGGTGATTCAGTCATCGGCTGCATCTCTTCCAGCTACACCTCCAGTGGCTCCACACAGGCAGCTGGAAGTCCGCCACATTGGGAGCACTGACACCACAAGAACTGGTAAATGCTACCAATCAGGGTTTGGGGGTCCCCCCTGCCCGAGACAGTCGGTTCTTAAACAGCAGCACATTACTGCTGGTAATCCTGGTTGTGGATTTCTCTGGCCCCCAGTCTGCCTGTCCCTAAAGGGGGTATGACACTATGACACCCCCCCCCGCCTTCTTTCTTCTCAGAGATGGCGAAATTTATCCAAGATAAGGACAACAAAGATGTTAAACTATTCAAATATTGAGTGACTTTTGACAACATAAATTAGTTTTTATCATTTTAATGAATAACATCTGACTATTAATGACACATTCCCTTTCTTTTCTGAGAACAGAACAGGACATCCAGAATCTTGCCTGGCTTTTTATTACCTTCCACCCTCTTCCACTCAGGAGGATATTCAAAGGATTTCTCAATGAAAGATTAAATTGCTCATCTAGTCTGAAGGTGAAAACACCCTCCAACTGTTTGTATAATACATTATTGCTTTATATTTGTATACAAGTATATTTTACAATGTGCCTTATCTTATTTGAATCTACTAACACTTATTTTTATTTTAGAGCCCAACATGACTCTCACCTTGCGTTTTTCCCCTTTCCTTACAATATGAAATAGACCTTCTCTGATAAAATATGGCCTGAATTCCAATTTCAAGTGCAGAGTAAGGATGCACGACGACTACATTTAGATCCATATCTTGGGCTTTGTGCTCTGTGCTCCCAACACCTGAATTAACATCAACTGTGTCTCTCATTGAAAATAGATGTTGAGGGATCCCTGGGTGGCGCAGCGGTTTGGCGCCTGCCTTTGGCCCAGGGCGCGATCCTGGAGACCCAGGATCGAATCCCACGTCGGGCTCCCAGTGCATGGAGCCTGCTTCTCCCTCTGCCTGTGTCTCTGCCTCTCTCTCTCTCTCTCTCTCTGTGACTATCATAAATAAATAAAAATTAAAAAAAAAAAACCCAAGAAAATAGATGTTGACTCCGGACAGCGTGGATATTTATCATCGTGAAGAAGAATATGCATAAGGTAAGCAATTCAGATAAAATTAGAAAACTACTACAAAACAGGTGCTTTTGTAATTTATGGCATGCTTTTGAGAACCAGGAGGAGGGGACAGCCGGCCCCCGGGTGGGCAGTTGGGGGGCAAAGCAGGGCACAGACCAAGTAGAAGAGTCAGGAACAAGCGGCAAGAAGGCAGCGGGCTCCTCGGGTCAGGAGTTACTGGCTCTCAAGCTTGTTTCTCTCCTCCTAGGGAGAGAATGTTACTCGAGGACTGGGTGCACAAGACTCTGGAGACAAAATTCTGAAGACAAATTTGCAAGAGATGGATCTGCCGAGAAAAGCCTAAGAGAAATATGTTTTCCACACGGAAGGAACCGCCTTAGGACATTTGTAGGGAGAAGGGGAATATCAAGATCTGGACAAAACGAGGTAAAGACTGTGTATGGGCAAGGGGACCGTGAAAACTGGCCAAACGAGGAAAGGAAGGGGCTCTGGGGCAGAGAGGCTGCGTCATGGAACACCCACATCGGTCGCCGACGAGGCTGGCTGACCCAGCTCCTGTGACACAGCTCTTCCCGTCGACAACGGGACGGAGACCGCGAAGGGTGCCACCTGCAGAGACTGATCTTGAACTCTTGCCCGCCCAGGTGGTTGTCCCATCTCCCTGTCCAGGTGCCAGTGGGCGCTCGCTGAGGTCTCTAAGCCTCCCCTCTGATTTAGGATGAAGAGCTTGGCCTCGGTGGAGGAATTGCAGGCATCACTGTGCGGTCAACAAACACTTTTCACCCAAGCCCATGGGAACCACCACTTGTGTATCCTGCAGATTTTTGACTCTCTTATCTCTTGAAACGGGCAAATATATATATATAACTTGATGACTTACTCCTTTTAGGGTGAAATAAGTGAGATGAACACGCAAGGTGATAAAAGACACATGTTGGTTGCAAAACTGGGTAGTGTAATGGGCGTGGGCAAAGGGGAGGGCTAGCGGCCCTCTTCCCGGGAAAGAAGGGAAGGGGGTTCTCTGCCATCCGTGATCCCGGGAAGCCCCTGCGAGCACAATCACGGCAGTGATCTGTCTCGTCAGCCTCCCTCCGTTCATTCACCCCATAAATACTTCCCGAGCAGCCACCCCGTGTCAAGCCACATTCATGCCACGGTTGGTTTCCTGCAGTGAACAAGGCAGGAAAGGGGCCTGCCCTTGTGGACTTTGCGTTCCAGGCGAGGGGAAGGCAAGCCACGAACCCCCAAGGGGGAATATCAGCTGGAGACGCGGTGCTCGTGGGGACCCCACGTGCTAGGCCAAGGCCGGGGATGGCCCTAATCGTGCCAGCCAGGAGGTCGCTCCAGGAGGGCGATGTTTAGAGTAAGCAAGTGCGCGTGCAGGGCAGCCAGCAGCGCCCCAGGGGGCCCGGGAGAGGAGGTGCATCCCCAGCAGGGCACCTCGGGGTCACGGACACAGAGGCACTGTGGCCGGAGTGCTGGGGGGACCCCATGGAGGCCATGGCCCGGCAAGTGGCCCGCGCGAGCAGGAAGGCCGTAGCAGGGCCTAGAAGGGGGGAGATCGGCCTGGTGCTTCCAGGTCACACGGGCCCCAAGCACAGGTGGACGATGAGGGTCAGAAAGAAGCAGACGGACAAACGCCCACAGTGAGTGATCGTGGACCTCGCCCTCGAGGACTCGACAGCCACAGTGACAGCCAGCAGTGCCCGGGCCAGGGCACATGTCAGCAGCATCCCCAGGACGGGCCACATGGAAGGAAAAGCAGGAATCACAAGCCTTCGGCTGGTGGCTGCCAGCAGTCCTCGGCCTGGGGCGGCATCGCCTGATGTCCTGCCTCTGTCTTCTCACGCTGCCTTCGCTCTGTGTGTCCGCGTCCCCCTCTCCTCACGATGACCCCACTCATGGGACTTAGGGCCCATCCTTGTCCAGCATGACCCCATCTCAACTTTTTTCTTTAAAGACTTTATTTATTTATTCATGAGAGACACAGAGAGAGGCAGAGACACAGGCAGTGGGAGAAGCAGCCTCCATGCAGGGAGCCCGACGTGGGTGGGACTCGATCCCGGGACCCCGAGGTCACGCCCTGGGCCCAAGGCAGACGCTCCACCGCTGAGCCCCCAGGTGCCCCATCTCCATCTTAGCTTGACGACCTCTGCGAAAACCCTATTTCTGAACAAGGTCATATTGACAGCTTCTGGGTGGAGGGGGATTGCAGGGACACTGTACAACCCCGTAGAGCAGCGAGGGCGGGGCGGCAGGGCTGTCCTCGAGAAACGCTCTCTCTCGAGCAAACTCACGGAGCAAGTCTTATTTCGGGCCTCTCTAGGAATCAAACGGCCCCACAGACATACAGGAGGGCGGAGGGAACCAGGGTACGGTTCTATCTTCTAGAAACACATTTCTTAAACCTTCATGGCAGAGCTTCCGACCTGATTATAAAGGATTTTTTAAAACGTGTTTATCGTGTAGAATTGACTAGTTTTGCTAAGTGCAACTTGCCTTTCAAGGTTCAGTGGAGATTAGTGGACTTTGGTCTGATGTCAAAGGGAAAGTGGCCTTGTTGGGTCACCGTGTGCTTCCCCATCCACCTTCGTCAGCCCTCTGGGATGCTGGTATTGAAGAGACGAAACACAAAACTGCTGTGAGAGTAAATGATATTAGCCATTTCTGGGAAAACATGATTTGTCTTTTAAAAACTCGTAGCAATGTTCTGGGCACTACAGGCCTGGCTCCCGACGCTCCCTGCAGCAACAAGAACCAAGGCTGTTGCCGCCCCTTGCCTGTGGTTTCTGGTCTCCCCAAAGGCACCGCGTCGCCGGCCCAAGGCCCGTCCACGTGGCTGCCACGTGGGGGGTTATTCTGACCCCAGGGAACAAGTTGGGAGGTGCAGGCGACGTGACCTCACGGTCGGTCCGCACCTTCAGCTCCTCCTGGGTGGCCCCCCGAGGAAGCAGCAGTGGGAACGAGGCGGCCTCGGCAGGTGTCTCTGGCTTTGCCGTCTCCATCGCCAGCCTGGGCCCACGTGAAAATCCGCAGTCAGGGGCCCGATGCTGAACGGGGGGCCGCTGCAAGGGCGGAGGGGCTCCCCCAGAAGGAAACCACGCAGCCAACAGAATTCAACCTGGCGAGTCGCTCCGGGCTCCCTGGAGACCCAGGGACGAGTCTCAAACCCGGACTGTCCCCGGGGGAGTGAAGTCCGTCTAACGGGAGTGTCCTGAAAGGCCTGAGGGCCACGGGGAAGGCCACGCAGGGCGGGACCGGGCCGAGCTAATCGTGACGGGCGCTGCTTTCCCAGCCAGGAAGGGAGAGGCCAGCGGCCCGAGCCTCCTAGAGTGGGGCGGCACGCGTGGTGCTCCAGGCCGGGTTCACGGGGGCGTGGGGGGGTGGCGGACGGTGGGCAGATCAAGGGGCGTGGAGGACTAAAGGGGAGAAGCACCAGGGGCCACACTCGCAACTACTCGGGTTCCAGAGAGCGGTGTGGCTTCGTAGGCAAGGCCTTCAAAATCGCCCTGGCTTGGAGGCTCTCGTTGGGCCGCTTCCTGGTTGACCTTGGGCAAAGGTGAAACCCTTCAAGCCTCAGCTTCTGGGCCTGAAAAAAAATGAAGTAGGAGGAACACTCGATTCTCAGGGTTGTTTGAAGAAAGAATGAGAGAGTGCGCGGCAGACGTTGGTACAAGCCAGGCCCCAAGAAGGATTGAAATCTCGCCTCTTGCAGCAACACGGATGGGCGGATGGGCCTGGAGCCTTCCTGCAGAGCGGAAGCTTCAGACGGGCGAAGGCAGACACCGGACGATTCCACTTATACGTGAAATGGGAAAACAAGCAAACAAAAACCGAACCAGAAACAGAATCAGACACAGCAAACAAATGGTTCGCCAGAGGGAAGGAGGGCCCCTGGGAGGGGGATGCAGCAAGCGGGGGAGCGGGATTCGGAGGTGCAGGATCCCAGATATGAAACAAATGAGACACAGGGATGCAACGTGTGGCATAGGAATGACGTCGACAATATCGTGAGGACTTCATACGGTGGCAGATGGTAAGTAGACTTATTGCGGTGACTGCCCCATAGCGCGTGGATGCCGAGTCCCTGTGTGCGCACCTGCGCCTAGTACAGTATCACATACCCGTGGTTCTTCAATTAAAAAAAAAGAAATTAGTACAATGTTTGATATATAAATTCTCAGTAGGCACTAACAACAACAAACAATAATAATGATGATGATCCACACATAACTGGGGTTTTTATAGTAATGTGCGAACACTTTAGTCAAAAGTCCTCACCTTCAGTGAGGGATGATTTGTGCGTGTGAATTTTCTAGACCTGACATTCAGCACAGAGTCTCTAGCCGACATCTCACAGCCCCTATGCTGGCAAACTATTCATTTTAAGTAGTTCACTGTCCTCCATCACTTTCTCTGCCACATAATTTTACCATCTGTCCTCCCATCCCTTCTTAATCAGAATAACCCTAATAGGCAGTCCTGGATCTAGTGATTTTTTAAACCACGAGAATACGGAATGAGAACCAGATGGTAAATTTGAGCATATCTAGGACAATCACTTTTTTTAGCTACAAAAACAAACAAAATTAAATAGTGGTTTCTCTTTTTTATACATTGGCTTCCCTGGCCAGATATCTCCTTGAACTCTATCCGATGACGAAAAATTTCCATCTGCGCATCAAGTAGCACCAAACTACAGGTCATCAAAGAAAGCGTAGTTTGCTTGAGCCATTTCAGAATCTCAGGTGGTTGTTTCTTACTGCCTGCACCAATCAGGCATTTTCTGTGGTTCTAAGTTGAAGGGCAAATGGGAGAGATTATTCTGAAAAAGATAAATGCTTGAAGAAAATTTCGCATGAACCAAGGGGAGATGGACAGCACGTGCTGATACACAATTATGTAAATGACCAGGCTCTAGAGCTGCCCCCTTGACATCTGCATGGTGACCCACAGCCTTCGCAGACACGCGCAATGATGAGGCGCGCTCCCACAAAGGTCCTTTCCTGGGGTTGGAGCCTGGTGTGCCCTTTGGGATCTAGAGCCTACTGTATTAGTTAGCAAGACCAGTTCATTCCTTTTTCAGTCGAAGATTTGTGCTCCAATGACTTGATCAATCTGATAACACTAAAAAAAGAAAGAAAAAGAAAGAAAGAAAGAAAGAAAGAAAGAAAGAAAGAAAGAAAGAAGAAAGAAAGAAAGAAAGAAAGAAAGAAAGAAAGAAGAAAAGAAAGAAAAGAAAAGAAAAGAAAAGAAAAGAAAAGAAAAGAAAAGAAAAGAAAAGAAAAGAAAGAAAAGAAAAGAAAAAAGAAGAGAAGAAAAAAAGAAAAAGAAACATTCTGGTCTCAAACATTTTCTTCTGAGAAAAGCAGTGAATGACATAATACTTCTATACATAGTCCAGACATGTCGATTTCTTTTCCAAAATTGGACATTTTTTGAAGAGTCCATAAAAACTATCAAGTCGATTCTGGCAGAGACATTACCTCAGGATAATGGATCAATCATCTCAAACCTTTCCGTGTCCTCTTGGATTTTAATGCCATTTAAACAATTTCCTATACTTTCGGCTATTCCCACTGAGACACTAAACTATTTTTTATGAAGAATTATTAAATTTAGAGTTTTTTTTTAAAAAAAAATGCATTAGCTCAACAAACGTGTCCCTTTCCCCCTGTTGTGTGTCTCTGTACAACACCAGAGACGGCGATGATGTTTTCACATTTATGCTTTTTATCAGATATTCAAGGAGGGGTCTCCCTCAAGAAAGGAGAAAAACCATGCTCCTGCTCTGGAAATACAAACATCAGAAGATACCCTCTTCTACTTGGGAATTCAGTCGCATTAAGAACACCTCGTTGTTTAGGGACATGTTTTTCCCAACATAAAAGCTGCTCATGTATTCCAGACATGCACTGATCAGCCACGCAGCTCTTGGCCTGCAACTGAGAGGGAACTTCCTGTAGGCTCCGTTTGAGACGTTTTTGTAGCTTATTGAAACAGAAATGACCGGATGCCGACTGGCTTCCCACTCGTCTGCTCCGAGTGACAACCACACAGGCCTACGGAATCGTCCTGGGCTGGGGACACGCAGTTTACACGCATCCCATCTCCGCGCGGAGCAGGAGCCCGGCGCAGGGCTCGATCCCACGACCCCGAGATCACGACCTGAGCCAGAACCAAGAGTCGGGCGCTTAACCATGGTGCCCCCTCCTGTGGGTTTTATAAGGTACCCCCCACCCCCTGCTCTCCAGGTATGGCAAATACCATATTTGGGTTAGTCGCATCATGTTGATCTGGCCTCTCAGTTTGGGGTAAACAAGTTTTCTTGGACAACTTGTCTGCATTGACTAGCGGTTTCTCTGGGCTTAGAAAAGCAATCAGAAAGAATAAAAATTCATTTTTCACTTACAGTGCGTTCCTGAGGTTCATGTCTGTCTTTTTTACCAAGTGCTTTGAGTAGGTAAAAGTAGTTCTTGACTTTTTTCATACACGAATTTTATTAGAAAAATACTCTGAGGAAAAAGAAAACTATTTCGTTCCTAAAGTGTCACTTGCATTTTCTTGGATGGGAAAAACAACAACAACAAAAAAAGCTGTTTACTTGGAAGAAAATAGAAGACCTCCTGTAACACCCAAGTTTTGCTTCTGTCTCATCAATGACTCGAATGACTTCCGGCCCCCGTCAGCATCGAGGTGTGACGTCTCCCCCCCCTTCATCTGCCTTCGGGTGATCGATCTTGTTGGGGAGAGTTTGGAACGTTTATGAACTCTGGCTTGTACCAATATGAGTTATTATGCCCCGTGTGATTAAATCATACATTTCCTGCTACATCAAGGTTATCCGGATGGAGCAAATTCCATTTTGTTGTAGGTAAAAGCAAGCTGCCCTACATGGGTCTGATAGCGCAGCATTAAAAGTCTGCTACCTTAGGGGTGTTTTTGGCTTTTTCGATTAAAATGCCTGATAAAGACATTTATATACTTTCATTTGCCATTTATTGCCTGTGAGTTGGAAGTCTATTCTCCCAAAATGTCTTTGGTTATAGGAGGGAAAAATTTGGAGACCGCGTCTCTGTTACTTCCTAGAGAAAATGAGTCCTTTATTTATATCATTAAGCCACTTCTGTCTCTAAATTGTTCTGCTAGTAATTGATACGTTGTCTTCTAAAGGTTTTTACACCATGAGTGCTGTGTTGCTTTAAAAACAGTGAAGAAGTACTTACGCACTTGGAATTCTGTTCCTTTAGGAGGGAAATTAAAAATGAGAGAGAAGGGGAGAGAAAAAAAGAAAAAGTAGTTTTCAAAGTGTTTAAAAGTTCAAGGTTTGGGGGGAAGAAACATATGAAATGTAGACAAAGAAAACAATGAAAAACAATGTTTGATAAGTGTTGAAATTCAGAGTGCAGGTAGCTGCTCATCTGTGCCACAATCACAGGGAACTGGAGCCTCTTTCAGAGCAAGGACTAGAGGTTTTCGGTGTTCCAGAACCATCTGCAAGAGAATGCAGACACTTTTATAACTCTATTTATTTATTTGTTTACATTCAAGTATAATTAACATATAGTGTCAGGTGTACCATCTAGTGACTCAGTAATTCTGTACATTTCTCCGTGCCCTAAAGAAGTCTGCTCTCGATCCCCTAATCACCTATCTCACCCATGTCTCCCCACCCCCACCCAGCCCTCTGGCAACCACCAGTTTGTTCTCTGTATTAAGAGTCTGGGGTTTTTATTGGTTTGTTTGTCTCCTTTTTTCTTTATTCATGTGTTTCTTCAATTTGCATATGAGTGAATCATACGGTATTTGCCTTTCTCTGATGGACTTATGTCGCTGAGCATTATACCCTCTAGGCCCATCCATGCTGTCACAAATGGCAAGATTTCATTCTTTTTCACGGCTGGGTGGCATTCCTCTTCTTCATCCACTCATCTGCCCGTGGACACTTGCCTGCTTCTGTATCTTGACTATAGTAAATAATGCTGCGATTATCATCGGGGCGCATGTATCTTTTCAAGTTAGTGTTTTTGTCTTCTTTGGGTAAATACTTGGTAGTGGAATTACTGGATCCTATGGCATTTCTATTTTTAATTTTTTGAGGCGCCTCCGTACTGTTTACCAGAGTGCACAAGGGTTCCTTTTTCTCCACATCCTTGCCAACACTTATTTCTTGTGTTTTTTACTTTAGCCATCTGACAGGTGTACTGTGATGTCGCGCTGTGGTTTTAATTTGCATTTACCTGATGACTAGTGATGTAGAGCATCTTTCCGTGGGTTTGTTTGTCATCTGTATGTTTTCTATTGAAAAATGTCTATTCAGGTCCTCTGTTCATTTTTTAACCGAATTATTTGGTTTTTTTGTTTGTTTGTTTTGTTTTGTTTTTTGGTGCTGGGTGGTACAAGTTCTTTATATATTTTGGATATTAATAATCCCTATCAGATATATCGTTTGCAAATACCTTCTCCCATTCAGTAGGTTGCCCTTTTGTTTTGCTGATGGTTTCCTTCACTGTGAAGCACTTTTTATTTTGGTGTAGTTCCAATAATGTAATTTTGCTTTGCTTTTGTTTCCCTTGCCAGGGGAGATATATCGAGAAAAATATTTCTACAGCTGATGTCAAAGAAATTATACAAGGCGGGTTCCAGGGCTCCACACCATTGATGATCTATCAGAAGAGCTAAGGAGAGACCCAAGGATTTGCATGTTAACCACCTCCCAGGTGATCTGTATGCACAATGGAGCCTGAGAACTGCTTATATATTCAGTCCAAAGCACTGAAAAATACCACTGGCCCAACCTCTAACTGTCTAGATGGCCTTTAATTTATCAAATAACAAAATCATATATATCTCAGCCAGTTACCACCGTGCTTTGAAGGATGGGGCCCTTTCCATCAACGCCTCTCCTCTCTGGCCTCCACACCTCCAGCAGCTTCCTCGGGGCCTCCTCGCTCCAGCCCTTCTCCTCCTCCTACCCAATTCCCCAAAGAGTGGCCAGAGATTTCTGAAAAATGAAAATAAGACCGTATTATTTTCCTGCCTAAACTCTCCCATGGCTTTCTGAAACATTCAATAAAATTCAGATACTTCTCTTGGGCTGCAAAGCACCCAGGCTGCACCGTCTGCCCGCCTCCCCTCTCCAGCCTCGGTTTCCATCACTCTGCCCTTGGTTTCCGCAGGTCCCCGTCTGCTGCCACGGATCCCTTCGTTCAGATCATCGCCCCTGATAAACCTGCTTCTCCCTTAGGGCTGCTGAACTCTGAACCGAATGGGCTACACCCGGGAAGGTCAACCAGAACAGCTTTGTTCTTCTCCCACCAGTACTCTGGGAAACACTCTGTGACCTGCCGCCGCGAGGAGTAACTGGGCCCCAGGGCCTAACGCACAGTGCGATGAGTCCGACGGTAATGTGCCGGGCAGTAATCCCGTAGGGTGACAAATGTCACCATCGCCACGAAGGCAATCATACTGCAATCCGTAAGTGCGACAGAGCAGCACGTTGTGCACCTTGAGTTTGCACAATGGCACAGGTCAAATTCATTCGATTAAAGCACGCTTCCCCCTTCCCCCTCAAGTCGTGTCAGACAGGGCTCTTAGCTTTCTGCTCACTTTCTAAATTAAAAAGAAAATGTCCCCTCACCCCCAGTGTAATGCTGGTCACCTGTCCATTGCTCAGGTCTGGCCCTGTGCTCAGATCTGGCAGGAGGAGGCCGCTGGGGTGTCCTCATCCCCCCTCTTCTTCGTGCTCTCTCCTCTCACCTACCACCTGGCTCCCCTGCGTGGGGACAAAGTGAGGAGAGATTGGCAAAAAAAAGATGTGCTGGCTGACTGACATACCCGTGCTGCCCTAACTTGAACCGCCTCTTGCTTCCCAGTGCCCTCTGTCACAGCTGACCCCGACATGTGAGCTCCTCCACGTAACACGCGCCACATGCTCTTGAGAGACACCACTGCCGCCACCAGGAGCACCCTACGCACCGGCCCCTCGTGTGAGCAACACATTCTCGGCCTGATGACGATCCGGACCTGCCACGCCCCGGCCACCCGGGACCCCGGCTCTCAGCAGACTGCCTCCAGGTGAAGCTCTCACGCAGTCTCGGGCTGTGCCACCTCCCCAGGGCCCACGTGGTCCTTGGGTACCTTCTCACACGGGCACCCCCCCCAGCACCCTTCCCTGCCATGGTCCCCTTCACTTTACCACTGCCAGCCTCCCCAGCCAGCTCCCGGTCTTCACACTTCTCCAACCAAAGTTTGGGCAACAGACCCTTTGCAGCCCAAATCCCAGACTCTCTAGGAACCCCTTCACATTTCTCTGATGGCAGCAGGAGGATCCCTGAGCTTCTGCAAACAAGTTCTGAGAGAGGGAATAGGAGTCCAGTTTCCCCTTCTTGCAAACATCTCCCCCCCGCCCCAAAGTGGTCAATTCCTGCTTCCTATACACAACTTAGAGGCGGGACCGGGACTGATCCCTTCCCCGCACAGAAAAAGGAAAAAGACATGCCAGTGGCACTTTCTTCTCTACAAACACTTGAGGCACACCGCACTCATTGACTGTGCAGCAGTTCCTTATACGCAGGCCTGTATCAGCAGCAGGCCTACCTCCCCGTAAGTCCCATGGAGGATGTTTCTAGCACTGGGCTGTAGAACTGGAGGAGACTCTATCACTCACTACTCTCAGGTTTGAGAATTTAGTCACCCTAAAAAAGAAAGGCCTGATTCCTTAGGCTGTTCCTTTCCAATTGCTTCAGTCACTCACGGCTGTACGACAAACGATCCCCAAAAGCAGGGACTTAAAATAACAAGTTATTCTTTCTCAGAGTTCTGTGGGTGGCTCTCTTCTTCCGAGTGGAGTGTGATTGTCACTTGGCTGTGCAGCTGCAGTGGTGTGGAAGGCTGATGGAGCCTTTACGCACAAGCCCAGCTCCCAGATGCAGCTCCGTGGAGCCCCTCCCTGCAGCTTGGGCTTCCCGACAGCATGGCCGCTTCAGAGTAGTTGAACTTACACAGAGGCAGTGGCTTCAGAGAGGGAAGTGGAAGCTGCCAGCCTCTTCAGAGCTGAAGGCCTGGAACGGGTACAGTTCTACACCTGCCAAAGCAGGTCACTGGGCCAGCCCAGATTCAAGGGAAGGCAAACAGGCTCGGCCTCTCGATAGGAGGAGATGCATGGAGAGGCATGTCCATGCGGGAAGAGAAAGGTTGGTGAAGACCAACCATCCTTGGAGACTGTTTATCAAACTGACCTCTTTGCCCAGAATGCTCGTGGCCTCCTTGCCACCATCCAGTTCTCAGCTCAAACATCATCACTGACCATCATCACCAAGGCCATCACTAATTCCACTAATTCCACTAATTCCACCAATTCCCTCACTAATTCTCACATAACCCTAGTATCAATCTGGTTCATTTTCTTTATTTCTTATTCTCTGTTTATTGTATTTTGTCATTATTTATTATCTATTGTTTATTATTTATTTTTACACTGTCTGTCCTTAATTCCCCCTCCCCATTGGAACATAAGCTCCCCACTGGAAAGGAACTTGGCTTCCTTATTCTCTGTAGATTCCATAACTCTCTGTGAATAAATAACACCTAGCTCAATTCTCCCATGTTCAAAGCCAGCTCCCAGACACAGTGGCTCATGGACACAGATGTCTTTATATCTATCCAAGGTTTCATGGTACAGTAGCATTTTTGGAACATCCATTTCATTCCTTTTTTTCTCTACAATAATAAAGATAATTATTACTCAGTGGAAGTTTGATATAAAATCAGTATTCTGACTCCCATAACATTTTGTTTTTTGTTTTTGATAAAATGACCTCAGGTTTAATGTAAGTTCGTAATTTTGGGATCCCTGGGTGGAGCAGCGGTTTGGCGCCTGCCTTTGGCCCAGGGCGCAATCCTGGAGACCCGGGATCGAATCCCACATCGGGCTCCCGGTGCATGGAGCCTGCTTCTCCCTCTGCCTATGTCTCTGCCTCTCTCTCTCTCTCTGTGTGACTATCATAAATAAATAAAAATTTAAAAAATAAAGAAAGTTCGTAATTTTAATAAACAGAATTTTATTGTCCCTAGGCAAAGTCAAGGGAGAGCATTCTTGTTATACCTTTGATTTTCCTTCTCATCACAGTTTAATGTTATGGTAAATCAATATCATTAAAGGGACCATATCTTTAGGTGGGAATCAACAACCTAAAGCTTTTATGCAATTATTTTTGGAGTAATAACAACAGCTAAATGTCTTGAGCACTTGCTTTGTGTCAGGTTGTGGGTTAACTGCTTCATGTGGACCAACTCTTGGGTTATTCTAAGCATAATGACCAGAAGAATCTTCCACTGTCTTTGTGCAAGTGTCTGTGACCTCCAGGAATATACTCTTTGCAATTTGAACAATTCTCTCCCGATCCTCTGCAAACTCCACAAGAAAAGAGAGTACTTTGACCTACAAGGTACATAAGTTCTCTTTTACCTCAGCCCTAGAGCAACTATGTTATAATATGCCTTACTTAATTGAGCATAAGACTCAAGCATTTCTTTCTTACTTTGAGATATTAGTTAACTCTTGTCCCTCAAAGAAGTGTCTGTTTCATCAAAAAAAAAAAAAAAAAATACCAGCTATTTGAGCATTAGCTATCACTTTTAAATTATATTTCTATTTAATGACATTTTTCTGCAAAGGAGTAAGGACAATTGCAAGCTCAATGGTTTATACTTCTTATTATGTATACCTGTTAATACCTTAAATAAAAAATAACCTTTGAATGAATATGTAATTATATGATTTGTTAAATGTTATTCTAAAGATCACTTTTTGTTAAAATCCTCCCAAACCACATATGCCTTCCAAGTTGACCAATATGCCCAGGCTGTTCACAAACACTACCCCTAAGGTATAGAACTGAGAAGTCCTTGAAAATACACCCATCCAGTGGTTGCCTCTCAATGCCTATAACTGAGCTGACTATTCCATGCTGAAAACTCTGGTCTCGAGACCACTGTTCATCTAATTGATGGCTACTGTCTTCATCACACAGCTGTTAGCTCATCAGGAAGATAGTTAATAAACATGGCAATATACATTGCATTAACTTTTTGCCCTGAGGTTAAGAATGGGATTATTTTTAAATGTGCTTTTGATGTTCAAAGCTTCCCTAATAAATATGATTAAGTAAAATAAGTTGAGAGAAAGACCATCAATTCAATGAAGATTGCTTAGCATTAGGCAATAGGTTTATATTTGAGTAAAAGGAAATTTAGTGTCTGTACTTCATGGCTTTAAAGAGCATTTGGCTGTGTCCCAGACACTGAGCTTTACCTTCATTGAGCTAAGCCAGGAAAACACTGATTTATGCATCAACAGGATGGTCTTCAATGGAGCCTTATTCAGGGATTTATTTTCGCATGCCATATGTTCTTTTTTCCTTTTATTCATATCAAAATGAGCATTACAATTCTTTGTGAGAATAATAATAGAACATATTCTAAGACTAAATCAACGAAGGGAATAAACAATGTTGAAATAGTAGCCTCCTAAGAACAAAAATGTGTTTTATTAAAGAAACGCTATCCCAAAACTTTTAAGTGAATTTCATATTAAATATTAAACCTCTCTAAAATCTATTTACTCAATTCTTAAAAAACAGAATAATGTAAAATGCACTTGCTGTTACTACTGCAACTACTTTCACTGCAACCATCTCTAATTTCATCCTTCTGCATGCTAACATTTTCGTCCTTATTGACTTAGTCGATATTAGACAAACTCCAGGAATAAAAATTAGCTATATGACATTTAGAACAACAGAGATTATACCAGTCAGTAGAAACACATTTGGTGATAAAATTCTCCTTAGTTTTGATTAGTTTCATTAAGAAAAATAGTCCTGGATTGAAACTTGATATCATTTGTCCAGGTCTAAAATAATTTTTAAAAAATATTTTATATAGTTAATTTAGTCAGTTCCTCCCATGTCAGTCAAATGACTATAATAACCATAATGATGATATTAGTTTGGAGATGATGGCAACCACCTTTGAAGAGGCGAAATTAATTTTTATTTGAATGGGATTCATTTTTTTTTCAAGTACCAAATCAGTACTCCTTGCCCTCTTAGCACAAAATGTACTTGCTGGAATAAAAAAAAAATTTTCATTCAAGCTTCCTGGATTCAGCCTCCCATCTAATTTAATCTTGGGTAAAGGGGAGAATCAGGGTAGCTGTCAGTAAAGGAGGAGCCTCTAGTCTCCTCTCGTTTTAGAAGAGAAAGGACAACTTCTATAGGAGCTTCCTCCACCCAACATGATCTCCATTCACCTATTGCTTTAATGGGTCCCATTTCGTCATCTGATGACAAACTCTAGGCATCTGGAGTATTTGTCAGAGAAGAATTTCCAGTTTCAAGAACAGCTACTCAAAGTATTTTTGAGCCAAAGTACTCTTTCTTTAGATTTCTACAAGAGAGGAATGGAACTATAAACCTTTTGTTTTCAAAACCCTCATGTTCAAGTCAATAAATACTTAAAGTTTATAAGGTTCTGAACTAAGGAGAAGATAGAGATTAGAGGGGTTGAGAGGGTCCAACTGAAACAGAAAGACAAAATGCCACATTTCTGCCTTCCAGTTGCTGATACCTGGTGGGGGAGAAAGACATGCCCTTAACAATCTGGTGTAAGCTGAGCTGTGCTAAGTATGAGGGAAGCTCCAGCTCTTAGAGGCTGATAGAGTTGTGGGTATCTGGGAAAGTTTTCTGGAGAACTGGCAATTCTGTTAAAGTTTCGAAGTCTGCAACAAGGTGGAAGAGAATTACAGACCCAAGAAGGAACTTGCACAAAGTCCCAGCAGCTTGAGATCTCAGATACCATGCTGGGAAGCAGGCTACACTGTGAGGATGCAGTGGGATGAAGTGGGAGATAAAACTGAGAAAGGATGGAAGGCTTTTCTAATTTCTTTGTGACTCTTTTTGTCATTACTATTTGGAGGGGCATAAACACACAGTCCATTCCCAGAACGTGTCATACTATCGTAACACTACCCAGAATCCAAAAGTTGATGCTAAAAGGTCCACTCGTTTCCCCCTGATAGCACCTCATCCCGTAGTGAGTCCATCTCAGGGAGTCCTAAGCCAATCTCCTCTCTAGAGCTCCTGGTATTCCTTCTCCTCACCATGGTTTTCTAGATGGGGGGCCAGCAAACCTTTTCTAAAAAGGGTCAGATAGTAAATATTTTAGGTTTCACAGGCCAAACAGTCTTTGTCACAACTACTCAATGCTGCTATTGTAGCACGAAAGCAGCCATGGACAATACATGAATGATCAGCGTGGCTATGTTCCAGTAAAACTTTATTTACTCATAAATAAAAGCAGACATAAGACCAAATTTGGACCGCTAGCTGTGCTTCAGGGATCCCTGTTACCAGTCTCAACTCCTCTGTCTTCTCCAAAGAATCATAGTTGTTTCTATTCTCTGTCTCCAGTCTGGACTACTAGTTATTTGAAACCAGCAGATTGTCCCACCTTGAGGGATCTAGGGAAGGATTTAATTTTGGAAGCAAAAATGAAAAGAAACTGGTGTTTTCTTATCTAACTCTCAAGATGAAGGATCTAGAAGACAAACTTTTTAGCATTTCTGTAGGGTGTTTTTGTGCTTGATCTCTCTCTCTTTTTTCTAGTTTTACCAAAGACATCTTTCTGCTACTGTAGCGCCTTTGGGCCAGGGCTGGAGAATATAATGAGCTGTATACTGTGTACCAGGAAGGAGGTCAGCCAGGAGTGAGAAGATGAGAGAGGAAGAAAAATACCATTTTATTGTATTCGTAATCTCCAAACCTAGTTATTGAATGCCTATGATTTATCAATCTACTGATTTTCCTTTAGTTATTATAACATAGGAACCAAAAAAATGAAGCTTTTTAACTTTATATACAATGGGGAATCCTTGTGGATTTTTGAACAGAGGAAAGATGTGCTCAGAATTTCTTAAGGAATATAATTATGATAATAATGTGCAATAAAGACAGGAAGCAGAAAAACCAATGGGCTTTAGTTAAAAAGTCTCAGTGACCACTAGACGTTTGAGAGGAGGGAGCGGTGAATGGGGAGAGCACAGTAGCGGAACTACTCCATATGGCATCGTAACGGTAAACATGTCTCCTGCACTTTTCAAAACCCATGGAATGTGCAACACCAAGGATAAACCCTAAAGTAAACCCGGGACTTCGGGTGCTCATGACACGTCAGTCAGTGTATGTTTATCAACTGCAACAAATATATCATTCTGGCGCAGCCCTTGATAGTGAAGGAGGCTGTGCCGGTGGGAGGGAAGGGGTATGTGGGAAATCTCTGAGTTCTCTGTTCAATTTTGCTGTGAACCTACCATTGCTCTGAAAATTAAATTCTTTTTTTTTTTTAGAGTCTCTGACAAGGAATAACCCCAGGCTTGTGTGCATGTCAGGTGGCATATAGATGCCATTGAAGGTCTGGCCAGGTACCATTAATGGGACCACAAAGACAAAATTTCCAAAAGGAGAGTATGGTTGGAGGAGATGTAAGAAGTTTGCCTTAAGACGATGGTCTAGACCGGGTGCCTCTCTGCGGCCAGGCAGTATGCACACTGTACCTTCCCAGACGGCCGCAGCAGGACTCCCCACCCAACACGGCCCTTCCCGTGTGATGCTGACATTCCTCCACGGAGTACGAGGTTTTGTTTCTCCCCTTGAATCTTGGCAGGGAACTGTGATGCTCTGTGATGCCATGGAGTTTCCAAGGCTGGGATATGAAAGGCCATACGGAGTTCATCTAGTCCTCTTGGGACTCTCATTCCGGAACTTAGCCACGGGCCGTGAGAAAGCAGCGAGACCACGTGGAGGCCAAGTGTAACTTTCTGGCTGAGGTTCCCATTGAGGTCCCAGCCAATAGCCAGCATTAGTCTCCTGACATGGTAGGTGAGCCCAAGATGACCCCAGCCCCAAACACCATGCTCTAATGGCAGGAGACCCCAAGCAAAACCTGCCGACCCAAGCCCGGTCAACACCCAGAATAGTGAGAGAAAATAATAAAGGGGGTGCCTGGGTGGCTCAGCTGGTTAAGTGTCTGTCCTCGGCTCAGGCTGTCACCCCAGGGTCCAGGGATGAAGTCTTGCATCGGGCTCCCTGCTCAGCGGGGATGAAGTCTGCTTCTCCCTCTGCCCCTCCGTCCCTCATAGTCTCTCTCTCTTTTCTCTTTCTCAAATACATAAATAAATAAAATCTTGGCAGCGGGGGGAAGAAAGCAATAAAAGGATTTCTGTTGTTTTGATGCAATTCCTTATATGGCAATAAATAGAGAAGCCCAGGTGGGTGGTTGTTGTTATTTAATAAACCAGTAGAAAATAATAGCTAATAATATCATACCTAGTTCTTATGTTCACTTTTTAATATTCTGATCAAATGGACCATGATCTCTTTTACGGATCACCTTATCGCCCACCTTTCTGCAGTGTGCTACCAGGATTGACAGGTTTCTGTTTTCCCCACAGCAGATGACCTACATAAGCCAGTGGCTGGGATAATACACATTATGCTCAAATTACTATCCATGTATTTAATTTAATTTAAATAAAAAACAAAAAATAAATAAATAAAAATAAAAATAAATAAAAATAAAAATAAAAAACAAAGGGCACCTGGCTGGCTCAATCAGTTCAACCTGGGATTGTTGACCTCGGTGTTGTAAGTTCAAGCTCCAGGCTGGGTGTGGAGATTACTTAAAAATAAAATATTTTTAAAAATAAAAATAAAAAGTATTGCTCATCCCTCCAATATTGGAGGGATGTCCCATTCATTTCTAAGAGTAACTTTGCGGGAGCGCCCGGGGGGCTCAGCGGTTGAGCGTCTGCCTTCGGCCCAGGGTGTGACCCCGGGGTCCCAGGATCAAGTCCCACATCGGGCTCCCCACATGGAGCCTGCTTCTCCCTCTGCCTGGGTCTCTGCCTCTTTCTCTATGTTTCTCATGAATGAATAAATAAAATCTTAAAAAAAAAAAAAAGAGTAACCTTGCAAAAATTACCTCCTTATTTTTAACATATTAATTCATCGTTTACTTTTTTTTTTTTTTTTTACTGATGCAGTCAAGTATCTCCTGGGATCACTCCCAATCTCGATAAGGCCCTGTGGCATGTACCTTAACCTAATATAGCAGCAATTCCAGTGACCTATCATTCACTTGGATGCAATGAAATGCATGACTTAACAGATCGCATTCTTGGGCTAATGCTGCTCCCCAGTCTGACAACAGGCAGCTGCGGGAGCTTGTCGAAGGCATAGAATGCGGCCACTCCTGCCTCCAGCCGACACCCGTCCTTTTCATTCTCTGCAAACAAATTCCTCTCCCACTTTAGGGCAAAGCGTAATATCACCTTGTTGGCTTCTGCTGCTAATTCCTTCCTCTCACTCAGTTTGAGAAGGGGGTATCCTTTCTATTAGAGGCCCAAATCTTCATCTCTTTCTTTTTAAGATTTTATTTATTTATTCATGAAAGACACAGAGAGAGGCAGAGACACAGGCAGAGGGAGAAGAGGCTTCATGCGGGGAGCCGGATGCGGGACTCGATCCCAGGACCCCGGGACCACACCCTGGGCCGAAGGCAGATGCTCAACCACTGAGCCCCCCAGGAGTCCCTCTCTCTTCTTAAGCCCACCCTTTCCCACTTTCTCAGAGACACTTCTCATAAATAATTCTCTCTGGTATCTTCAGCTTCTCCCTCTCTTCTGACTCTTGGCCCTTTGCTTACAAAATGTAAAAACTTTGCTATTCTAGAGATTAAGTCTTCCCTGTGCTCACATTCCTTTAGATGGCTCCCTATCTTCTTTTTTTCAGCCAACCTTCTTGAAATTGTTGTCAGGATTTGTTTTCCCTTGCTCAATTCCTATTCCTTGTTCTGGTCTCATCTGGATATTGACATGATTTGAATTGTTAGGTTCACCAAAGACCTTCTGAAATTATTTCCAGTCTTTCTGAACTTGATCCTTGTGTCTTTAGAGACTTTCCACCATTCCATCCTTTGGAAATAACCTATCTTCCCTGGTTCCCATATCACTCTCTCCTAATTGGACTTCTCTCCTTTCCTACCTTTCTTCCTTCTTTCTCTCAACAACATGCAGGGTCTCATATCAGTCAGTTCAAGCTGCCATACAGACTATCATGGACTGGGTGGCTTATAATCGAAACGTATTTTGTCACCGTTCCCAGATCAAGATACCAGTTGATTCAGTTCCTGGTGAGGGTTCTCCTGGCTTGAAAGTGGACACCTTCCTGTTCTGTCCTCACACAGAAGAGAACTCTCATCGTCTTCCCATAAGGCCGTCAGTCCTATTAGATTAAGGCCCCTCACTTATGACCTCGCTTAACCTTAGCTACCTCCTACATATCCTATCTCCAAATAAGGTTACATTGGAACTTAGGGCTTCAACATATGAACAGAGGGGAGGAGGGAACAGTTTAGTCCATAAACATATAATTTGTCACATAGAAAGTAGGAAGATGCACACCGTTCCATATTTGCTTATAGCAAAATCCCTCCAACGCCACCTATCACCTCTGCTGTCCTTGGTGAGTTGTTTGTTGGCTTTTGCTTTCTCACACCTGTTATTTCACAACCCAGGATGGATGCTACAGTTATAATGAACTCATCCTCAGAAGTCTTCCTTGAGAGGTTGAAAACAAACAAATCTATGTGCTGAGCTTTTTTTTTTATTATTATTTTTTATTTTTATTTTTTTTTTAGCAAGAAAAGCAATAGCAGCCCTCAGACATCCCTATTTCTTCCTGGCCAGCACTATCTCACATGCTCATGGAAAATCCTGCCACTGGCAAAGGCAAATTTCCACGATTGGCTCAGCTTACTCACTATCCATTTTCCTGACACAATGGAGGTGACACAGCTCACTCCCATCTTCCTCACTATATGCTCTTGGTCTTCCTCGTAATGTCCTCTTACTTCAATTAGCCCCTGAAGTTCTGTTCTTCTCCAGGACTTCTTCCTTGGACTACTATTCTCTGTACACTCTTGTGCCAGATAATCTCATTTATCCCCACTGTTGGCATTAGGCCTTAAATATTATAAACCCTCAAATCCTTTCCTCTAGTCTAGATCTCCTCTCTTGACTAAGGTCATACATATCCAAAGGTCTTCCTGGCGTGTCCACCAGGATTTGCCACAGACATCTCAAAGTCAACATGTTAAAAAAAGAAACCATTAGGGCACCTGGGTGGTTCAGCTGATTAAGCATCTGTCTTCAGCTCAGGTCACGATCCTGAGGTCCTGAGATCAAGCCCTGCATTGGGTTCCCTGCTCAGCCAGGAGTCTGCTTCTCCTTCTCCCACTGCCCCTCACCTGCCTGTGCTCTCTCAAATAAATAAATAAATAAATAAATAAATAAATAAATAAAATCTTTTTTAAAAAAAAAGGAAAGAAAGAAATCACTGTTTCTGTCCCTAATGCCACTCATTTTCCAGCTCTCTAGTATTTTCTCTGTTGTTTGGTGGTAGTACCCCAGAACCATTCACCCAAACAAACAAACCACTATCATCTCAGGTGCCTCCTTCTTCCTTCTACATCTAGTTGCAAATTCCTCTTGTCACCTTTTAACACGTCTCACAAATTTCCACCCTCCTTTCATCTCTACTGCCACTGCCTTCCCCCTGTGGTTTCATTTCCTACCATTTCCCTTTTGTCTCATTATTTATCAATCCAGGACCCACTTATGTTAATGCACATTTTTTGTTCATATTTCTTCCATCACTAATAAATGTTAAGGTACAAGAAGACAAGGACCTTCTCTTCCTCATTTTTGTACTCATTGCAATTACAGCGACCTGGTACATGATAAGCCCTCAGGAAACTAAGTTCAATTCAGCTGCCCCAACTCATATAAACAGAAAGAAAGCTATCTCCTTGCGCTGGGCTTTCTTTCTCATCTCAGCAGAAGATAGAGAAGAACCTCTATTGTTCACTTCCTTTGTACCTTTTCAAAATACCAAGTACAGACCTTTCCACTAGTGATGACAGAAGCATTAAAAATATTAATAGATTGGGATCCTTGGGTGGCGCATCGGTTTAGCGCCTGCCTTTGGCCCAGGGCGCAATCCTGGAGACCCGGAATCGAATCCCACGTCGGGCTCCTGGTGCATGGAGCCTGCTTCTCCCTCTGCCTATGTCTCTGCCTCTCTCTCTCTCTCTCTCTCTGTGTGACTATCATAAATAAATAAAAATTAAAAAAAACTTAAAAAAAATAAAAACATATATATATTAATAGATTAACTCCTGAAAGCAGTGATATTTTCTATTGTTGTGGATGAACAGGGCATTAATTCATTTTTCCATTCTGCATACAGTCTCTTTTTTGTCTGCAGTGCACATGGACTCCCCAGAATTGGTCACCATCAGAGTGTTTAATTTTCTAAAATGAAATCTTGGCTCATATCAGGTCCATAGTGTCTTCTGGATCTCATGTCTTATGATTTTGTGATTATAAGATTACTGAGAGAAGCAAGTTCATTTTGACATAAATAAACCCATTAATTGGGTAATGGAAGGTGAGGTCCCTGATGATATCCTGAAGTAATTGGTTCAAAAAATGTAAATAGCTTATTTTTAGCAAAATAGGATAAATTACAATCTTTGAAGTTTTCCAAGGCATGATTTTCTCTTTGGAAAAGACTATTTAAGAACAGCAATGTATTCCTTTGAATTTGGGTCAAATTTTGAACGCATAGCATCTATGATTATACGGAACTACTGGAATAAATTATAGCTACTTCCTTTCTTCAATGAAATTTTATCAGTATAATAAGTATTTTCAATTATTTAAGCTAAATAATTAAAACTAAGATGTGATTAAAATACTAAAAAAATCAATTGATCATACCACATTTAAATATATTTTGACTAAGTTGAGTGAAATTTGCTTTGCTTCTAAAAACAAGTTAAATGACTTTTAATTATATAAACTGGTGAAGTCACTCTGAAAAACACTATGGATTCAATTCAGCTGCCCCAACTCATATAACTCCTCAGAAGTTAAAAATAGAACTACCCTATGATCCAGGAATTGCACTATGGTATGTACCCAAAGAATATAAAATTAGGCATGTACCCAATTCAAAGGAATACATGCATCCTGATGTTTAAAGCAACATTATCTGCAATAGCCGAATTATGGAAACAGCCCTAGTGTCCATCGACTGACGAGTAGATAAATAAGATATGGTATACAGACACAGGCACACACATACACACACTTGAATATTACTCAGCCATAAAAAAATTGATATGGATTGAACTGGAGAGTATTATGCAAAGCAAAAAGTCAGAAAAAAGACAAATACCATATGATTTCACTCATATGTGGAATTTAAGAACCAAACCAAATGAGCAAAGGAAAAAACAGAGAGAGAGAGAGAGAGAGAGAGGCAAACTAAGAAACAGTCTTAACTCTACAGAACAGACTAATGGTTACCAGAGGGAAGGAGGATGGGTGAAAGAGATGATGGGGATTAAGGAGTATACTTGTTGTGGGAGCACTGGGAGTGTTGAATTGTACACCTGAAGCTAATTGTACACTGTATGTTAACTAATTATAATTTAAATAAAAACTTAAAAAAAGAAAAAATGATATTTAATTACTTTGTTACAAATAAAAAATGAGCTATGCCTCTAGGAAGTTCTTATTTTCATCCCATTACTGACATTCTTCTTACTCTGAAAGTTTCATGCTTAAAATTATCATCTTTACTCATAAATTTGCCTTATATTTCTCAAGCTATGAGGAGTAATGTCCTTTCTGATCTGTTTAACTATATATAAACCACATGTTAATCTCATGAGGTCAAAAAACCAGACATAATTTCACAGATGAGGAAACTGTCACCTTTATCCAATATCATATGATTATGATGTGACAGAAGAGGAACAAAATTCAATATTTTTGATATTTTAATCTGGTGCTTTTTGAAACTTGGCAACCATTCCAAACTTAAAAAATAAATCTCCCTTTGTTTTTTGTAGAACAGCATTAGGACTGCACTTGAGATGTCCAGAGTTTAAAATTTCTTGTAGGATTTTGTTTACTTTTTTCTTTTTGCCATTTAAGTTTTGAAACAGCAATCCATGGGAAGTTATCCAAGGTTTATACAGTGAAAATTTTACTTCTTGGGACTTAGGAAAGTCTAGCCAATATTTTCAAAATAGGAAAAAAAAAAAACCCTGTTCTTCATGTAATATTCATAAGACAAATGAATTTTTAAAACTTGCAAAGATGGCTCAGTTATAACTTCACAAAGTATATTTCAAAACATGTTAGAGGTCTTCTGCTAGTGGCCGTCACAAAGTAACTTGTGAACAGACTCCTCTTCTCACTGGAGACAACTATAAAGCTGGATGAAATACAGGAAATTATTATTTTGAGATGTTGGACAATAGGCAACTCTGATCTGTGATCCCTGAGAAAAAGAAACATAAGATGAACATCACAGTTATACCAGCTTTCTGCCTGGAGGCACTCTGCAAATGGTAGCGCAGGGGGAAGGAGTCAAAGGGAGTGCAGCAGTCCGACTGGGCTGAGGAGACAGATATCATCACTTTGGGCTACTGAGGTGGACACAGACAGTGGGGCAGGAATGGAGAGAAGGGAGTCATGCAGAAAAGAAACTCCGGAATTCTGCATATAGTCCCCCTTAGTCTTTGGCCCAATACAAAACTGTGTGTGCATGGGTCAATAATCTAGAATATGGAGCAAAGAATCAAATACTGAAGAAAGAAAAATTACTAGGGAAATATGAGTTGAACAACTCACTCAGACTGGAGAGATTTAAGTCATGACCAGTGGGAGTGGAGACACCTCATAAAATAACCCTGACATTCAACAAAGACCCAGGGAAAGTCATGCGAACTAATCTAGTTCCACAGTAAAAGGTACTCTAAAATTTTAACAAATATTAACAATAATCCTTGAAAGTGTCAGTTTTAATTAACTACTAGAACAAAACTCAGTATTCTATTAAAAACAATATAAAAGACATCTATTCAGCAACACAGCATCCGTAGTATCTAACATATAATAAAACTTGCTAGACATTGTAAAGAAGCAGCAAAGTGTGATGCAAAATCAAAAGAAAAGTTGGTCAATACAAAGTATAAATAGTCCAGTTTTAGAAACATGGGCCGAATCTCAATCTTTGAATGTTTAGTAAGTATACATTTTTGGGGAAGGATTATTTTCTAAAATACATAAAGTCATAAAGAGAAAATCTTAAAAGAAGTGAGGGGAAAAAATAACAGACTACATTTGATTGGCAACTTTAAAGTACTAAAAGGAAAAACAAAAACAAAAGAAAAAATAAACTCTAAAATCTTATGAAAACATCTTTCAAAACTGAAGGAAAAATAACTTTTAGACAAACATATTCCAAAAGAGACTGCAAACAACAGATAAGAACTACAAGATATATTAAGGAAAGTTCTCAGACCAAAAGAAAATGATATTAGGGATCCCTGGGTGGCGCCCGGTTTGGCGCCTGCCTTTGGCCCAGGGCGCGATCCTGGAGACCCGGGATCGAATCCCACATCGGGATCCCGGTGCATGGAGCCTGCTTCTCCCTCTGCCTGTGTCTCTGCCTCTCTCTCTCTCTCTGTGTGACTATCATGAATAAATACATTTAAAAAAAAAAGAAAATGATATTAGATGGAAATTCAGTCTACACAAAGAAATGGAGAATTCCAAAAACAGTAAATATGTAAATAAATATAAATGATTATTTTCTTTTTTAAAAAAGTTTATTTTTAGTAATCTCTATACCCAAAATGGGGCTTGAACTTGTGATCCCAAGATATCCCTGGTTATTTTCTTATTGCTTGATTCCAGAAAGATGGACATACACTATTGTAAATATATATGTACTTACATATATAATATGTTTAAATATAACATATATGTATATTTATTTATATTTCTATAGACTGTGGTATGTCACGGATGTATAGTAAACTGAAGGGCAGCTAGTTTTAAAAAATAAATAAAAGAAGCAAAGCTAAAAAACTTGTAGATGACATAAAATAGAATCCTAAATAAAACTTGATCCAAAAGAAAGCAGGAAAAGAAGAAAAAAGAAGAAAGATCTAGTGGAACAACAACAACAAAAAAGAGCAAATACAAGATGACACATTTAAACACAACCATATTATTTGATAATTACATTAAATGGGACTGACTTGAGTTAAAGGAAAAGATTATTAGACTGGATTTAAGAAAGAAAGATATGGCTTCTTACAAGAAAGAAAAGGATGGAAGAAGGAATTTCACTCAAGTATTCATCATAAGAATGCTGGGCTGCTCTGCTAATATTAGACAAATCAGACTTCAGGACAAAAAAATACTATCAGAGATAAAGAGGGAAACTGCATAATGGAAACATGATCACTTTATCAAGAAGCCATTAAAATCATAAGCACGTACACTGCTAAACACAGAAATTCAATATATGCAATGAAAAACTTGATGGAAGAGAAGGGAAAATTGGAAATTCCATACTTCAGTTTTAGAGTTCAAGACTCCTTTCTCAAGAGAAGACAGAACAAGTATACAAAACACTCTGTGGATGTAGTAGCTTTAAACCACACAGTCGGCTAGCCTGACTGGCACAATACATATTTTTTCCCCAAATGATCATGGAGCATCTACCAATAAAAGACCATATGCTGTGCCATAAAACAAGCTACAATAAATCTAAATAATTGAAACCATACAGGGTATATTCTCTGATAGCAAAGTAATTATAAAATGATTTAAAAATAGATATCAGAAAATCCCCAAAGATTTGGAAATTAAGGAACCTATGTCATAAGACTTGGGTCAAGGAAGAAGTAGAAAATATTTTTAAATGAACGTTAATGAAAATACCACATATCCAAATTTGTGGGGTGCAGTATTCGGGAAGAATTATATATTCCTAATTATATTCCTTGATTATATAAAAAAGAGGAAAATACTAAAAGCAACGGTATTTGCTTTCCCCCCTGAGAATCTAGGGAAACACCTTAATTAGATTGATCAAGATAAGAACAAAGAAAACACAAATTATCAATAACAAGATGGAAGACAGGATATCAGTAATGATCTATAGACATTAAAGGAATGCTAAAGAAAGTACATGAACCACTTTATATCAATAAATCTAACAATTTGGATCAAAGGTAAAGTACTTGAAAGCCACAAATCACTAAAACTGACATAGAAGTAATAGAAAATATGAATAGCCTTACAATAATTAAAGATACATATTTTTATTCAAAAATCTTCCCAAAGAAAACTTTAGGCCCAGATGGCTTCACTCATGGATTCTAACAAACAATTAAAGAATAAATAATATCAATTTTGCAAAATGTATTAGAACTCAAGATATGGTTCTTGTCTTTACTTCTTGATTTTTTTTAAGATTCTATTTATTTATTCATGAGAGACACAAAGAGAGGCAGAGACACAGGCAGAGGCTCCATGCAGGGAGCCTGATGTGGGACTCGATCCTGGACTCCAGGATCATGCCCTGGGCAGAAGGCAGGTGCCAAACCATTCAGCCACCCAGGGATCCCCTACTTCTTGGTTTTTAAGAGAGCACTAGTTTTAGAGATTGGCCCAATATCTAAATGGTATAACTATCATTAAAAAATTTATTAAAAATTGGGTTGAGGACCTAGAACTAAATCAAAACAAGAAATCTAATTCAAAAGTACCAATGCTTGGATTCTTCTCTGAGCTGGGGAGTGCTAAAGCCATCATATTGGAGAGTTCAGATAGGGTTTACTGTGCTTGGTCACAGTCATTCTATGTAGAGTTGAAGCTACTCAACCCTAGTTACCAACCCATTTTTTTTATTCTCTTTCCTATGAGTTATCTAAACTTGCTGCCTCTACTTTCTCTACTCTCATTCCCAGCAGAGGCATCTAACTCAGTCTGGATGTCAGGGGGAGCCAAGGAAGTTCCTGTGAAGAGGTGATGCCTGTGATGAACCCTGTAGGATGTACATGTGTTCTATGCAGAAGAAGCAGGCAAAAAAGCTAGAAAGGCAGTGTGGCCAGTGACCAAAATGAGAAAACTGACATGTTCTTTAACATGTAAAACACCTTTAACTGTAAGAGGTGCCTCTGTATTGGACCAAAAACCAGTAAGAGTAGTAAGTCAGAGGCACATCCCGAATGTGACATTCTCTTGAGGCTTTTATCCTCAAAAGTAGGAAGCATTTGAAGGATTGCAAATATGGTCAATTTTGCACTATAGAAAGAATACTCTAAAGAGTGCACTGGAAGGGGAGTAGACCTGTTCCTCAAATATCATGGGTTCAGTGCAAGATGATGAGGGCCTAATGCAAACTAGAGACAGTAGAAACACAGAGAAGGTGATATTTGGTACAGGAACAGAATCCATGGGACGCCATGATGGATGGGATGTCAGGAGTAGGAAGAGGAAGGAGTCTAGCTGATTCCAAGGCCTTCCGTTTCGTGGCTGTGTAGATAGTAGGTCATTCTCTAACACAGGGGTCCTGGTAGGAGACAGAGCAGCTACTATGCTTGCACTTGTGAACTGATGAAGTTTGAGATAAAATGTGGAGGGTCTGGTAGGCACACGTATGTATCTTGCACTCAGGAAAGAAGACTGGGTGCTGGTATTTGGGTTTGATCAACAGAGGAATTCAAGTGCACCCATGGCATACATAAAATGAGAAAAAAAGGTTCGTGTGGCTGTGGAAGCCTCATGAATAGATGAGACCCCAAGGATATAGAACAGGACATTATCTAAAAAGGGTCCAAGTAGGATTTTCATTTTATATTTATGAATTCATTGTTTCTATGTAAGCAAACAACCTTCCTTATTCCAGATCCAACATGTACATTCCTAACTTCTGACGGTAATTTCAAGGCTGACTTCTTTTGATAACAAAGGAAACTATTTGAACAACAATAAAAAGAAACTCACAGTGATTATTTCTAGATTATAAAATACTGAGGAAAAACATTCAGTGTAGGTGTGCTAATAATGGTGGCACTGTACTTGGGCGAGGATCAATTCTCCTTCGGTCCTTGACTTTTACAGTAGACACCTTCTCCTCTACAAATACCACTCCCAACACTTCATCCTTCCCCTCTTCCACTATCATAGTGATACCTCACAAAGTTCTTTAAAGCTGTAATGCAAATTTACATCCACTCTTCAACATGACACGTCAATAGTCTGATAATAAAGTCAGAATGGGATTTACTGTGAAGCTATTGACACTTGCCTTGTATTCATTTGGTTGGATGGTTTTCTAATATTAGCAAAGGTAAGATATCTTTATATTCTTTTTCTGAAAACGGTCTCCAAACTATATGAGCTGCAGCACACTTGTACCACCCCTGGATAAGGACAAAAAGCCAAATGTTACAGAATGAATGAATGAATGAATCAAATCAATCCAATATTTTTAAATTCATTAAATAAAATTAATAAATACAGGAACTGGGCCTCCCACTCGGGTCTTCTGATATCAAGGCCCATGGCCTTTTCACAACAGCAGGACCTCTCCGTTGTGGCCACCCTTTTGAATAGCCCAATGGGCATCTGGGTTGAGAATCATTGCCTTACACTACCTCTGTTAACATTTCCTAAATTTTTATACAGAGTTGACAATTCCAAAAATACATTCTCCAAAGGCAAAATACCAAGACAAAGAAATGGAGTCTTTTGATTTCTTTTTAAATCATCAGTTCACTGAAGATTCAAATGTGCCAAGTATTACGACCATTTATTCATACAAAGAAAGTTATTTTTTTTTATCTGGAAAAATCTTAATACAACAGACTATTTATATTCTGCAATCAGTTCTTGATAATTTTTCTGACTTGGAATACATAATTAATATCTAGCAACTCTCTGTTTGTTGTAATCTACATAAGTTTGAATCGAATTATTTCCTATTCACGTTTTTTTTCAATTGTCCTTTGAGCCTTCACCAAGGGCCACCAGCCCCACGGTGTGTTGTCTCTTGCCGGACATTCTAGACATGAAGAAGTATCTCCCTCAAAAGGTGAGCTTTTATAAACTGCCATTCCCGAGTCCAAGCCTTAACATTCCTTGTGAAAACTATTTTTTCAATATTTTCAACAGTTAAATCCCATCTCTAACAAGGGGCAGGGAGAAGCAAGAGCAATTATATGTGAGAGGAATTATCTGACTAGAGCATTTTCAAATTCCTCTGGGATTCTTCGAGCAGTTTGCGTTTGTTTGTTTCCCTCTTTATCCATTTAAAGTGGCATTTCTTACCTTCCATGTACAATTTTTTTTTCTCATTTTAGACAATTCAGAGGAAACTGTGATGTAGTGAAGAGAGTAATTAAATGAAAGACTTGGATTTTGGTCCCAGTGGAAGAGCTGTGTAAGATTGGCCACGGTGCTTAGACTCCCTGAAGGTCAGGGTTTTTTTCTGTAAAATTAGAATATAAGCACACATCCTAGGGTACCTGGGTGGCTCAGTTGGTTGAGAGGCCAGCTCTTGGTTGTGGCTCAGGTCACGATGTTGGGGTCCTAGGATGGAGCCTCCATGCTCAGCAGGGACTCTGCTTGAGACTCTCTCTCCCTCTCCTTCTGCCCCCCGCCCCCGACTCTCTCTCACATACACATTCTCTCTAAAATAAATAAATAAATCTTTAAAAAAAATGCTTCCTGTCTAATTCATGCAACTGGTAAATGACCGATTGTTTTATTTGACAGGGAGATATCTGGTACTGGGAGTCTTTGACTGCAAAATTTTTGGCTGAATACCTTCACTTAGAAAACTATGTCCTGATGTATATTCCAAATAAACAATCTATCCAACGAAGCATTTCACTTGAGTGTTATAACCACAAGAGGCCTGATGTCTTTCTTCACTAATTGGAAATGATTATATACACTCAAAATGTCCTTCCATTTAGAAAACGTCTCCTGGAAAGATATGTATTAGCATAATTTGAGAATATGATGTTCCTGAAGGGTTTAAAATCTGACTGACATTGAGTGATTTTAAGAACCACTATTGATTCCCGGATATGAGTATCCACAAAATTATTTCCTTGTATAATATTATTTCTCAAAGTTACTTGACCCAGTATCTCCAAATGTATGATAACACAAATCACAGCAAGGGCAAAATGGACATTTAAAACTAGAGCATGGGACGCCTGGGTGGCTCAGCAGTTGAGCGCACCTTCCTTCGGCCCAGGTTGTGATCCCAGGGGTCCTGGGATCGAGTCCCACATTGGGCTCCCAGCAGGGAGCCTGCTTCTCCCTCTGCCTGGGTCTCTGCCTCTCTCTCTCTCTCTCTCTGTGTGTGTGTCTCTCATGAATAAATAAATAAAATCTTTAAAATAAATAAATAAAATAAAATAATAAAATAAAATAAAACTGGAGCAAAGACTGATCAGTTTAATCAATGACTGATTAGAGTCACCGAACGTGGCAAGAAAGACAGAGATTCTCTCATAAACGAAATCTCTCAGCTGACAGATCACGAACATGAGACGAAGTGGTTTCGTCAAGAAGGTGTTCTGTTGTAGAATTGGGAGTAGAACCTAAATCCCTTTAATCAAAATGTAGGGCTACATTAACTATTCCATTTTTAACCATGGAGCCATTTCCCCCAGTTTTCAAGCTAAAATAGCAAATATTTAAGATTGCAGGGGGCAGGCAGGTAGTATGTTCAAAATATAAGGGGGCAAAGCATTTAGCTTTTTATCAAAACTTTACCAAAGATATCCATGTTACAGCTTGATATCATATGAGAGATGTCCATTTAGTATCTTGGTTCCAAGCATATATTTTCTATTAGAATATTAGAGCCTAGTTAAAACATATTTAATTTAGGTGCTTACTCATATTTGCAGTACTAAACTTAAGTTGGGATTTAATTATAGAAAGCATTATACTAAATTAATCTCATTGGAGTTCATTTCATTATTCTTACGCAGCAAATTTCAAAAAAATTAACTTAAAGAAAAAAAAACTAGAACAATCTCATATAAACTCTTTCCCAGTGGATCGATCCATTTTAAAATCCACTAAACAGCCTGATGAGGCAAACGTTTTCCCTTACTCAGGCCAAGCTAGGTGCACATTTTCAAAGTAATGATTACCAAGATGTTAGCATCATTAAATACTGTCAATTCTGCACAATTGCATGTAGGGTGTTCTGGACATTTTTAATCTGGACAAAATGTAAAGCAGGGGAAATCACCTAGAAAATTTAGCAGAGATAATCTTGTCTTTGCCACTGGAGTAGAGGATGAGGCATTATACTATACTCTGGCATTGCACTGCAGCTGTTCCCAAATTCTTATGTGGCAGTTGCAAATAGGAATGCTTTCCTCATAAATATTTAACTCTAAGGTTATGGCCCCTTCTTTGAGAAGTAGACTTCATCCCAGTTGTTCACTCTTAAGAGAGGATTGCAGTAGGGGGATGAAACTTGAATATCAAAATAAAAATTATTTTTTTCTGATAAAGAAAATAATTTCCAAACATCATGATGGTAAGAGAGCATGATTATGCGTAAGTCCCAGCTCTATCACTAACAAATGCTGGGGAATCCCTCTACCCTCCCAGGGACTCATATCCCTATGGCCAGACTACGCCAGCTTTGAAACCTCCCAAACATCCAGCTTCATGGCTCAAAGCAGGCTGCTGGTTCTTCAACAATGGCTAAGATTACATCAGAAGTCAATTTTTTATTTTGTTATATTCAGTACAACAACCTTCTCTCTGTGAGTGAAGAAATGAATGAATGAATGAAGTATGAGACAAGGGAATGAGAAGGCTGGATATGTATTCACTCATTGTTAGAATGGCTAATACCCTAGGGGCACCTGGCTGACTCAGTTGGTTGAGCATCTGACTCTTGATTTCGGCTCAGATCATGATCTCAGGTCTAGGGATCAAGCCCCACATCAGGCTCCATGCTCAGTGCGGAGTCTGCTTGGGAATCTCTCCCTCCCTCTGCCCCTCCCCCTGCTCATGCTCCTTTTCTATCCCTCTCTAAAACAAATAAATACAATAATAATAATAAAATAAAAAATAAATATAAAAAATATAAATAATAAATAAATAAATAAAACAAATAAATAAAATCTTTTAAAAAATGGCTAATAACCTAGATACCTAGATTACCACAAGATGTGTCAGATTCAACAGCGTAAATGAAAAGCCTACCATTTGAGGCACGTTATTTTTGTGGGACACATTGTTTGATGCTTTCTATTTTATTTACACAGAAAGGGCAAGCTTTACTTTTACATAAAATCCACTCAGAAAACAAAATTGATGAATTCTGAGCAGTGTGACAGGAGGGATTTAACTTTCTGCAGTAGGATTCATCTGGTGAGTTTCCATCCATTTTTGTTAGAGATGACTCATCCACTGTAATCGCTATGCTTCTAGAAAGAACATGGGGCCAGGAGATAGGAAGGCTGGATTTGTACTCCCCCACCCTGAAGGAAGGGATCACACCTTTCTTGTTTTACTTTGCATTTCTAGAACTCAGCTTAGTTCCTGGCACAGAGGAGCACTTCAAAAGGCGACAACTTCTATTGTTGGCTCTGAGGCCTCTTAGATAAGTGCCTCCGGGTCCTGTGCACCTTTGGAAGCAAAAGCTGAGGCAGAGCTGTGTGCTGGGGCTTTCTTAGGAGGGATAACCCCATGACCTTCAGAATTAAAGAGAAAATTGAAGAAAGCAAACTGAAGGCAGGACATATGCTACTGAGCCAGCAACGGCTGCTAAGAAAGACACAGGTGGTTCCCAGCGAGGGACGCCGTCCAGATGAGCCATGTAGAAGACCTGAGCCTCAGGAGCATGTACCAGGGGAGAGAGCTTGTTTTCCACTTCCTACCTGTGTCTCCTCTCTCAATTTTCCCCGTGGGGCATTGAGTCCCACACACCTGGTGGTGTCACCTGGCCCTGCTAGGCAGCTGCCGGAGCTGCCCCACCCGCATCGCCTATGGCACAGTGCTCACCTGAGCCCAGAAGTACTGGGAGGAGGTACAACCAATGGCTAAGCTGAGTTGAGCTTTGGTACAGGAGCAGCTCTTCCAGTCATCATGGAGCCCATGCCAAAGACCAAGACCCCCAGAGCACCCACCTCTCTGGGCTTAGAGGGTCACTGAACCCTCTCCACTAATGAAACGGCTAAGTTGCAGGGGGCAGGAAAAGCTAAGTGAATCTGGGGAGGTGATAAACGGGGTCAGGGACAACGTGTCATTTTAGAAAAATACCTGACTTAAGGCTCAGCTTCAACTCTAAAATGTTGATCATATATTCATCGTCACATGTTATAAGGTTGTCAGGAAGATAAAAGGAGACACAAGAAACTTCCATCTTCTCGTCCCCCCGCCTCTCTTTCTTGAATCTACCCCACAAACCTATGCAGAAAGAGTACACCTACCCACCATCTCCCCTTCACCAGGAGCTGCGAAAAAGAGGTCACATGGCCAAACTGGTATCGCCAACCTCAAGTACACTCTCATCATTGACACTTCACCTTCCTGCTTTCCCCACGATGCTCATTCTCCCTTTGCAGCTTTCCTCACCTTCCCCTCTGCTCTCTGCTCTCAGTGCCCACCCCTGGCCAGGACACCAGCAGGTTTTGTCAGCACTGAAGGATATACAGTATTGGGAGTTCCTTTTAAGAAAAAAAATTACAAACATAAAATTCAGTATGAAAGTAAATATTCATTTCAAATGAGCAAAGAAAGCACATCAACTACTGCAGACTAGGGGTCCTTTTACTTTACTTTTCTTTTCTTTTTTAAGACTTTTTAAATTTATTTACTCATGAGACACACACAGAGAGAGAGAGAGAGAGAGAGAGGTAGAGACTCAGGCAGAGGGAGGAGCAGGCTCCATGCAGGGAGCCCGACGTGGGACTCAATCCCAGAGCCCCGGGGTCACGCCCTGGGCCTAAGGCAGACACTCAACTGCTGAGCCACCCGGGCTGCCCCAGGTCCTTTTTCTTTTGCGATCTCTTTACACAGTTTAGCAGAAATGCTAACTGACTGCAACGTGATTTATCTTCCTAACCTGAAATACCCAACAGCAGTGTTTCTCAAACCTTAAAGAACCTACAGACATCTGGGGAACTTGGTCAAATGTAGATCTTGATTCAGGGGGTCTGGATGGGCTCTGAGACTCTACATATCTGATAATCCCCAAAGGCAGGGCCAGGTGATATGAATCTGGTCTGGCCACAAACTACACTTCAAGTAGCAAGGCTCCTAACTCTTAGCATTTGCTGGGGCCATTACAAGTGAAGGTTCTGGAAGCTTAAACCTCATTAATTTCATTACCTTCAGATGCAACACCCTCCCTCGAATTCCAAACAAAGGGGCAGTTCAAAATGTCGGTGGAGGTGTTGAGAAAGTGAACGGCTGTGGGAACCGGGTGAAAGATCCCTTTCCAATTCTTGCTTTCAACATAACTGAAGGAAAAACTAATCTTTTTATCAAGTAAGAGATTATTTAAGATGATGTTAGATACACATAATCTGATTTTTACCATATAACTCAGACAGCATTTCAAGAATTTAGTGGTATTACTAGAACAAAGTCCTTCCATTCTTGTCTTATTTCTGTGAAAATGTTTCTCAGGGATTATATCAATGAAAGTAAAAAATGGGAAAAGTATTGATGCAGAACTTGGTCTCATTCTCACAAAAAAATACTGAGCCACAGATACTTAAAGTACCTAGAAAAAAACTCAGCATCTGTCTCATTAACAGATAAATTTCCAGTAACTTTTATATGTTTAACAATTATTTATTGAATTTTATAATGTGGTATATTGTTTTGACCAATTATATGCAAATGTTAATCATAAAAAGAAATCAATCCAGAAGAAAAATATTTAATACTTCAAAGTTTATGGTCACAGGACTTTTTAAAATTTAATTTTAATGTCTATATTTTATTGCAAAGACTGCTAAAAAAATTGCAAAACATAAAGATATATTATGATAAAATTCTGTAGAAGAAATCAAATGAAAAGAAGATTATATGGGGGAAAGAACAACATAAAATTTCCAACATGTTCATGAATATTTTAAGTGAATTGCTAAATATCAAATTGTGATTGCATACTGATTCCACTAAGTATATTTTAAAGGATCACACAATAGTTTTATCTTAAAATTTCAATAATTACAATATGCCTGTGGTAGTATGGTTTATATTAAGAAATCTATATTTGGTATTTGTCACCATTTCTGGCACACAGCTCCTAAAACTCTTGGGATTTCCTAAGTGAGAGAGTTAATGAGGTGGCTTTGGGAACCCAGTAAGAATGAGCACTGGTTGCTAGGAGAACCATGTGAACAGAAGGTTGGAAATTTCAATCCCATGCATGATCCCTAACCTCCAGGGAGAGGAGAGAAATTAGAGATTGAGTTCAGTCACCAATGGCCAATGACTTAATCAATCATGCCCATGTAATATGGCCTCTATTAAGACCCCAGAAGGACAGGGTTCAAAGATCTTGATGGTCAGTGAACATGTGGAGATTTAGGGAGAATGTCATCCGGGAGGGCATGGAAGCTCTGAGCCCTTACTACATACCTTGCCCTGTATAGCTTGTCCATCTGGCTTTTCCTGAGTTATATCCTTATAGAATAAACTGGTGATCTAATTAGTAAAATCCTTCTCTGATTCCTGTGAGCTGCTCTAGCAAATTAATTCAAACAAAGCAGGGGTTGTGGGAACCTCTGATTTATAGCCAGTCGGTCAGAAGCACAAGTGACACCTAGGCTTGTGATTGGCATCTGAAGTAGAGGTGGGGGCAAGGAGAGATTCTTGTAGGACTGAGCCCCTAACCTGTGGAATACGATGCTATATCCAGGTAAGTGGTGTCAGAATTGGATCATAGGACCCAAAAGAATGCATAGAGATAGAGAGATGATAGATGGATAGATAGACAGATAGATGATAGAAATTATTTAAAATTATGATGTGAAAGGCTGTCAACATACAACTGTGACAGAGGTACACATTTCCCCAAACTTGGTATAGAGTTTCTGTAAGCACGTTTGGGCATCACAGCTCTCGGCAAGCTGCCTCTACCTCTCGTCGCTCTACCCCCCACTGCAGTCTGGCTCTGATTTATCCTCAACAAAGCCACGCTTCCTCAAGGCACCAGTGCTCAGCACTTTATGAATCAAATGGACACCAGCCGTATTGGATTAAGGGCACCCTCTACTCCAGTATGAACTCATCTTAATCTGCAATGACTCTTTTTCCAGATAAAATCCTATTCTGAAGTACTCGGGGTTAGGACTTCAACATACATTTTTCAGAGGACACAAGTGAACCCAAATAGGGACACAGTGACATGGTTTTCTTTGATAAACTCTGAAAACCCATTCTCTTCTCTTGATTCTCCAGGTCCTCCTACCTCACTGGACTCTCAGTCTGTCTCTTTTGCTGGCCCCTTCTCTGGTACCTGACCACTCTGGGGGGTGCCAAGGCCCCTGGCTCTGAGCTCACATCTTGCTATGCAATCTCTCCTCATGGAAACCATCCATGCCCAGCACTTTGCAGCCCCTCATGGCCAATTATCTCTTATCCTAACGTCTCTGCTGAGCCCCAGACCCACCACCCACCTGTCTACTTCCAATCACCTCTAGTTATCTCACAGACATCTCTAACCTCGTGGTTCCCAAGTTAATATCCCCATCTCCACTCTCATCTGCTCTCCCTTCAGTTCTCTGTGTCTCAGTAAATGCCACCCAAAAATCCCCAGTTGCGCATGTCAGTAATCTGATAATCATCCTGGATATCTTTCTCCTTAAAATATATCCCAAATCCACAGAGCACTCTTGGTTTCCCTTGCCAATTCCCTAATCCAAGCCACCATCATCACTCTGCTGAAAACATTGCTCTTTGGGTGAAATCCAAAGTCTATTCAAAGCCTTCAAGATCCCACATGTCATAATTAATTATTTAGACAAATGCACCTGTACAAGACTTTACTGTTAACTATATTTGATTAAAGCACAGACATTATCAAGTTAAACGTTTACTTGTACACTTCAGTCCAGTAGAAACAAAAACTCCAATTATCATACATACAGGGTCCCACACGACACTAACCAGTTTTGCATCCATTAGAAACTTTACTTCTGCACTCCTTTGACTTTCAGGTTATATAAATCTCTGTACCACGATATCTTTTTCCAATCAATATTATGATCCTTCCAGTTCATTAATTAACAAGAATAAAATTTTTGACATGTGCTCTTTCTGTATATGAATGAGAATAATATTTTTAACTGTCCAAAAATCAGACTTTGTTTGGAGATGGTCAAACATGTCCAAGTAGGTGCCAGAACAAATTAAACTGTGTTGTCCAAGAAGTGCTTCTCAATGGGCTTATCTTTTCTAGGCCCCCAGAGGGATCTTTAGCACGTTACAATTTTTACTTTTGTTAACTCTGTTTCTTCTCTTTTTCTCCTTAACTTGATGCCGAGTCCTTTCTTGTGCTTTTGGATCCTGGTCAAATTTGGTTCTGTTTCTGGTTTGTGTGGGAAGCTACAAGCTCCTGTCCAAGTGGTTATGAGCTTGAATGTAGCTGATAGGCTAGCAGCAGCAGCAGGAGCATTAGGAGAATGATGGATGGGAATCTGGTTTAATGGCTTGACCACTTGGCGAGCTGTGTCAGTTGAGATGGTGAAGACAACAGAGTATCCAGTTTGTTAGTCTCTTCTTTTCCTCTTGCCTGTATGAGACCTCAGATGAAGGACAGTTATTTGAGAGCTAGACAGTTGTGGTATCATGTCTGTGTTCAATCTGACCTGTGAGACCTAGAATTACATGTCCTTTGGATACCTGTGTTTCTCAACCTGAAAAAGGCCTCCACTTCTCCTAAATATTCTCCTACCACCAGGGGTTACTATTAGATAAAAACACTCTTAAATTAAAGAATTTCTGTCTGATTGGTTTACAGAAATAAATGTGTACTTATATGTCCCTGATAAAAATCATTTGTCAAAGTTTCCAGAAAACAAAGGAACTGAGTTTCTACTACTTTTATTATGCTAGCCTTTTAAGTAAAACAGAACAACAACAACAAAAAGAAACACTGGCTCACAAACTTCTTTTAAAAAGGAATTCAAATTCCCATATTTAAAGTGAATCTTTGGACAAGTCAGACTTACTTAATAATTTTTATTTTTAAAAATAATACCAATTATATGGCTTTTCCTTGATAGTATCAGTGCTATCAGTGAGGCACATAATGCAAACAAATTGGATTGCATTTTTTAATTTGTTTTTTTTAAGAGCCTAGTTAACCTGACTTCTTAAGTGATTTATATCAGTTTATTGATCAGATAACTAACATCTATAAAATGCTTAGGAATGTAAAAAACATAAAATTATGTGTTCAACTAATCTGAAACATGATTCTAACACTTTTATAACAGTAATTATGTTTTGTAGTATGTCAGCTTGAAAATAATTTCCATGGTGCTTAAGTAATTTTACACCCTAGACTCCAATTAAACTAAGTCAATTAATGGAGAATCTTTGTATATCAAGATAATTTCTGTCTGAAATAAAATACTGAAACATAGGTAACTAAGCTTTATATATATACACATATATGCTGAATACATACATCCTATTATATATATCATATATATATATGATCAAGGCTTCCCAAAAATATAGCCATTCTATAGTTTAGAAAAACCAAGATCAAAAGTGAACTGAGTTAGGATATCCAGGACTCTCTTTAGGGCAGATGCAGGGGTCTTCATGAAAGCAAATGGCTAACCCAAGATCATCAGAATAAAAATTAATTACATTGGACTGAATGAATTGATGAGTCAATAATGTTAGTTTTGATTTTAATGTTCCATTTTCTCCTGGCTAGAGTTTGTTCTCTTTCTTCTAAGAGAAAGATGGAGTGGAGCAGAATTATTCTGCTGAGACTCTTTCTCTCCCCAACCCATTCCGTTCCTATTTCTAAAACACTTTCCCTTGTTTTTCTCACTATCCATTCATAATGCCAATGGCCAGTAGATACTGAGACACAGACTCAAGAAAACCCAAGTTCACAGTACTCAATTGTTGAGGCCCTGTCTAGACCCTTGCTATCAGGGTTGTCTTAACTGACCTTATAATATGTTGGCTATTGTCTAAATGACCTCTTGAAAAGAAGATACATTTTTTTGGGAAAAAAATGTTGAATGTTTCCATAACTTTGACACAGAAACAAAATTTATTTCAAATGAGATAATTTATAGAAAACCCTTCTTTTGATAAGTATTCAAATTTATTGATAATCATCAATAGTAGTAATAGTAAGATAATCATCATACTAAGACATTTTAATGGCAAAGCCAAAAATACCTGGTACTTTTTCCATATTTCCTATTTGAGTATTCCAGTCTCACACTTATTTTTTAACTCTTCTTGCATTCCTATTAGCCTCTCCCCATCCCCTAATACACACGTCCAAGCATTTGACCTGCCCTTTGGAATGTACTACCAAGATAGTAGCTCTCCTGTTTTCCCCCTTTGCTCTCCACTCCTACGGCTGCCAAATCAGTTGAGGACAGAGTTACATCTAACCTCTACCGTGGTATTGTCCTAACCCATCTGCCTGGCTCCAGTGTCATCACTCCTTCAACCTAGCTCTTCCCTCTCTCCATTCCCAACAAGCTACTGCCTTAATTATGTACATAAAACCCATCTATGATCACATAACTACTCTGCTCACAGACTAAAACTCAAATCCTATCTTGGAACCTCAAGACCTTCTACCATCTGGTCCAACCTTCATCTTCTTTTGTTTATAGGTTTTTAGATTCCTCACACTTTCCAAATGTTCTACTTCTGTTCACAGAGCTCCCTTTGCTTAGAAAGCCCCTCTTTCCTCCTACCCACACCCCATCTGTGTTTTCACATGTTTAAATGATGCCTTGTCCACAGCTTTCTCTAAAAGTGTTTTCTGATCCTTCTTATGTCTGTTAAGAAAAATTGTCTAAAACTTTACCTAGAAACATTCCTAGAAACATCGAACTTAACCTTCTACTCTGTGTATAAGCATTCACTGTCCTTGCTTCCTCCTTGGTGTCCATGTATTCCTTTGAGCTAATAATGCCTCTACATTGATAAGCTTCAATTCTCATAGGAGAATTTTAAAATGTTTTCCTGTTTCCCATTTTCTCAACTGATTTTTCTTGGGATTCAGGATTTAGAATAGCATCCCCAAGAAATGTAGCTTAGGAATTCCCATATGAAAACAAACACTACTTTCAATGTCATGTATAGTAGGCTCCTATTAAGATTATTTAATCATCTCAGGGAATGCTTGCATTTGAGTTTGGTGCTTACTATTAATTAAGACCTTAGACTGTGTGAAAGTGCATATTTACTTGTAGATTTTATTCTGCAAGAAAACCTAATTCTCAAGGTTATAATTTTCCTGCCCTGTAGGACATTAACTAATTTTACATCTAACCTACCCATCACATTTTAACATTCTTTTCTCAAAGTGCCAATAAATACCCAGTTCCTCAAAATGATCTTTGGCCCAGCTTTATCATTTTAATGGTTCCCTCACTAATGAGTTAATAAAACTCTGACTCATGTCATTCTATATTTGCATGAGAATCATGTTTTTAACTTTTTAAAAATTATACTTTAACACTATCATTTGGAGGTACTTTATATGATTCCTTTTAATTTGCATAAAATCTCCCTCACTTATAGTTTTCTCTGCCATCCATCTCATCAAGGTATTAGCTCTTGGAGGTCAGGGTCTTAGAAAAATTCACCTTTGAATTCTCTAGAGATTTTATATGGTGTCTTGCAACTGGGGATGCCCAATAAATATCTGCCAAGTGCAAGGGGAAGTATAAATGAAATACTCTTTTTTACATAAAGTATCTTAAGAAATCTTTTTAATTGGCAAAATTGTTCTTTCATATCTATTTAAACACATAGATTCCATCCTCATAATTTATTAGAAACTACACTTCAGACGTAAATTAGCATGTTAGCTTTGACATATTCTTTTAATTTTATTGTCTAGGCAGCTACAATTATCACTAAGAAAAAAGGTCCAGTATGTTTAAGACCATACTTTTAATATTTGTTCTCATAAATAATTGGGTCACTCAAAATAAATGATCAAAATAATTAAGTATTCATTGAAAGCAGATAGGAAAATTTCCAATATAACTTTGTATAACAAATATGTCTGATTAATATACAAAAATAATTAAGGCAATACTTTATGTCCTAGTTTCCTTTTAATTTCCACCAGGTTCTTGAGGCATGAGACCATCTGCATCAACATAGTTTAGCCATTGAGACTGAAAACTGAGACCACCTAAGTTAATATGACCTGATTGTCCCAGGTTATTCATGCCCTGGAAGATAAGGCTGGAAACCAAAACTTAACTTCACCATTTGCTTCAAGAAATGCTTACAAGCCAATTTATCAAGGCATTTTGCTCATCTGGGTAAACAGCTCTCCTGTCAAAACAAAGATTTGTTCACCTACTCGAAGAATTTGCTCATCAGAACTTTGCTTTGCCATGGTCACCAGACCCACTCAGTCGCTGCTTTGAAAGACCAAAAATCCCAGACCTCAAAATCCTTCTAAAAGAAATTCTTCCCTAACTTCTTCCCTTTAAGATAAGGTGACCATCCCCTTTGCTGCGGGAAGTTTAGTAACTTTAGCTTTGCTTAATCACCTGGTCTTTGGGCAGATGCCAATTAACAAGTTATAATCAATGATCACAAAAGAATCATCTAGTACTTAAGAAGCTAGTTTTGTATCAAGCTTTATGATAGTTTTCAAGTTATTCTGTTGTTAGATTTCAAATTATTCTGTTGTAACTCATTGGTTGATACTGAATATTGCATGTGAAAGGATATGGTTAGGCCACTAAAGGATGTTTGGAAGGTATAGATGACAATGTTACAGAAATGTGATCAGAACAATTCTGGGCAAGTGGTATGTCTTCCTTATGCCTCTGTATGACCATGCCATGCCTCCCATACAGAAGATGGAAACATCATTGGGTTTGAAATGGTTGGACACTCCATCCTACCCATGCAATGCTTACTGCTCAGAATTGGCTCCAGACAAAATTTTAGAATTGTTTATCTTTGAAATTTCAATTTTCTCTTTATGGTTTTTCTTCCCTCCACACTTTGAGGAATACAAAGCTTTCCTGTACGCCTTGTGCTCCTATGTCTCATAAGCCTAGACCTTGTAGTCGCTCACACTTTGGTATGACTGGGTTTCCAATAGCGCTTTATCCTCCCTACTTCACCTCAGCACCTGCCTTAAAAATCTAGTCATTAGCTGTACTGGTCCTCCATTATACTTTATCCTAAGATATTTTCATTTGAAATCTTTTTTTCTTATTGATATAATGAAAGGACTTATCCTCAGTTAAAGGAATTTCAGAAAAAAAAAAACTAGGAAAATGTTGGCAGGATCAGAGAATTCCCTTCATTCATTTCATTTAATGTGTCCTTTTAGTCTGTACGAAAGCTTGGTCATACTGTCACTAAGGTAATTGAGATTATTGTAATGAAATGGGGAAAAAATCCCATTAAGAAGAATAAGCTGAGATACTCTAAGAAGCAACCAGATAAATCCAGAAAGTGTGACATTCTGGAGGACGACTGGCTCAATCACATCAACAACTCAGTGTCATTAAAAAAGAAGACTACTTATTGTAGATTGGGGGTAAGTGAATCTTTTTTGAAAAGGGCCAGATAGAAATATCTTAGACTTTGTGGGCTACATGGCCTCTGTTACAATTACTCAACAACTCAGCTCTTCCCTTACAGAGTGAAAGCTGCCATGAGCAATGCCTAAATAAATGAGTGCCTGTGTTCCCATAAAACATTATTTACAAAAACCAGCAGCCTGATGGATTTGGCTAGCAGTCCTTGTTCTAGATTACAGACTTAATATAACCACAGGATGCAATAGAAAGTCCTGATTCAGATTCTTCTTGGGACAAACCGCTATAAAGACATTTTGGTCATAATTGGGGCAATTTAATATGATTTGGATACTAGTTGAGATAGTTTCATTTACATGGAAAAATAGAAAATGTTAACTAACAAAAAACAGATCACTCACTACACCTATTTCATTGGTTTAAAAATGCATATGTATACAAATGTACAGCGATATTCAATAAAGTGCTACGAGTGTTGGGAATGTATTTTAATCTTTTTTATCAAAGCATAGTTAATATACACAACAGTACATTGGTTTCACGTGTACAGCAGTTCTCTTTAATACCTATCACCCATCTAGGCTGTCCCTCACTCACCTCTGATGCTGAGTGATGTTGAGCATCTTTTTCATGTATCTGTTAGCTATCTGGATGTCTTCTTTTGAAATATGTCTATTTTACTCAACAATTCTATACATTATGCTGTGCGACAAGTGTAGCTACCGTCTGTCACCAGGCAATGCTATCACAGTGCCCTATGCTGTACCTTTCATCCCTGTGACTTATTCACTCCATAACTGGAAGCCTGTCTCTCCCACTCCCCTCCACCCATTTTTGCCTGCCTCCACTCCCCACTAGTAACCACCAGTTTGTTCTCTGTATTCATGAATCTGTTTGGGCTTTTTTTTGTTTGTTTTTCATTTAATTTGACTTTTAGATTCCACATATGACTAAAATCATATGGTATTTGTCTTTCTCTGCCTGCCTTATTTCACTTAGCATATACCCTCTAGGTCCATCCATGTTGTTGCAAATAGCAAGATCTCATTCTTTTTTGTGGCTAATATTCTATTGTATATTTATACCACATCTTCTTTTTTTTTTCAAATTCAAGTATAATTAACACACAGTGTTATATTAGTTTCAGATGTACAATAGAGTGATTCAATCATTCTATACATTACTCATGGTTCACCATGATAAATGTACCCTCAATCCCCATCATCTATTTCACCCATCCTCTCACCCACTTCTCCTCTGGTAACCATCAGGTTGTCTCTATCTTAAGAGTCTGGTTTTTGTTCATTTTTTTTTTTTGTCCATTTGTTTTGTTTCTTAAATTCCACATATGAGGGAAACCATATGGTATTTGTCTTTCTCTGATTGATTCATTTCACTGGACATTATACCCTCTAGATACAACCATGGTGTTGTAAATGGCAAGATTTCATTGCTTCTTGTGGCTGAGTAATATGTATGTATGGAATATATGTATGTACGTATGTATGTATGGAATAATATGTATGTATGTATGGAATATTCCAGTGTTACACACACACACACAAACACACCATATCTTCTTTATCCATTAATCTATTGATAGATACTTGGGTTGCTTCTATACCTTGGCTATTATAAATAATGTGATAAATATAGGGGGGCATATATCACTTCAAGTTAGTGTATTCATTTTCTCTTGATAAATAGTGGTGAAAATACAGGATCATATTATATTCTTTTTCTGTTTATTTGGTTTTTTGTTTATTTCATTTGAATTTTAAACTTTTTTTTTAAGATTTATTTATTTATTCATGATAGACATAGAGAGAGAGAGAGAGAAGCAGGCTCCATGCCAGGAGCCTGATGTGGGACTCGATCCCGGGACTCCAGGATCGTGCTCTGGGCCAAAGGCAGGCACTAAACCACTGAGCCACCCAGGGATACCCTCATTTGAATTTTAGTTAACATATAGTGCAATATTGGTTTCTGGAGTAGAATTCAGTGATTCATCACTTACATACAAACCCAGTGCTCATCTCAAGGGCTCTCTTTAATACCTATCACCCACCTAGGCTGTCCCTCACTCTCCTCTGATGCTGAGTGATGTTGAGCATCTTTTTCATGTATCTGTTAGCTATCTGGATGTCTTCTTTTGAAATATGTATATTCATGTCTTCTGCCCATTTCTTAACTAGATTATTTGTTTTTTGGGTGTTGAGTTTAATAAGTTCTTTATATATTAGAGATAATAACCCTTTGTTAAATATGTCATTTCCAGAAATCCTCTCCCATTCTGAAGGTTGCCTTTTAGTTTTGTTGATTATTTCCTCTACTTCCCAGAAACTTTTTATTTTGATGTTATCCCAGTAGTTGATTTCTGCTTTTTTTCCCCCCTTGCCTCCAGTGATGTGTCTAGCGAGAAGTCACTACGGCCGAAGTCAAAGAGATTTCTGCCTGTGTTCTCCTCTAGGGTTTTGATGGATTCCTGTCTCACATTTAGGTCTTTCATCTATTTTGAATTTACTTTTGTGTATGGTCTAAGAAAGTGGTCCAGTTTCCTTCTTCTGCATGTCACAGTCCAGTTTTTCCAACACCATTTGTTGAAGAGACTGTCTTTTTTCCATTGGATATTCCTTCCTGCTTTGTTGAAGATTAATTGACCATATAGTTGTGGGTCCATTTCTGTGTTTTCTGTTCTGTTCCATTGATCCATGTATCTGTTTTTGTGCCAGTGCCATTCTGTCTTGATTACCACAGCTTTGTAATATAGCTTGAAATCTGGAATTGTGATTCCTCCAGTTTTGTTTTTCTTTTTCAGAATTGCTTTAGCTGTAGGGTTCTTTTGTGGTTCCATACAAATTTTAGGATTTTTTGTTCTAGCTCTGTGAAAAATGCTGGTGGTATTTTGATAGGGAGTGCATTAAATTCATAGATTGATTTGGGTCACGTAGACATTTCAACAATGTTTGTTCTTCCAATCCCTGAGCTGAGAGCCTTTCCCCTATATTAGGAGCAAGACAAGGATGTCCACTCTCACCATTACTATTTAGCATAGTCCTGGAAGGCCTAGCCTTAGCAATTAGACAACAAAAAGAAACAAAAGGCACTAAAATTGGCAAGGAAGAAGTCACTTTCACTATTTACAGATGACATGATACACTGTGTAAAAAAATGGAAAGACTCCACCAAAAAATTGCTAAAAATAATACATGAATTCAGCAAAGTTGAAGGATATAAAATCAAAGGGCTGAAATCTGTCACATTTCTATACACCAATAACAAAGCAGCAGAAAAAGAAATAAAGGAATTGATCCCATTTGCAATTGCACCAAAACCAATATGATACCTAGTGATAAACCTAACTAAAGAGGTAAAACAGCTGTACTCTGAAAACTATAGACCACTTATGGAATAAACTGGCATTCTTCTTTTTAAGTTTTTGAAAAACCTCCATACCATATTCCACATTTGCTGCATCAATTTACGTTATTACCAACAGTGCGTGAAGGCTCCTTTTTATCCAGTTCCTTGCAAACACTTGTTATTTCTTGTCGTTTTGATATTAGCCATTCTGACAGGTATGAGGTGACATATAATTGTGGTTTTGATTTGTATCTCCCTGATGATTAGTGCTGTTGAGCATCCTTCATGTGTCCGTTGGCCATCTGTCTGTCTTTCTTGGAAAGATGTCTGTTCAGGCTCTCTGCCCATTTTTAATGGGATTATTTGTTTTTTTCTAGTATAATTTCTTAATATGTGCTGGATATTAACCCCTTATAAGAAAATATCACTTGCAAATACCTTCTCCCATTCAGTAGGTTGCCTTGTTTTCATTTTTTAATTGTTATTTTAAAAATTTTTACAAGTGATTTCACTAATTTTGCAGTAGTTCACTTTTATTTTAAAAGATGTAGAAGAAAATTATTTACTCAAAATCTTGAAAAATTGTATGTCCCTTGAGTGATTAAAATAAGAAAATCCTAAGATTCCATCTTTTAATTTCTGTATAATTTTTGTGATAACAATATAAATAAGTTAGTTGTATTTTAATATATATTTGTAGAATGAACTGAAACAAAGATGATTCCACAAGCAAATAAATCTCCAATTGTTTTAAAATTTTTTCTATTTTTTAATGGTTTTTGGAACTGTCCTCAAGAGAATAAGAAATAGACTTCCCACAAATTTGTGAGTTATAAATCACATTTATTATTGCCCACAGGAAATTTCATACTTAATGTATGCAATGAATTATGTGTAGCAATAAATGTGTGTCATTAAAATATATATATAGCTATTAACTCAGGATTTTACATTTTATTAAAGGAATTCTGTAATGCATTTCTAAGTGGTTGTCATTTAACATATCTGAGACTAAATTTATACAAGGTATTACTAAGTGAGGTGTATTATTTGACTCAGTTTTTAATTTTGTTTTTTTGCTTTATTTTTATTTTCTTTCTGTAATAAATTTGAGGTTGTAATTGCAATCCTTGCATAGGTGCATTTGCTTGGCACCAGTTATCCTGTATAAACACGTAGTCGAGTGCTCAAAGGAGTTTCCTTGTCAGGTGATGACAACTTACTACAAAGGCTGCCCATACATTTCCTGCATCGTGGAGCAGTGGCTTCCACACACCGACACGATGAGTTGTCTTAGATAATACATCCGACCTCTATGGACTTCACATTCCCTCTTTGAAAATGGAGGAGCTTCGATGGTTTTTTCTCTAAAGGCCCATTTAGCACTGGTATGTCCTGGCCTACTATTGTGTAGCTCAGTCGTCTGCTTCATCCCCCATTTTTCCATTAAAGATGAAGGAAGAAGCACTGAAGTAAGCACAGCGGGGCGGCTCCTTCTCTCCCAGTCCCTCTGCCCTCGAGTTCTCTTCTATGCGTCCAGAGAGCCACTCCTCTACCATCGGGGCCTGACCTGCCCGGATTTGCTTCACCCTTGCCAGCTCTCCTCCATTTGCGCCCCTCTGTGCACAACAAATGAAAAATGATTAGGAGTTGCCTTTCCTGCAGCCTCTTGTGAAGAGCCTCTGCACTTGGTGAAGTCATGCTAAGGTCAGATATCACCGTAAGGGCAACAGGTTGGGGTGATGGATCCCGAATGTCAAACTCAGAACCTCATGCTGTTAAGCTCTACATGCTGAGATCACCATCCTGATGAGTTCTTAGATTCTTCTCCCACTTTCCTCTTTTCCAGCCTGTACTCCACTTTCTTTTTTGGTCCTTTGAAAAAGCCCAGAAGCAATCCATATCTAGCTATTTGACACTTGGAATGGATCATTTTTAACGCCCCTCTCCTCCATAAATCATAATCATTTTTAGTGCCTTTAGTGATACTCATAAAGTGAAATTAATAATAATAATGGCCACAAAAGAAAAAGAGATGGTGAAAATTTTCTTTTATGAAGCTTTACATATAAAATCATTCCAAAAAATTAAAATATTAAAAGATAAAATAAATATTGCAGTAAAAATAGGAAAAAGGTCACTGTATTGGGTTGAATTGTGGTTCCCCCAAAGATATGTCCAAGTCCTAACCCCTGGCACCAGAGTATTTGAGGATGTAATTAAATGGAGGATCTCAAGAGTAACTGGGTGATCTGTATACCCAATGATAAGTGTCCTTATAAGAGGAGGAGAAAGGGTCTCCTGGGTGGCTAAGTCAATTAAGCTTCTGCCTTCAGCTCAAGTTACAAGCTCAGGGTCCTGGGATCCTGCATCAGGATCCCTGCTCATCACAGTCTCCTCTCTCTCCCTTTGCCTCTGCCCTTCCCCCAGTTCGTGTTCTTTCTCTCTCTCTCAAATAAATAAATATTTAAAAAGGAAAAAAAAGGAGAAGAAAAACAGAGACACAGGGGAAAACCCTTATGAGAAGACAGAGGCAGAGATGGGAGAGTGCCCTCAGCCACAGAGTCTAGGAGAGACAACGTGAACCAGATGCTGTCTCAGAGCCTCCAGAAAAAAAACAACCCTTCCCACACCTTGATTTCAGTTTTCTGGCCCCCAGAACTATGAGAAAATAAATTGCTATTGTTTAAGCCCCCCAGTTCATGGTAGGAAACTAATACAGTAATGGATCAGGACTTTTTATTACAGAAAATGCATATATTTAAAAAGATCAATTGATCCATACATATTGATTTATTACAGTAATGGATAATAGTGTAACAGCTTCTGTTTTCAAGTCTTTGCAAACTTGCCAATGATTTCATTAACATTGATCCTCCTATATTCATGTTCAACAATGCACGACATAATGAGATTTGTCCGCCCAGTCTCAATCACAGTGGATTGAATCATACTTTTTATTCACTTTATTTTAGACAAGTTTCTTTCACATTAAGCTGCAGACCTACAAAGTTAGAAAAAGTCTTAAACAACAAGAATAAGTTTGGTCGAGAACCATAAAAATTCTATTTTGCAATAAATTCCAGAAACCACAATACTATCCATCTTTGCTCCCCTTTCTAGCAGCTTTTAAAATTTCCTGTTCAAAAAAACTTACAAATAAAAACTCCAGTGGCCACATTAGGGAGGCAGAGTGCTATCACTGTTTACTTTGAACCTGCTCTTTAAACACAGAAATATCTAGTATCGAGGGATGGAAGACACACGCCTTGCACGAATGAACCCGGAGCTCAAGCAATTCTTATGCTTTACTCTTAAAAAAAAAAAAAAAAAAATGTTCTATTTATTTAAGAGAGAGAGAGAAAAAAAAAAAAAAACAAGCAGTGGGAGGAGCAGAGTGAGAAGGAGAAGTAGGCTCCCCCCTGAGCAGGGAGCCCAAGGCAGGACTCCATCGCAGGACCCTGAGATCATGACCTGAGCCTAAGGCAGATGCTTAACAGCTGAGCCACCCACGTGCCCCCCGAAGCTTTACTCCAAAAGAAATGTGAATAGCTGACTCTGTCTGTGATGCAGGCTGACTGTATCCTTGTGAATTCTCCAAATTAACTTCTATGTAGAAAACATTTTTCATTAAGCAGCGATGGTTGGAAGTTTTTCAATCCTAAAACTGAAGGGGCAAGGACAAGAATTGGTGAAAGAAGCCCAGTGAGAACTGGAGCTTTGGAAGAGAGACCAAGGCTGTGGTCATCAAAGGAATAGGCTCCTGAAAGAGACAGGCAAATGAGGAATCGAGTCAGAGAAACTCTGACCTTTCTCTCCTCCCATCCTCCGAGCCCCTGCTAGCACTTCTCTATGGCCAAACTCAACTGGAAGGGTGAAGGAGCACCAGGATTCCAGGGTTTGCATCCACGGTACCAGCCATCTAGGGCAAAGAGCAGGACAAACAAGACTAGAGAGTAAATTTGAGGGGGCCTCGGGAGCCGAGTCCAGCCAGCACAAATAGCATACTGAATTAGCTTGTTGGCAGAAACTATGAAGCCCAACTGGCTTCCATTTTATTGGCTGTGTATGGGCATCATTTGTAGCATTTGTGTACAGGGATATTTTGGAACCCTTCACATCTGCAATTGAAGCTGATTAAAGTGGCATAATTTTGAGTCCCTCAAGTTTAATTTCAAACTGTGAAATTCACACAGTATTCAAGATTATTAAAAAATAGAAAATGCACATGAGGACTTGACCCACATGTGATCACTTTCAAAGTCACTGGGACAAGCCAGGGGTGTGCATGTTCTCAACCATTCTCTCCAGTAATGATTGTCTGACCTAAATGTACCATCTGATCATGCTTTCCACAACTGAAAACCACATGAACGCTCCTAGGCAATATTCAAAGTGTGTCCTCTCATTTTATCTCACCAGACTCTCGCAAAAGTGGTGGAGGCCAGTAGAACAAGAAAGCAGAGAACGATAAACATTCCACACAAGGCAGACCCTTCTCATGTGTTCAAATCCCTGAGAGGAGGGAAGGTGCTCAATGTCACATAGTCAGTGATAGAGAAACTAAAATTAAATGTGAGTCAACCTCTCTCAAGTTCTCTCCATTACGCCATTCCTCGTAAACATAAGTACATAGGCTTAGAGGGGCCATCTATCATATCAAAACTGACCTGCGAAGAAATAGAGCCCAGAGCAGAAGGCGTGCCCAGTGCCATCTGTTGCATACTGCACCCACAGAACATAAGCCCCAGGAAAGTCTGGAGGCGGCAAGAGGGAAGCCAGCCTGGAAGAAAAGCCAGGAGGCTCTAAATGGAAGGGGCCACCTCCTCCATAATTATGACTACATCGTCCTTGGGTACCACATGCAACGTGGCCAGTGGGGTTATCTGTGACTTCAGACACAATGTGCCCTCTCCCAGGGGTCTCTCTTTTGGGGAAAAACCATCTAGTTCACCCTACTATTGTTCCGATGCAATTCAAACAGTACATAGGGAAATTTATGCTGCTGCAGAAACGTGGGAAGAAGATACTGTCTTAAATGAGAAAAAAGAAACAAACCATAATGGGATTTTCCATGACAATGAAAAGTTAACATGAGGATATGCAAAACTAGGGGAAAAAAGAGTTAATATGAAGACCTGAAGTCAATAAAAACTAAAGACTCTGAAGAACGTGCACCCTAATGTAAGTATCATGCACTTCAATACAACTACCAGCTTCAAAACAGATTTTTATTGAAAGGCCAGTGTAGTGAACAACCATATTTTGTGCTTTAGAGATGTCCCATCTGGCAATGAGAGGGGTCCTTTGTCACTGTGTGCATGAGATCTGATTAGGCTGACACCACAAACAAAAACACACGGTGCATAGGAGGGTGCTCTGTAATGACACAGCTTGTTATTTCAAATAGATGCTCTCCGTTTTAAGGATATGCTTATTTTAAATTCCAGATGATCGGTGAAGAAACCTGGGCTGACATTTTAAACAAAGAAGTATTATCAAACACATTAAGAAGGATCTAGTTCCACTTTTCCTCCCAATGGTAATCAATATTTTTAAGCCATTTTTTTACAGTCACTGATGCCTCATGGGAAGTGGAGGTATAGCTCAATGTTACAGATATATCAACTGCAGTTTTTAAAGTGTAATTTATCTGGAAATCACTTTATATGCGCCAAATAAAAGCTTTACACACAGAGTAAAATTCAAAGAATTGAAAGCCTAGAGATCTGAAATTTTTTTTATCAAAATAGAACCTGGAAGGGGAAACCTAAACAGAGTGTTAATTATAAAGTTATGAAGGAGTCTTGGAGATTGAGAGGGCAACTTTCGACCCCTCTGTGAGCTAAGGAGGCACACTGCAGCAGCTGGAGGGGAGAAGTGAGGCGAGATGTTTGTAAATGCAATCAAAGGAAAGCACTACATACGCACAAAACACTAATTTTCATCAGTGGGTCCCCATGTGCTGTGCGCGTATGTGCAGACAATTATTACCGCCACTATATATAACCGCAGTCAGTGTGAGCTAGGAAAGAACAGCTGTCTCCCATGAAACAATGTGCCTCTGAGGAGTCTCTAAGCAAGTCGCAAAGCAAAGCAAAGCAATCAAGACTGATTAAAAGGATAGCATTTAACAGCAGTTGAGGCAAAGCTAAAGGGGGGGAAGGAGGGAGAGACCATTACACCTAAAATCAGACTTGCATTATCCATAGGTATTACTAAACCCTATAATCATACTGATAGCTGTTTACAGTCATGATTACTTATTCTAATGAGGAAATTAAAAAGTTCTTTGTTACACCACATATCTGGTTATGCAGGTATAAATCATGTCATGCTCCTGATACACAGAGTCTGAGGTTCATCCTCATGCATTTGTATGAAGTACAAACACAGCAGGCGTTAAGAACTCAAATTATTGATGCCCTCTCTAAAGTCATTGCCCTAGGAGGCTGTAGACTTACTCCATGATTCTTCCCCAACCTCCCTGAACTCCTCTGTAGGGAGAGCTTATCAATCTTTCTAGAGTTTATCTCTCTCTTAAATGCACACAAATACTTATGCACATACAAATACACACACGTGCGCATAATAGCCAGCTCATCATAATGTAGTCATTCTATAATTTCTTTTGTGGTTATTTTGTACCAATGTATGCTATTCAAGTTTCCCGTCATTACCTAATAGCATTTCACCTCTCTTACTATAACAATAAAACCCCTTTATTCATCCAGTAGGTAGTACATGACCACAGAGAATAAGGACAAATTTCTCCATCTCCCACACAGCTTGCTAGACATGCTCACGTAACCAGATCCTGGCCAACAGTGTATTGGTGGAGATAATGTGTGTCACTTTGGGTTAGTACCTTAAAGGCAAAGGGTTTCCTCTACCTCTCCCTTCCTCCTTCCTTATTGGAGGGGGACCATCTTGGAGCAGCCAGTGGGTAGTCTAGGGATGGCAGATCAACAAAATAGAAGGAGCCTGGGCCCCTAGAGACTTTGCCGAGCAGAATCATGATACCAGCCCAGACTTCTAAATGAAAGAAAAATAAACCATCTTGTCTAAGATATTGCTATTTTGGATCTGAGCCACTTAAACAGAAATCTCAACTAGTAGAGCCATTCAAAAAAAAAAAAATGGAATCTATCCTCCCAGTGAAACACATGTGCCAAAATGTTTCTGGGCGGGCGGGTTGTTTAGACATTGAGTAGAGTCTAAGGCCCATTCCTCCTCCTTCTTCTCCTCAATTAATATTGAAGGTCCTTCTTTTCTCCTGGGCTTCTCAGACATTGATTGACATCCTCTGGAAGTGGAGACTGAGGAAAACAACTTCACAGAGGACTTTGTTGGCTTTTTTTTTTTTTTAATTTTGGAGATCCTATTTTTTTATGTTTGTTTATTAATTTGGGGTATTATGAAAACCAGGCTTTAAAATAAAACCACAAGGTTGAAAGAACTTAAAAAAAAAAAAAAAAAAAAAAAAAAAAAAAAAAAAAAAAAAATGAAAACAAGGCTTAAATCCTGGATATGTTTTATTGGTGGTGGTGGCATTGTTTATACTTTTTAGTGTGTACACCAGAGAAAAGACCTGAAAAATCTACAAGAACAAGCTCTTTAAAGCCCTTTTAAAAGAGTGTTCCAGTGGGAGGGACTAAAAAGTACAAACGCTTGGGCCAGAAATGATCTTGGTATATGCAGAGATAGGCAAGAATGCCAATGTAGACAGAGTGGAATCAGCAAAGGAGAAAGATGACAGGCAATGAGATCACTGGGGTGGGTGGGGGCCAGATCGTGTAGGGGTTTTAAGCCATCTTAAGGTGCTTGGATTTTGTTCTATGTGTGACAGAAGCTGTGGATTCTGCTGGAAGTAAACTGACTTACATTTGAATGGTTCACTCTGTGGGAGTTTTGATGCTGGAGCAGAGAGACGATGGTGCCTTGGGCTCAAGTATTGGAGGGAGAAGTGACAAGAATTTGGATTAGATTCATGTGTATTTTTAAAAGTAGGCCAATCAGGCCTTGCTGATGGATTAGAAATGACATATGAAGGAAAATAAAGAATCAGGACTCAAATCTTAGATTTCTGGCATGAATAACTGGAGGAAGAGTGGTCTGGCAAGGGAGGAATCAATTTTGAGATGGAAATATAATATTTGAAATAATGTGAAGCCCTCTAGAAGAAGATTTTGATAATGCAGTCAATTATAAGAGTCTGGAGCTCAAGAGAGAGCTCACTGAGAGAGGAAAAAATGTTGAGGAAATCATCATGTAGGGGTATTTAAAGCTATGAGATTTGATGTGATGACATCAGTCACAGGGAATAATTTTGAGAAGTAAGCTGTGGGACTTTCCAACATGAAAAGAAAGGGAGAGATAATAGATTCATCAAGAGAGTGAAGGGGAAGAAGACAATGAGGTAAATGGAAAAGAAGTTGAGTCATAGAAAGCAAAGTGCTTTAAGAAGTATAGAGTGGCTGTCGAATGTGCTCAAAGTTTAAATAAAATGAGTATTGAGAAACTTATGTTGGATCCAGCAAATTGAAAGTCAACGGTGACTTTGACAAGAGAACTTTCAGGGGGGTGGGGTGACTGAATAGGGACAAAAGCCTAAATAGAGAGGATTAAAAAGAAAATTCGAGGGAAGAAATTAGAGAGGGAAAAGATAGGCAACTCCTGCAAGGAATTTGCTTAAAGGCAAAGAGATATGTGGGGCAGTTCCTGGAGGACATTGGAAGATCAAGGGCGGGGGGGGGGGGGGGGGGCGTGGCAGTGTTGGTAACTTGTGATATATTTTCTATATACAGCCTTTCTGTATAAGGATGAGATGTGTCCCTTTGAGGGGTAGCAGTTGATGATGTTGGAAAGTGAAGCAATAGGTACAGGAGCAATGTCCTTGAGTAGTGAGCCAGGCTGGGATCCAAGTGCTGGAAGAAAGGTTGGCCTAAGACAGCAGCATTCACCCTCCATCATGTCACCAGGATAACAGGCAGAATGGAAGGATTTAGGCACTTCTGGGTCAATAGATTTGATGGAACAAAATGAGATTGTTCTCTTCTGCTTGCTTCTGTTTTCTAAATGAAATGAGGAGTGAGATAATGACTTTGGGAAGAGAGGAGAAAATGTTAAACTGTTGAGAATGAGAGGTTTCTCAGAGAATGAGAGACTTCACTGGTTGAGGACATACAGCATTTTTTCTGAGGTCCCACTTGAGATTCTTACGATCATGTGTTTTCTCCAGGCACAGTCAGCTGTTCTGGTGCAGGTGTGGAACAGGTGTCGAGAGCTGAGCTTAACTAGACTTGGAGTTTCACTAGTCAAGTACAAAGGAGGGAGCTAGGGACTGGGAGTACTTGTACGGGAGTCACTACAGTGGGTAGAATGTAGTAGCTTAGCTGCATAAGAAGGAAAGTATGGACATTAGAGGGACAGTAAAGAAGAGGTAGGTCAGTTGATTAGAGGCCTTCTTAGAGTGGAAGGTTCTTGGACAGGGAGTTCTAGGGTCAATGACTCAAGAAGTGAAGCCTCAAGATCAGGATGTTTGTGGTGCTTCAGTTACTAGTTATGACAAAACCTGGAATAACCATTCTCTAGTGCTGAGTGAGCTATTCAGTATGGCAGCCTTAGCCGTGTGTGGCCACTAAAGATTGATACTTGACGGTTCATTCAAATTAAAATAGGCTGCAAGTATAAAGCACACATTAAGTTTCAATGACTTGGTATAAAAACATAAAACATATCGTTAATATTTTTATGTTTATCATAAACTGAGATGGTAATATTTGAATATTGGGTCAATAAAATATATCATGAAAATTAATTTCACTTTTTTAACTTTTATAATGTGGCTACTGTAACATTGAAAATTGGTTCACACATGTGGCTCAGATTTTATTTCCTTGGACTCCACTGTTCTAGAGGAGTGGTTGTGTTGGGGGCTGGGAAAAAGACCTCTAGAAGGAAGGTAAATGTAATAAGGTGCCAACTTTTGGAGAGAAAGACCATGGACCAGGGAATAAAAACCTGAATGAATGATGATGTAACTGGGATGTTGGTCAATGACTACCACTAGGAAAATTAGCAGGTGGTGGGTTCCGATGAGAGATTTGGGGATTTTTGAGGAGAGGGGTTGTGCAGAGAACCTGTTAAAGACACGGGATTTTAGTAATGGCAGACAATTCATTATTGCCAGTGGGAGGAAGATTCAGAGAACTATGTGACTGGTTGGATTTGGGGAGGTATGGGAAATAGTATCCTGGTAAGGATGGATAACCCAGAAAACTTGGATCTCTAGTGACTTGGAAAGCATGATAATTAGACCTGATGCTTACATAAAGTATACGGATGATGTGGTTCACCTCTCAGCTCTCTCTTAGAGTCAGTCTCCCAGCACTCTTGAGTAATAAAAGTGGCATCATTGTGCGGCGGGCATCACGGTGTGTTCTTACCATGAACACAAGCAGTTCAAAGAATGGTGGGTGGCAATTACATAGAAATCTAGATGGGACTTATACCCAAAGATTAGCATTCTGATAAGAGGAGGAGAGACACAAAGAGAAGAAGGCAATGTGAAGATGGAGGCCGAGATCGGAATACATCCAGACTGTATCTACCTCCTAAGGAGCACTGAGGATGGTTGGCGGCCACCAGAAGCTAAAAGAGAGGCGTGAGGTGTTTCTCCCTCAGATATACCAGGAAGAACCAACCCTACTGATATCATGATCTTGGACTTCTGGCCTCCTAAGCTATGAGGGAATGAATTTCTTTTGTTCTAAACCACAGTTTGTGCTAATCTGTTACTCCGATGCTAGGAAACTAATACAGTTGGCAATAAGCTTACTCGGGAAAGGGACTAGGGTTTCTGAGAATCACCCATGACATGATGGCACGTCATCAGTGGTTAATAAATGTCTTTTGAATTAACCCAACCACTTCTCAAGTCTATGTGTGCAAAGTTTCTCAGACCCCTCAACTATTACAGAGAAAAGTTCCGGAAGCCACTTACAGCCATTTCCCTACTTCACTGGACATCATGCAAAAGACATAAAAATTGAGCAACATTGTTTCAACCACCTGAACACGTGAAGATAAATCCCGTAATTCACCCCCATTTCTCCCATTTAGTGTTTGTAAAGTTGGAATCCTGCATATGCTTTTTCTAAATGGCTGTTCCATTGAGGCCAAGTCCCTCATTACCTTGAGAAAAGCAAGTTCAGGAATTCTATTAAAGTCCTGAAAAATGTTAACCTTCATCCACCCAAGCATTTTCACAAAGTCCCATTTGTACTTTAGAATGGGAGAGTGGAACACAGCCTTAGTAGTGGCATTAAGCTTGGTATTGACAAAGCCATTTTCTACCAAATGACCTCCTGAATCTCACTTTCTGGTTGGGAAATGGCAGCAGTTGTAGGCTGACAGCTGGACTATGTTCTCTTGAATTAAAGTGGTGCTTTTTTGCCAAAATGATGTTGTTCACTAATGGGACTTTAATGTTACGGACAAATTATTTAGAAGATTTTTTTTTCCCTATCAGCTGTCTAACCAGGTTCTCTCCCCACTGCAGAAAGGCACAAAAGGAAATAGAACACATTGTTGTAGGTGGAGAGAGGAGACCTGGAGGTGATCAGTCACTGTTTAACACAAAAATGCTTTGGGGAAGATAAAGCAGAACCATTAAAAGGACACAAAGAATGTTTCAGTGCTGGTTGGAAGGGGTGTAGAAATTGGGGTGAAGGAAAAGCTGCTACCTGTCCTTCCCCCAGCTTCACCCAAGCATGAGCCTGGATACAGTCTTTTCATTCTAGTGTGTCCCTACCTGTCATCCTATATCTGGTATCTTTCACTTAGGACAGAAAGGAAAATGAAAAAGAAGGGAAAAGCGATATGACCATAGATCAACAGGAGCAGAAAATGAAGGGCTGAGGTTTACTTTTGCTGAGAGTAAAGCAATATAATTAAAGTTGCCAAAAAAAAAAAAAAATAGTGCAGAGTTTTCTTTTCCCCTCCCCATCTGCACCTCAGATTTTGGCATACAGGCAACCAGAGAAGCTTCGAGAGCAGGAAGTATGCAGAGAGCCGTGTGATGGACGCTTCGCTCTGTCAACCCTCCCAAGACTGCTCCCAATAACCCTGGCTCTGACAGGAACAGTATGGATCCTCTTCCTCCCCTTTTCAGGTTCATGATCATTGGGTAGACAGAAAGATCCAAAGCCAATGCTGATTAAATTACAATCAGAGAGGGAGACAAACCATGTGAGACAAGCTGAAGGTTGCTGGAGGGGAGGGGGGTGGAGGGATGGGGTAACAGGGTGATGGGCATTGAGGAGGATGCGTGATGGGATGAGCACCGGTGTACACACAGCAGATGAATCGCTGAACTCTAACTCTTAATCTTACACTGTATGTTAATTAGTTGAATTTAAATATAATAAAATTTTCAAAATAAATAAATTGGATCATAAAAATAAATCGATTTCATAGTACTTTCATCACTCTTCTGTTCCAAAATTTTTTCCTGTACCTTTCTCTACTAATATGTCTATTAAGCAATGTTTTTTTAAACAACGCATTTACACATTAACATGAGAGACAGTCCTGAAGAGTTGTGAGCTGCAGAAGAGGATTCCAGTGATGATACTATTGCTTAAAAAATGTTAAGGATCCTTTTAAAATTTTAAAATTGCTTTTAAATCCTATATTAATTCTTTAGAAACCTTTCAGTGGTGACAGAAATTTAGCCTTTGGGTATGGATGAGCTTTCTGGATGAAACTAGAAGTCACAGGACGCCTGGGTGGCTCAGTGGTTGAGCATCTGCCTTTGGCTCAGGGTGTGACTCCGGGGTCTGGGATCAAGTCCCGTATCAGGTTCCTTGTGGGGAGCCTGCTTCTCCCTCTGCCTGTGTCTCCGCCTCTCTCTCTCTCTCTCTCTCTCTCTCTCTCTCTCTCTCTCGCATGAATGAATAAATTTAAAAAAAAGAATCTTGAAAAGAAATAGAAGTCACTTAGGAAGAACAATGGAGTTTGAGGAGTGATTAGATCAGGTGATATCATTTTTGTACAAAAAAAAAAAACGGATTGCCATAAAGTATGCCATGATATAATGAAAAATGCCCATAACTGGCATAATTCCTTTTTTTGCGAGAGAGCACACATGCACGAGCAGCAGTGGGTGGGGGCAGAGGGAGAGGAAGAGAGGATCTCTCTCACAGGCTTCACCCCCCTTCACCAGTGCAGAGCTGGATGGGGCTCAATGTCACGACCCTGAGATCATGACCTGAACCCAAATCCAGAGGAGGAGGCTTAACCGACTGAGCGCCCCAGGTGCCCCGGCAGAATTACTTTGAAACAGCCAGTCAGCTTCTAGTAAAGTTGTAGATGCGCACACCTGTGTATCCCCGGCTGCGATCCTGGACAGTGCCCGGCTGCGTTCCAAGGAGATAAACACGATGATTGATGCGGTCAGTGTTGTTTACAACGGTGCGCAGGCCCATTTATACAGTGTGATAGTGCAGCAGCCAAAGCTACATGCACCGACATGCATGAATCTTAAAAACATAATCTTCAACAACAGAAAAAAAAACGCTTCAGATGGATATATACAGTAGGACAAAATTTATATAAGGTTTTAAAAATCTGCAAAGCAACTATAAATTGTTTATGGATACATACATATTAATGAAAGTATAAAAACATGCATGTGAACGATAAACAACAAATTTAGGAGAGTACTTAACTGGAGAGGGAGGAAGGACCATGGGAAAGAGGAGGCATATATTGTCTATCCTATCTATCAGGTTTTATTTCTTAGGAGGAAAAAGGAAAGGAAAATTTGAGCAAAGAGGGAAAAGTAGTACAATTTGACAATTTGGTGAAAATCTGAGTGTTGGTTATATGAAAGCACACGTGATTTGAAATATTCATTTTGGGTGGGGGGAGAAACAAAGATAATCAATGAAATACTTCAATTTTTTGAGTCAGCAAAATCAGAAACTTTCAAATTTCAGATTACAATATGGGCTATGTTGCCCTTGCCAGAAAAATTCTGCAAAATCAAGGACAGCATGAGCCACAATAAAAGTCAACATTTTCCTCATTTACAAGTAGTTAAGTGTACTTTTTGGAATTTTATAATACAGGTTTTGGCATATTTTTCCAAGTCATTTTGGGAGCATCCTGTTCAGATAATATCTTCTTGCAGAAGATTGGGATAAATGCAGATTTTCAAACACACACACACACACACACACACACACACACACACACACACAGAAAAACCAACCAATGACCATGCCCAATACCATTTTGCAGAAACTTTCCTTAACTTCGATTAGCCTTTCAGACTGAGTCTATTCTACTTCTTAAACACTTTACAGTCGATGTCTATCTGAATCATATGAATCGGTGACTCTTCCAAAGGCTCAGTAGATGTTGGAGTGGTTAAACCATTTATTTATTCAACAAATATTTGCTGAACAATTATTATGCACTAGGCAGTGACCAAAATAAACACACACACAAAAAATCTCTGCCTTTAGGAAACTATCTGGTAAAGGAAATGAGAAGTACCATGGAGGTGTTTTTGTTTTTGTTTTTGTTTTAAAATAGGGCTGAAAAGGAAAATCGAAAGCTGCACGAGGAGGAGAACAGATTTTAGATTTATTTAGGTACAGTAGCCAGGGTAGACCTTTCAGAAAAAAAGTATGGTTTGTGCAAAGAAAGCCTAGCTGAGGAACCAAACTATGTACTTTTCCAGTTGTAAAAGCATTTGCGGAAGAGGTGACTCCAGTGTAGAAGCCCGAATGTGGGAACTTGTCTAGAATGTTCCAGGGAGTAGAGGGCAACCATTGTGGCTAGAACATGGGGACAAGGAAAAAGAGGAAGAAGAGGGAATCTGAGCAGACATCCAAGACCAAGTCTTGGGTGAGGCCTTGAGCACAAAACTGAGAAGCACCAAAAACTCAGTACTCAAGAAAATAACAGTTTACAGTAATATCCTTTAAAAATCAAATGAATACCAAAAAATCCTTGATGAACAAAACATCAAAAATGTAAATGAAGATAGGATCACTGATATAATTTACTGATTTTACCTTTTGCCTCAGAACCCCCACTGTGAGTCACCTGGCACTGGCACTGATCCCGTCTTTTTTAAAAATTGTGATATGTGGGGGTACCTGGGTGGCTCATCGGATTGGGCATCTGACTTCAGCTCAGGTCATGACCTCAGGCTCCTGGGGTCAAGCCTTGCGTCAGGCTCCTCACTGAGCAGGGAGCCTGCTTCTCCCTCTCCCTCTGCCTCTCATCCTGCTCATGCTTGCTCTCCTTCTCTCTTTCAAATAAATAAAATCTTTTTTTAAAAATTGTACTATGTGAAGATAAGTGGATAAAGAAGATGCGATATATAATACATATAATGGAAAACTAGCCATAAAAAAGAATGAAATCTTGTCATTTTCAAAAACATAGATGGAGCTAGAGAGTATCATGCTAAGTGAAATAAGTCAGTCAGAGAAAGACAAATTCCATATGATCTTACTCATATTTGGAATTTTAGAAACAAAACAAACAAGCAAAGGGGGAAACCAAGAAACAGACTCCTAATTACAGAGAACAAACTGATGGTTACGAGAGGGGAGGTGAGTGGGGAAGGGCGAGATAGGCGACGGGGAGGACGGGGTGGACCTGTCGTGATGAGCACCGGGTGTTGTATGGAGGTGCTGAATCGCTGCACTGAACACCTGAAACTAATAATAGCACCGTCTGTTAACTACATTGGAATTAAAATTAAAAATAAATAAAAACGAAGACAATTTTGATATTTGATTCATCCTGGGTTTTCTACATTCATTTTGCCTTTGAAAAGTAATTCAGTGAAATATTATTAAACTTATTAACTTATTAAACTTTTCCTTTGAGACTATTTTAAAGGTTTTTTATTATCTAAATATAGTTTATATATTTTATTATATAAATAGAGTTGACCCACGATGTTATATTGGTTTCAGGCGTACCACAGGGTGGCTCAGCAAGTCTATAAATCACACAGTGCTTACCCCATGAACGTAGTCCTCATCTGTCATCGTACAGCGTCATTACAATGTCACTGACTATCCCTATGTTGTACGTTTTACTTCTGAGACTTATTTTGTGACTCGAAGTTTGTCCCTCTTAATCGCTTTCACCTGGTTTGCTCGTCCCCTCACCTCCCTCTCCTTAGCAGCCACCACTTTGTTCTCTATATTTAAGAGTCTGTTTCTGGCTTATTTAGGTTCTGTTTTTTAGATTCCACATGCAGGTGGATCATACAGTATTTGTCTTTCTCTACACTTCCCTTAGTGTGACACTCTCCCATTCCATAGGCGGCCTTTTAGTTTTGTTCATTGTTTCCTTCGCTGTGCAGAAGCTTTCTATTTTGATGAAGTCCCACTGGTTTATTTTTGCGTGTGTTTCCCTTGCCTCAGGAGGTGGATCTATGTGCTATGAGGCTGATGTCACAGACACTACTGCCTGTCTTCTAGGGTTTTTGTTGTTTCAGGTCTCACATTTAGGTCTTTAATCCATTTTGAGTTTATTTTTGTGTAAGAAGGTGGTCAACTTCCATTCTTTTGCAAGTGGCTCTCCAGGTTTCCCAGCAACATTTGTTGAAGAGACTTTTTCCTGTTAGATATTCTTTCCTCCTTTGTTGAAGATTGACCATACAATTTGCGTTTCCTTCAGGGATTTCCATTTGGTTCTACTGATCCCTGGTCTATTTTTGTGATCGTACCATCTGTTTTGATGACCACAGATTTGTAATATAGCTTGAAGTCTACAATTGGGATATTTCCAGCTTTTCTTTGCTTTGATTTTTCAAGACTGTTTAAGCTATTCAGGGACTTTTGTGGTTCCATATAAATTTTAGTATTGTTTGTCCTAGTTCTGTGAAAAATGCTGTTGATATTTTAATAGGGACTGCATCAAGTCTATAGATGGCTTTGGGTCATATAGACATTTTTAACAACATTTATTCTTCCAAAATCATGAGCATGGAGTGTCTTTCCATGTCTTTGTGTCATCTTCAATTACTTTCATTACTGTTTTATAGTTTACAGAGTACAGGTCCTTCACCTCTTTGGTTAGGTTTACTCCAAGGTATCTTATTATTTTTAGTGTAATTGTAAATGGGATTGTTTTCTTAATTTCTCTTCCTGCTGCTTCATTATTAGTGTATAGAAATACAACAGATTTCTGTGCATTGATATTATATACTGTGATTTTACTGAATCCATTTATCAGTTCTAGTAGTTTTTTGGTGGAATCCTTTGGGTTTTCCATATATATAATATCATGTCACCTGCAAATAAGTATGGTACATTTATTATGATATGAACCAGTATTCATACATTCTTATTAACTAACGTCCATGGTTTATTCAGATTTCCTTAGTTTTGACCTCATGTCTTTCTTCTGTTCCAGGATCCTATCCAGGACAAGATACTACATTTAGTCATCTCATCTCTTTAGGCTTCTCTTGGCTGTGGCCATGTATCAGATGTTCCTTGTTTTTTATGACCCTGACAGTTTCGAGAAAATGGTCAGGTATTTTGTAGAATGACCCACTACTGGAATATTATTTTTTTTCAGGATAAGATTGGGGTTACACGTTGTTGAGAGGAAGACCACAGAGGTTAACATGCCATTTTCATTACATCATACCTTGGGTATATACCATCACCTTGATTTATGACTCTTGATATGGACCTTGACCACCTAGTCATGGCAGTGTTTGTCATATTTCTCTCTGCAAATTTATTCTTTTTTTTTCTGTATTCCTTTCCACGCTTGAATGAATTCACTGTTTGCAGCCCACACCTACAGAATGGGGAATTATGTTCTCCCTCTGCAGTTTAGAGTATCTATATAAATATTTTGGAATTCTCCTGTACAGATGTGCCTCTTCTCTTGAATCTGTTAATTTACTCACTTATTTATATCAGTATGGACACATGGATGCTTATTAATTCCTTGGATTATAACCCAATACTACTTTATCTATTTTACTGCTCAAATTGTTCCAGCTTTGGCTATTGGGAAATCTTTCAGTTAGCTCCTGTGCTCCTTTGACAGACCTATTATTGTGGAGTTCAGTGGGGAGAGGTACGCTTCCTTACTTTCTGATGCTATTAGATACTCTAGACTGATCTTTTGTATTTCTTGCCTCAGCCCCAGAATAAGTCATTTCTTCAAAGCTCTGGTTCCTTTGATTTGAGAATATTATTAAAACCCAAGATCTGGGTGCTAGGTGGACTCATTGCTACTGAAGTACTCCCTTACCTTTTAAAGACCCAATATGACAGGGAAAAAAATTAATTCCTGATCATAACATTACATTATCCCTAGAGACTTTAATTGATATGTCTAATAATTTATCCTTAGTTTATTGAAATTCATGCATAATCTGGTACTAAATTTTTGCTCTTTGAGCAATTACTTTTACATGGACAAAGAAAAACAATACTTAAGGTCAACAGACTGACCAGCTACAGGGCCACACGCTGCTCTGTCAAATGCATCTAGAAATGGCTGTGACAATTATCCAGCCTTCCTTCCCTAAATCATAAGGAAAATTCAGCATCATTATTCCTATCCATGTCACATTCAACGAAAACCAAGACATGTCATGGGATGTTGAGTCCTTATATAATCCCACTGATCATATAAAAGGAGAGGCATTTGACACATGTTCCACGTGCCCCCAAAACAAAACCAACTACAGTCAACTTCCCTCAGACCCCCATCGCCTTTACTGGTATCGTTCTGTTGTTACTACATCACTTTGTTACCTCTAAGACTACTTTGCTTTTTAATTATAGCTCTTTTTACATTATTTATCTTATCCTACCTCATTAGCACAACACTGAAGGCTCTTCTAAGTCATGTGACAATAATCAGCCAGTTATTTGAATTGTTCTACCATAAGGGGTCATCACTATACTTATCCTTTACTCATGGAGGTGGAATAAGTAAAATCCAAAGCTTTTCTGGAAAGTGAAGCAAATCTATTTATATGCCTGCTAAAATTACAGGCATTAAGGGGCACCTGGGTGGCTCAGTCAGTTAAGCAGCCAACTTGTGATTTGGGTCTTGATCTCGTCGGTCATGAGGTCAAGCCCTGCAGTGGGCTCCACACTCAGGGGGCGTCTGCTTGAGATTCTCCCCCTCTGCTCCTCCCTGCACTCGTTCTCTCTCTCTCTCTCTCTCTCTCTCTAGCTCTTTCTCTCAAATAAATCTTCAAAAGTGAAAAAATGAAATTACAGACATTAATGTAAATATTGTTACCAATGATGACCAATTAGCATTAAAAAAGGGTTTAGAGATTAAAAGCTACATTCCATAGGGCATGATAATCCCTGAAGTTCAGTTTCAATGACAGTTTCCATTATAATATATACACCAAAAGGATTTATTACAGCGATTGCATACAGAATGACATTTTATTCTCCTAAATGGTTTTCAGCCTCTGGCTTTATTTAAACAGTTACTTTTAGGTGGTTATGCCATTTAGAATTCCTGTATCTGCACCTCAGCTGTCCTGATATATTCTGATAGTAAAATAACTGGTTAGGAAGAACTGCAGTTCCAAGCCCTCGCTTTTTAATGAGAAAATGGTTACAACAGTTTTTGGCAGAAAAGAGACAAACGATCCAGAATCTGCCCTTTGGAGACTGTGATGACAGTAACATGAGTATATACAGATGTCCAAACTCACCAAATTGTACACATTAATTATGTGCAGCTTTCTGTATACTAATTATACCTCAGCTGAGCTATAAAAGTAATACTATATCTGCCTTGAAAGTGTGTGCCTTGAAACTTGGGAGGTAGCCAAAACCTCAAGTTGGTTGAAAATTTCCACTTAACTTGGTAGGAAATTAGTATGTGCTATGGTTTGAATGGCTGGGTCTCCTCAATATTTAAATATTGAAGCCCTAACCCCCAAAGTTGATGGTATTAGGAGGTAGAGCCTATGGAAGGTGATTAATTTCTGATGGAATTAGTCCTCTTATAGAAGAGGCTCCATTGACATCCCTTGCCTCTTCCACCGCGTGAGGACAGAGTGAGAAGGTGCCAGCTATGGGCCAGGAGAGAGCTCTCACCACAACAGGACTATGTTGGCACCCTGATCTTGGACCTCCAGCCTCCAAACCGTGAGAAGTAAACTTCTGCTGTGTATCAGTCACCAGCCTACATTATTTAGTCACAGCAGCCCAAACAGACTAAGACAGCACGCCGATGAAAAACTAAAATCTTTTTTCTCTATAAAGAAGGCAGTTTTCTGTGAGATTTCCTCGAGCATCTTAAATATATAGCGCAGAGCCCACTGGGAGGAGATCTCAACGGTACTCAGCTAATTCCGAAATTTAAGTTGAATTTTACTTAGCACAGGCCACGGTCTAAGAGCTGGAAGCAGATCATCTCAAGACACTCAAGAGCTCCTGTGGACATCCATCACCTTTCTGAAGCTCAAGTCAAATGTTTCTATTTTTGGCTCTTGCATCTCAGAAAAAGAGGTATAAGGGTGTGTGTGTGTGTGTGTGTGTGTGTGTGTGTGTGTGTTTAATGTGGCCAATATTGTCTTATTGTAAGAGGCATGTATGAGAATGGGAAGGCTTTATCTTGACAGCAACACAGGTGGCAGTGGTGTCACACTGTCACTGGTGTCAACATCTTTGATGAATCTGGATGTGAATTCAGTTTTTGTGATTTCCCTCTTATCACATGTGTCAGGCTCAGTGAAGAGGGCTTCTCGTATCTGTGAATGGAATACTTCATCACATATTATCAGCGCTTTGTAATAATTACATTGGTTACGTGAATCACCTAGTTGACCGCCGGGGGAGTAATAAGAAGCCTCATAGGCCTTCCTATAAACACTTCCCACGGGGAGATTCCCTGTGTTAGGTTATGGCTCCTGCTCATTCTCTGCCCTCATAGTGGGCGCACGATACAGTCCTGCCTGCTGCCCTGTGGCCTGTAATGCTTCCCTGTGGAGTTTATTTTCCAGTCTGCGCTCCTGGGCCGTATGGCTTGCTTTGGCCAATGGAACATGAAGAGAAGTGTTATGCGTTATGTCAGAGTAAACACCGTAAGAGTCATTATATGCTTCTGCCCTTTTCTCTCTGTCATGAAAATGGAATGTGCTAAATATAGGCTTCTCCTTCTGTCTGAAAGCCCAAGAAATAACTGGGATTTCTGAGCTATTGGCTACCGCAGCACACCTAGTGAAAACCACTACCATAATTAGTCTGTATCACATGCTTCTTGTACATTCCTTTCGCCCACTGGCCACTGCCTCATTCTGGCCTTCGCTCCGGCTACCTGTTCTGCCCACATTCTTAGCAGCTCCCCACAAGTTCAATCTGACAGTACCTTGTTTGGACCTGTGCACACATCTTTTGATTACTGCTTTGGGAACTTAAAAGTATGAGGAGGTGTTACCACCCATGACGCTACCCTTAATAAATGGTAAACTGGAGTCAATGAAAGATTATTCCTCCTTTTGTCTGTCATGTAGTCATGTCTTTTTTTTTTTTTTCAAAGATTTATCTCTACATGAGAGAGAGAGAGAGAGAGAAAGCGCACACACAAGTGCTCATGCATTGGCCAGGGTGGGGGTGGGGCGCGGAGGGAGAGAATCTCAAGCAGATTCCTGCTGAGCCCGGAGCCAACGTGGGGCTCTATCCATGACCCTGCCACTATGACCTGGACCGAAACAGAGTTGACGCTCAGCTGACTAAGCCACCCAGGTCCCCTCATGGAGTCACTCCTGAGGCACTTTTCATAAGGCTCCTTGGCAGTTCCAGCAGAACAGAGCACTGGCTATCCAAAGCATTGGCCAACTCGATAATGCATCTCAATCTTGGCTTCCTCTTTTTTGCTTCATTCCCCGTCTCCTGCATTCCTGCTCCCTGGAATCACAATCCTAAGGAAAATATCTGGACACTATGAACCTTGTCCTGATCTCTGCTTTCAAGGAACACAGGCTCAAACACAGTCCCGCTATTCCATTTGCTATAGATTTTGTGATAAATGGCACCTGACCACCTTGACTCTCTGCCCAAAACTTGGCTACCCTTTTTTTCATCAAAATGTCAATGTTTCCCTGCCTCTGATTCTAGATGATGTGAACATTCAAAGCATTTTCAGTCCATAAGGGCTTCACCATTTCTTTCACAATGTGACCTGTGGAATAAGCAAATATTCTTACTGGTCTAATAGAATAATCCAAATTTGGAAATTAAGCATTTTAGAAGCCCTTAGTTTTGTGTTAGAGTGAAGATCCCATTGGCCTTCCTGCCTGTCTGAATCATTATGTAGCTCCTGGATCACTCTATTCTAAAACACTGATCTTATCTTTGAAATAAATGAGTCCTGTCACCTTTGCACAGGTGTGCACTTCTGCTGTCCTAGGAATACGTATACAATTACTAGGATATACTCGTATGCGCAGCATCTCTTCCATATAAATAAAATGAACCTGAATGTTCACAAACGGCTCCCAATGGGAAGAATAAGCTTCTCTCTTTGTCATCGCAGCTTTGCACAAACGCACCCCTGCTTTGCAGGATGGCTTTGGTAGTACTATAGAGCCACGCCGGAAGAGCATGTAAATCACTGGAAGAGACGTTACTTCCCTCACCTACCCCACTCCGTGTCTGTGCGCCAAGCCATGAAGTACAAGAGCGAGAGGAGAGTGGTGCCAAGTGGCTGTCTGGAAAGCCCCCAAATAATTCAATGATTCAAAGCTCTTCTTATGAGCCTACAAATTGTGCATGTGTGCATGCCATGTGTGCACAAGTCTCCCAACCTCGTGTGTGCGTGCGCACACACACACACACATAGGTCGGCACGTGCACACGTGTGTGTATGCTTGAGTGTGTCTGAGTGTGTATTGTGCACTGCGTAAGCGTGTGAACATGGGTGTGTGTGCTCACACACACGTGTGTCCACAGCATTGAGGGCTGGTTGTGAAGAAGGGCAGCATCTGAAAGGCCTTCGGAGGAGACGGATCGATCGGCAGGTAGGAAAGCAAAGGTGGAGCTTGAGAAGGAGGCCTCACCACATTGCAGGCCAGGCTTCCCACGAGGCTAACCATTGCACGACAGCGGTGCCAGGACCGACAACTTCACGATTGTCTACAGGCAACGCGCAGGCTAACAGACCCAGAGAAGGACGCTGCAGGCTAGACCGAGGTCAACACGCTTTGCTGTTGGGTCAGAATATACAGAAGGCAAAGAGCTTTCCTTTCCCTCCTGCTGACGACAGACGGCACAGACTGGGAGCAGCCTCCTGGCGAGTCCAGGTGACAGGACCCATCTGCTCCACCAATGAGGTCAGGGCTTCGATTCACGCAGGGAGCCACATCTCCTGGGTCCCTCAGCCTCTGCAAAACTGCAAGTTTGCCTTTCCCGTGTTTAGTGTCAATATAAGTATATCCTCACCCCCCTTTTTTTCAGTCTTTGTGTTTTTTCCCACTCCTTTGTTAAACACAAGTTTTTATTTTTAAGATGAACATGCTTAATACTGCATATAGCCATAATTATCTTGTGGTAGTTGACCATCTCGTAGCACAGGCAGTTGTATGGTCCCATTTAATTCCTTAGAAGATTTTGTTTTATATTATTTTTAAGGATTTTATTTATCTATTTAGAGAGTGAACGTTAGCTGGGGGAGAGGCAGGTTCATTTTATTTTATTTTTGTCTTTGTACAAAAAAAATCCAAGACATTCTGTTTTCATTTTCCTTTATTTTACTATAGCAGTAACTTGCTCTTTCCACAAAAATAAGATATACAGCCATCATTTAAAACCAAAACTCTCAGGATCCCTGGGTGGCACAGCGGTTTGGCGCCTGCCTTTGGCCCAGGGCGCGATCCTGGAGATCCGGGATCGAATCCCATGTCAGGCTCCCGGTGCATGGAGCCTGCTTCTCCCTCTGCCTGTGTCTCTGCCTCTCTCTCTCTCACTGTGTGCCTATCATGAATAAATAAAAATTAAAAAAAAGAAACAGAACTCTCAAAATAATCTTCCAAATGATTTGTCTTGACTGGGTATATTAAATGGATCTGAATATTTAAGTGCTAGAATTTATTTGAACATGTACAATTTCAACCTTCTAATTCCTGGCTTGAAAGTCTTAATACAAGTTATTACTAAATACAGCCTTTCCAATTTATTATTACCACAAACAGGCTGTATCCTCTATAGATACAGGGCTCTTAAATCTATAAAATAGGCAGACTCTATCTCATCTTTGAGATCAATGAAGGTTCGCCCGGAAGGTGCTAGAACAGGTCACACAGACTCACAAAAGCTCATTGTGCACCTTGCTTTTCGTTCAGTGAAATCATAGGGAGAATGAACTTAGCCGTGGTGGGAATATCTATACCATAGAAATCAGCAACACTACAAATCAGGGTTGGTTGTTTTGTTTATTTTTCTTTTCTGAGAACCGGCTGTTAACCATTTATCAGCATACCACAGTCATAACCTCATTTGTGAAGACCTGAGTTCATCAGGCAGGGCGTGGGTACTCATGGGGAAAGGCCAGGGTACCCAGCAGAACCCAACAATCCTAAAACCTCCAGGTCTTATCAGAACAGAGCTCATTTCTCATTTGAGCAGAGTCTGCTACCAGTCTAAGCAGTAATGTGGTAATTCAGAGACCTGGGCATACGGAGGCTCCTCCGTCCTGTGGCAGAGCCATCTAGAACACAAGACCTTCACAGTCAGTGCCGCACTAGAGAGCATTAGTGAGTCTCATCTGGAAATCAATGCTTCGGTGCCTCAGGTTCCTTATTGCTGCAATAAGGACAAACTACCACAAACTCAGGGACTTAAGACAACACAGATTTATGATCTTACTGTTCTAGACGTCCATCCGAGGTCCGAAATGGGTCTTAGCAGACTACAACCACCGGGTCAACACAACGGCGTCCCCCCAGAGCCTCTCAGGAAGAATCCATATGTTTTCTAGCTCCTAGAGACTGCGCACATTCCTTGGCTTGTGGCCCTTCCCTCCATCTCCAAGTCCAGAGGCAGGGACTCCTCAAAGCCTCCTCCTGACTCTAGGCCCTGCTCCTCTTGCCACTTCTCCTCTTACTCTTCTGCCTCCTTCTTCAATCTTTTAAGAACCCTGTGATTACACAGCCCACCTGGGTAATCAAGGATAACCTCTGTGTCTTAAGATCCCTGTCTTAATCACGTCCGCAAAATCCCTTCTTCTAAAGGAGATGATGTATTCACAGGTTCCAGAATGTGGATCTCTTCGGGAGCCATCATTCTGCCCGATTTAATGGGGTTGAACATAGTGGAGTGACCCTGCTTCCTCAAGAAGAATAAACAAACAATTTCACAGTCTTTAAGAAGGCTGGTTTTTTTTTTTTTTTTTTTTTTTTACGATAGTCACAGAGAGAGAGAGAGAGAGAGAGAGAGGCAGGGACACAGGCAGAGAGAGAAGCAGGCTCCATGCACAGGGAGCCCGACGTGGGATTCGATCCCGGGTCTCCAGGATCGCGCCCTGAGCCAAAGGCAGGCGCCAAACCGCTGCGCCACCCAGGGATCCCAAAGAAGGCTGGTATTGTCATTAATTAATTCAGCCCTTATCCCAGGTTTTAAAATATGCGTGTGCATATGTGTACATGCACACATACACATACGGCAGAGATATGTAAATATACATGTATTCCATCTCTCTTCTCTTTTGCTTCATCAAGGACCGTTTTCAGATGACACATATTTTGGGAGAGATCCTTCTACTTCCTGGTAGGAGCAGAGAAGAGATGGAATCTTCAGGCATACCAAAGAACTGTGGCCTCCCTTATAATCCCTTACCATTAATTTTTACAAGGGATGCATATTGGAGTTTAAGTCCAAGAGTTAGGTATTGTCGTATGTTCTACACATTGGCCATTTGGTCATAGGGTCCCCTATTCCTGGTTAGGGGCTCCCTTGATCACTATCAATGGGCCACACACATGACTTTCTACATCCGTCATTCAGGGAGACTTAGGGGATTCTCTGTGCCTCTACGTAACTCTTCAAAGGAGGAATTAATTTTATGAAAGGTCTATTTTCTTTCTTTCTTTCTCCCTTCCATTTTATCTTCCTTCTTTCCTTATTATCTTTCTTCCTTTCCAATGAAAAATGGAATTAAAAGTCTCCAGAATTTTAAAGTTCTGTATCAGAAAACCTGATTTAAAATGAGGAAATCTATTTTGACCCAATTTGGATTATATAACAGGAAAATATGTCTTCAAGGAATGATTTTTGTTTTGCCCAAAAGCTACAAATAAAAAACAAATGTAAAATCTTACAGGGTAAATATATTGACCGCCTGAATTCCTTATGCTTCATAAATATTGAGAGAACAACACTGAATTTGATATACCAAAGTCATACAACATACTAGTTAATCAGATATCCTGTTGATTAGAAGAAATGGGCTTTGCTTGATTCTTATGAGAAGGTAAAAGCCTCTGTGTTTGCACTTGGCCAATTGCAGAAGTCTCTTTTGGTAGAAACATGAATACTAAGCCATTTCCCCCAGACAATCATATTACTTGGTCAAAAGCGTGGCAGTTGGTTTCCTCTATCATCAATTTTACTTATACTGGAGTCTCTCTTTTTTTCCACTACTCTTCAAAGCGAGAAAGAAGAATGCAAACCATTTCATCTTTATACAAACTCAGAATCAAATAATAAGAAATCTTTTTGTTTTTAAGGTTCAGATTAATTAACTCTTTGGGCAATTACACAGCTTACAATGGGAAATGCAAAAATCGAGGGACCCACTGAAGCCTAATTACGCCCCACATTTATTCTGATCCCTTCTTAGCAGCCTACATTTCTGCCTTAATTCATAGCTAATAGAGGTCAGAGTCAGGGTTAATAGCCTGCAGCTCAACATTCATTAAGTCATTCACTGATCATTAAAACATCCTGAAAGAGCTTTGTGTTGAAGTTTTAATAGCAGCAATATATGGAGACTTGCTGTTCTCAAATACTAATAATGTTCTTTTATGACAGTAAGAAAGTATATGCTAACATCAATCTTGATTACTAGTTCCTCTCTCTTAACATGAATTCAAAAGCAAATTTTTAAGAAAACTTGCAGAATGGTGAGATTTCATGCATCAGAACTTTCTGACCCAGGATCTAACATCACAATTTGGGGGATCAGTAAGCTCTCCCGGTGCTGATAGAACCAGGTATGGGAAACTGCCGTGGAGCTGGCTTGGAAGATTCCTCCAACCCTGAAGATCTCTCAGTCCATCCAACAGAAATTAGTTGAGCACTTAGGATAGAAAGACCCCGGCCTGGGGACACAGTCAATAACAAGACAGACATAATCATGTGGAATCCATATTACAGCCACCGGGAGAAATTCCTTGGCCCACATTAGACTGGAGAATCTGAATTTTAAAAGGAATCACACAGGTCCATATCCATCATCAAGGATGGAGTACAAACACATACAAATGTTTTGTATATATAGCTACTTGTATAGCTATAAAGTATAAAATTAATAATATAGATTGTCTCCTAATACACACATAGGTTTGTAAATATATTTTTAAAGGTCGGGAGGATGCACAGTTAAGAGTGGTTATCTCCAACTGGGGATAGGAGGTACAAGAGACTTAGAAGCCAGGAATAGCAATCGGAATGGTCAGAGGAGCCTTCCTGGAGGTTTCCAAACTTTATTAACTTTATTATTTCTGGGAAGTAAGCAGCACCACATCTCTTGTGTCCCTGCCAAAAATAAATACACTGAATCTAATCACAAGAAAACAGCAGGAAAAGCCAAGTGTAGGAAAATTCTACAAAATACCTGGCCTACGTCCTTCCACGATGTCAAGGTCATGGAAGACAAAAGAACCTGAGGAACTGACTAAAGAGAGCTGACAGCTAGGTGCAATGCCTGATCCCAGACTAGATTCTGAGCCAAACTCAAAAATAGCTAGAATGACATTATTGGGACAGTTGAACAACTTTGGGCTGTGACTGAAATAACAGTGTTATAATCAATGTTCAGTGTCCTTGTTTGTACTGAACACACACAAAATATTTTGCAGTAAACGAAATACTAAAACTTACCCTCTGATGCAGACAAATGACTGCAGGGAGAGAGAACCCTATAAAGAAAGGGACGAAGAGAGAAGGAAGAAAAGAAAAAGAGAAAAATAGAGCAAAGGTGGTAAAATGTGGGCAAACAGCTTATCTGGGTAAAAGACATGGCTTTGTATTATTCTTCCAACTTTTCTTTAAGTTTGAAATTATGTCAAAAACTTTACAAAGAAACGGTAACATATGCATGTATCACCAGCATCATTGTGTTTAGTATCTACATAGAAAAAAAAAAAAAGACGAGAAGCAAAGATGTCAAAATGTTGGCAGGGTTAATTGTGGGTGTTGGGAGTAGGTATGATTGGGCTTTAAAATATTTATGTGTAATGCTCTCTTATTTTTCAACTTTCTAAGAAAAGGAAAAACCTGGAGAATTTACAGAAAAGTCAGTTACTTCTAGGCCTAGGTGAGGTCCAGTAGGGATTTTGGAGTCAGAACGAAGTTGGAACATCATACAACTCCTCTCTTCTGTCAATATATTGACACATCAGGACCACTAGACCCACTCTGTCCAGGGCTTCGAAAACTGCCTTCAGGACCCAGTGTAGAGCTTTCGTTGAGAACCCACTCAAGGTATGCCTTGTACCTGAGGGTCAGCTCCCCTGCCCAGCTCTCCGCCCTCAAACCAGTGACAAGGAGGTGGTGAAGGCCTTGGAGGCAGCCTGGGGGCCAGTGGGACAGGGCGTCTCAGGATCCCAGGGCCCACGGGGGACTCCAGGTGGGCATGTCTCCTCAGTGCTGCTGCTAATTCACCCTGGGGGAGAGGTGCGCCCAGAGGTCAGAGTGGGGACTTGGCAGAGGGTGGGGGTGTAAGGGTGCTATGCTCCCCGGTACTGACATAGGGAACAGCTAGGGCGGACAACAGGATAATCCAACTGAGCATGGAACTGGCTCCGGGGCTCTAACCCACAAGCCATGAGATCAGGATTTGAGCCAAAACCAAGGACACTTAACCCACTGAGCCACCCAGGAGCCCAGAATATAGACTACTCTTTAAGAAATCTCCCCTGACAGCAAACTGATTTCCAGGAATATCAGATGCAGCAAAATAACATTTAAACAACATTAATTTAGACAGCTCGATGGAGAGTCATTAACTAGAGTCCAAGACATGCTCAGAGGAAGGGGCTCACCCAGGCAGGAAACATTGTACTCCACTAAAATCTCATCCTCTGTGCTTTTAGACAAGCCACTTAACTGTTCTGATCCTTAATCCCCTTTTCTGCAAGATTGAAATAATTATACTTGGCTCACAGAAAGAGCATGAAGAGCTGAAATTATATTTTTGTATATAAAGGTAACAATTAATTGCAAAGAGATGCAGTTATTAGTAGTTATTATAAATTGTTATTCCTATTAAGTATGTACTCAATAATAAAAGGATCTAAACTTGTAAAAATCTGGTCAGCCTTTATTGAAAGCTTATTTGCTACTTTTTTATGGACAACTAACTCAATTTATTTCCTAATATTATAGATCATGAATACAGATCTTAGAAAACTGAACCTTATAAAACATTTTAAACATTTAAGTATTATTTGAATTTTTGATGGATTTAAAAACCATGTGGTTAGCCTTTCCACTTTCCATATTTATGCACTCCTGGTATAAGAATTTCAACATGAAATTTGACTGGTATTTTTCTTAGCTCATTAGAGTCAGTACTCTTTTCAATAATTTGAGCTTCTTGTATACAGGCAAAAATGCAGCTAAGTTTTCATTAGACAAAGTTAAAGACAATCTTTTTTTATTTTTTTTAAGACAATCTTTTTTTAAATAATTGCCATCAATTATTTTCTTCCTACTGAAGCAAGTTACTGGAAAATCATTAAAAAGGGGGAAAAAATCATTAAAAAAAATTGGTAGCCAAGCCATGCATGGCTCCTGTTCTCTAAAGACAGACCACTGATGAGCCATAGAGCTAGAGCAGAGAAATGGTAGGCTAGTCCCTTGATGGGTCTGTGTTTTCAAAGGCATGACACCTGATTCTTGACATAAATAATGTATAGTTCTAGCACCCAAGGACATCAGCTCCTTCAGTGGTGCCATACCAGTCCCATGATATAGGTGAGGTTCTTTCATAAAATGAATTGAAAACTGAGACACCTGGGTGACTCAACAGTTGAGCATCTGCCTTTGACTCAGGGTGTGATCCCAGGGTCCTGGGATTGAGTCCCACATTGGGCTCCCCGCAGGGAGCCTGTTTCTCCCTCTGTCTATGTCTCTGCTTCTCTCTGTGAATTCTCTCATGAATAAATAAATAAAGTCTTTTTAAAAATGTATTGAAAACTATAAGTATATAAAACTATAAACTATATAAAACTAAAACCATGTAAAACTAAAACTATAATATGACTTCTTAGAATGTCCAAAATCTGAAACACTAAGAAAACCAAATGCTGGTGAAAATGGAGAGTTATGGGAATTCTCCTTTGTTGGTGGGAACACAAAATGGTACAGCCACTTTGCAAGACAGTGTGGCAGTTCCTTGCAACACTAAACATCCTCTCACCAAATGATCCTGTATTTGTGCTGCTTGTTATTCACCCAGAGGAGCTGGAAGTTGATGTCCACACAAAACCTACACGTGGATGTTAATAGAAGCTTTATTTATAATTGCTGAAACCCGGAAGCCACCAAAACATCCTTTAGTAGGTGAATGCATAAATAAACTGTGGTATACATGAACGATGGAATATTATTCAGCACTAAGGAGAAAGGAACTATCAAGCCATGAAAAGACATAGAGGAACCTTAAATGCATATTACTAAGTAAGAGAAGCCAGTCTGAAACAGCTCCATACTGTATCATTCCAATTACATACCATCCCAGAAAAAGCAAAACTGTGGAGACAGTAAAAAGATTAGGGGTGGGATAAATAGAGTATAAAGGATTTTTAGAGCAATGAAAAGACTCCACATGATACTATAATGATAGATACACATCATTATACTTTTGTCCAAATCCAGAGAATGTATAATACCAAGAGGGAGCCCTTATGGACTTGGATGATTATATCCATGTAGCTTTATTGATTCTAAAGACTGTACCCCTCTGGTGGGAAATGTTGATAATGGAGAAAGCTACGCATGTGTGGGGGCAAAGGGTATATGAAAAGTCTTTGTACCTTCCTCTTAATGTTGCTGCAAACCTAAAACTGCTCTTAAACAAATAGTCTTTTAAGAAACCCATTTCCTATTGATACACATATATCCATATCCATGCCTATGTGTATAAAGAAAACTTAGTATATGTTAGTATTATACACACACGTATATTTACTGAGCACTTACTATGTGCAGGCATTGTTACTGTGCTCGGGAGTATAGCAGTGAATCCATCAAAGGACTGAATGGAGTTCCTGTCTCCATGGAGCTGCTATTGAACAAACGTAACAAACATATTCAGTGCTTTGCTATGCTTCGTTCGTTCTCTGCTGGATTCCAAGGATTCCTTCAAGATCCCTATGCTAAGGCACTTGGGTGGCTCAGTCCGCTGTCTGCCTTCCGTTCAGGTCATGATCCCAGCGTCCTGAGATTGAGTCCCGCATTGGGTTCCTTGCTCAGCAGGAAGCCTGCTTCTCCCTCCCTCTGCCCCCTTCCCCCGCTCATGTGTGTGCTCTCTCTCTCAAATAAATAAATAAAATATTTTTTTTTAAAAAAAAAAGATTCCCTATCCTCAAGGAAGAGGCACAAATGAATCAGCAGTGACAATCTGCTGTCCTAGGAAGGTAGGGAAGAGGATTTTAAAGCTTGAATGATGGGCACCGGGCACCTGGGTGACACTTTCGGTTAAGTGGCCAGCTCTTAATTTCGACTCAGGTCATGATCTCAGGGGTTCTGGGATTGTACTACATGCTCACCGGGAAGTCTACTTGGGATCCTATCCCTTCCTCTGCCCCTTTCCCTGCTTGTGCACATGTGTGCACCCTCTCTCAAATCTTTAGATCTTGAAATCTTTAGAAAAAAAAAAAAAAAAGCTTGAATGAAAGGCATGTGATGGGAGTACCTGGCCTTATCGAGGGAAGTTGCAGAATCAAGAAGTGATGTTTGAACTAAGACCTAAAAGATCAAGACAGGAGTAAAATTTTGTCAAGGAAGATGAAACAGAAGTGAGAACATTAGATGAGACGTTCCGTAGAGGAGAGAACATCAAGAGTTAAGAAAGTGAAAAACATTCATGCAGGTAGAGCTTAGGGTATGCAGTGGTGTGTGGAGGCAGAGAGAAGAGTCTGGAGGCCGGGGGTGCTGGGCAGCTCCTTGTGGGCAGGGCCTCTAAACCGACAGACATCAAGGCCAATTCAATTTGTTTTACCCTAGGCTCCCAGTGAACTAAAAACAATAAAGAAATGATAGAAGGGGATTATAAAACTTAGGTATTTTTAGATGTTTGCACTTAATGCTTCAACACAAATATATAAACCTCAAACACTGTAAATAATCTCATGAGGACATAAAGCAAAAGGTGTAAATTTGTGGGCTTCTAACTGTGTGAGATCCACTGTCCCAGAACACTTCTGCACACGTGCATGTAAGTGCACGCGCGCACACACACACACACACACACACACACGCTCCCCGTGCCACTCCATGCCCACTGACAAAGTCTTCCATATAAGGAATGGTGAGGATTGGGGATTTCATCACAAGAGTAATGGCAATCCTTGGAAAGAACTGAAGCAAGTAACAGATCTCATTTGCATGTTATAAACTATAAAAAAATGAATTAAAGGGAGGCAGGATTGGAGACAGCAGACAGGTGGGAGCTGCTGGTCCTGTCCACTTGAGAAATGAGGAGGTCTGGATCAGCTCGGGCGCCCTCGCATGAGGTCTGGATGATGGAAAGACGCGGACAGCAGGATCAGCAGGACGTGAAGGCCGGCTGAGGAAGGAAGTGAGGGAGATAGAAAAACTTGTTTACCCATAAAAATAGTCAAGTTGCTCTCAGCTTTTGTTATGAATGAATGTTCATGCCCCCTAACGTCCATATGCAGAAGCCCTAAGGCCCAAAGTGACAGTATTTGGAGGGAGGGCCTCTGGCTGGTACCTAAGTGGTAGATGAAGGCCTGAGGATGGAGTACCCACGGCTGGATGAGGGTCCCTGCAGGAAGAGGAGAGCAGAGCACCCTGTGTCTGCACCATGTGAAAACACAGCAAGGAGACAGTGGGCTGGAGGCCAAGAAGAGAAGCTCACCGGGAGCCAAACCTAGGTCCAGTCTTGATCTCGGACTCCACCCCCACCCCCTACAAAACCGTGAGCCGCCGATTCTGCGGTTTTCTTGTTTTGTCAGCCCAAGCACACTAACACAGTTTATAAATATAACATCCATATCCATACCATCCTCCTCCCTCCCTGGACCGGTTTCATATTCATATAACTGCCATTGGTTTGAAATCATTAATAATTACAATGTAATTAAGTGTTCCACTTTCAAAATAGTTGGCAAGAATATGTTGACTGCAACGAATTTGCATTTTTCCTTTCATTTACACAATGCCTTCGTGGCTTCCTGTCCGCTCTCTGGCATTACTGTGAAGCTCTCGCTTTGAAGGGTGTTCTGACATTTGTGCTCCAATCCTCAAACGCTATTCCCTCCCACATGTGGACAGACATAAATTCAGATGTGGTTCAAGCGTGCCCTCACTGCGAAAAAGAAGTTATTAAAAACAATTGTCACAGATGAATGATCGTATTTATAAATATCACTCAAAAATAAACACCTCGCCTTATAGAAACACTAAATTTTATTTCAAGATCCACTGATGTTTCTATCTTTATTAAATTTGAGAAATAAATCTCCATGAAAGATAACAGCGAACCGTTCTGTAGTATACGCCTCTAGAGAAAGGCCACGTTCTTTCATGGAGATGTGTCAAGGCTGATGGATATAGTCAAAGGTTAAATTTCAGGGCCCTAGACCAGGTTTGATTCATGCTGTTCTATAATTGCATGCCCGTGGCTACCCTAGTTGGTTAGCACACTGTGCTAATGAGGCTGGTGGCAAAAGTTCAAATCCCCAGGCAGGCAATTTGTTTTTCTCTGCTGGTGGTTACGGCTGTAATACCTATCCCAAGTCAGGCATCAGAAATGTGTGTCAATTGTCACAATGTCAAGAGAAAGTGCAAATGGCTTAATGAAAATCTGTCCTTTCCATTAGAAAAACATCTCAAAGCACATGTACGACTAATGGAGGGATAGTGGTGTCACCTTCAAATACAAAGAGTAGAACATTCCTCATATTACTACAACAAACAAAATCCCTGCCAGAAGCAAGTCATAAATGTCACCAAGAATGATGATCTTAAATTAGATTCCACATGAATAATTTCTTCATTTTTCATCTTTGACCAAACAGCACTAAATTTGCCATTAAGTAAAAACTATGCGAAGTGCGTGTTTACCTGCTTCCTTCCTGTCTCCCAAAATTGTTATGGGAATGAATCGGATAGCATCTTGGAGGCATTTTAAAATAATAAAATATTAATCCAAATGATTCCCCTTCTGACTCGGAGGGGGAGGAGATATATTGAGTTTCCACAGTACGAAAGCAACGGGTAGTGTGCAATCAGCCTTGAGCACCAGTCAATTCAGAAAAGGGAAACAGGATCTCACGTCTGCTTTCTGAGCGGAGCAGTTGAGGAAGTTGATGGTCACTTGGTAGCACGATGCAGACAGCGCCTTGGCTAGTCCTCGCACAATCATTGTAGATGTTCCGTTTAGCGATGGACACTGTCGAACAGAATTCAGAAGAGGGTCAGTCCCCTGAAAACCTAGCCAGGAGCCTCAGTGACTTTATATACCACGTTCTCCCTGAAACCAGGTTCGCCAGTAACACGGGGGCTCCCCTGGGTCTGAGGCCTGAAGAGGCAGCTGGCGACCGGATCTACAGGGGCATCCTCACATAAAGGAAGCGAAACCGAAAGACGGGAGATTACACAGATCTGGGGTCTGGCGGTCAGATCTGTAGCTCTCTGAACCCAGAACCAAAACTCTAGAAGTCATCCTTGAATTGTCCTTCTTATGCACACGTGATCTTTCTCATCAGCGGCTCTGACTTGCGTCTAGTCATTCTACTTCCAAGTGTTACTCAAATCCCTGCATTTCATTCCATCTCCTTTGCCAGCGTCTCTTACCTAAATTATGCCAACACCTGGTCATACTTTCACCTAGTGTTTGTCCTCCCGTCCTCTTACCCGTATGGCTAGAAGTGGGATCCTTAAATAAAAGTGACAGGCTTTAAAACCCAGTGGCTCCCACTGCCCTTCAAATACAGTACAGTTTCCTCAAGAGGGTTTGCAAAGCCCTCAGTGGTGGGACCTCATTTCATACCTTCCCTCCCCGCAGATTCCCACAGACTCTCTGCTCTAGCCAAACCAAGCACATTCCCGTTTTACAAACGTGCCATTCTTTCTCTCAGTTCCCAAACTCATGCACGTTATTGCCTCTGATGAATCATCCTCTCTCCCAACCCACAAATCACTGAACTCCGACTCACCTTTTAGACACCAGCTTAAATGTCTCTCTCTCTCTCTCCCCCCTTTTTAAGGAACCTCCCTTGACCCCAGAACTTGGTCTCACTGCCCTGTTTTCTGTACATATGTAGGCAATCAGTCATTAGGTACTCTATACCTTCTGCTACCCCTGTAATGAATATTCATCATACTAATTGTAGCAATCAATTTAGATTTTGTCTTTCCTGCTAAGCTCCGAGCTCAGGGAAGCCAGGACAGGATTCATCTTATTTGCTTGTATATGTAATGAGATCAAAAGCTCTGTGAGCGTAAGAATTTCTTTTATTTCTACTATATCCCCAGCACCCAGAGCAGTTCGGAAAAAAACGAACACTAAATACATTCTTGTTGAATAAATAAATGAATGGTAGTCACTCAACACGTTTGCTTAAAAGAATCCAGCAAGGAAATTCAAGCCCACACAGAGCTCTGAAAAAGAAAAAAAAAAAAAAAGAAAGAAAGAAAGAAAAAAAACCTCAAAACAATAAAAATTATAGGAAACATTTTAAAATCAGAATGGCGATGATTTATTTATATTTTACATCGGGAGAACAACCCACATGTGTTATCTGTGCAGGACTCTCCCTCATAATACAGGAGCATGTTCAGATATCAAAAGCTTATTCCTAATCACAGAATTTTTATTTTATTTATTTATTTTTAAGATTTTATGTACTTATTCATGAGAGACACAGAGAGAGGCAGAGACACAGATAGAGGGAGAAGCAGGCTCCCTGCGGGGAGCCCAATGGGAGACTTGATCCGAGGACCCCAGGATCATGATCTGAGCCAAAGACGCTCAACCACTGAGTCACCCAGGTGTCCCACAGAATTAATTTTTAAAAGATTAAACGTCCTAAAAGACACATCCACCAAGCCAGGGACATTGGAGACACTGTATTCCTCCTTTCTACATGTTTCTAACTGATGGGCACCTTGATGGTGAGGTGTAATGATCCGGATTTCTCCAAAGAGGTAAAGACTGTTATTCAATGTTGTTCAGTATTCCTCTTCAATGCCCAAGCCTTCAAGGAAGAATATTTTTTATGGTCAATGCATGAGCCACAATTTCCTCTTCTCTAAAGGAGATTAAAAACTATAGTCTCCCTAAAGTCTCTTTCAGATTTAGTAACCTTTTTTTTTAAGATTTTATTTATTTATTCATAAGAGACACACACAGAGAGACAGAGAGAGAGAGAGAGAGAAAGACAGGCAGAGGGAGAAGCAGGCTCCATGCAGGGAGCCCGACGTGGGACTCGATCCCGGGTCTCCAGGATCACACCCTAGGCCGAAGGCAGTGCTAAACCACTGAGCCAGCCGGGCTGCCCTTAGTAGCCTTTCAAAATCATGGAAACTAAAAGTCAAATCAAGTCATGAGTTTTGCCATTAAAGGATCTTGATACGTTTCTACACATAACCCGAACTAAGGCCCTAGAAGGAAGAGTACCATGGTACAACTTCTTTCTGTGCTTTCCTGATGACACTCTGGGAAAGTCAGTGAGGATATGTTAATTGGCCTAATTAGAAGTTATAAGGTCAAGCTCAAGAGGCAAAATAGATAATTCTTACATTTATATTTGAGTATAGATCACAATAAATAGTTTTTCTTTAAAAAATAAAAAAAAGGTAAGGGGATCCCTGGGTGGCTCAGCCATTTGGTGCCTGCCTTCGGCCCAGGGCGTGACCCCGGGTTCTGGGATCGAGTCCTACATCGGGCTCCCTGCACGGAGCCTGCTTCTCCCTCTGCCTGTGTCTCTGCCTCTCTCTCTCTCTCTGTGTGTGTGTCTCTCATGAGTAAATAAATAAAATCTTTAAAAAAAAAAAAGGTAAGTGTTTTCTCCTACATGTTTACAATGACAGCCTTTTTCTCCTCTCTAAATATCCATACATGACCTGATATACAAAAAGAGGTGGCCTCACTTGCTATTGCAAAGTGGATAGCATTTTTTTTTTACTTTTTAACATAATCAGATATCTAGAATGATGAAGGAAAATGTTCCCCATTACTCTATGGGGTAGTGAATTTGGTAATAGAGTTCTCTAGAATACCAGAGTCCTATAATACACATTTAGTCTTTCTCCCTCCTCCATCTACGCTGTCAACAAGAAGGATGATCTGGGAATGCAGCCAGACAAAGGAAACCCACCCAGAGTAGTAAAGAAGAAATTAGCTTTAATTAAAGGTAGAGAGATTTCATCTGGGCATAAGGGGAAATTCTTGATCTTTGCTATGATTAAATATTGAAACAGGCCAATCAGATTCCTGAAGTTTATATCCTGGGGGAATTTTCTATAAAGGCTAAAAAAATATTTTCTGCCTGGGGTCCTTCATTTTTCATGGACTCATTCCTTTGATAGAAACAATTGATTACCTAAGGACTGATTCCCTAAATGTACAAAGCATATTTCTGAACCAAAAAATAGGAATCAGGATCATGTGGTCTCTTTGGGTTTGTGATATTTCTCAAATGTTATAAACTGTTCATGAATATGCATATGGAGAGGATGGCTAAGGGAAGATTATCCGGAGAAACGTTTTTACACAAAGAGATGAATCCTGTTGCTGACTATCAGATATGGTTCTTTGTGATAAAGAAAATTTCTGAGAAATGAGTGTAGATCATCCCACGTAATTTATTTTGGAAGGGAAAATGACTTCTGGGGAGTGAACTCTCCATTACCAAAGTTAACCAAAACCTGGATGACCATCTGACAGGTACTAAAAGAAATTTCCATATTTTGTTTGAAGAGAATATGTCTAAAGGGTGTTTAGACAAACAGCCCAATTGTTGAACAGAAATGTTAATTGGAGACACCCTAAAAAAACAGAAAATGCATCAAATCCATTGCCACTCGCACATGCATACACACGTTCTCCTACACTCATTCACACACCTGTGCGCGTGCACACACACACAGAGAAAGAACTAAACCCAATCCCAAAGTGCTAGTTTGATTTCCATTTTTAAAATTCTGGAAAGTCCTATCAAATTCACATTTAAGCACTTCAAAGAAGAGGTCCCAGAGAACAACCAGGGGTGGTTATTCAACAACCTGATGCAGCACAGGCACCACCTGATCAGGATGGGTTGGAGCAAGAGTCCAATAGCCCCTTGCTATGCCAGGTGTTGACCCTTGTTTGCTGGATCTGGGGACATCCAGCGGTACCGGAGGGGACAGTCAAGGAAAGCAGGGGCAGGACAACTTAGAAGGAGCCCTTGGAGCTGGCTTGCTGCCAAATGCTTCAGAAATATTTTCCTATTTTAACTAGCAGTGCTACCATACTAGGTCCTCCAGGTTAGCTCTCAGTCCCGGGCATAATCACTAGTGTGACTCCGGATACCGACAATTCCACTGCACCAACCTTCCCCTCGACAGTGAGTTTGAAGGGAAAGAAAAGAGAGAGGCAATCCATCTTGATTTATAGAGGGTCTCCATTCTCTTCTACATGACAGCCATTAATAAATGGAGATACAGGGTGACTGGGTGGCTCAGTGGGTTAAGCATCTCTCTTATTTTTAAGATTGTATTTATTTATTCATGAGAGACACAGAGAGGCAGAGAGGGAGAAGCAGGCTCCCTGCGGGGAGCCCGATGTGGGACTCGATCCCAGGACCCCAAGGTCACACCCTGAGCCGAAGGCAGGTGCTCAACCATTGAGCCACTCTGGGTGCCCCAAACATCTGACTCTTAATCTCAACTCAGGTCTTAATCTCAGGGTTGTGAGTTCAAGGCCCACGTTGGGCTCCATTCCAGGTGTGGAGCCTACTTGAAAGAAGGAAAGAGGGAAGGGGGAGGAGGAAGGAAGGAAGGAAGGAAGGAAGGAAGGAAGGAAGGAAGGAAGGAAGGAAGGACAGACTGGGTTTCACAACATGGTGGAGAAAATCTGGGTGCAGGGTCAAATACAAAGAGGGTTTCGATGACTCCATCCCAAACAGAAGACTCTAAAAAACCATGCCCCTCAGGGGTTTGTTTTGAGGCCAGTGATGCTCACCCACTTACCAGTTTTATCTCACTTTATACAATAACGTGTACAAAAACCGGCATCTTGATGGAGGCTGGAAAAATAAAGAGTTCTAATCAGAGGTAAAAGAAAGTATGTAAGAGATAAAAGTATGTAGACGTAAAAGAAAGTAGGTAAGAAATGACAGTTCTTTGACAGATCAACACAATTCCAAGTATCACTGAGAAAAAAGGCAAGAAAGAAAAAGGTTTCACACAATAGTCACTACAAAACTACACAAAAGTGTGAGATGATGTTGATAATTTATGTGTGACTAATAGAGCAATGCCTGCTGCACCCATCCGTCTACCTTCACCTACTCACCCATCTACTCAAAATATACTGACCCCCTACCATTCAGTCCTTTAAACAAATCTGTTAAAGAGTTCTGTAAGGTGCAAAGTACCATATCAATGCCTGCTTCATTATTATAATCAATTAGCTCTCCTTAAAGGCAGAAATCATAATATTTTCTTTTTTAATACTAATTTTAATTACACAAGTAGCAATAAATCCACTCCTCTTTTAAAAAGGCAAAAAGTAAACATTAAAGAAAAGGAGTGAACATATAATTTATTACCCAAATTGGGACATTTCGAAGGGTGAGTGGAAGTTCATTTAGTAGTTATACCAGGACTTCAGGTATAAAGTGAGACCCATGAGACAAAAAGGGGCATTGGGTCACTATACCGATTAAGAACCCCAAAGTCGCTTAAGAACACCTGCCTCCCCCAAAAAGGCATTACTCAAAAGATAGCTGCTGTTGTTATTTCAGAAGAGTGACAACCTGAAAGCATTTAAAGGTTATAGAATGTTTGATAAAACGTCAGAAACCCTGTTTTAGAGCCAAGGAAGGTAAAGTTAGATGAGGAAAACAGAAAAGTCTGTCCCAGAACGTGACACATCTTCAGTCCATGGTTCATCTAGAGGCTCACTCCTCTGATGTCCACACCCATATCCCTTGCCCCGAAGCACTTCCTCCCAGGATATTTTAGTTCTCCTCGACAATTCTAACGCATCACCTGGCCTCAAGAGATGTTGGGCAGTGTCTCAGAAAACTCTCTGATCAATGCTTTTCCTGCTCTTGATGGCCTGGAAGGGTTTGTAGTTCCATTTTTAAAAGCAAGTCACTTACGCCATCTCCCCAACAATATTGTATTTCAATCTGCAATTGATTCAGAGAGGCACTTAAAACTGGGGGGAAAAATTTATTCCTAACTCGTGATGTTCTGAAGAGAGCAGATAATGTGCCTCCAGCATCCGAGAAGGGAAAATTATTGGGGAGAGCTGCTCTCCTCCGTTATTCGTTGCTCTTCTGGGGAGGAGGGACGTAGCAGATTGAGGTCAGTGAGGAGCTGAGCAGCGCCCGCTCAGAGAGCCGGTGGCCATCTGCGGATCAGACATTCTGTTCAGCTGCAGGAAAGGAGCTCACCTGCCCTGACTGGCTGGGCCAGGGACAGCTGCAAGAAGTCTTCTAAATTCAGAGGGAGTATTAGGAAGCCTATTTGGCCCAAATTTAAAGCCATGTTTTCCCATCAACTTAATCAATAATAAAGCCAACTTTCTTTTTACTCCCCATCTGTCTGTCTTCTCTAGCCTGTCTCTCTACTGGCTCCGCAATCTGGAGAGAAAGAGAAGTGTCATTTACTGGTCCTCCAAAATCCCACATGTAGCTCTGATTGATGAGATTTCATAGCAGCTCTTTGTTTTCCGGAACACTGTGTTGAGTAGAGGCCACAGGGGGGCCCTGACCAATATGTATTGTTTACTTTTTTCACAAATTTTACTTAAATTCAATTTGCCAACATATAACACTCAGTGCTCATCTCATCAAGTGCCCTCCTCAGTGCCCGTCACCCCGTTGCCGTGTCCCCCCACCCACCTCGCTGTTTTCTCTTGTGCCCCTGTGACTAATAGCACACGTTTGCATGTAGATCCTCAGGATCAGTGGTGAGGTCCTGGGCTACAGGATAGAGCTTCCTCTATTAATAGCCACGAGAGTGGAAGCATATATAATCCTGACTTCATTAGCATCACGTCATACGGCAGTAGATCTTAATTTTTTAGAATCACAGACTACTTAGATTATTGTATAAATATGGAAACTCACCCCAGGAAAATGCACGTATTCAAAAAGTTTGGCATCCAATTTTACCAGATTTCTGAGGCCCTTGAAATCAGTGGTTATAAATCCTGCAGCCTGCCCAGATGAGCGCAGGACCCAAATGTCTCACTTCTAACTGGCTGGCAGAGAAGAACAGAATCCTAGACTCTTCGTGGAAAAAGACTTTAGAGCTCATCAGAGCCAACTTCTCATATGAGACCCAGGAAAGGTTGCGACATACAAAATCCCTTTAAGCTCCTTAGGATTGTTAATATTTCAAGCACATGAGCACTATTTTTCCTTGTGCAGAAACCCTGAAAGTCCTTCCATCCCAAAGCTATATTTCCTCTGTACTAACTTCTTCTACATGTGGAAAAGCAAGAGACTCAAAAGAAGATCCTTCTATATCTGGAACAATTAAACGATCCTCCTGGGATAGCTGATGGAAGTTGCTGTTTTAAAACAAAGGAAACTAAATGTGAACACCTTTAAAAATACACCCTGAACACAGTGCCAGGACCTAGCGGATGCCTAATGAATGATCATTATCTGGCAATGGAGCAGATACACTGAAGAGAAACCACCCACAGTTGCTCGTATTTATTATAACTACATTTTATGTAAACACATCATTATATGCAAACAAATCATTATATGCAAACTGATTTGCATATAATGCAAATATAATGCAAAACCCCGCGGCTCAGGACAAGTAGCCCAAGTGACCCAAGCCGCAGCCCAGACATGGCAGTCACGCTCCCGACACCTGACAGGAGCGCCTAATCACCTCGTCCTGTCTCTGCCGCTATGTCTCTCCTTTACTCGGTGGAACGTGAGTCCTTCCAAGTTTTATTAGTCCCTCCCTCTTCCATGGCTATAGAAATTGGTCCTTCCTTTCAGGATTTCCCAACCTTGTCATTCTTGACATTTGGGGCCAGATCAATCTTTGTCACACAGAGCAAAGGCGGAGGCAAGGGGCCGTCCTGTGCATTCTAACATAATATTTCTCAGCATCCCTGGCCTCTACCTGCTAGATGTCAGTGGTACCTCCCTCCGCCCCAGCTGTGACAACCGGAATGTCTCCAGACATCTCCAGATGTCCCTGGGGTAGCAAAGTCACCCTGGTCTCCAGCTGAGAACCACTACTTTAAAGGAATCTGCTTGAAATCCAGAAGCCAAATCAAATTTAAACTTGAAGACAGCATCTGAGAGTGTAAGGGCCCTAAGAGGCCCTTCAGTAGGAGGCTGCTGATTTTCCTCCCAATGACTTCCTTGACCCAGGCAGCCTCTCCAAATGCATTTCACTGGGATTCTTCGTTTTGACCCAAGCCCACCTCACCCCCAACCTCCTCTGCTTTGCTCCACGGCCATTCCCTCTTCTGGTACACTGTGCCATCCTTTCTGGTTCTGATCTGCTTGGTCACAGAAGCACTCCATGTTCTTGGGGAACACTAAATTTATTTCATTCAGACAAATAATCAGTGGGTTTTCTTAATGAAAAGAGATGGGACAACGGGAAGAGAGTATAGAAGCGGCTTAGGACCACATGCCTGGTCCATATAGATTCACCTGAGTAGCACAGCTGTTGACCTAGTGATTCTAGAAAGTTCTTTGCAAAGTTAGGTAACTTTGAGATGGACCTCAGGATGCCAACCATTTATCCACAAAATCAGAATCTAGCCAAATGGAATATGAAGAAGAGGTTTCCTGTATTCCTGTCTGTGCAGTACCCTCATTCAAATTCTCTCCATCTTGCTAATTTATGGCAGAGCTCCATCCAACTCCAGAGCCAAAACGCAATAATGCAGCTCATTAAGAGCCACCAGGGAGTATTTAGGAAACATGCAAAAGGAACAGTTCCTTTATTTCCTTTCCCTAGAGTCTTATTTCCACTCTAAGGCTTTCTCCATTTCTTCTAGTTTGAACAACTAAAAATTGGCTTGAAAAATAACTTACCACTATAATTTATCTCTGAGCTAGGATTGTTTTTTTTTTTAACTTTTATGTTTCCTGAAGTGCATGTGATTCAGTTCCAATTCCAAATTCCAAATGAGCAAAATGAACTCATATTTTTCATCTCCAATTAAATAATTCATTTCTCTAATTCTAAAGCATCCAATTCAAATAATCAAGTTGACAGGAACTCATCTAGTGTATTCATTAGAAATTCACCTTTCTTTCTCCCTCTTCCTTATGATGTTGCCTCCCACAATTTTGGTAGTTATTTCAGAGCATGCTGAGCAGCAAAATCAATACCTCATTAAGTTATTTCAATTCGGTGAACTACAGCTGTTGCAGAGCATGAGCATGAAATATGGTTTCATCAATAGAATCCTAGGCTCTGTCTACACAAAGACAAAACAATCGGGTAATTTAGTCAATTCTGTCAAAAAAAAAAAAAAGAAGTCAACTGAGTTGTTTGGTACTAGGTAAGCCAAACAATAACTTGCTTGTTATATCTGTCACATGCATAGGCCATAGGACTGTTCCTAGCCCATTTCTTTGAGTTCTGTAACACTACAAGCCAAAGAATGCCTATGCTATCCTTCAATGCTGTCAAGAAAAATTCCCTGCCAATTGTCCACAAGCATGGCCTTTCCTTATCCAACCTAAGCATGACAGTGACCAGCACTTATTCAGGAAAAACTTAGTATTTACTATGAATAAAGTCCAAAGGTTAAAGAAATTTTTGAAAGATTATAAGACATGGATCCAACCTTCAAATGGCATACGGTCTATGCAGGGGACCAAAACTAGCATACGTGGAGGGAAAAATAAAACAAACAAACAAACAAGACCTGCCAACAACCCAAGGCAGAATAGAACTTAATGTTCAACAATATGGATCAGAGGCTAATGTGGGAGGAGTTCTAAATAGAAGCAAATTATCAAGGTCTGGCAACATTTCAAAAAATTGTTGATTATTAAGTCTTTACCTAAACTCGAAGCTGATTATACACACTGTATCTTATATTTCCTTATAGGAAATGCAATTGCTAGCAAATTAGTGTAGGTAGTGCAAATAAAATTTATGCATCTAAGATTTTGTGCTACCCAGAAATAGAAATGGACTCATAACTATGAAATCATTCAAGAATCAGAATCACAAGGATCTGACTCCTTCTAGCAGATGAGTAGCTCCAAACAGTGAATTCTAATTTTCCAGAGAAAATCAAGTTACTTTTTATCTTCAAAAACAGCAAGAGACAGCCACAGTCTAGATTGAAGACTCTGGCAGCAATTTAACACACAAAAGGCTCATAGAATCATGAAGCAATAACTGCTGAACCCCACCGGCCTTGCTTGGGATTGCAGGTGCCCCTGGCAAACGCTGTTTTCCCTTTACCCTCTTTCTCTACCTTCTGTTCCCTTTTATTTCTTCTCACCTTATTTTTCTTCTCTTTCAATTATTTTTTAAATGGCCTTTTCACTGAAGCAAACACATATTCGGAAGAAGTACAGTTGACCCTTGACAACATGGGGCTTAGGGGTGCTGGCCCTCCCACTGTAGAAAATCGAAGTAGAACTGACTTATCTACGACAAACTTAACTACTAATAGCCTAGTTGCCCCAGAGCCTTACGCATAACATAAGCAGTGAATTAACACATATTTTTTTATGTTATATGCACTAATATGGTATTCTTGCAATAAAGTATCCAGAGAAAAGAAAATGCTATTAGGAAAGAAAATACATTTATAGTCCTGTAAAAAAAAAAAATAGGATATCTCCAGGCAGTACCCCCAGCAATCCAGCAGACCTGTCCCTTCCTTCTACAGTGTTTGCAGGAACAAACCCAGAGATGTCCCTCCTTCCAGCCTCCAACTGCCCTCCAGCCTCTTCTCCAGATGCGCCTCCAGAATTGTCTCCTCAGTCCCCTCCTGCACAGGGGAACCGTCTTCAGCTGCCTGGTCACCCAGCCTCTGGGGCCTCCTGCACCACCTCCTTCCTGCTTCCTGTCTCCTGGGGCATGGGGGCAGTGGCACCTGCTCAAGATGCAAGGATGCAAGGCAGCGGCACCTGCTCAAGATGCAAGGATGCAAGGCAGTGGCACCTGCTCAAGATGCAATGATGCAAGGCAGCGGATCTGCTCAAGATGCAAGGAAGCAAGGCAGCGGCACGTGCTGAAGATGCAAGGATGCAAAGCAGCGGCAAGTGCTCAAGATACAAGGATGCAAGGCAGAGGACGCCGGGCAGGCTACGGGCGGTGCAGGAGCTGCCCCAAGACGCAGGGGGCAAAACCCTGAGCACGAAGCCGCCGGGATCCTGGCGAGGAATCCGGGGCAGACCCTTCTGGAGTGTGGGGCCCTGGGCCCTGTGGGGCACACCTGGGGAGCGGCTTCCGGAGGCGCAGGTGAGATGCAGACCTGCCCTACACCTGCACCTGCTGCGGCAGCGGGCGTCCCCGGTAGGGGCTCACATGCAGCACAGCCGGGGCCCTCAGAGCCCAGTGCCCGGGCTGCTGCCGGCTTTGAGGGCGCCCTGGAGCACCCCCAGTCTGGACCAAATGCAAGCCGTCGAGCCATGGAGCAAACCCCCTGAACCCAAACTCATGCATAAGTGGCCGATGCGGCTCATACCTGTGTCGTCCAAGGGGCAACTGCAGACAGGTTCTAACATCTAACGCGAGGAGTCTCAAAGTGAACAGATATGTAGTCAAAGCCCATTATCAAGAAGCAGAGCATTGCCAGCGACGGAGAAATCCTTTTGTGGCCCCCTCCCCATCACCGCCTCGACTTCTAAGAACAGAAATTAGTTTTGCTCGTTTTTGAACTTTATGCAAGTGGAGTCATACCTGCCTGCTGCTTCCTTTGCTCAAAACTATGTATTTGTGTTGGGGTGCTTGGGTGGTACAGGCCTGAGCATCTGTCGGGGTCCCCTGAGGTCATGATCCCTGGGTGGGGAGATGAGCCCCAGGTCCAGCTCAGTGGGTGTCTGCTTGGGATTCTCTCTCCCTCTCCCTCTGCCCCTCCCCTCACCCTCTCCTCAAATATAAAATAAATCTTTTATATATATATATATATATATATATATATATATATATATATATATATCTGTTATTGTGTGTGGTAGTAGTTTACATATTTATATTGTTCTTTATTTTTTAAGGATTCCATTTATTGGAGAGAAAAGAGAGTATGGGGGAGGGGCAAAGGGGGAGGGAGGGAGAGAATCTGAACCGGAGCTGGAGCCCCATGTGGGGCTGATCCCACAACCCTTAGATCAGGACCTACCTGAAATCAAGAGTGGGCTGCTTAACCGACTATAAATAGGTGCCCCTGTTCATATTGTTCTTTGGTATCTGATTGTGTAAATATGCCATAATGTATGTATCCAGTGTACACTGATGGATATTTGGGCCATTTCCAATTTGGGGGTGTTCAAAACAGTGCTGCTATGAGTATTTTTGGTAAACATATACCCATGTTTCCTTTGGGCAACACCTAGGAGTAGAATTGCCGGTTCAGCAGGTATGCATAAATCATTTTACTAGATATTCTTGACAAGTTTCCCAGCATACTTGTACCAATTTACCCTTCCAACGGTAACCTGAGAATCCTAGTTTCCCCCTATCTTCACCACCACTCGGCTTGTCAGTCTTTTTTATTGTACCGATTCTGGTGAGTATACAGTGCTATCTTGTGGCTTTAACTTGCATTTTACCGAAGACGAATGATGTTAACCATGATTTCACACATTATTCAATGATTTGCATATGTTCTGTGCAAAGTGCCAATTCAAGTCTACCAATGTTTTTGTCCCTTTTTTCTCACTGATTTTTAAGAACTCTCCATTTTTTGTTGGAAGTATTATCTTTCATACGTTAGCCTGTCTTTTTTTTACTTTTCTAACGATGAGTGAGCAGTTGCAGGGTCAGTTAATTCAGAAGTTTATGGGTGTCACCTTTTCAATAGGTCTCCTGACTCTTCCTCCATGGTCTGAAGACAGCTGGCCACAGTGCCAACCAACACGTCCTCTCGTAACAATATCTAAAAGCTGGAAGAAAGAAGGCTTCTTCTTGCATGTCTATTTCTGTTTATCTGGGAAGAAAATCTTTCCCAGAACATCCTTTATTCCTCCACAACAGACTTCTCAGACTTCGTGAGCCAGATGTGGACCACACGCCAACCCCTAAATCAATCATTGCCGTTGCTTTGATTGGCTTAGAACAATTGAGATTCGTCTCCTGGGGAAGAGACTAATAAACCACCCTTGTCAGGTTCCTGAACGCAATTGGTATTCCATAAACAAGACGGAAGAAAGAAGGGAGAAGGCTGTTGGCTAAGCAGCCATCCATATCTACCACACTCACCAAGGAACCTCATCTGAAATTTGAGGGTAAAATGAGATAAAAACAGCCACTTGCAATTGTAAATTGAGTGTTAAATTCAATTCTAACCTAAGTTGCGAGACATAATAAAGTGTTCAAGGTATTTATTCATAGTGAAATGAAAAAAAGAAGGATTGGGCCTGGAAATAAATCTATAGCCATAAATGCCTCTGACATACAAAAGGCTGGACTTAAATGATCTTGGAAATATTAATATGAACAGATATTGATGCTTATTAATAAAAATAAATATTGTTAATGAATATTAATGACTGTTAATATAAACAGAGATTAATGGCAAGTCTTTTTATCATTTCATTGTGGTGATGGAAAGAATTAGCCAAATATAAGTTATTAGATTATAAATTATTTGCGAATAACAATTGTGTCTGTATTAATAACAATGCTGTTCTATTATGGACAATTGGAATTTTTTTTTAATTTAAGTAGGCTCCATGCCTAACTTGGAGCCTAACATGGGGCTTGAACTCATGACCCTAAGATCAAGAACTTAGCAGATGGATAGAACTAGATGGCATTATGCTAAGCAAAATAAATCAATCAGAGAAAGACAATTATTATATGATTTCATTCATACGTGGAATTTAAGAAATAAAACAGAGGGACACAGGGGAAGGGAGGGGAAATAAAACAAGATGGAATCAGAAAGGGAGACAAAGCATAAGAGACTCTTAACTATAGAAAACAAACTGAGGGTTGCTGGAGGGGTGGTGGGTGGGGGAGTGGAGCTAGAAACGAATAGTGCACTCAGAGTGCAAAGTAGGGGATGGAAATGGTTAAGACGTGATTGCAGGTCCCTAGGTTAAGAACTTTGTATGAAAACAGGAGAGGGATGGGGCAGTTGAGGGGGTTTGTACAGTCTATAGGGTCAGAAGGGGTGCATTTGTCTTTTTTGTTCAGATTAGAATGAGTTCTCCCACATTTAAAGACCTAACAAAAAAGCCAAAGGGAAGAAGAGATTGAAGATCAAGAAAGTGTTGTGAAAAAATCAGGCCAACTATACAAATGGAGAATGGAATCTTAGCGAGAGGAAGCACACCTCGTTCTGGGTCAAAACTAAGGATGGGATGGAGAAAGTAAATTTATAGAGGGAGAAGAGACGGGAAGTTGGTGAAGTACATGTCAATGGCTTTATTTTGGGAGTGCATAATAACAATACGACGATGATAAGAGTGATAAACATGTATTCGGTGCCACCGTGTACAAGATATTCTGCTCAGCATTTCACCAGAATTATCTCACTTGATCTCCTTAACACCCTGCGAAGTAGATATTATTATTTTATGCCTATTTTGCAGAGTTGGCATCCCAGACACTGGGATTTGGTAAATTAGCTTGCCTGAGATCTGGCACATGTACAGAACTACTCGCCTAAGAATCGGCACAACACCAAAAATGGAGAGAGTCCTATTTCGTTGGTTCCATCTCTTGGCTTGAGAAAGAATGTGAGGACCAGGGCTTGGAGATCTTCCTCATGGAAGTGGACAGAGATGTACATCCTCACATGGACAAAAGATGCTAAGTGACAAATACCTTAAAAACTATTTTAAAAATATATTCCACTTGGTGACAAACAGGCATGAAATTAGCATTCTTTACATAACACTGAAATGACATTTGATCTTAGTTTTCTATTGCCTCAGCTGATTATTCTTAAGATATTGTTAGAGTTAAACTGACACTCAAAAGAGCCAATCTTTATAATTTCTTTTGAAAATTACATTCCTCAGCATTAAATCAGGAGACTCAGCATTTCAACAGAAATGTCCAATATCGTTTCATCAATTATCTTAGTTTTGTATACGGAACACAAATCAAATAAGCCGACTTTACTCAAACCTGATAAAGCCTTGATATTCCCAAGCGGCATATACTGAAGACCCGAATGATACTTCTAGGGCACCACTGTTGGGAAACAAGCTTTCATTTGTGGTCTAGAATGAATTAGTTTGTGACAATCTCTCTGTATATTTTTTGTTCATTGGTCTTAGTGACCTGGAGAATTGGATGGGAGGTTAGGGAGGTAGAAATGACCTCATCTGGTCTAAGTTGCATGAGATGTCCAGGAAGAGTATATTCTGTGTGGATGAATGAATGGATGCCTCCAAAGGCCTGACAAAACACTACCCCCCCCCCACTTTGGCTTCATGCATTGTACAAGGTGGATGTTCAAAAAACTGGGTCAATGGAAGAATTTAAGAAGGCAATCAATACTATGAGGACCTAAGCTCCTCCAAGACACACAGAGTCCGAGGAAGGTATTAAATAATTGCTTCTTATCTCTCAAAAAAAAAAAATCACACATTCCTTTTATTATAGTCACCATGTACCTAGAAGCTTCAAAACACTGGAAGCTTTTGCAATTACTAGAGCTCCCAGAGTCTTGATAGTAACTGTTCATAGTGCTCGAAAAACAGAATTGAACGGAGAATATCAGTTGTAGAGACTGAGATGATATATATGTAGAGTGTGGTGGATAATATTATCAGTGTCCCCTGGCCTAAAACATTTATTACCAGATTCATATATTTACGAGTTGAAAGCACTGATATTTTGGCTCAAACATGAGAAATTTTTATTCTCCCAAGTATTGGTGAAAATACTGCTATTTGAGAAGCTTTAACCTTTTTTGTGTGTATGTGCCAGGCATGAATCCCTTTGACAGTCTAATAAAATCTATGCTCATAATTGAAGGAAGTGCTCAATTTCAGTTAAAATCTTAAAAAATAAGAATATAATTTTTCCCATCCATGTTTGCAGCCTCCCCAAATACAAAAGTACATGGACACCAGATAAAGAAACCCTGATGAAATCAGTTTGAAGTGTGTTATGCCCACAGTATAGGCCACATTCTTTCTTTATTCTGGCTCCTTTTTTTTTATTATTTTTTTTAACAATCTGCAGATTTGTTGCAGATAAGTCTCCCTTCTTTTCCATAGAATCCTCCTACCTGTCCAAAAGTTTTGAAAATGAACATCCTCCATAAATACAATTATCAGAATATCAGAAAATAATTTTATATGGCCTTTTCCCCAAACTGGTAACAATAAGTAAAATACCTTAGTATTTAATAGACAAGAGGAAAATAAAGCTAGTGAGTTCTCAAAGCTCTATGTCTTTCCCTTCAGTTTCTACTTCTCTGTGGTAGTTTCTGAGTTGAGGAGTCAATAAATAAACTGAGGCATTAGTCTGTGTTTATCAGGACTGTTTGGTCTTTCCTTCCTCAACTTTCCTTAAGGTCCTTAAGTCATACTCCTGAAAGTTGAAACACGATCCTAAGTAGGATCCTAACTCTAATCCCCTCACAAGCTGACATGTGAAAACATTAGAGAGGGAGACAAACCATGAGCGACTCCTAACTCTGGGAAACACACAAAGGGCTGTGGAAGGGGAGGTGGGCGGGGGGACGGGGGGACTGGGTGACGGGCACTGAGGAGGGCACATGATGGGATGAACACTGGGGGTTATACTATATGTTGGTAAATTGAATTTAAATAAAATACGTTTTTAAAAAACAAAATTGCTATTACTGCTAGACCATCCCAATTCCTTAGTCCTGCATAAATTTCCACTTCACTTCAGTTCTTCTCTTTTTTCTCCTATAGCCCATGCAGGCTTATTTATGAAACATTTTTTTATGATAGAGTGAGAATTTGCTAGAAGATCTGAGAATGATTCAGAAATTGGGGGCTCTGTTTGCCGTGAAATTCTAGATGAATAATCGGGGTTTGGTAAATTGGAAAGAAGAGCTGGAAAATCATTAAGGATTATTTAAGTTGTCCATTAAAAAAAACCCCTCAAAAATTCTTCTTCTACCCAACTATCTTATGAGAAGATAATTTGAATACAGAAATGGAACTCTGGTGCCTTCTTTTGGAAAGAGGATGCAAGCGTCGCCGCTGCCTACCGTGGGCACCAAGCCATCCCCTTAGACTGGATTCTTGGATTAGTCCTTTTCGAAGTAGCGGAGCTGAAGCAGGAAACAGGGCCCTTCTATTACTTCTTTCCCTTTAGGCTGCACCTGCCTCCAGGGATCCGCCTCTATGATCCTGCAAAGGCACAGCTTCAGTTTTCACTTTGAAAACTGCGCTTGGCCGTCCTGTCTCTGGGTCACATACACCTGCCTCCCGCCGGAGGCCTCGGCCGTCCCGGGTCCCGCCCGGGGGACAGCGAGGTCACAGGGGCCATGGGGCGCCAGGGCAGCAGCGGGCACCGAGGCAAACCCCCTTCCCGGCTTCCCCGGCCCACGCCCTGCCCGCAGCTCCCGGCCAGGGCCTGCCAGGTCCCCGGCTGCCCCCCCTTCCGCAGCCCAAGCAGCTGCTGGCAGAGGGACGGGCCGCCAGCCCCGCCGAAGCTCACCTGGCCGTGAGGCTCTCAGGACCACTCTAGACGACACACTGCAGGGGACACAACTATCCCTGAGCCTCCCTGGTCTCCGCAGGCAGGTGCGGCCCCCGGGCCGACTCCTCATTCCCAGACCCTGGCTGACCCGCTACAGACCTGGGCCCGACAGCAGAGTGTCCTCTTTGACGGGCGTCAGCACACTTGGCTTCTTGCAGGATGTCCCTTCTTACTCTCACCGACGTTCCAGTCGTTACCTAAAAGCAGCTGTGGCCAGGCTGCAGCGCCCCGAGCCAGACCTGGGCAGAGGCGGCCGTAGGTTCTAGGCCCGCAACCGCTTGGTGAACGCCTGGTGCCATGGGATTAACTTGCTTTGAGAAGCTGCCTTATATAATTATCACTCACTGCCCTAAAGCTCCATGAAATTCTATCAAACTTGGAAGACCAGACTGCCCAACAAAATGCATTCAAACACCAATCTTTTGGTTCCCAATCCAATTAGATCAGGGGTTTTAAAATTCTTTGTGTGTGCCATGGATTCTCTTGGCATTTTTGTAAAGTCTAGGGACTCAGAATAATAGGGTTTTTGTTTGTTTGTTTTGTTTATTTATTCATGAGAGACACAGAGAGAAAGAGAGAGAGAGAGAGAGAGGCAGAGACACAGGCAGAGGGAGAAGCAGGCTCCACGCAGGGAGCCCGACGTGGGACTCGATCCCGGGTCTCCAGGATCACGCCCTGGGCTGAAGGCGGCGCTAAACCGCTGAGCCACCCAGGCTGCCCTCCTAGGGTTTTTTTAATCATAAAATACAACAAACAGTGTTAGAGAGGCAAGTAAGCAGTAATACTGAAATATAATTATCAGAATACCAAAAAGTAAACTCAAAGGACCTTGGGTTTCTATGTCAGCATGTGAGGGGATCAGAAATTGCTGCAGCTGCTACACCATCCTAACAAGAAGTAAAAGGCCAGCTGAAATATCAGTTTTGACCAACTGTCAGAAACTCTTCCCGCAAAAAAATTATGAGCGAGAAAAAAACCAACAACTTCTTTTTAAATCTGCTGGAGGAGTCCAGTCACAGGACTCACAGCCCCACCTCACCCCCCTTCACCCCAAATTGGAGAGACAGGTAGACCCAGAATGATGATCCACTGGAGCAGAGACCACCTGGGAGCCAGGGCTAGGGCAGGAAAACCAGAAGTGTCACTGGTGAACTGCTGGAGGCTCAGTGTACTGCCCTTGAATCCAGGCTGATTCTAGCCTAATTCTGATTCTCAACTATGTCTCTGGGTCACAAACTCAGAAAAATGGCACAGGTAATGAGTTCTGGTGGCCAGGTGACTCCCACCTCTGTCTGCACCACAGATTGACCTGAAGTCACAATTCCCTGCAAATCCACCTGCCTCTTTTGCTGAACTACTTCAAAGAGGTGACTCTCATCTCTGTGACCAAGAGTCAAAATTCACATACATCTACGTTTGGCATATAAACCATCTGAAATATCTCACTTCTCCTGACAATAGCTTCTAATAAAATAAAGGCATAAAGTCTCATACGCTTGAACTCATATGCTAGGAAAATTGACGTCCCGCCAAATTTTTATGCACTTGTTCATCCAACGTATAGTGTTGGGCACTTACTACATATGCCAGGCACCATTCAGGCACAGGGATTACTGAAACAGCAACCTAAAGGTTCTTCCTTCATAGACTTACATTCTACTTAGGGGGACAGATATACAGTAAAGAGAGAAATATATGATATGTCAGGAGAAGATATGAGCCAAAGAGAAAAAAGAATAAAGAGTATTTATGACAAGAGATGAAAGCCAGTGAGAGACCAGCTTTCATTGCTTTCCAGAAAGGGTAAATAATAAAATCTCATAGTTATAGAATTAGCCCTAGTCACAACATTTCATGGATTTAGACTGTCCCCAGACCTAATTCCTAATCTGACTTCTACAAAAGCTGACAAAAGAAAACTTTAGTAGAACATGCTACCTCGTAAGGAGATGTTATCTCCAAACCAAAAGAGTATAAAGGCATAGCTCATTCAAATAATTACTGCATGTATGTGTATTCTTTACAAGCTTTTACAACATATAAAATTTGTACCATTAAAAGCTTAGCTACTTGTTTTTTGGGTTCATGATCACCTTGACATAAAAAATATTTGTCTACAAAGTCCAGTGTCTAATTACTCAGGGCGAGGAGGAAAAAAAAAACTTAAAAATGCTAAGATAAGGTAGAAGCTTGAAGCGAAGCCATCACGCAATCAGAACTACTCTTCAAACAGAAGCTCGACAACCAAAGCTCTCCGTGAATGTGTTTTTATAAGAGTCTCTAATTTTTGTGTCAATGAGGCTGGAGATTTCTGTGTGTCTTTAGCACCCCATGGCAGTGGGTAGAATTTCCAGGAAGGGACCCCAACGTTCCATAATATATTCCCAAAACCTGTGAATTAGTGGAGATATCACTCCTATGATTATGTTATGTTATGTAGCACAACTGACCTCAAACAGGTGAGATCACCTGGGTGGACCTAATCTGATCACAGTAGGTCTTAAAAGCAGAGAACTTCTGCCGCTGGCATGACAATGAGGTAGGAGAAGAAGACAGGAAAAGTCAGAGAGATTTGCAGCCAGAGAAGGACTCTTCATGCCATTGCTGGCTGAAGATGGAGGAGGCCACATAAAGGGGATAGAAAGCCAGCAAGGAAATGGGGACCTCAGTCCTACAACTGTAAGGAGCTTGATTCTGTGAACAACCTGAACGAGCTTGAAAGTGGATTCTTCCCCAGAGGCTCCAGAAAAACACAAAACAAAACACAACAAAACACATATCTCTGTACTAACATTGATTTTACCCTTGTGAGATCCTGGAGCAGAGAAATCAGCCAAATCCACTAAAACTTCTGTGAATTCATAAACTGTGAATTAATATAGGAGTGTTGTTTTAAACCACTGAATTTGTAGTAATCTGTTACCCCAGCATAAAAAAATGAATACAGGGGCACCCGGTTGGCTCAGTCAGTGGAGCACATGACTCTTGATCTTGAGGTTGAGTTTGAGCCCCATGTCGGGTGTAGAAACTACTTAAAAATAGAATCTATTTAAAAAAAAACAAAAATGAATACACCCATTTACCCTACATCATGGCAACTGTCTTTAAATAATGTTTTCAGTTTCTGTTGTTAGACTGTTTCAGTTGGGTTCGTTCAACACAGAGTTTAAAACACAGAGTTTAGAACACAGTGTTGTCTCTTTTTAGTACAATGACCTTGTTTGTCTTTCCTGAACCAGGTTGTTTTCCATATGCTGGTACGGCATCCGTTAATTAGCAACGGACATTTACTTGGGGTCACTCTATGCTCTGTGTTATCTGGTGTGTTATGTGTGTTATGTGTGTTATCTGGTGCACTGTTAGCTGTGTCACTTTATGGTGCTTGAAATTCTATGAGCCCGATTCCACCGTTCTTCCAGCAATTGTCACCCGTGTGTCTCGTTTGACCGTTTTCATCAACGTGTGATATGTTAGTTGAACCTCCTGTGCAACTAGTTTTATGTCCCACATAATTTATTATTTTAATTGTAACATTAGCATTTGTTTTGATACTTGGTAGCTTGCAGTGTCAGCAAGTTGGAGAAGAACAGTGACCTCACGAATCATTACAGGATTCGGGCCGTTGTCACTATACCACACACAGCTTGCGTCCCAGTCATGGTAACGTGGACATCAGGGTCTCTTACAAAACTTGACTCGTGATTAATGACCTGGACTCAGTGAAAATCAACTGTCCTTCCCAAATAGAGCCTCTGGAGGCTACAAAGCTCCATTTAAGATTCTTTTGTTAAAGGAGCTCCAACTGCAAAGAAGAAGGTCACGTGTAGAGGAACCAGTAGCAGATCCTGTCTACTAGAGAAGAATGCTGGGAAGGTAGAACTAGCAAATCAAAACCAGGAAGGATAAAACAAAGATCTGCAAATAAAAGAAAGCATTGGATGGAGTCCCATCAAAACATTTTGAAGATAACTTAATGTAGCCTCTGAGTCCAAAGGAAGCCAGAGAGAAGGTCTCTAAGAAGTCAGATAAAGGGCCAAATAGAGGAGCCCTTTATCATAGAAGGATATGAGAAGCAATTTTAAAAGCAGACCAGGTCAAGTATCTGATGACAAAGGTAATTTAAAAGATTATTTAAAAGGTGAGCAATTATTCACTACTGGATTTTGGCTAAATAAATAAAAATTAAAAATGAACAGTTAAAACAACGAGATACCCCTACATACCTATTAGGATGGCCAGAATGAAGAACACGGATGACACCAAACGTGGATGAGGCTTTGGAGCAACAGGAACTCTCCTTCCTTGCTGGTGGGAGCGCAAAATGGCACAGCCTCTCTGGAAGGCCGATTGGCAGTTTCTTGCAAAAGCAAACATGCTCTTGCCATAGGATCCAGCAATTGTGCTGCTTCGTATATACTTACATCCAAGGCGATGTTCACAGCAGCTTTATCCATAATTGCCCAAACTTGGAGACAGCCAAAACGTCCTTCAGTCGGTGAGTGGATACACAAACGGCGGTACATCCAGACAACGGAATATTATTCAGTGCTAAAAAGAAATGAACTATCGAGCCATGAAAAGACATGAGGAAATTTAAAATGCATACGACTTAAGGGAAAGAAGGCCGTCTGAAAAGAGAAGGAGAGAAGAATAGCTGAAGCCGACAGGATTTTTAGGGCAGTGAAACTGCTCCGTATGATACTATAATGGTGGATACATCATACATCTGTCCAGACCCGTAGAACGCGCAACACCAAGAGTGAGCCCTAATGTGAACTATGGACTCTGGGTGATTAGGATGTGTCTGTGTCAGTCCATCAGTGGTCACAAATTTCCCACTGTGGTAGGGGATCTAGGGGATGTTGATGACAGGGGTGGCTATGCATGCGGGGGAGCAGGGCACGTACTGACAAACTCTATGCCTTCCTCTCAATTTTGCTGTGAAGCTTAAACTGCTCTAAAGAAATAAAATCTTGGAGGGGGAGGGATCCTGCTGGCTCAGTTGGTGCAGTGTGTGCCTCTTGATGTCAGGGCTGTGAGTTCAAGCCCCATGTTGCACATGGAGCCTACTGCTGAAAAAGGAAGTAGAGAAGAAGAAAGAAAGAAAAGAAAGAGAAAGAAAGAAAGAAAGAAAGAAAGAAAGAAAGAAAGAAAGAAAGAAAGAAAGAAAGAAAGAAAAGAAAGAAAGAAGAAAGAAGGAAGGAAGGAAGGAAGGAAGGAAGGAAGGAAGGAAGGAAGGAAGAAAGAAAGAAAGAAAGAAAGAAAGAAAGAAAGAAAGAAAGAAAGAGAAAGAAGAGAGAGAGAGAGAGAAAGAAAAAAAGAAAAAAAAAAGAAAAGAAAGAAAGGAAAGAAGTCTTTTTAAATAAGCATTCTATTAGCAATTTATCTTAAAAAGTAACAATATGGGCAGCCCGGGTGGCTCAGCGGTTTAGCGCTGCCTTCAGTCCAGGGCGTGATCCTGGAGACCCGGGATCGAGTCCCGTGTCGGGCTCCCGGCATGGAGCCTGCTTCTCCCTCTGCCTGTGTCTCTGCCTCTCTCTCTCTCTCTCTGTGTGTGTGTCTCATGAATAAATAAATAAAATTTAAAAAATAAAAATAAAAAACAAAAAGTAACAATATGTCAAAATATGTGTATACGGATTTCTGTTTCAGCTTTGATTACACATAGAAAAATTGGAAAAATCTAAATGTTGCCTCCCGTTGTCCCTCTCAACTTATTAGGCAGCTCTCAAAGACAAAAGTGTAGATCTACGCTTCCTAGAACGGAGAGATGCTGTGACCGACTGCCCAGTGAGAAACCAGATGACAATATATATATTTTTAATGATAATGTATTTTTTTAGCGCATGAGTACCTGCTACCTGCTAGTTTCTGTGCTCACCTGACATTAAGCTCAGCCCTTGGGGTGCTGTTACTGCTCCTTGATCGCACCTCAGGGAATGAGCTTAGAAGCAGTTATGGACTTGGTGTAGGTACTTCCTCACCTCACTTGAACGCTTAGGTGAAACTACTTGCTAAAGCTTAGTACTTAGGTGAGGACCTTACAGAGCCAGGAAGTAGAAAAGCTGTGGTTGGAGTACAGGTTTGTCTGACTCTAAAACTCATGTCGTAACTCACTGTATAGAAAAAGCATACAGAATATGATCTCGTTTTTTTTGTTTTAAGAAAAGAAAATCGCAAATATATATTCAGAATAAACTATTTTATCTATTGTATGATGCGTTCTTCTTTTACCACCCGGTTGCACCTTAGAATCAGTTGTGTCTTATAATTGCCAACAGAATTCTTCCAGAGAGAACTTGGAATTGCTTCTGCCGGTTTTTAAATTAAATTAAATTCTCTTCTTTGGGAGTTTTGAACCGCATGGGAGCTGTGGCTGTAAACCACAAGCCTGCATGTATGTAGCAACTTGTAATTCAAATGATTTAAGGGAGAATTTTTCCTTTCCTCTGCCCAGTACTAAGAATTAAAGTTTCTTTCTGTTCTTTCTATTTGGCCTGTTGTACCTTTTGTGTCTCAGACTTACTTGGAAGCTGAGGAGCAGGAGTTCCTATTATTTCATTAAATTCCTCACCTTGTTTCTTAAAAAATCTTTCTTAGTGGTAACCAATGACTTCATAAGTTATATAAAATATGGTACTTAAAATTAAAAAAAAAAAAAGGCGGGATCCCTGGGTGGCGCAGTTTGGTGCCTGCCTTTGGCCCAGGGCGCGATCCTGGAGGCCCAGGATCGAATCCCACGTCGGGCTCCCAGTGCATGGAGCCTGCTTCTCCCTCTGCCTGTGTCTCTGCCTCTCTCTCTCTCACTGTGTGCCTATCATAAATAAATAAAAATTTTAAAAAAATATGGTACTTACATCAAGACATCAACAGCGATTTCATGAATTTTGTCCTTTTTCCTTATTTTGTTTCCAAGGTCTTCTGCAAAAAAAAAACCATGAATCTTTATTTTTAGAAATTAATGTTAAAAAGTTCTATCAGGGGTGCCCGGGGGACTCAGTGGTTGAGCATCTGCCTTTGGCTCAGGGCATGACCCCAGAGTCCCAGGATAGAGTCCCACATCGGGCTCCCTGCGTGGAGCTTGCTTCTCCCTCTGCCTGTGTCTCTGCCTCCCTCTCTCTCTGTGTCTCATGAATAAGTAAATAAAATCTTAAAAAAGAAAATTGAATCAGCCTGTATATTGTAATTTTGGAACAAGCAATTGATGTAGCTGGATCACAGACATACCAATATTTAGTGTGCCCATCATATATACACACTCCTATGACAAGAGAAATTATGTAGTATGTGCATAAAATATTCTAAATCATATAAATATAAATATGCTATGTATTATATATAGGCATACATTTTCATATTATAAATCACACAAGTATATACATATGATAAATTTTAGGCTCTGTGCATAGAAAGTGCACTGACATATGTATGTACACACACACACACACACACACACACACATTTTGCAGTTTTGCTACTCCGGGGTGACATTGCATTAGAGAAAATGGTGATAGATGTGAAAACGAAAAGAAAGCCGCAGGCCCGGGGAGTCGCCCGGAGAGCCATGGGCCCGCTGGGGGCAGAGGAGAGCCCGCCTGAGGTCCCGGGTCCTCGTGGGCCCCTGGGTAAGGCCCATCGAGTCAGGAAGCTGCACAGCCCTCCAAAGCGGCCGAGCTGCTTGGCCCCAGAGCCCCGAGCACCCCTTGTCCCCCGCTGGCCGCACAAGGGAGGTCCTTGGCAAGCTGTTACTACTCAGTTTGCCCCGTGAGCAAGCTCCAGTGCCGTGGACCCCAGATGCTGCCCCGCGCTTCCCAGGAACTCCTGGCGCCGTGCTCACGGTCACAGTCACGGTCACGGTCACGGTCACGGTCACGGGGTCACCGGGCGCCCGCAGGTCAGGTGCGCGGCCTGGAGCCTGGGGCCCAGCCTTACCAGATGCTCCGGGCCCCCAAGAGAGGTTCGGGGTGCTATCCTGTGGCTTTGAGGCCTGGGGGGATGCCCCGGAGTGGCCTGGCCTCCAAAGGCAGCAGACAAGCACCGTAGTAACTCGAAAGCAGGGGGAGTAAAAAATAAGAAAACAATTAGAATCTCCATGGGCCAGGGTTGAGCGGTTTCCTAAGTGGCAGGGGGAGCGGCGGCGGGGCCTGCAGGTGGGGTGGGGGTGGGGGGAGCGGCCAAGCCAGGGCCCGGCGGGGGAGGACACAGGACATTCGTCAAACCCTCCAGGCTCCCGGTTTGTTTTCCTTTGGAGAGCGCGCAGGGGCTTGGGGGGGACGGGCCAGAACCCCCGCGGGCCCCTGGCACAGGTGCCCGCGCTCCAGCCCACGACCCCGGCCCTTGTTCCCTGCGGTGCAAGGTCGCCTCAGCGAGGAAGCATCCCCAGAGGTGGAGTGGGGCTCCGAGGAAGGTGACAGCGGGGATGCGACTGGCCTGGGCCAAGGGGGGCTGGGGGAGGACACCGGGGTGTCTCAGGTTCCTTTTCCTGAACCCAGTAGGCAGGGCCCAGCTGCGCGGCGTTCCCGCCTCTGCGCTGTCCCTGCACTCCCCGACCTCGCCGTGGCTCCGGCGGAGAGCTGGCCGCGGGGACGCCTGTTCATGGGGCCCTGGGGCGGGGGGGCCTGCCCTGGGGGGGCCTCACCTGGGTGGGCTGCCTGGAGGGCTGCCCTGGGGGGGGCTGCCCTGGAGGGACCTGCTCTGGGGGGGCCTGGTCTGGGGGGGACCTGGCTTGGGGGGGACCTGACCTGGGGGGAGCCTGGCCCGGGGTCGTGGGCTGGAGCCCGGGCACCTGTTGGGGGGAGCCTGCCCCAGGGGGGTCCTGCCCTGGGGGGGCTGCCTTGGAGCCCGCTGGGAGCGCTTTGGGCGCCGCTCTGGCCCCGGGAGAGGAGAGCCAGGCCCCCCCCACGCCCTTCGACTGAGTCGCCCCACCTGGCGAGGCTCGAGGCCCCAGCACAGCGGCCAAGGGCCCAGGGTCCCACGCAGCCTGCGGGCACCTGCGCCACGCCTGGGACTGGCGGCCGGACGGGCCGGGTGGAGCCGAGCGCGACGGGGAGGACTTGCTTCCTGACACCCGAGGGTCTAAACTCACCTGCGTGGCAGTTTCTCCGAGGCCGCCGCGCTCGTCCCCGAAGTGGAAGTGGAAACTGCCTTCTGAGCTAGAGCTTCTGCAGCCGCCCCCCAGGGACCACGTGGGCAGGGGCTGGGGACAGGGACCAGTTGGGGACAGGGACTGGGCTGGGGCCAGGGGTGGGAACGGGGACGGGGCCAGGGACAGGGACGGGCTGGGGCCAGGGAGGGGGCTGGGGCAGGGCCCTGCTCCTCTGGTTCCAGGCCTCTCTGACAGAGACACCTCCTCCTCCGGTTGCAGCCGAGCCGCAGATGCTGGGGGTCGCCGGCCGGGAATGGGAGGCCCTTGGGGTCCTGTCAAGGATGCAGGGGGCCGCGGCACACATGAGCTTCGTTGGGGGGCCGCACTGGGGAACCCGCTGGTCGGGGTAGCACTCCCAGCCAGAGCCCGTCCAAAGACTAGCGCATGGGGCCACCATCCAGGAGAAGAGGAGGAGGGCAGGGCACCCCCAGGGGAGAGGGCGGCAGGCAGAGAGGGCCCCACACACCCAGGTGACGTCACTCTGCAGGCCAGCAGGGGTCCGAGGGCAATGGGCAGCGGCAGGAACCTGGGGTCTTTAGGGCCCTGGGCTCAGCTCCTATTTGGCAGGAGATGTCGGGTAGCACCAAGTGTGCAAACAAGCCAGGCTCTACAGGGCAAAACACTCTGCTTATTTGGGGAACGTTTAAAACAATGGGATGTGCAAAATACGGGGTTTGGGCTGCCGGGCCGTTGAGCGAACAGCTCCCAGCCCACGGTGAAGCGTGTCCACACCTGGGGCCGGGCCCGGGACCCAGAGGGAGCCACCTGTGGGCCGCCGTCCCACAGGTGAGGCCCACCTCAGCCCCGCTGCCTCCCAGGTTCTGGCCACGGGAGCCACGGGAGCCGGGGAGGGGAGATGTGACCACCCATGGCCCTGCAGTCCCTCTGCGGCCCCGCGGGCCTGCGACACCCGGCCTTCCACGTCATCCCCGCTCGCGCGTCCGGCCTGCGCTCCGTCCCTGTCCCTGTGTTTCCTGCCACACCTGGTGGCTTCCTGCCCCACCCCACCCCAGCTCTCCTCCACTTAACTTCATTATTGCCGCCTTAACAGTATGTATCTCAGGCTGTAACTAATTCGCTTTTAAATCTGTTCACTTTTTAAGCCACAACTTTGGCCCATTTCCCCAGTAGAACGTGAGCCACCTGACAAGGCGGCCTCCCAGCTCGGCGCTCACCCCAATTACCACGCCTTGAGATCGTGCCCGGCACGCAGGAGGTGCGAAGTACACGATCCCCTTCATGACCCTGTGCTCTAAACCTTCTGAGGACGAAAAACTCACTTCTTCAAAGCCACTTATTTAAAGTGAAATTATGCATGTATATGATCCGTAAACTTAGTTTTCAAACACAAACTGATGGCTAAAATCTCTTTCCTCCTATCTTGAAATATTGAATCCTTCTGCAGGGGTCAGTTCAGAATGTGCAGCTTAGATTTGGGACAAGAGGAGTTGCCTATATGGTGACTATCCAAGACCAGGGATTGTATCATGAATAGTTGCAAATGACGTAGTGCTCAGCATCCGTCTTTAAAGATCAGCAGGCATTTGCTTACGTTTCGTTCCTTTAGCAAATATTTATTAAACCCCTATCACGTGTCACATACTAGGCGAGGCCCCAAAGAGCAAATGGTCAAGCAAATGGGACAGAATCTAAGTTGTGGTATGCTCTATCCCAAAAAGTGTTCTGAGGAACATAATACAAAGGTATTTCTTTTAAGAAAGTTAAAATCCCCCATAGTATTTGGTTTGGGAAACCCCAATGAAAAGACATCTGTATGAAGACTACCATGCAGATGAGAATGGAGGAGGCTTCCAGAAGTCCTGCCATGTAAAAGCAATCTCTGTCCAGAATTTGCCAAACTTGTATTCGACGGTGGAACTCCCGCAGATACCGCAGACATGCTCTTTGGCAAAATACCCCTTGGGATACGTCCTTCTAGCTGGCTCAGTCGTGAGCAAGCGTTCGCTGGAACCCAGAGCAGGTGGTCATGTGAGAAGCTTGAGTTTCTCCTGTTGCCACCCAGGGAACAGTGAGCAGTCAGGACCAAGAGGACCTTTCAGGTCACTAGAACAATCTTTTACAGCATTCATATTTATCCACACTTGCATTTGGAGTTTTCAATAACATTGACCATCAATTTTAATATTCAATCACCTCCACTTGCTTCTCATCAGAAGTGGTACTTTCTTGCGTTAATTCTAACAAGGGGTTTGAGTTGCAAGTGTTTTATTATCATAGAATATAAAGGTAGACAAGGTATATGGTCTCCTAAGTCTCACTTGAAGCTCCAGTGGTGTAAGAGATTGAAAAACCCACCATTTCAGCCATTTTTATCATAGGTTATGTTTATTGAGTTTTTACTACGTGTTAGCCTCCTTGCCTACATTGCTGCTAAAAACATCGCCATGAAATAGGTGCTAACATGACTTCCTGCTGACGGGGAGTGAGAAAACAGCTAGGAGGTGTACGTGTGTGTCGCTGGGGGACGTGATCGAAGTCCAAATCCAAGCAATTTGACCCAGAGCCTACTTAATCATGACACTAATCATCGAATGTTCCCTCTAGATTTGTGCTGCTCAGTACAGCAGCCTCTCACCCCACTAGCTATGGACGTCTAATACAAATTGAAATGAGTCTGAGGGACCTTCAATATTGAAGATGGGACATGAGAAAAAACCTAAAAGGGAGACTAAGAAGTAGGAAACCAGGCAAAGGGAGTGTCCCGGAAGCCAAGTGTAGAAAGTGATTCAAGAGGACAGAGAAAGGTCGCCTGGATCCCACCCTCTGTCTACAGGACCAAACCCAAATGATCCGGCAGCAACCCCTAGAACGAGGGCCCCTGGGTCAGACCCAATGTGACTCATGGGCCATGTTGAGGACACGCTGAGCCAGGGCAGGACGGAGCCCTTGCCCGAACAGTTTCTGAAGAGAACGGCCACCCACTTCCCCCTGACTTAGCCTGCACAATGACCACCCTTACTGCAGCCCCCTCCTATGGCTTCTCCCCGCCCCCATTCTCTGACCCACTTAGGAACTCTTGCTCTGAGCTGCTTCTCTGGTGCTACCCTGGGAACCTGATCCCCAAGGCCCTCTGGCTGCTGAGACTAGAGGATTCCCCTACCTCTCACTACCCTACAACCCAAGCTGGGAAGGTAATGGAGCTCTGAGCGCTGGTGGGCAGTGTTTCCACCCACCCTCCTTCCCCACAACAGAGAAGACCAGCATCCCCACTAAGGGACCAGATGTCCTGTGTATTCTCCAGACCAAGCCTCAGCCCCAGAACCTACCCTCAACAAGGGAAGACACTGAATCCCACTGAGCTCTGGGGTGGTAGGGGCAGGAGGGACAGGAGCATGGGAAGGGAGGCATTCTCCTCAGAACTGAGTAAAGATTGCTGAGAAAGAAAAGAAAAGAGAGGAGTGAGGGAGCAACTGCATCAAATGCTATACAAGGTATAGCAGTCAAGGTAGAAAACAGTCAAGGTAGAAAAACACCAAGGAAAAGACCATTGGACTTGGCAATGTTGCCCTCGGTGATGATCTTGGTAAGAGTAATTTTGGGGCCTTCAAAGGGATGAAAATATGGCTAAAGTCCATTCAATTGGAGGAGAAAAATTGGAGAAGGAGTGCATGCAGGAATGGCAGAGGGAGATAATTTTCAAGCAGAGTCCTTGCGTGAAGTCTGACGTAGGGCTCAATCCCCTGACCCATGAGATCAGGACCTGAGCTGAAACCAAGAGTTAGACTCCTTAGAAGTTTTCCTGTAAAGGAAAGGAGAGAAATAGAGCAGTAGCTGGAAGGTGAAATAGGCTCAAGGGATTTCTTTTTCCTTTTTTCTAAGAATAGAGAAATAGGAGCATGCCTGTGTGTGGATGGTCATGTCCCAGTAGACCGGGGGAAATTGCTGGCGTATTAGAGAGGACTTAAAATTGCTGGAGCAATGTCCACAAGTGTGCTCCAGTGACTGAGATATTCGCAGAGAGTTGGCCCATCCATAATAGGGGAAGAGAAATAAGATTACATGGGTGCACGCTTGGGGAGATGGGAGGCGATGAGAGCTACGGTGGTTCTCCTTTGGTTACTTCAGTCTTGTCAAGGAAATTCAGGAAGGCAATACATCAGCTGAGATGTAGAGGGTCCAAGAAGAGAGGAGAAGGGTTGAGATTTTCACCTAAAGAGTAGGGTGGGTGACCGGGGGAAGCAGCCGGGTTGCCAACAAGCATACACGGACTACTTGATGTCAGCAAACACGAATCCAGAGTGCCACCAATCGCTCTAGCTCTGCTCAGGGAGACAAGGAAATGCTATTACTTTAGAGAAGGACAAAGGAGCGAAAGAGTCAGGCAAGGGATGATTTTAATGACAGGTCCTGGAAGTGAAGGAGCAAAGTTAGGACACGAGGGAGCCAAGGGACCATGACAAGATGGTAGAAGCCTTGAGGGTAGCAGCGTTGTTGGGTTGTAGGGATCAGAGTCCTAGAGGGAGAGCGTTACAAAGGTAGGATGTGGGACAGGTGCAGCATTGATAAGTGAAAGACAAGGAAGGAGTTGAGGGGCCCTGAGATAGGGGAAGACGAGACCATTAGCTCATGAAAGTCGAGGAACTGAGAGGCTCTGTTGGCACTGAAATCCCCAAGAATGGAGCCTGGAGTCCTCGTGGTGGGAGTGAGTCAGGAGCTAAGATCTTTAGGGAAGGGGGAGACGTGACTGCTGTGATGGGTGCGGGGGCAGAGGTACTGGCCCCAAGAGGATGACAGCTAGATGGCTCAACAGCTGCACGCGCAACCAAAGAATAGGTAAGATCTAACAAACCCAATGGCTTGATTTGGTCACATCGCTGCCGGCTGTCCCATCGTATGAACTTGGTCTCGAGGATAGAACGATCTGAGCCCGTCAAGCCCTCTTCCCTGTGGCGTATCTAGTAGAGAGCCACTAAAGCCCGTACAATTCTGAGCGTCTTCTATTTCATTCACAAACACCTAGAAATCCGTGGAGTAGGGATCCCTGGGTGCCGCAGCGGTTTGGCGCCTGCCTTTGGCCCAGGGCGCGATCCTGGAGACCCGGGATCGAATCCCACGTCGGGCTCCTGGTGCATGGAGCCTGCTTCTCCCTCTGCCTGTGTCTCTGCCTCTCTCTCTCTCTCTCTCTGTATGACTATCATAAATAAATAAAAAATATATTTAAAAAAAAAGAAATCCGTGGAGTAACATGAACAGCTAGCTCATTTGTTATTGGGGTGGGGAGGGAAGGGGGGAGCTGTCTTTCCCCAAACCCAGCGAAGCCTTTCACAGCCAGATCTTTAAATGCTCGACAATGATTGGAAGAAAGCGTTATTTTAACTCTTTTCATATGAAACATTTTCAGAAACCTTCTGCAATCGTTGCCACAAAGGCTTTAATTATTCATCTCTTCGTTTCGGTTACCAGCCCTGCCAGGGCAAGCCCATGCCAACGTTCTTTCTCTAAATTCGGAATATCTGTTTCTCACATGGTACAACAGCCACGTGTACTGAACCTAATGGTCAGCGGAACAGGCATAATATTCAAAATCAGGGAGCAATTAATTCCACAAGGCCGGTAACTCAGAGTTAGTTTTGAAAGAAGACATTTTCGAAAGGTAAAGAGGAGACCATGCACATATTATGTGGAAGTGCCCAGCACGTTCTCTCTTCAAGGTCTTTGCACATGTTGTCTGCCCCTCAGACATCGGCTTGGCTCCTCTCTTACTTCATTCTGGTGTCTGCTCAAATGTTACATCCCCAGGGAAGTCTGCCCCGACAACCCTAAAATGCCGCTCTTACCCAATGCCTCGCTTACCTGTTGAATTACTCTTTTTTTTTTTTTTTTTTTTTTAAGTAGGCTGTACGCCCAACACGGAGCCAAACGTGGGGCTGACACTCATGACCCTGAGATCAAGACGTAAGCTGAGGTCAAAAGCCAGATGTTTAACCAAATGAGCCACCCAGGCATCCCATCTTTTTAATTTTTTTTTAAAGATTTCACATATTTATTCAAGAAAGAGAGAGGAGAGGAGAGAGTCAGAGGAAAAGGGAGAAGCAGACTCCCCACTGAGTGTGGAGCCTGAGTTGGGGCTTTAATTTTTCTTTATCAATACCTGAGACCGTGTTCGCTTGGCTTACTAGTGAACGCCTACTACTTAGAACACTGGGTCTGACACAAGGCAGGCAGCCAAGTATCTCCTGAAGGCATGAATAGATGAATGTATGAATAAACAAATTAATGCCAGAAATGCCATACTGGGAGAGAAAAGTTTTACAAATACGTTAGGTTCAAAATAAGAAAGCGATAGTTGAAAATACACTTTCCTCAAGCTTAAACTGTTAAAATACAGTCGTGTCACAGAGGGGAATATAATAAAACTTTCTGTTGAAAAAAGAATTCCACTTAGCCAAGAAAAAGAAAAAAAGAAATGTCAGTCTAGAGGATAATTTTACTTGAAAGGTACATACTTGAAAACAAAGACTTACAATGGAAGCGTTCATCACGCCCAGCGCATGCTTGACAAAGCGCTTTCATTTAGCGTGATTTATGTGGTGGTTGGTCTGAGCGGGTCAAGATACACACATATTGAACGTAACAACTACACAAAAATGTACACACAACTGCTTCTTGTCTAGTTTTGAGAAATAGGTAAACCTTACTTCTGGTTGATAATCACACGGGTATTTATGGGAATTGCTGTGTTAAGTTGCATGAGCTACTCCTTGCCAAAGGATCAATTTAATGTTCTGCCCTAAGGAGCATCAATCGTCTGAATAATTTCCTCCTTATAGATTCAGGCAATGTGAGACGGCATTTTCAGATATTCCTGGCTGAATTCCACCTCAGTATTCACAAATTCATTGATCTGGTTGGGGGAGTGAGGGAGGAGGGTCGGGTACAACGGGGGGCTGGGTGGACACAGAGGCCGGAGCAAACCAGCTGAATTACTACTTGCATTCGTCGTGCAGACCTACAAATAAAATATAATTATAGCTCACTTTCAGAAATGGCACTACCACCCCGCTGCCCATTTTCCATTTTAAAGAGAGAAACTCTACTAGCTTAGTGGTATTATTATATATAGACATTTGTCTATTCCCTTCCAAATATATATTATGTATATATAATTCACCCAACCCCAAGATTTCGTGCCATTCTCTCATTCCAGAACCTTGGGCACCTACGTAAGCAGAAATCCACAAATGCCGCCCTGGAATTTCTGCCTTTAGTTTGGGCAAACTGAAGAGTACATCTCATAAAAGGCAGAAAGAAAATATATATTCACATCATGATTTTCGACATTATGCCCGACCAGCTGCCCATGTTCAATCAATTTCCATTCTTTTATTTAAAAAAACCCACTGTTTCTCAAAAGACTTATAACTTGTTTTCAAGGTTGTAATCCATGTTTCCATGGCCCTGTGGTCAATTGTGAACCTTAGCCGAGTAGTGCCCGGGCTACATACGGACGTAGAATCGGACAGAACGTGAGGTGGACTGTTTCACTCCCAAGCAGAGTCCACCATCCTCCATGCTCCTTTATTTCCCAGATGTGCGCCTCAGCACATCTGCAGCAGGTGCTCCCTGGGCACATCCAAAGCCCCTTGATGGACCCGTTTCATTGTACTACTCGGGGCCAAGGAAACGGTTCTTCCCCAAAGGGTCAGATCAGACGTACTAGGGCATCTGATGCTTTCTTTACCTTCTTCCACCATGAATAATTTATCGAAAAGCATCCTCAAATTCTGAACAACACAAATACAGAATAAATTATTAACAGGAGCTTCCCCAACCTAATCATCTTCTCTTCCTCTTTGACTAAAGGCTCCTCTCCGCTCTTAGCATGACTCAGTAGAAACATCTCTATTCTGAGCTCTTCTGCCAAACATCTGTGTACTCAAAATGTCTGCGTCTCATTTCTTTATCTGTAAAGGGAAGAGTAGAATTAAGTGATTTTATGGCCTGTCGGCTCTAATAGTTTGTTGTGTTTATATCAAGATTTAGGAGCAGGAGAGAGTCTTCTTCCCCCAATGTAATCCAACTGCTTCTGTAAGTGAGGGTTTGAGAAACCTCTTTGTAGCGTTGGGTGAAGATCAACGCTTAGGACGGAAGAGCAAGATCGCACCGGTTGCTGGTGTCATGATGTGCGCAGGTCACTGCTCCGCTTGCTCAGGGCTGGAGGAGGATGAGAAGAAAATCAAGTGGAATATAAACGTTGTGCTTTGCTCATCAAGGAATTCCCTTAAAAAGATTCCTCCAGTCGCTCCCTTGTTCCTTGACCGCAGATCCTGGCAGACTTCAGGCCTTTCCCTTGACGTCTAACGTCTTAACCTAGTGGGTAGGCTTCGCTTTGCTTTCCTTCTTGCCACTTTTCATCTTCGCCTCTCTCTCTCCACCCCATCCCCCCACCCCTCGCCTGTTTCCTTAGTGCTACCCACCAATGGCTACTCCCCCCGCCTCCCCATCTGAAACAGACCTGGAAGACCAGAGGGAGGGAGACAGAGAGAGAGAGAGAGAGAGAGAGAGAGGTGGGCACTGTCTGGTGGAAACAGAAATGCAGTTAAGAGCAGAGAGTGATCGTCATGCATTTATTTTCTCTGCCTCCCCTTGTTCCCAGGCTGAGAACTTTTCGTCGAGATGATGTGCACTGTGGGTCTTGTGGGCATAAGATAAAGCTTTGGTGTTGATGGTGGATGTCTGGACTCAGCACATCCTGTAATGAGTGTGCAGTCTAGCAGGATGTGGTGCCTTCAGGGAGCCAGGAGTCTGGGACTCCGCAGTGGCAGCTGTGAAGTCCGCAATCTGTCACGGCAAGTGGAGGAGGGGGGACAGGAGGAGGGAGGGCGATGGAGAGAGAGAGAAGTCAAGAGGCCGAGGGCGGACGGTGTGTCTTTGCCTGTGACAAGCATCTGCAAAGGCTCCGTGCATCCCACCTTGGTCCGGGAGTAATGACACCAGACTCCAGAGATTTTTAATTCAGCACCTTTAAAAGATTAAAGACTACACCCACAAAAATTATGCTGATGGTATAACTAACGTATCCTGTGTGACAGAGTGGCACGGTGTAAAATGAGAGACATGTTACAAATCTTTGGAAAACAGAGCATCTGGGGTAGTCTGATAGTTTGTCGTTTGTTTTTTTTTTTTTTAATTTTTTATTTATTCATGATAGACATAGAGAGAGAGAGAGAGAGAGAGAGAGAGAGGCAGAGACCCAGGCAGAGGGAGAAGCAGGCTCCATGCAGGGAGCTCGACGCGGGACTTGATCCCGGGACTCCAGGATCACGCCCTGGGCCAAAGGCAGGCGCTAAACCTCTGAGCCACCCAGGGATCCCCCTAGTTTGTCCTTTTTATATCAAGATTTAGGAGCAGGAGAGAATCTTCTTCCCCCAACGTAATGGTTTCTCGCACGGCTATGAAATGTGTCCGTTGTCCAGGTGTCCAATGTGGGTGGTGAGTGCATCAAGCTCCAGACCCTGCTACTAAAGACCAAGACGTGCCCACAGCCTTGAGAAGCTGAGGATTCTAGTTGGGAAGAATATTGCCTAGTCTTCCCCGTTGCCAGTGACAGAAACCACTGTGGCTATTTTTAACAATAAATAAATAAATAAATAAATAAATAAATAAATAAATAAATAAAATCTTTAAAAAAATATATCCTATTAATTCATGAGAGACACACAGAGAGAGGCAGAGACACAGGAAGAAGGAGAAGCAGGCTCCATGCGGGGACCCTGACGCGGGACTCAATCTTAGGGTCCCGGGGCCACACAGGTGCCCAACCGCTGAGCCACCCAGGCGACCTGAAAGAGGATATTTTTTTAAAAAAGGGTACTGAGTGGCTCAAGGAATCAGCAGAAGAGCTGAACACCCAGAGTGGAACCAAGAGAGGCTACCGCTGCCGAAAGCGTGTTGAAAAGCACTGCGGCCGGGTCAGGCGTGTGACAGCATGCCCTGGGGCGCCGCTGAAGGCTCACCTCCACCGTCACCACCACCGGACAGTGAGAGCACTGAGTTCTCACCGGGGTTTTGTCAGGCTCCCGAGATTAAAAGTGCCAAGTCCCAGCTAGCGAGGATCTGCCCCTGAGGCCTCCTCTAACGTACGGTGGAGGATTCCCCCTAGACAAGGGGACTAGATGCTGCCAAGCAAAAATAGATATATGTATTTTTAAAGGATAAACATGCCCTGTCTGGATGTAGACACATCTCTAGACCCATCCAGAACAAAGCAGACGATGCTATAATAGCAAAGGAGAGGCCCTGGCCAAGGAAATCAGGGAAGGCTTCCAAGGGGAAGACGCGTTGAAATGAACATCCAGGAGTAACATAAGCAAAGACGTGGAGCAAGATGGTAAATTTGGGAATCCACCAGCGTTTAATGTTGCTAGCAGGGCTTGCCTTTTTTTTTTTTTTTTTTTTTTAAATCTTGACTTCTCCTTAGACACAGCTCAGGGAACGTTGCTGGAGGGTTGCTCAGTCAAACCCCCAGACCAGCCACACCAGGATCTCTGGTGGGGGGACTCATGTACCAAGTGCCCCCGAGGTGAGGCCGTGTTTGAGATGCACAGAGATGAGGCCAGAAGTTCCTCTCCTCTGCAACCAGGGAGGGATGCTCCTCACTTCTTCCTTAAGTGTCCGTGCTCCTCATTCCACCATCATCAAGCTCCAGGATATTTTTCCCTCTTTGATTTTTTTCTGCAGGGAGAGTCAAGCCAGAGACTGCTGAAAGTCTGGTTCTATAAGTGAGCAAAAGGGAGAGAAAACTTAATTGATTCTAAGTACATTCAGGTCTGAAATTGGAAAGGATTCCTAGTGGCAAAGCTAGAGTATTTGGAGAACTTTCCAAATGCTGTTCGTAAGGACCCAGTAAATAAATGAAAGGCATCTCCACTGGTGAAAAGAATTATACATCATAGTAGTTCAAAAGTTGGACTGGGGGGCTCCTGGGGGCACAGTCGGTTAAGCACATGATCTTGATTGTGGCTCCAGTCATGGCCTCAAGGTCTTGGGATTGAGCCCCGTGTCAGGCTCAACACTCAGTGTGGAGTCCGCTTGTTTATCTCCCTCTTCTCTTCCCCTCACGTGTGCTCTTTCTCTCTCTCAAATACATAAAATCTTTAAAAAAAGTTGTATTGGCCATCCATGAGCTCTGACAGTCAGCACAGAGGGTTGTATTAAAACTCACATGGAAACAAATGGCGCACCCACACGGGTGACATGGAGGACTCAGCAAGGCTGTGCTGACAAAGATGTGGGCAGAGTCCCCAGGGCAGAGTCCACGGGGGGGTCCACGAGGACCAGGGTCGTATCACATACTAAGACTTACCTGGGCAAGGGGAAGAAGCAGTTACGAGGTCCCGACAGGACGTGAGAGCCACCACCCGCTGGGCTGATAGCCTTTAGGAGAGGGACACAGCAAATCCGTGGTGACTTCGTGGGGGGAGAGCTGAAGCAGTGAGGGCCCGGACCTCCCACTCTCCATCTCCCAGCAATGCCCACTCCTACTGGTCAAAGTCACCTCAACTCCGGAGGACAAGAACCTCGTCAATGCGTCCCACTCAGATCACCTACCAGGGCCCAGAGCAGGGTGGAGAAGGGGGGCATGAGCCTAGAACATGCCCAGGTGGTTACTTGCATCCCCATTACCTCTATTACCACTCTTCCTGGGCGTGCTGGAGGTTGACACCTCCCCATTCTTGTGTGTGTGCGCGCGCTTAAGTAATTTCTACACCCAACCAACACGGGGTTCAAACTCACAACCCTGAGATCAAGAGTTGTTGCACCCCCACGTCCCCACTCTCCATAGGGAAGAAGACATCTGAGAATCGATCTAGTCCGATCTTTAACTAATATGTAAACTCAAGGAAGGCAAGGACTTCCAGTCCCTTCACTGCTACGGTCCCACTCCCGGGGTCAACGCCTGGCCCGTAACAGGTGCCCAGTAATAGTTTGTCGAATGAGTGAATAGTTAGGGCCACACCACCAGGTAGTATCAACGGTAAGATCCAGATTTCCCAAAACCCGATCCTTCATTTCTTCCTTTATTCCCCTTGTGAACATGGCTCAGGTTCTGAGCGGCTCCCCTACAACTGGTGAAGGATTTGTCAAGATCCTTTCATACTGTTTGCCCCAATTCCCTTGGAGACAATGACAGGCCTCTATCGATTTCTTCTTTACTCTCCCTGAGTGCTCTTGCCCAATCCCATGACTTCAATTCTCGCTTCTGTGCAACTGGCTTCCAGATATTTCTCTCCAGCTCTTAAATTTCTTGGGAGCATCAGAACCTAAGATTTCTCGCAGTGAAGGGGTTCTCAGCCCCGCCAGCACCTGGGAAATGCCAGGGTGCTGTCTCCCCTGAGGAGTCTGAGTCGCCAGTCTACCGGGATCCACACGCCCAGTAACCACCCAGGGGAGTCCAGTGTCCCGCCAGAGCTAACACACACTGCTTACTCTCTTCAGCTCCACATGTCCAACATCTTTCCCCCAAAATCAGATTTGCTGTGATTGCCTTGTTTCTGCGGTAGGTCCACTATTTCCCAGTTGCCCGTACTGGGAACCTTGGCGTTCCCCTGGACTTCTCCCACCCTCCTTTGGGCAATTGTTTGTCAAATCGTGAAGCTTCGACTTCATGCATTTTCTCCAACCCTTTCCCTGCCCGCCATCTCTTCTGTTGCCCCTGAATGTGGGCCGTCGTCGCTTCCACCAGTAGCGGCACAGAGCGGATGTTCTCGCAGCTTCTAGAAGCGAAGCCGCCATCACCTGTCATCCCAGCAATGCCCCTTTGCCAGCCAGCTCCGTGACCTCGACTGAATTACTTACCCTATCGGCAGGGATGAGGGAACCTGGCACCCAGTGGATGCCCCGCTGGATGTTACTTTTCACGCTCATGCGTGGGCTCCAAACAGCTTCGCCCGCCTCTTGGGCCTCCCCACACTCTACACCAGACGCATTTCTGCTCCATGTTTTTTTTTTTTTTCCTGGAGTCGTCTGCATTAATCTAACTCCTCGTCTCTAAAAACAAACATAGTTTCCCATTAAGTTCTGTTCGAACTCCGCCTTTGTCCCAGCAGGACCCCCAGGATTTCCTCCCTGCAGTCTCCCGAGAGGGTTCATGCCTTCCCTTCGGGTCTGCCACCTGCAATGGGCTTCCCAACGTCCCAGTGTGTTGAAACCCTATTCCTACCTTCAGGCCCCATCCTCCCCCGTGAAGCCCACCCTGACCCCGCGACCATATCATCACCCGAGAAGCTTAGCCTCATCATGGGGCCATACGATCACGTGATCACATGCTCTTGGATCCCCCCATAGTCCTCTGCCTGCACTTTCCTTTTGTCACAGAATTGTCCCTCGCAGTCAGGGACCGCCTGGGCAATGGCACTGGCTTCTGTTTAATTTCAAATAGAAGAAGCAAACATGGGGAGAAGAATAGGGATGTCCGTTTTCCTGAGTGTCCTTTGTGTGCCAGGCCCAGTGGTGTGGGTCACCTTGACTCATCATTTAACGGGACTCCCGAGGTTGCAGCCAAGTACGCCTCACAGGCCTTCCAGTGCCCCGGGGCTCGGGGGCGTCCCTGGGGTCGGGTCTGCACAAGGCATCCTGGGCTGGGATGGCCCCTAGTGGCCCCGGAGACACAGGGACCGCCCCTGGGAGGCTGACTCCACTTCTCTGTCCTCCGCCGTCCTGAGTCGTCCCCGGCGCCCAGCCACCTCTCCTTGCATGTTCTCTGGTGGAGGGGACCTCAAAGAGGGGAGTGGGGGACAATGTTGGGGCCACAGGCACAATCCTGGCTTGCTCCCTCACCAACTAGGGATCCCCAGTTTTCCCCCGACCTTATGCTGACGTGTTTCCCCTTTGGTGGCTTGTCCTCCGCCCAGCAACCTGGCTGCCCTGGGCCTTCCTGGCCTGTCACAGCCGCACCTGCTTATCCCCAGAACCAGCCGCGGACCTCGCCTGTCCTCCCACACGGGTGTCACCAGCCTCTGCGGCGGGTCCAGAGGGGCTCTATAGCCAGGAGCCCCCCACCCCAGCCAAAGGGACTCGGTGTTACCAGCAGCCCCGCAAGGAGACACTCTTGCCCCCATTCCACTTAAGAGCTTCCAGGGTAAACTGTGCTAAAATCAAGGTCATCATTTCGCTCGGGTGGTGGATCACGGACCATGTTTTCCTTTCATTTTTCCCTTTATTGGTGTTAAAGTATTGTTGGCTCACAAAACAAACAAACAAGAACAGACTCAGGAGGACCCCCAGGACTTACCCCATCGGTCACAGAATAGTGAACCAAATAGTAAGCGGGTAGAGGAGCAAGTTCTAAGTGTGTCCCCAGGACTCTAAGCACAAACCCCCCAATTGTCCTCAACACTGACCTCCAGGCCGAGAAAGCCATCAGGTTACTGAGGCCACAGGATCCTTCCACGTATTTGCCTTCACAGTGACCTGCTGAGCCCTGGGGACCCACCTCCACCGCCCTCTTCATGGTCACACGCCCCGTTGGCTCACCGCAGCCACACTGGCCTCTGGCTGGTTTGCTTTATAATAATCCTGACCCCCTGGGAGCCAGAAAGCCCACCTGACAGTGGTGCTGAGCAATGCGCAGCAGCCTCGCTTCCTCTGTGCCGGCCCCTAGGCCTCCCCTCCAGCCCCTCCAGTCCCTCAGTCCCCCCAGTCCCTCCAGCCCCTCAGCCCCTCCAGCCCCCCGAGTCCGGACCAGAGCCGGCCAGACCTTAGCCGTGGAGACACGCCCGGCACAGGCTGGTGGTGACAGCGACGGTGACGCTGCAGCTGGGCCGGCACCTGTTCTAAAACAGGCTTCACTCACCGTCACCCTATGCATGCCCTGCCGCCAGGCCACCTCCCCACCCCAGATGCAGACGGTGCTGGCCTGCGGTGAGGACCAGGTCGTCTCCGCAGCCTCCGCAGCGCCTGGAACGCGGCTCCGTGGGGACGCTGAGCAGAGCGCCGCGGCCTCCTCACTGACCCGTGGGTTCTCGACCGGCTGCCGTGGCTGGGCCTCCTCCCACCTCTTCCTGCCTCTGTGGAGGGGCCGCAACCCAGTCAGAGCTCACTTCTCAGGAGCCAGGCAGCCTGCCCATGCCGGTGCACAGGTACAGCCCACCTCTGCGCAGCTCACCGTCCGCAGGTGCAGCTCACCATCTGCGGGTGCAGTTCACTGTCCACATGTGCAGCTCACGTCCGCAGGTGCAGCTCCTTGTCTGCAGGTACAGCTACCACCCACAGGTGGAGCCTGGCCCGCTGTCCGCTGGCCTCCCGCTCCCCGGGGACACGAGCCCACGCTGCTGCATCCAGCAGATGCAAGGAGGACTCGCAGGGCCAGCGGCGCCCCCACACCCCACGCCCTGGCTAGGAGCCCTCCCCGACCACACCTGGTGACACCCGGGCTCACGGAAGCCTCTGCGATCCCGAGCCTCAGAGCCCCAGCGCCCACAGCGCCCCCACCGCCTGGTGCCTCGTGAAAGGACGCTCTCAGCCAGCAGGGCTCCCGTTGGGTGCTCTGACCCTGTCATCACCTTGCCCTCCCCCCCAGGAAGAATTCGCCCCTAGGGGAGGAATTGGGCCAAATGGACTCTGTTGTCTCCTTGGGAGCTCGGGTTGCATGTCAGCCTCATGGAAACAACTAGAACACGAGGTCATCTACGGATGCTGTGGTCACTTTAACCACCAATTTGCTTCACGGTATAATTTCCCGAGTGAGCGAGAATTGGTCTGTGGACATGAGGCTGCCCCAGACACCCAATTAGCCAAATGCCTATCAACTTGTTATCTGTCACAGGGCACAGTGTCTGCCACTTGATGGGGGGACGGGCGCAGGAGGTGGAAGGGCGACTGGGGATGCAGAGAGGATAATTAACTGAACAGAGCAATTTGCACTCAAATCAGGATTATGAGGAGCATGTTCCTAATGCATCATTTAATAAAAAAAACAGAGAGGAGTGTGCATTTTCCAGCGTGATTTACGCTCCAACAGGACACCCACAGAGGTTGCCGCAAGACCATGGAGCCGAGCAGGCAGCGATTAGAGCGCCCAGCGGGACCTGTCTGGGGGCCCCGGAGCCGAGCTGAGCAATGGAAGCGCTCCCAGGCCGAGGCTACTTTCAGGGAACGAAATGCAATGAATCTGGTTTAGCCGATTTGGATCCCACCCAAGAATCTCTGCGAGTAGCTCCTGGGGGGCTCAGGGGTTGAGCATCTGCCTTCGGCCCAGGGCGTGACCCCAGAGTCCCGGGATCGAGTCCCGCATCGGGCTCCCCGCAGGGCCTGCTTCTCCCTCTGCCTGTGTCCCTGCCTCTCTCATGAATAAATAAATAAAATCTTAAAAAAAGAGAGAGAGAAAAGACTCTCAGAGTGGACTCTCCAGGAGGCCAGTGAAGGGCGAGAGCAGAGGCAACACCACAGTCAATTATCTGCAAACGTCCCTTTTCGTTGCAAAAGGGAATGATAAAAAAAAAAAAAAAAGTGGCCATAAGAAGCCCCCAGGCCCTGCTTCCCAAACGCCAGGGGCCCAGGGGCATCAGTGTCGCTGTGTGCCAGGAGCACAGTGTTTGGGGCTCCCCGGGCAGGGAAGCTCGGCCGGCCGGCTGCCTTACCCAGCGGCATCCTCCGGAGTCCCCTCCTGACCCCACACCTACCCCCCACTTCCCTCCTGATTCGTACCTTGAAGATGCCTCGGGGAGCGCGGGGCCTGGAGCGCTCAGTCACCTCCGTGGGCGCCGCGCGGCCACCAGCTCCGCCGTGCGTGGCCAGACCACTGTCGCGCTTTACTTCCCTCCAGACGAGGAGCCCGGGGAGGCCGGCCGTGGGCCATGAGCTAGGCCTCCACCCTCCACCCTCCACCCGGGACGGAGGCCGGGGATTCCGGTCCCTTCGCCGCCCGTCTCTCCGCGGCCCAAGGCTCACGACCATACGACTGGTCTCCTTCAACCAGCTTCAGTTTAACTGCAAAACACGTCCCCGCGCGAACACGCCTGGTGTGTTGTGGGAGCGCCACGTCACAGTCCCTTGCCAGCCTGAGGCCAGGTGGGTCCCGCACCCTTGGCAGGCTTTCCAAGCGGACCTAACGCGATTACAACACGGCCTTACACCTCGGGCACAAAAGATACAAAAAGGAATATCCTGACCAGAAACGCAGGGCTGCGCGGAGGCTCCTAAACCAGTCGCTTCCTTTTGCCCCCTGGTCGCCCTGGAAACTCTTCAGCCCACCTCGGGCACCGGCCCCTGGCCCCCACCTGGGCAGGAGGGTCTCCAATACGCCTCCTTTCCTCTGGTCACAGAAGTGCTCTCCCTCCTTGAGCACAGGCCTTAAGTCGCCGGGCTCCCGTTCTCCTGTCTCTTGTTTATTTTCATCCCTAACGCTTCCAGCTTCCAGGAGAGCATCTCAGGTGGGCGCCTCTGGACCCGTCCCTCCTGCAGGTACGACGCTCCGCTGCCGGGAGTCACCACTTGGCTCGCAGATGCGTCCTCCGCATTTCTCTTGCGTCTGGGTCGTGTGTGCACGTGCGTGTGTGCGTGTGTGTGTGTGTGATGTTCCTCCATCTGGGTTTACAGATTCAGGCCTCCCGTGGCGCACGGGGCTATCTCTGCTCTCCGAGGGCCTCTAAGGGGATAGATGACCGAGACCACGTGCTCACCAAGTGAACTGCATGGTAGAGAGACTCGCAGGAATCTTAAAGCGCAGCTCCAGAGCCATCCACTCCCGAAATCATCCTCCCACCAAGCTCAGGTAAGAGTGAAATCGTATTTGCCGGGGTCTTCAGAGCACTGGATTCCTCCTTTACTGTCGCCTGCATCACACGCCCCTCCTGCCGTGCACCCCGTCGTGCCCGTTTCCCTCCCTCGGCGCCGGCTGTGGCTGCCCGGACCAGCCCCGCCCATGGCAGCCCTCGCCCATGCAACGATCCTGCCATGCAGCTATCACGGTCTCCGTTCTTAAAAAACAGAAAACTGTAGTTTATAGAAGTTAAAGTAGCAACCACAGGGGCACCTGGGTGGCTCAGGTGTTTAAGCATCTGCCCTCCAGCTCCGGTCTGGATCCCAGAGCCCCGGGGTTGAGTCCCACGCGCTGGGCTCCCTGCCCTGTGAGAGCCTGCTTCTCCCTGACCCCTGCTACTCCCCCCGCTGTGTGCTCTCGCTCTCACTCTCGCTCGCTCTCTCGCTCTCTAATAAATAAGAGCTTAAAAAAGATCAAGTAGGGATAACAAACAAATAGTAAGAAGCGAAGCCAAGATGCTGCGTGCAAGGTAATGCGTTCACGCTCTCCTGACGCTTTCCGTCAAAGGGAGGGAACTCCATCCAACATTCCAGGCCCGGCTGCCCCGACTTCTTCCTCGGGGGAGTGGGGGGCAGCTCAGTGCGATGCTTCAGCTGGGAAGGAGAATCGGGACGTGCTCGTGTCTTCTGTCCCCGTCCTACCCCCTCCAGGCCTCCCCACTCCTCGAGCCGCGTGGCTGGGGAAGTGGACGCAGCTCCTGCAGCCAAAGTGAGGGATCGTGGCTGGGGGGACGTGACCACTGAACCCCGACATCTGGCGCGATGAGCCCCTTAACTCAGGAAGAAGACAAGGAGAGAAATCTGGAGGAGTCAAATATATGCTCATGGGTTTCAGGTAAGGAGCACGGTCCAGAAGAGGGAAGCCAACACAGCCGCCCGCAGGTTAGGCCCGGTCCCCGCTGCTTGCTGCAGCCACTCCTCCCCGGGCCCCGAAAGCCCATGGGCTGCAAGAGGCCTCGGAGCTGGGCTGCTGTCCCCGCGGCGGGGGAGGGGGGGGGAGGGGGCTGCGGTCAGGGCGGAGACCCTGGCGGTGAGGGGGCTATGACCTCGTTGAACCCTTTCAAAGGACAGGGACTTGGCCGCTCAGTGAGCGACTACTACTTCCGACGCCCTGGCAGATGCGGCTCAGGCGCGCCCCAGGCCCGGACCCAGACGATGGGCCCCCGCACCCCCAGGGCCTCTGCCAGGTCACAGTCCTTTCATTTCTTTTCTTTCATGAACGTATTTTCTCAGTGAGGGTAAGGTGGGCCTTCCCTTACGAACGTCCCTGTGTGCCACAGGGGTGCCAGGGGCGCACGGGTGCCCCCACCATTAGGCGTCTGACCCTTGATTTTGGTTCAAGTCATGGTCTCAGGTCGTGAACACGAACTCTGCGCCGCGCAGAGTCTGCTTGGGAGTCTTTTTCTTCCTCTCCCCTCCTCCACTGCTCCCTCTCGAAAGAAAGAAAGAGAAAGAGAAAGAGAAAGAAAGAGAAAGAGAAAGAGAAAGAGAGATAAAGAAAGAAGAGGAAAGAAAGAAAGAAAAAGAAAGAAAGAAAGAAAGAAAGAAAGAAAGAAAGAAAGAAAGAAAGAAGAAAGAAAAGAGAAGAAAGAAAGAGAATGTCCTTGGCAAAACCACAAGAATTAACTGTATTAAATCCTATCCCTTGAGTACACATCCTTTTCCTATTCTATTTGACAAAATGCAAAAGCCACATGCAATTCCTGCGCTATGTACCAAGATGGGAAGGTTGTCTGGAGGGCAAGCACATGTGCAGTTGTCTGAATTCAGAGCTGAATTCTCTCTCTCTCTCTTTTTAAGATTTTATTTATTTACTTATTTGAGGAGGTAGGGGCAGAGAGAGGGAGAGAGAGAGAGAATCTCAAGCAGACTCTGCACTGAGGGCAGAGTTCGACCTGGGGCTCGCTCCCACGACTTTGAGAACATGACCTGAGCAGACTCTTAACCGACTGAGCCACCCAGGTACCCCTAGCCTTTTAAAGAAAAATAAATAAACATCTTTTTTTATTGAAAGGAACTACTGTGGTTATTAAAATGGGTATTTGGCAACTATTTGCTCAAAAATGAGCAAAGAGATTGTCAGTTCAAGGAAAACAGCTGACAGTAATTGCCACCGATGATAAAAGTTGAGCTATCAGCAAAAATAAGAATTTTTAAAAATGTGTATCTACCTCCATGAGCTAAAACTTAAATGATTTCTCTGATGAGATGGTGGTAATATTAATGAATGTGGTTTTTTTTTTAAACCTTACTTACTTATTAAGTAACCTCTGCACCTAACATGGGGGCTTGAAGTTTCAACCCTGAGACCAAGAGTCACAGGCTCCTTCGACTGAGCCAGCTGGTGCCCGGTAAATATGATTTTTTTTTTACACCAAATAATGAAATATGTCAACATCCAGGAGATCTGGCTAATACAATGAACCAATATTTTCCAAATGACCAAAATATGACTTTAACAAAATTACACAGGGGTGAAAAAGGATTCTTTTCAAACTCAAGAGAGTCCCGTGGATTTTAATGTAACAAAAGTATGAAAAGTGCAAGGATAAGGATCCAGATTCCACACCGAAACTGACCTTTAAGAAACTGGCGCCTACCAAGCATTAGTGTAACACCAAAGAAGAAAATCCACAATTATCTGAAACAGGTATGAAAAATACACCTGTCTCCTCCAACTAGGTGTCTGTATCAGGCTGGAGTCCCCCAGATTTTTCAGCCAAAAAAACATATTGCAACAGACTGAATGCAGAAGTGGAGATAAGAACCCAGAAGTCTCCTATTAAACCAAACATTTTTTAAAAATCTGCAAACATGTAAAAAAAAAGTCACTCTTTTTCACTCTATTTTTTGTTTTAGAAAATAGAGTTATTAGGACACCTGGGTGGCTCAGCAATTGAGCGTCTGCCTTTGGCTCAGGTCGTGACCCCATGGTCCTGGGATCGAGTCCTGCAGGGGACTCCCTGCAGGGATCCTGCTTCTCCCTCTGCCTGGGTCTCTGCCTCTCTCCGGGTCTCTTATGAATAAATAAAATAAAAATCTTTTGAAAGAAAGAAAGAAGAGAGAAAGAAACAGGAAGGAAGGAAGGAAGGAAGGAAGGAAGGAAAGAAGGAAAGAAAATAGAGTTATTTTAAATAAATATAAGTTAACTGTGAAATTGTAATGGGTTTATTTTGTTATGTTTAAACAAATTCATAGGTATTCTTAAATATCTCGGTTTTCCTTTCTAATATAATAAACTTCGGTAAGTACTTTGGTGTTCTTAACAATCTCATTGAGATGAGAAACTTGAAAACCACTGACGCAGCCAGTAAGACCCCTCTGGCTAACGCGGTGAGAATAAGAAATTGAGACATGAGGGGACCGTAATATCTTTCCATTTTTGACTCACACAGAAAACTTTCAGATGTTAATTCAAACTTAATTAATCAATTAACTTCAGCTTTAATTAAGTTAATTTGAACTGTAACCTACAAGGGGATTTAATCTCCGGGCTCCGATTTCCTGCGGGGAAGCTCAGACTAGGAGGTTCGGAGCCAGAATCGGGGCGTCTGTGTCGCTGCGCTGGATTGTCATGCTTTGTCCGTGATGTTGCCCTGGAACTTCGTCCCAGCATCTCTGAGGTAGAGACACCAGAACGAGCGTAGCTGATGAGAATTTGGAATGGAAATGGAAGGATTCCACTCTCAGCCTGCGGTTCAGGGTAGCCTTGGCTGTCATTTCATTCATACGTCTCTCTAGCTCATTCCAGAGGGTTCTGGAGCAAAATCTGCAGGGCCTGGGAAATCCCAGGGGGAGCCCATTGGGAGCAGGGCCAGGAGGGTGGCAGTAGGGCTCTTCCTGCCGAGAGCCTGCTCATCTCCTCTCGGGTGGGGAATGACCTCCCCTCGAGTGGACTCCAAGGCCACATGCTCCTCTTCTGCCCCGAAAGTTTGCTGTCGTGCAGATGGGATGTCCCAGGCACACGCTCTGCCTCTCGTGGCCACCATGGCACTCACTGTGCCTCGGGGCAGGTGGTCTGGGGGGAAGACCGGTCCTGTTGGGCGTGCCCGGGAGCAGCAGCCCCGCGCTGTCCTGCCCCCGCGGGGTGACAGCCGGCCTCATTCTGAAGTCCTGGACGAGGAGGTCAGCCTGCTCACAAACGAAAGCCTCATTCTCCAAAACCATCTCATCAGCTAAAGGGGTGATGTACTGGCTCCCACGTGTCATCTTACTTTGTCTTCTCTCTCCAGGCTGGGAAGCAGAAGTCAAATATTGGGTCACCTCAGATGCCACAGAGACTGAAGCCTTCCTTCGGTGTCAGCGTCCCTGACTTTCCTCCTGTCCCCGAGGTGAAGGCAGCTTTATAGGCGTGCACGGGGGCACCTGCCATGCTTTCAGGTACAGAGGGACCCTCAACACCTCCTCTGAGCACACTGTATTTTTCTTTCTTTCTTTCTTTCTTTCTTTCTTTCTTTCTTTCTTTCTTTCTCTCTTCTTTTTTAGTTATTGTGTTTTTCATATCAGGAGGTTCTACTTGGTTCTTTTCAGATCTACCTGGTAAATTTGGATCCCTTATTTCGCATTCTATCCTCAGCACTTTCTTTCATTAGAACATCAAGGAGATGGGGTTCCTATCCTGTTTCTGATCATTTTCATGTCCGTTGGCTTTGCACATCTAATTCTCTGCTTTGCTTCTTGCTGCCGACTTTGGTTTATAATGGATTGTTTCTGGGTCTACCTACCTATGGGACTTTCTGCGGCCACAGTTTCAACGGTTACTCTAGAGAGTATTTGCATTGGCATCTGCCAGCCTCCGGGGGGCACTACCAAACCAAGATGACTATATTTTCCAGGATCAACAAGCAGAAGGAATTTGCTCCCCAACTCTTGTGAATAGCAGGCTTGTGGTTGGAAATTATAAGTGGAAATTTCCTCCAATTCACTGAAAGCCAAGGTGGAGGAAGGCCGTATCTCCAGTATGTGTGGCTAACATCTTCATTCGCAGGAAAAATTTCCTCTACTTTAGATTTATGCATGAACCCTGACTTGACCTAACCCCCTTTCCCTGCTTGGGGCTCAGGCTGTGTCTCCTGTTCCTGTGCATTGGTCCCATTAAAACCCAGGAAATTGGTACCAGGTTTTATCAGATACCCACAAGGTAAACACTCTAGCACTGCCTTGCTCTTTGGGTTTGTACTTTCACAAGGTTTCTAGAAAGACTCTGAGAAATTCTTTTACTTCTCCCAGCTTACCCATGCATTATTAAAGATGTGAGAGGTTGAGTTTTGATAGAGCACTTTTAGGTGTGCTGTACTGGGAGAGGTCTCTCTGAACGTCTAAACTGCCATTATGTGGAAATTGGAATAGCTATGGTCCTGTGGATAATGCCCCAAGGAAGATAAATCATTTACTTATGGCTTATGCTTGAGATGATCAATTAAGGAAGAAGACCGTTGGAATTAAAGGAGTTAAGAAAGTCAAGTTGTCATTTGTTCCACATGGTCTACCACAAAGGGACACAAAGGAAAGCCCAAAGGTCTTGAGACAAGTCAACAATTTAGTGTTATTAGGAAGCAGTAAAATGTCGAATCTTCAATAAACAAACAACAAACCACAAAGCTGAATTTATTACTCCCTTAAATAGGAGACAGTCATGCTGGATGGGCACAGTCTCTGAAAAAGTAGGCAACCGATCTGATGCAGGGTATTCAAGAAGCATGGGCTTGGGGGATGGAGGGACTATCAGAGGCAGGAGTTGGGTGACGCCAACTGGAGAAACATAGTTACACAGGAAAGATGTGGTGATGGATCCACTTTCAGAGGCCCGGTCACTGGAGCAAACCCAGTAGTCCCTGTTGGCTAACTTCCCAAAGTGAAAGGCTAATGCTGATTGTTGGCTTTTAAGAACCACAGCCACTGGGGTCAGTTGCTGGCTGATTAAATAGGTTTAAAACTAGTTCTGATAGCTTCATGGCTATAGAATTCTCTCTCTTGCTTTTATCAAGCAGTTTGAATTTTGGCGGCTACTTGTCACTATGGCTATAGTACAGTCTTTTTCTGGGAAAATGGGAATTTTTTGTTGGCAAAAGAAAATGTCATCAAGAAAAATAGGCAATAATTTGCAAAAAAAAAAAGAAAACAGAAAAAATTTGCAAAAATGAGAACAAAGTCTCAACACAATCTCTATTTTTAGATCAAATTGGAGTTACCAACAGCCTCAATTAATCACACATGTGTATGTACATATTCATTCATTTTACAAGAAAGAGGCAATGGCAAGAAAATGTTATGCCGTTGGGTTGACTCAGTCTCTCATCTTCTGCAATATCATTGCATGATTTAAAGTAATACCCAGAAAACTCACTTTGCTCACAAATCATAAAACAAAGTCCCCTAGTCACAAAATAAGATTTCAGTCATTAGCACAAAGTCTGTGTAGCAAAGGAAGGAAGAAGATGTGCATCCCAGAAGATTTTTAAAGTATGAAGTAAAAAATGTTATGCATAACATTCAATAAACTAGAAAATGAATATATTTGACTCATAAATACAGAGAATAAACTGGTGGTTGCCAAAGGAGAGGCAGGTAGGGGTGTCAGAGGCGGATGGGCAAAATAGGTGAAAGGGATTAAGAGGTACAAACTTCCAGTTATTAAAAAAATAAGTCACAGGAATGAAAAGTACAACATAGGGAGCATAGTCAATAATATTGTAATAACTTTGTAAGGTGGCAGATGTTGGGTACACTCATCACGGTGAGCACCGTGTAGTGTATGCAAATGGCAACGAATGCGGTACACCTGAAATTAATATAATATTGTATGTCAACTAAATAATTCCATTTTTAAGATGACTAAAATAGAATTTTCAGATATTAAAATTAATAGTAGAGACACCGGGGTGACTCAATGGTTGGGCGTCTACTTTTGGCCCCGGAATCCCGGGGGCCCAGGATTGAGTCCCACGTCGGGTTTCCTGCATGGAGTCTGCTTCTCCCTCTGCCTCTCTGTGTCTCTCATGAATAAATAAATAAAATCTTAAAAAAATAATAAAAAAATAAAGTTAATATTAATAAAATTCAAAATAATTTAAATTATTTTAAATGTAAAACAATTTTTAAATTTTTTTAAAACTAATATATCTGCTAAATGTGATGACTTTGAATCCACAGTAGTTGTGAGGATAAAATTAACCAATGAATGCAAAGTGATAATAGTGACTAACATTTCCCACCCACTTACTTTAATGCTCTGGCCCTAAGATCAAAGCATGGTTGCTGCTTAGTCAATGCACTTAATTGTGTATTTTTATTATTTAAAAAAAAAAAAAAGTTTGTTCAGCGAGAACACAATGTTATTCTGACCATAATCTTGGATGATTGATTTTAGATATTAACTACGGATAACTCACTTTGCCTCCGAAGTAGGAAAACAGTGTCATCCTCTGTTATGAGTGACAGCAATGCGAGGTGTCTAGTCAACACATGGATAACTCCGAGGAGCTAAAATCATTCACTTAGCCTCATCCCATCCATTAGACCAGGTTAGAGCAGACGAGTGTATGCTATTTTATGTGTCGGGCAACCGTTCACTGAATTAATTGGAATGATCACATCTGACCCAGACTTTGTCTCCTTGGATGCCCTAACCCCTTTACTAGGTGTGGGAGGGGGGTTGGATAAACGTTTTTAAGGGCTGCCAGAAAGGGCTATTTCAGGGGGCGGTGGAGACAGCTGGAACAAAAGCCTGGTTTGAAAAGAGGCAGGAAAGAAGCAAGGGGAGCACATCTATGTGCCCCCTGCTCGCTCGCCTGCCCTCTCTCTCAAATAAATAAATAAATCTTTTTAAAAAAAAATAACACACCTGAATGGGGAGAAAAGTAAGTTTGGATTTTGGGAGGCTTCCGAAGCCCCGTTTCCATGTTTGAGGCACAGGCGGGAAGTTCCGCCTAACAGGACACAGGCCAGGGCACGTCCAGGCGGCTCGCGTTAACGGCTACTTTAGAGTCATGTATAATTAAGACAAATGAAGTATTTATGCGTAACGACTGATTGAAGATGTTTAATTTTAACAGCTTAGTTTCTTTTTTTTATTTTTTTATTATTTTTTATTTATTTTATTTTATTTTATTTTATTTATTTTTTATTGGTGTTCAATTTACTAACATACAGAATAACCCCCAGTGCCCGTCACCCATTCACTCCCACCCCCCGCCCTCCTCCCCTTCTACCACCCCTAGTTTCATGTTGTTTTCTATCTCAAATACTTCCTGATTAGTATGTGGCGATAAACTGAGCCCTGTTTCTTAACTGAATGATCATAAATTCTGTATTTATTACACCAGGCAACGAAATTCTCGGACACCCTTTGTCCCGTTGTCCGTCCTTGCTCTCACCACCCCCCCAAAGCACTGCCTCAGAAACGATAAATCATCTTCCAGGAACTGAACCAACTCCTTAGTCTGTGGGTTATCTTCTGGATGTTGCTAAACTATGACTTAGCTTAACTCAATATGTTAATTCATTAGGTATGTGCCAGGCTTTGTTGGCTTTTTTCCACGAAGGCCCAAACTCCACAAAACTAAGAGACAAAAATAAAGACAAAAAACTCCCCTCCAAGTTAGCTAAGGTGATATTAAATTGCCTCAAATAACATTTTCTGCTATGAGGTTGTTCAGGTATGTGAAGAATCTAAAAATATTTTCTAAATATTTTATTTTTAAATATTTTTAAATATTTTTTTAATATTTTTTGATATTTTTTAATATTTTCTAAATAGCCTTGCCTGCATCCTGCATGGAGTCATGGAGGGAGGAGAGGGGGGCCGAGCGTGGAGTTTGACTGTTAACTAGGAATATTCTGGAGAGTACAGTTTGGTTTTACGTGCATACCATGACTGCCCGAGTGCTGATTGCAGATTTATGAATAGAGCGACTGAAAAGACAGGGTTTCGTTGTCCAGCCTGTTCATTTGAGTTTACAGCTGTCAAAGTAACTGTCATCCTGGTTTGTACGTAAAGCCAAACTGATACAGACATCACTGGAAAAACGTCTTGGGTTTGTGGTGACGTAAAGAATGAGCTTGGCGATTTGCAGATTCAGTCGATCAGATCAGCCGATGCAAACTGTAACGTTCATCAGGCCAGTTGTTTTACTGACTTGCCTGCCAATTCATTCTAGAACATGATAGGTCCCTCCATATGCAGGGCTTGAATTGCCACTCTGTGCCCCGCCCCGGCCTTCCAGGAGAGGTGGCTGTGGGCCTGCCATTTGCAGCGGCGACAGCTTCTGTGTGCCTCCTGCTGCAGCTCTGGACCCCAGGTAAACCACATCGGGCCCTCGGGGAATCACTGAGCTGTAACCAGTAGCAATGTCATCAACGGCTATGAGGCGTTGTAACCGGCCGTCTCAGGATGGGAACAGAAATGGAAAACAGGGAAATTAAAGTGTCGATGTCCAGATGGGTGAGAGAGGCCTCCCTATTGTTTCTGCTCAGTGATGGAGGCTGTTATTGCTCAGACGGATAGCAAGGAGCAGTAGGGAAATGCGCTTACATCACCACAAGGTAATGCCCACAGTGGCTGCGAGTGTTCATTTTTATCAACGTAACTGCACGGAAGTTATCAACCTAATTTCCTTTGACAAGTGATTCATTCTAGAAGGAAACAAAACAAACCTATGAAGCCTCTGTGGTTAGCTATCAGACATCTGCAAACTGTTTTTTGCTGCTCCCACCCGGTCTGCAGGTATTCCAGGCTGGCTTGATGACGCTAATGGCATGGGGGGGGGGGCGGTGATTTACTAAGAAACAAGGCAAGGTTCGTTATCACTTACAGAACGCGTCTCCAATGGGGTGACAGCTCAGGTTATAAATAGTGTTTCTAGAGATCCAGAAACGGAATGAGCTGGGCTTGGCATCTGAAAACACACTGCAGACAGACCGGGGTGAATTAGTATGCGCCTTGGAGTCACCGCAGCCTCCTCCTGGTGCTAACATTTATTTTTATTTAATTGAATGACATCTGGGAGACGAAGACAATAAGTATGAAAGAACGAAATTTGCCAGAGAGGGAGAGAGGCACCGTCTCCCTTCTGGCCGTTTGTTGAGCTCCTGACTTGCTGTTTGGGCCGCAGGCTGAGCCATGAGTCACTGCGTAGAGGGAGGTTTCCGTGGGGTGAGAAGCAGAAATGGAAGCCGTCCTGTCCTCTCTTATCTATGTGCAAGGGCTTTATTTGAAAAAGGCTAAATATAATTGGAGCTACTATTACTAGTGCGCATCAACTCTCAGATGTGTTTAAAGATCCATTTGTTGGATACATTCACTTCCATAAAAGTTTTGCATGAGTTTGATGCTTTTAACTTTCACTCTATTAACTGAAAGTGGTCAGGAAGGAAATGAATATTCCGGAGCGCATCGGGTTCCTGTTTAAAGATCAGTACCGGATCCCTGACGTACATCCCCAGAGTCACGTTGTTTTCTAGGGCTGTGCTCGGACACCAACGAGGCAGGCCTGGACTTCGTTCTTGGATCCGTGCCCCTCCCGGCAATGCCCTACGTTGAGAAATAGAAAGGAAATGGTTTGACAATTTTAAAACGTTTTTTTATTCCCTATCTACCCGCTGTTAAAAGTTGGTCTTACTATTCCTGGAAACTTCTTTTATTACTATTCCCCTCCGCCCTCCTGCATGTGTGTCACTGAATTGTGAGAACTGGTGTAAACGCACACACAGTGCCCAGTACATAGAGAGGCTCAATACTGCTGGCTGCGCCCCTCAAGTGATCAGAGCTGGTGTCACCCCAACTCGGCTAGATTGCATGAGCCAGGGTGGACCTGTTTTGAGATCAGACTAGGAAGGAGGCCAAATGAATGAGGAAGCGGTTGATTGGCCACCAGGATGGTGAAGACTGAGTGGAGTCTGTGCGTTCAGAAACTAGGCTTGAGGACCGGTCAGAGCACCTCACAGCAACATGACTTTGGGCAAGGTATTCCAGCTCTCTCAGTTCCTGTTTCATTCTCTCAAAACAGTAAATAATACATTGCAGGATATATTTGAAGATTAAATATATGCATAAAACCCTACTATAGTATCTGGCACAGAGAGAACTCAATATTTTCTTGAATTCAATAAATATTTTAATAATTAATTTGAGAAAACACATCCTTGGGTAATAGAATCACTAAAAAGAAAGAACGATGGTGATGTGTTCAGTGCACATGCCATGGAAACTTCTTTTGCTGAAGGCAGCAAGTGGTGTGGCCCCTCAGTAAAGCAGTTGGATTCCACGCAAATAAACGTGTCCTGCCAATTTCACTATTTGAACAAAGTAGAAGAGAGAGGAAAAAGGCCACCCCTTCAAGAAAGGAGGAAAAGAAAGGATTTTTAAGTGTTGAGATGTGTTCTCAAATAAGCCAAGTGCTTAGAACAGGTCAGAAAGACCTAAGCCTGAGATATTGTGATTTGTAAGAGATGCGTATTTGGTCTCCTCCACAGTTCTTGGCTCACGGCTTCCAAAACCCTTGGAATTTCCTAAGTGTTCAGTAATAAGGTGTTCCTTGTTAACAAGGTGACTTTTGGACCCCACCTAAGCATGAGGGCTGGTTGTCAGGGGGACCAAGCATGTGACTAGAGGGTTGGAACTTTTCAGCGAGGGGAGAGAGGCTGGTGGTTGAATTAGTCACCAATGGTCAATGACTTAGTGAATCACGGTGCAATGACGCCTCCATAAAAATCCAAAAGATGGGTCTGGAGAGCTTTCAGGTTGGTAAACACAGAGATGTGGGGACCGTGGTGCCTTGGAGAGAGCGAGGACGCTCCTGTCCTTTCCCCATGCATGTCTTCATTGGGCTATTGATTCATAACCTTTATTATATCCTTTAATAAACAGGTGAATGTAAGTATTTCCCCAAGTTCCATGAGTCACTCTAATTAATCAAACCAAAGGAAGAAGTTATTGGAACCTCCAATCTGTAGCTGGTTGGCCAGAAGCACAGGTAGCAGCCCGGGCTTGGGATTGGCATCTGAAGTGGGGGTGGGGTGAGGAGTCCTCAAGGACTGAGCCCTTAACCTGTGGAACCTAATGCTGCCTGAGGGTAGATACTACTAGAATTGAGTTGAATTCTTGGACACTTTGCTGATGTCCAAGAATTTCTTGGTGTCGTGTATAGAGGAAATTGGAAATTGGCTTCAGGAACCCTAAAATGAAGCTATTGACAACTGCCCCTTGAGGCAGAATGTAGCTCATTAGGGATAAAATCACGCCCTCTAAATTTCTTGCTTAAGCTATTCCTTACTTGGCTACGGATACAAGTAAAAATCAAGTGAATGGGAACTTGAAGTCCGATAAGCCTGCTGGATCATAAGCATATTTTCCAAGTGGCTGGAAAAGCTCCAATATTTCTTTTCTTTTTTTTTTTAATTTTTTTTTTTTATTTATTTATGATAGTCACAGAGAGAGAGAGAGAGGCAGAGACACAGGCAGAGGGAGAAGCAGGCCCCATGCACCGGGAGCCTGACGTGGGATTCGATCCCGGGTCTCCAGGATCGCGCCCTGGGCCAAAGGCAGGCGCCAAACCGCTGCGCCACCCAGGGATCCCAAAAGCTCCAATATTTCTAACCTTGTTTCACATCAGGATTACGTCACCACCAGACGGACGCCAAGGACACGTGACCTAACCTGCCATCTAATGTATGTCATCCAAAACCCATTTAGTTACTGGGTCCTCTTGACGTAAGGAGCAGACTTCCTTCCCCTAATTCAGCAACATGACTCAAAAACATTTTGAATACTTGAATTAGATGAATTCAAATATGGACCTAGAAGTCCAAGTTCGTATTTTGGGCTCAGGGAACTGTTAAGATGAAGCCCGTACCCGTTGTTTGTCAAACATTTGCACTCTCTGGCTGATTTCTAAATGTGATTATTAGCTGCAACACCCTAAGAAAGAAGGGGGGGACACCTGGTGGCTCAGCAGTTGAGCACCTGCCTTTGGCCCAGGGCGTGACCCCGGGGTCCCAGGATCGAGTCCTGCGTTGGGCTCCCTGCATGGAGCCTGCTTCTCCCTCTGCCTGTGTCTCTGCCTCTCTCTCTGTCTCTGTGTCTCTCATGAATAAATAAATAAAATCTTAAAAAAAAAAAAAAAGAAAGAAAGAAGAGAGGGGTCAGAGCAAACAAAGTGCACAGGGATATGGAGAACAGAAGAGGATTTGGGGAAGAAAACATTGGGTGAGGACAGAGCCAGGAAGGGAAAAAGAGTCCGTGCTTCTCAGGAGGGTCTCGCAGGAGAAAGTCCCTGTTCCTTCTGCAGGCACGACCGGCCCCGGAGAGCTACCGACTGGAAGAACCGGGCCCTCACGGATGTCAACGGTGAGGAAATAAGAAAGCAAGGAAGAGTGTGCCGGGACAGAGGGAGCCCCAGCTGCTGCCAGCGACTTGGGCCCCCAGGGACATCCTGCCCAGGCGCGGGCACTTCTGCGGTTCCCAATGTGTGTGCCGCCCACCCTCCTTCCCCTCGCTCCCCTCCTTCAGTGAATATCATTAAGCACCTATTGTGTGCCAGGCAACGCCGAGGCACTCCAGGCAATCACAGTGAGTAAAGGAAAGCTCTGGTCTGGGCCAAAGTTTAATCCTAGGAGCCGCACCCCACCATGCATTTGGATGCTATTACAGCCTAAGAAAATCCTGTTTTATGAAGCAGAGCCCAGACCCTTAATGACAAGAATTCTGGCACCAGGTGCTGAGCTCCTCAAAAACAATGCCAACTGTCCAAACCAGCAGCCCGGTGCCTCCTCCACTAACATGTGCTCACAATATATTGTGGTTAGAAGCATTAATTAATGTTTGGGTGGATATTTCTATGTAGAATCTTAAAACATCTTAGAATTACAAAATATACCACGTGATGGTAAATAGCATAAATACTATGATTTAGATCTATTATATTTATTATTTAACGAGTAATACTACCATAAACAGTCAAGGTTCATAACAGGTCCATAAACAGTCAAGGAAATAGAGTATTTCCAAGTGGCCGAAGCCCTCTGGCTGCGCTTCCTACTCTCTCACTCCACACTGGATTAAGGGATATCGTTGCTTAAAATGCTGGTTTTACACCAGACTCCTACTTGCCCTTCCTTCCAAGTGCTATTGGCTGCCCAACCTTGCCTTGGTGGTGGAAACGTATCTCCTTCCTCCAACAGACGCTTCCACGGCTCCATTTCGCGTGCCCACCCCCATTACCTCTTCCAGTTTATTGTTATTCGCCCTCTTCACCAGCTCAGTTTTTCTTCTTTACCTTTTGCTAATTAAATGAATCTTTGCTATGGTTTTATCTCGTCAAAGAACAGCCTGAGCATTAAGATAACTTTTGTGTTCCTTGAAATACGTTTCTGGGATGTTGATATCGCAGGAGCCTCCCTCTCTCGGGTCCCTACCGCACACACGAGGGAACTGTGACAACAGACTTCACATTTCTTTTCATTAATTTGTACCAATTAAAGCTGTTGGCAGTACGTCAGCTGGTATTATTGATCATCTTCTTGTACAGGGCACTGGGTGAGGAGCCGGGGGGCGTATAAAGAAGTGTAAACAGGAACCCTGCAGTCTAGAGTCTACACAATCAATTAATCCCATTGGTTGCAATCGTGACTATTTGAAATCTTCATTATGTTTGTGGAGACCAACAGGCAGTATTATTAATCCTCTATTTTCTCTCTAGCCTTTAGCCCTTTAATTAACCGGTCCCACTGATGTACTACGCTTCTACCCACTTCATAAATCTTAGCCACAAATATAGCCACTTTTGAATCCCACTTCAAAAAATATTTTGTTTCATCCCATCCCTAACCTTGAGGGTAGCAGGACAGAGAGCAAAGGCCACTGTCCCTGAGGACCACCCTAAATGCTCTCCCCACCTCCTTAAGTCTGCTACACATTTCCAGGGACACTGATTTTTGCCAACAATTTAAGGTAAACTTTGAAATTTTGCCTTCAAAAGGCATTGTGACACCACAGACAAACAAAATGGGAAGAATCTCACTTTTCCGTATTGGAAAGTACATTATGTTTTCCTGGAGGTGGGATTCAAACACTGTAGTACGCGGAGAGTGGTTCGGTCATTTGGTCCCTTCCCATTACCCGGGACCTGGCTGAGATTATTCTCGTTTTGGGAGACACCCTGGGGAGGGAATGGATTATGCGAAGGTACCTGGAACACGGGGCTGGTGCTGGCCCACTTGGAAGCCAGGTCCAGTGTGGCTCAGCGTGCAAGAGCTCACAGTTATGTCACTTGAGAGAAACTTAGTTCTTGGTACTTCTTATTATATAGTCACAGAAAAAAGCGAGTCATCACTCATGCTTTGTCAGCCAGAAAAACAAAGTAAAGGGATAGGAGAGCCCGAGACTCATCTGAGCAGTAAGAACGTGGGCGTGCCATCCCGGTCCCCAAAGCCGGCAGCTGCTGCATCTGTGTCCGAGACCTCCGTGAGTGAGTGCCTGCTGTGTCAGGTTTTTTCCACATTCAGTGACGTGACCAAAAGAGAACCGGTACTGTTGACTTGGAGACTCAGTACTTCAGACTGCTCTCTAAGGAAAAGGAAAGGGCTTGGAGACCATGGCCTGCTCTGAAGAGACGTCAACTGATGGAGCCTCAGTTGGCATGAGACTCTCCAGGATCCAGCACAGAAAGGCCCATATTCTAGAAAATCCCACTCCCAGGCAAACCCAGATGGGTGTCATCCTGGGAGGTGTAGATCAGAATTTAGGAACTGGGGTGGTGGAAGGGGAGGTGGGTGGGGGGTGGGGGTGACTGGGTGACGGACGCTGAGGGGGGCACTTGACGGGATGAGCACTGGGTGTTATTCTATATGTTGGCAAATTGAACACCAATAAAAAATAAATTTATAAAACAAAAAAAAAGAATTTAGGAACTGATAGCTTCTCCTCTTGAGGTGAAAACAAAGGGCATCTCTACAAAAGGTAAAAACCTGGATTTGTTCAATTAATTCAGTGTTTCTTCTGGCTCTCTTGGTAGGTCGTCTGCAATGCCTTCTCTCAAACATCTAGTTCAAGGCGAAGGTGTGATGAAGATGTGGTTGCAAGTTGGACAAGGAGTTCATCATGACGGAGGGGATGAGACTTCTGTGACTTGGTTCACATGCGTGTGTCGAACATGCCAGCGTTAATGGCATAAATTAATAGCAGTGTCAGCCATTTTTCCTCTCTGAAAAAATTCCTTTATGACTATTTTCTTGGTGACCAATGGATCAGTTGCCCGTTCAGCCCACGGAATCCCACTGCACGGCCTGTATGAGTCAGGGCTCTCCAGAGAAACACAACCCATAGGGTGTGTGTGTGTGTGTGTGTGTATGTGTCAGTGGGCAGGAGGGGAGAGAGAAAGAGAAAGAGATTGATTTTTAAGGAATTTGCTTACTCCGTCCTGGAGGCTGGGACGTCTGAGGTCTGTGGGGCGCGCAGGCAGGCTGGAGACCCAGGGAGGAGAGGAGTGTGCACCCGGCAGCCTGCTAGGAGAATTCCCTCTTCCGCAGGGGAGACGGCCTCCGACTAATTGGATGAGACCCATCCACTGGCATCGTGGAGTCTATCAGTTTAAATGTTAATCTCTTAAAAAAAAATTCCCAGAAATATCTAGATTAATGTTTGAAGAAACATCTGGGTACCACGACTTGGCGCGTTAACATAAGAAATCGATCATCACGCGATGCAAGTGGCGTGACCTCTCAGTAAGGGACGCTTCCCCAACATTGGACAAACCGCGCCTGAAATCGTGGCCCCGCGCCGGCTGCGTGGCTGCTTCCTGGGCCCCGGGCACCCTGAGTACCCAGAGGTGGCTCGAGCCTGTTTCCGAAATCCTGTAAACCAAGTCCAAGCAGAGCGTTAATGGGTTCGGAATGTGATATTCAACGTCAGCTCTTTCCAACTCAGGCTACTTTTCCAGAAATTATACTCAATTCAGCATTAACCAAACACAGTCAGGAAGCTTCTGCTTTGCTTACTTGGTTTTATTTTATTATAGCAAATAGGTCCATTAAGGCTTAGAATGCACACTCACGTGTATTTTTAAGATCAAACAAGAGACTTCAAAGAAATGTTTGTCTTTCTGTAAGTCCCATTGGGCGCCGTGCCTGGTCTCTCCCGGAGGGAACTTTCTTGAACTTCCATTTCTTTGCCATCAGATGCAAAGGTTCAGAATTGCGGGGGGCCACAGCCTGGTCGCCCGGGAGCTCTTGGCCATCCTGACGTTCTCCGCGGCTGCCTCAGCGAGGCTGAACCCCAAGCCGACGGTGCGGTGTTGCCAGGGGGCAGCTGCACGGCCCGACCCCGGCCGTGGGACGCCAGCTCTCAGCCCGGGGAGGCGGGAAGCCCTGCTGGGCCCGAGCACCTTGCCCTCCTCCCGGTCCCCGGCGGCGAACAGGGACACCCGGGGCCCGAGGCCTGAGGCCGTGCACGGCTGGCAAACGGGCGCACGGCACGCGTGCTTAGCGGGGAGATCTCTGCTCAGCGCTTCCGATGAGACACAGGGCACGCGGGGGGCACCCGGGCCCAGGCATTAGGTGTGTGCCTGGGCTTCAGGCCGTGACCTCGGGGTCCTGGGATGGAGCCCACGGCAGGGCCTCTGCTCAGCGCGGCGCCGGCTTCGCCTTCACCCTCTGCCCCGTCCCCTGCTCGCTCGCTCGCTCGCTCTCATACATCAATAGATTTTAAAAAAAAAAAAAGGCCAGCATATGACCTTCTCGCATCCAGCAAAGCTCATGAGCCCCTACGTGTGAGGCCTGGGCCTCTCGGCACCCGCCCAGGGCATCGGTCATACTTGAGTCTTGCTCTCGGGACGTTTGTCGGAATTCCGACCCAAAAGCCGGAGGGAGAAGCATCCGCGTGGGCTTCAGCCTACGGGAGTTTGGTACATAATCGGATTTCACCATCCACGCGGAGGCTTAGTGAAAACCCAGTTTGTAGAAAGCCTTTAATTCAAAATGGAAAAAGTCCGTGGTTTCCCCCTACTGGAAACTTAGAGGGGGGGATCCCTCTTATCTACTCAGTTACGTGCGTTAAACGCGCGTCAGGGACCAACCTGCGGGCGGCTGCTGAGAGCCGCGTGGCCCGAGGAGAGCAACACGGCCCCTCGCCGCGGGCGCCTCGGCTCTGCTGAGACTCCTTAAACCCAGCGCCGAAGAAACTAAGCTGCTTTACCACAGATTACGATGTTATAAATAATGTGCATAATGTTTTAATTGCTATTGTCACTCGAGGCCTCATGCACCGATGCCCCAAGTCTCTACTGCAGAAGCCAAAGGAGCCTCGCCCCCGCTGCTGGCTGGAGAGCTCCAGGACGTCCTCCTTCCTTGACGTCGGGACCGCGGTCCCTGGCAAGGAACAAGCTGGCCTGTCCCAGGGCCCACACGCCCTGGAGGTGCGCCCTTGGGCCGAGCCCGTGACCTGTCGGGTGTAAATCACGCCCCTCATGGTGGCCCATGTGCCGTCCCTCGGGGGGCCTGTTGGTGACACGCGGCTCGCCGCCTAGCCTGTCATCCCCAGAGCACACTTGTCCCCTTGCCGGGCCCCCCGCCCTGCTCCTCACCAATTCCCAGCACCCCCTCACTTCCCCTCGGGCGAGTCAGGGCCCTCAGTGTCGCCCGGTGGGAGCCTCAACCAGGGCATGTCTGTGACCGGGGAGCTGGGCCCAGCTCGGGGGACGAGTGTGCAAGGGATGGCGCAGCAGGGCGGTGGTGCGTTTTCTGCCACAGGCCCCAAGTCTTCAAGCAAAGGCAGCCGAGACAAGTGAAGCGTTTCTGTCTCCCCCGTGGAGCGGGCAGAGAGGATGCGTCCAGCTGCTGCGGTCATTGGGCGCCGCCCCCCCTTGCTCGGCCCTCACCGGCTGCTGCTGCCTCAGGGCCCCAGGGCGGCTGCCGGGGTCCAGCCGTCGTACATCGGGCCGCAGCAGCATTCACGGAGAAACGCGGCTGCCTCCTCTGTGAGCCTCCCTTATTAGCGACCCGATGTTTGCTGAGATCCCCCCACGTGCCTGCGGCAGCGGGACCACCTCCGGGAGAGAGTCGGACGGTCCAGGAGCAGCCCCGGGTGTGGAGGCCGCGTGGGCCTGCCGGGAAAGGAGGACGGTGCGCAGGTGGGGAGAGCCTGGCCGGGGAACTGGCAGCCTGCGTTCTCCGTCCCAGGGGCTCGGGACTGGGGGTTGCGGGGCGAGCACTGCCTGTCTGAACCCTGGGGGACCCCCTTGGTGCTTCTCTGGAAATCCCTGCTTTGCCGCCTCTGGGCCGACCTCACTGGCAAAGGCCGGATGCTCGGGGGCCACCAGTGTCGGCCAGTAAAGAAGGACCCGGGGGCGGGAGGCAGGCGAGGGGAGACCCAGAGGCCAGGACGCCACAGAGGCAGAGCCCCGCCCGGCCTGTCCTCAGGGCGCTGCTGCACCGGGGCCACAGGCCGGCTCTTCACCCTGGGCGGCCTGGGAAACCCCAGCTCGGGGCACCCAGGGTCTGTTCTGACCACAAGCACCTTCCACCTTCACAGACGCCCTGTTCTCGCTGTGCCCTCGGGCGGTGGAGGAGGGAGGAGGGAGGAGGAGAGGGGGGAGGGAGGAGAGAGGGGGGAGGGGGGAAGGAGGAGGGAAGGAGGAGGAGGGAGGGAGGAGGGGAAGTGGAAGGGAGAGGGGGAGGGGGGAGGGACAGAGGGAGGGAGGGGGAAAGAGGGGAGAAAGGGAGAGAGGAGGAGAGGGAGAGGGAGAGGGGAGGGGAGGAAGAGGGAGGAGGGAGGGAGAGAGGAGGGGGGAGGGAGAGAGAGGGAAGGGAGGGGGGAGGTGAAGAGCCCCATCCCTGGCCCAAGGGGAGCCTGCTTCTCCCCCTCCCTCCCGCCCTCCCCGCGTCCTCCGCTGGGGGCTCTCAGCTCATCTCAGATAAATAAAATCTTGGAACAAATCTCAGGGGCGATGGGCCTGCTGATCCGGGTGTTCTGAAGTGTCACACCTGACGGTGGCCCCGTCACTGAGCTTGCCGGGCGCCCTTTCCTCACCGCACGGAGGCCGCCGGGGTCCTGTCCTTGGCACCGGCAGGTGCTGGGCCACGGCTCCTGCTCCTGGAGCTCAGGGACGGCAGCCCGGGATTAGGGGGGCGCCACGGCCCCCTCGTGGGGCTCCCTCCTCACCGTCTGCAGACGAAATCCACGGACAGGGCCCGTCCCTGCTGTTTCTGGGTCATGTACTGGGCGGGACGGGGATGGACAAGGCCCACGACTGACCAGAGACGTGTGGCCTGTGGGAGTGGAACCAGGTGACATTCGGGGAAGGCCGATGGCCACCCGCCTCCAAATCCTCCCGTGAACACAAGGCGAGGTCAGCGCACACCTCAGAGCTTTCCTGGGAGCCGCCGCCTCCTAGGGCTGCCACCTGGGCTGTCCCCGGCCTGGGACCCATGGGCAAGGCTGTGACTGCAGCCCACACCAGCTGCCCACGGCAGACGTCGCGGCTGAACACGGCGGCATGGTGACAGCCACCCGACGGTGCCCCCGCCCACCGTCCTGGTTTGCACAGGTCTCCTCTTTGAGTGAGTTAAATGGCCTTCCAACGCCCACCTGTCACCTGTCGCCACATGTCCCGCCACCTCCCCTACTCTGTAAGTGACGACGACGCTGCCTGCCGGAGCAAGCTGACCCCCCCCGCCCCCCGCGCTACCCACAGGGCCGCCCCTCGTCCTCTTCCCCCCTCATCCCCAAGTCCCTCCCTCCTCCCCCGCTGGTGCTCTGGCCGCCAGGACTCCCGACGTCGATCATAGTTCACGCTGATGGCAGCAAACCCTTCCAATGCCATGATAGGCGTCCTTCAGCTACACCCAGGGGTGGATTTTAAAGCCATGGGAATGTGCTTACGGGGCATTAACTGAAATACGCCTCAAGATTATATTATCCCAAATTACTGAAAGACATATCACATCAAAGGTCGGACTTCTTTCTAAATGAGGCTCATGATCGAGATTGAATCGTAATCGCGGGGGGTTCACTCGGTTACATGTCAGGCTCTTGGTTTTGGCTCAGGCCACGATCTTAGGGTCACCATCTTAGGGTTGTGAGTTCGAGCCCCATGTTGGACTCTAAAATAAATATGTAAGTCTTAAAAAAAAAAAAAAGAGGGTGGTTTCGAGAGGGAGTTGGAAGCTCAGCTTGGCCATACTCTAGCTGTGACGTCGAGCAGATCACTTTATCTTCATTTTCTTTCTTTTTTTTCTTTTTTAAATATTTTATTTATTTATTCGAGAGAGAGAGAGAGAGGCAGAGACACAGGCAGAGGGAGAAGCAGGCTCCATGCACCAGGAGCCCGACGTGGGATTCGATCCCGGGTCTCCAGGATCGCGCCCTGGGCCAAAGGCAGGCGCCAAACCGCTGCGCCACCCAGGGATCCCTATCTTCATTTTCTAATCTCTTAGAAGGCAATCGTGAAGGACCTATCTCGTAGGTTGTATGAATTAACTAGATTGGTATTTTGTAAATACCTGCACCAGGGCCCCGGGGGGGGGGGGGGGGGGGGGCTCCATCGCTGAAGTGGCTGCCTTGGGCTCAGGGTGTGATCCCGGGGTCCTGGGGTCGAGCCCCCCGTCGGGCTCCCTGCTCCATGAGGAGCCTGCCTCCCCCTCCGCCTCTGCCCTCCACCTGCTGTGCTCCCTCCCTCTCTCTCTCTCTCTCTCTCTCTCTCTCTCTGTAAAATAAGTAAATCTTACCAAAACAATCTTAAAACAAAAACAAAAACAAAACAAAACAAAACAGGGGATCCCTGGGTGGCTCAGCGGTTTAGCACCTGCCTTTGGTCCAGGGAGTGATCCTGGAGTCCCGGGATCGAGTCCTGCATCAGGCTCCCGGCATGGAGCCTGCTTCTCCTTCTGCCTCTATCTCTCATGCATAAATAAATAAAATCTTTAAAAAAAAAAACAAAAACAAAATACCTAGCTCACAAATTGACTCAAAGCCCCAGTAACAATGCCGCCCCCGGTGAGTGCTTCCCCGGCTGCCCGGGCCCAGCGAGACGAGCTGCGGGGAGTGCAGGGCAGTGGCTGCTGCAGGCCTGGCCGCGGCCACCACATTGCACTTTATTCCCGAGACAGCGTGGATGCGAAGAAATCAAATGATAACTGTCTATGGAAATGAAGACTCAACCCAGTGGTGGCAGCGGGTGGCACCGGGGCTGCAGAGGTGACCCTGGTGCCACCAGCACCTGCAGCCAGCGAGCCCCCGCCTGTCCTGCCCAACCTGACCTTTCATCCCCGGGCCCCGGTAGGGGCGACTCCAAACGCAGGCCTGGGGCCGCCCCTCCGGGTTTGCAGGTCTGGGCACCCCCGGGGGCGGATCCTCACGGCCCACCCCGATCCCACGGGCCTTAGCTGCGCCCACCACGGCATCGCGTCTGTGTGCAGGTGCCTGGCCTCTGCTGGATTCCTTGCAGGGAGGATGCCAGCCCCTCGGGGTGGGCTGCAGGGTGCGAGGGGTGCCTCAGGGAGGGCTGGCTTTCCTCCCTCTGAAGACGACGGACGCGGGGCTCAGGGTGAGCACGTGGGCTCTGCGGCCTGTCGCCACTGGAGCGGCCTCCTCTGCCACAACCAGCTGCAGGTGGACACAACCGGCCACAGGCACGTGAGACCGAGAAACAGGTCGTGGGATTCGCCCCCTTACAGTGGTGCTGTGCTCCGCTTATACGGAGTGTAGCCCATCAACGAACTTTTTGTTCAGAGAGACAGAGACAGAGAGACAGAGACAGAGAGAGACCATGCGCGCCCGTAGGAGGAGGGGCAGAGGGAGAGAGAGAGGGACTCCCCAAGGAGACTCCGCATGGGGCACGGAGCCCGCCGGGGGCTCCATCCCAGGCCCCAGAGATCACGACCCGAGCCCAGATTAAGAGCAGGAAACCTCACTGACTCTGCCATCCGGGTGCCCCATGAACTTCTTTTTAAAGTATTTTCATTTTTTATTTTATTTTTTTTTATTTTATTTATTTATTCATAAGAGACACAGAGAGAGAGGCAGAGACACAGGCAGAGGGAGAAGCAGGCTCCATGCAGGGACCCTGATGTGGGACTCGATCCCGGGACCCCAGGGTCACGCCAGGGGCTGAAGGTGGCGCCAAACCGCTAAGCCACCAGGGCTGCCCTATTTTCATTTTTTAAAAGAACTGTAGGTAATGAAATGAGCGACCCTCGTTTTTGCTGAGCAAAGTCCTCCAACTGCCTCCTGCTCTACCTACTAAACGAGGGGGCCGCTGGGCTGGGGCGGCTTGGGCACCGCCGCGGCCTCCGCGGGCCAACCAAGGACCGAGGCTGGAAATGCCTCAGTTTCCCAGATCAAGACCCACGGTCAAGGGGCCCCAGGCAGCCACGGGGCTCTCAGCCGTGGCCAGTCGGTCGTTCCCTTGTTGCGCCTCCCCTGGTCCCTTATTAGGGAAGAAGAAGCGCGATGCTTAATAAACAGGTAAATCCTTATAACTGACATCACGCAAAACTAATTCCACTTATTGCTGGAGGGAAGCTGTTGGCGTTCGGCACCGATGGCCAAGAAGGAACTTTCAAGGCGTCTTAGGTGCAAAAAGGTGGCTTTATGGCGGCACAGGGACAGGACCCGGGGGCGGAGAGAGCCGCCCGGTGGTGAGGGGAGTCCACCTAGACTCTCCAGCTGGGAGGGTCGGGGAGCGACAACGTGCAGCGGAAAACGAATCTGGGGACAAGGAAGTTGACAAGCACCTGCCTCTACCCAAAGCCCAGGGGTCCTTCGGGCGACCGTGGCAGGGATGGCCGTGCCGGGCTCCAGGCGGCCGAGCATCAGGGTGCGCACAGCAGGCCGCGGAGGCCACCGAGGAGCCCAGGGCCGGCCCCCAGGCGCCAGGCAAGGCCAGGCTGGGCTCACAGCTGCGGTCTGCGGGGGGCAGTGACCCCGGGGGCATCCGGGTCCGGTGCTGACACACGTGGGGGCCTGACGTTCTCCTGCGGCAGAGGGAGGCGAGGGGAGTTGCTCGCACAAAGGCCGAGAGATGAAGGGCCCCGTGGCGGGTCCCGCCCCGTCCCGCCCGCCCGCGGCCCCCCTGCAGGACGGGAGGCCGCTCTCATGACCTCACCTGGTCCAACTTCCACAGCGAGCCCGTGGGGCAGCTACGATTACCATCCACGTGGAAGCCGGGCCACGGGAAGGGGAGAGGCTCCCCCAAAGACACACGGAACAGCGGGGCCCCGGATACAACAGGGATCACCCGACTCCCAGCCGCGGAGAAACACCGCCTCAGACACACGGGCCGCCGTGCTTCCTGAGGCCTACAGCTGTGCCTCAACTGTCCCAGAAACCCAGGGGCTGAGGGAGGGCGGGCTGGTGGGGAGCTTGGAGTGGAGGCTGCAGGGAGTGGAGGCCGCAGGGAGTGGAGACTGCAGGGGGCAGAGGCCGCAGGGAGCAGAGAGGCCTCAGGAAACAGAGGCCACAGGGAGCGGAGGCTACAGGGAATGGAGGTCACAGGGAGTGGAGGCCATAAGGAACAGAGGCCGCAGGGAGCAGAGAGAGAGGCCTCAGGAAGCAGAGGCCATAGGAAATGGAAACTGCAGGGAGCAGAGGCCATAGGGAGCAGAGGCCGCAGGGAGAGGAGGCCGCTCAGGCTCCCGGAGCCCGGGAACAGCCACGAGGAAGAGCGAAGCCGCGTGTCAGGCCGGTCCTTCCTCCTGCTACCCAGCGACGCCGCGGCCACAGCCCAGTCGTGCATGCGAGGCCTGCACTAAGGGGAAAGGGCCTGCGGCTCCCAGGCGGGGACCCCGTGCCTGTGGGGTGGCTCCGGGGAGGCGAGCCCACCTCCCGGCTCAGGGGAGCAGGCACAGCAGGGCTGGGGCCGCGGGGTGTGCGAGCCTCCCCCCGGGCACCCCCCGTGGTCGGGTCCTGACGCCCATGCTCCATGGCCCCGCGTGCACAGCAGCCCGATGCCCACGCCGCGGCGGACGCCCGTGGCCCCATCACCCAACTGCCCGGCGTAGATCAAGGGGCTCAGGCCCTTATGATAAGCGCCTCCAGCCACACAGTTCGGCCACACTCAGAGGGGCCATGACCTTCCCTGAGCCCCGGGGCGGACACCTGCTCTCTGGCTCCGACCTGGAGCATGGGGAGGGGGGCATTGGGTGCACTGGGGGGTGTCGCGTGTGGAAGGGGAGGGTGCGTTCACTGCTAGGAAGCAGCAGCCGGGGGCGCCTGGAGAGCCCAGGGCATGACCCCGGGTCCCAGGATCAAGTCCCACATCGGGCTCCCTGCATGGAGCCTGCATCTCCCTCTACCTGTGTCTCTGCCTCTCTCTGGGTCTCATAATAAATAAAAACTTTTAAAAAGAAGCAGCAGCAGCAGCAGCAGCCAGACACCTGCTGCTTCCCCTGGAGGCTGGATCTCCCATCGGGTGCGTCAAAGGTGCCCACCAGGCACCAGCGCGGGACCCCAGGATCCGTCTGGGCGTAGGGGTGCAGGCAGGGGGGCACCAACGGGGCGGAGCCAGCCGTCCTGACCCGGGGAACAGGCCTGGGCACCACCAGGCCCACCCTGGGCCCACACCACCCACCACCCACTACCCACCACCCGGAGAGACCTGCTCTGTGCTGCGGCCTGCTCCGTGCCGGCAAACAAAAGCCGCTCACTGGCATGCCCCAGTCGTCCTGTGAGTTGCCGAGCCTTGTAGGCCCTGCTGAAGGCAGCCGCGGGGATGTGGCATGAGGACCTGGCCATGGGGACCTGGCTGCGGGGATGTGCCATGGGGACCTGTCCACGGGGACCTGGCCACGGGGACCTGGCCACGGGGACCTGGCCGCGGGGACCTGACCGTGGGGACCTGGCCGTGGGGACCTGGCCGTGGGGACCTGGCTGCAGGGAGCTGGTGCAGGGACCTGGCTGCGGGGACCTGCTGGGGTACCTGGCACGGGGCTGTCCCACATGTCTTTGTGGTCCCCACTGCCCCACTCCAGGTCCCGCCGCAGCCCAGGGTGCCCCTCGCCATGGGAGGGGAGCTGTGTCCCCTGCCTGCTGTCCTGTAGCCACCGGGCCTGAGCCCCAGGCTGGAGGCCAGGGTGGGGGTGTCCCCAGCCAGCCTCCCTGGGGGTGTGCCTCCAGCCCCGTGACTCCCAACGCCTCCGGGCCCCTGCAGTGCGCACCGCCCGAGAGCACCCGAAGGACGGTGGTGGGCAGAGCTCGCCAGGCCCTACTGGGGCGGACGCTGTGCTGCAGCCGCACCAGAGCCAGCTCACCGAGAGCCAGGGCACATCCTGCGCCCTAAGAACCGTGTGACCTGGGGGCCCAGGAGACCATACCTCGGAACTCGATCCTGGCCAAGCAGGAGCAGGTGGGGCCGGGGGTGGCTCCCTGCACGGGTGCCCCCCTCTGCCTCGTCGCCCCTCCTGGACTTGCGGGGCCGGCACGCAGCAATGAGGCAAAGGTGGAGAAGGACCCGCCGGCTCGGTCCCTGGACCCCATGTGTGTGACGGGAAGGGATCTGCGGCACCGCCCGTCCACACGCTGGTGACCCGAGCCGACAGTTGGGGGTGGCCGCCTGGCGTGTCCCCACAGAGGAGAGTGGGCCAGCGGGTCGGCACCTCCACACCCGGGCCTTCGACCTCACAATTCCACCTCCCAGAGCTTTTCCCAAGGAAGGGCAGGGGGCACACCTGGTGGCTCAGGCGTTGGGCGCCGACCTTGGCTTCGGCTCAGGTCCCGACCTCGGGGTTGGGAGATGGCCCCGGGTCGCTGAGCTGAGCTGAGCCCGGAGCTCTCTCTCCCTCTGCCCTTCCCCGCTCAACACTCTCTCTGTGAACAAATAAAATCAGAAAGAAAGAGGGAGGGAGGGAGGGAGGGAAAGAAAGGGAGAGAGAGAGAGAGAGAGAGAGAGGAGGAAGGAAAGACAGAGGGAAGCTGTGCGTGCGGGGGTATCTGTGACCACGTTGCCTTCACTACATGAGACTGGGAACAAGCAAGACAAGAACCAAGTGGGCGACGGTGCGTTCGTACAACACACGCCCGCGGCCGTACAGCACGCGGCAGCCTGGGCTGGGTTCAACTTAATTCACGTCTCCAAGACGTTGTGTCACCGGCAAAACAAGCAATATGCTGGTTTCGGGACCTTTGTGGACGTGTGCACCCCCACCGCCCCCGCGTGTGCAGACCAGGTCTACAGGGCAGCCACGGGCGTGCTTCTCGCGGCTGCGGCGGGGAAGGACGCAAGGCGGCTGAGGCCCAGAGCAGGAGGGCCGCTGGCTCCCACCGCACGGCCGTTGGCATCTAGAGCTTGTTCCCGAGGGGCCCCCCGGTGAGCCTCAGCCCGTCAGCGGGGCCTCACTTACCAGACAGAGACTGAGAGGCCCCAGGGCGAAGGGACCTGGGCCCCAGAGCCGCCTCGGATCACGGACTCAACGGCATCTCCTCCGCGGCCCCCGGCCCGGCCCGCCTGCTCCATCCATCCCAGACTCCAGCTGCGCGCAATTGCCTGGGCCAATTCCTGCAAATGGCGAGCGAGCAAGCGAGAGAGACAGAGAGAGATGCTGTTGGTTCTGTCTCTCTGGAGACCCCTGGCCGAGGGGCTCCCGTCGCCGTAGGTCGCACACTACACTTGGCATGTGCCCCGCGGATGTGTCCTGTCCCGCCCATGCACGCACAGCCCGGCCGCCGGGGCTGGAGCGCCTCTGTGAGCAGCACCGGCCGCACCACCGGCGTGTTCCTCTCGTGCAACAGGGAAGCCACAGCTGGAGCGAGGGCTCACCGAGGACGCACTGAGTGGGGCGGCGCTCTTAGGGACAGTGGTCCTGAGCCCGGATGCTTGGGTTCGGCTCTTCTATAGATCAGCATCCGAATCAGCTCATCGCCGAGGAGAAATAAGAAACAAGAGTGAAGGAGACAACAGGCCTCACCACGTGTCTGCACTTACCAGGACACTTGATTTTACACGTTTCTTTTTACGCAGCCACCTGAAGATGTATCAAAGGCAACTCATGGTTCGGCATTGATCGGGACAGGCCACCGTGGTCACGTTTACCCCGTGCAGTTCTTAGCCTCCACTCTCTTTTTTTTTTTTTTTTTTTTTGCCTCCACTCTTTCAGTATTAAAATCAAGAACTCTCTTTTGAATAAGATCTATTTAAATAGGAAAAAAAAAAACATGCGAAGAATGTTACCGGTGATCCTCACTTTCCCTTAGACCCCAAATGTCTATAGAATTTCACCGCACATTTTAAAAAGAGGAGACGATGACCCTTGACTCCAACACGAAAATCTCATTCCTGAAAAATCAGATTGAATCCTAGATTAGAGACCTCTGCAGGTATCATCCACAGAAGTTTTTATTATTTGTCATAGTTTTAAAGGATTACAGATGGAATCGTGTTTTACAAGTAGACCTAAATCAATCTGAGTCCTCAGGCGAATGAGAAAACCAACCGGTTTCGGTTTCTGATCGATAAGACTATTTTCAATGAGCACCAACACCAACAACTCTGTCCCATAGGAACATTGATTTATAAGCATGTCAAACGGAGATTTTTAGTTTACTTCCTGTTTTTACTGCTCTGCCTTCAGCTGCCAATCCAGAAATTAGAGGCTCTCCTCCGGGAGCCAGAAGGCAAGGTAGTATGAGGCCTGCAGAGGTCATCCTTGAAAGCAGGAAACAGCTTTGACCTGGTGTATTGAAATCAATACGACACGGCACAGAGCAAGGAAGCAGATGGCAGCCTATACTTCCATCGATATGTTTCTTTATTATACAATTTGCATTAAATTCTGTTAAAGGACAAGTAGATTCAATTGACCGTGAGAGATACCCAAAAAAAGAGTATGCAGTGATTCCCATCCCAGATGAATTTTAATCAACACTATAGGATTTGTGGTAGAGGCTTATTTTTCTTTTAATAAAGTCATATTGTTTATTCCCATTCTGGGTTACGTGGGAAATTCTAGTACGAGGCGTAAAGAAGACGCTCTCGACCCGTCGTCCCCCCATGAAAAGATACCACTATCCACACAGAAGCGTGTTTGATCATGGCGGCTTCCCTGTGCATTTCGTATACAAGTGTGAATCCTGCTTTTTCCACTTAACGTCACGATAAAATGATTTTCTCTGTTATTGTAACGTCCTCTTCCGTATAGAGGCTCTTCTTAGCCTCATTTTGTGAGACAAAGCCTTTTTAAGAGTCCAGAACGGGCAAGCGATGGAACAAGGATTCTAACCCAGATCTACGCAGCTCCAGATCCCAGACTCTTCCCACTATGTCAGAACACCTTAAAAATAGTCAAGTCCCGGGGCGCTTTGGTGGCCTAGTCAGTTGACCAGCTCGGCCCTCGGTTTAGGCTCAGGTCGTGATCCCAGGGTCCCGAGACCAAGGCCCGTGTTGGGCTCTGCACTCAGCATGCAGTCGGCTTCAGATTCTCTCCCTCTCCCCTGCCCCTCCCGCTCATCCTCTAGCTCCCTCTTTATCTAAAATCAATCTTTTAAAAAAAACAGTCACTTCCTCTTGTCCCAGTAAACCACCTTTGGGAATCTATATGGAACCTGAAACGTTCGAGATAAGCCTGGGACAGCTTGAAATGCAGAAAAGCAAGAAACTATCAAAGACCAAATGGGTCACATGACAGCAAAGCTAACTTGAATGGGGCCCCCATGCGCCACGATGGCGCAGTACGACTACCGAAAAGAGTAGTTAAGTTCAATTAAGATATTAAATATGTAGAAATCCATGAGTTCATAATGAGACTTTCTAAAAGACTTACTAGCAGCCATTGGAGGTTATAAGGGCGCCAGTTCATTACTCTGATCATTGATAAATATGCAGAAAGAATCGAGAATTTGCCCGGCCCTTCTCGTGTATGCGGCCTTTCAGGGCGGCCATAGAACTGATGAGGACAAAGTCTTCCGTGCAGAAGTGGGGCTCACGGGGTAGGACGGATGACGGTAGGAAAATTGCCATCTGGAGCCCCAGTGGAGCAGTGGCAGTGGCGGCTGGGGAGTGCCCCGGGGACTGCCGGCCGAGCTCCGGAGGACGTCGGGGCTGATGATTGGCAGCACTGAACGTGAGCCACCGGCATCGTGAGCTCGGCTGCGATTCCACCGGACGTTCACAGGATAAGGAATATTACAGCCTAAAAAAATCACCGGACTTTAATCAAGTCTCGGGTCTACCAGTTTATAGGGAGCACAGAGACAGGGGAACAAGGTGGAAACATCACAGGGAAGCACTGGTGCAGTTCTAGAACCTGGAGCATAAAGGATAAATTGATTTCTCGAACAAAGGCAAAGGCGTGAGAGGGGAGAAGGGATTATGTGGATGAAATACTTGAGAGAGATGGTGACCGTGCAGTTGATGGACTTGGCTGTTTCCCGGTATTTGAATAGGCTGACTGTGAAAGAGTGACCTTGCGACAGTTGGGGAAATTTGAATATGGGTTGGGTATTAGGATATTCAGGATATTGCTGTGTTGGAGTATGACAATACCCGGACAGCTATTTTTTTTAATAAGTCTCACTTTATATGTTTAAATGCATATATAGTACTTTAGGAGGAAAATGATGCAATGTCTGGCATTTCTTCAAATATTCCAGGAAGATATTGTGTGTGTGTGTGTGTGTGTGTGTGTGCACGTGCGCACACTCGCACACGCACGCGTACGTGATTGTGTGTTGTGGGAAGGGGCAGAGGCAGCCATAGCTAAATGAAACAAGATTTATGACGTGTTGATAATCGTCGGAGCTGAGCAATGGGTAAACGGAAACTCTTCGAACCGCTCTCCATACCATCGTGTGTATGTTTGGAAAATTTCATATTGGAAAAAATTTAATCCTAAGAAACGATGTTTACGAGGACACCAAAAAGTGGAGAAATGAAAAAGATTAATCACTTCCCATGTTCTCTTTCAGTGAACAAGTCTTTCTTGTTGCAAAGACATAATTTGGAGACGGAAAGAAAGCCCGGGTTCCAGGTTCCGCAGACCTCGCGTCCGGGACCCTCTCGAAAGAGGTCAAGGTAATGATTTGTTTGTTTCAAAAAGCTGATGCTCGGGTCTCGAAGTGGAGTGAGACGGGTTTTGAGGAGGAGGCCAGAAGCGCTCCTCATGGCCCTTCCTCCCCGGGATACAGTCAAGCAAGCTGATAGCTTTCAGGGGTTAAAAATAAGTCCATTCACCATCTGCCCACACACATTCCCTATAATGACAGATGGAGATCTAATTTTAAAAACATAGTACATTTTAAAAATACTTCAGAAACATCTATCCAAACAACGGATTAGAACTTGATTAAAAAATAAATAATTGAAACACCCGAAGCTCACTGAAGGAAAAATTCCTCGCAGAGAGGACTTCTCCTAGAAACAAAGCCCTTTGTGTTCAGCAAAGTGTTTGCCACTGAATGACAAACTACTGAATATTTTAATTTTCAATTTGTAAGAGAAAGATTATTTACTCTTAATCCCTGGGGTTTTTTTTTTCTGGAAAACCACTTCATTAATGACATGTTTTGTCAAAGTGTTATGTGTGATGATTCCTTTTTTTTATATATATATATGTGATGATTCCATTCAATGTACCTTGACTGGAAGGATAATTGATTAGCAGTTTTTTAAAAATTGAAGTATAATTAACATGCAGTGTCATATTAGTTTTAGGTGTACAACATAGTGATTCAACGATTCCATACATTACCCAGCACTCACGACCATGAGCCAAGGGACCTGTCACCAAACAGTGTTACTACGATCTTATTGACTGTATTCCCTATGCTACAGTTTTCATCTCTGTGACTTATTTATTTTGTAACGGGAATTTTGTACCTCTTAATCCCCTTTATTTCACCCCATCTCTCACCCCCCACCTTCCGCCTGGCAGCCACCCGTTGGTTCTCTGTACTTAACAGTCTGGTTTTTTGTTGTTGGTTGTCTTTTTCCTTCTTTGCTTGTTTATTCATTTTGTTTTTTAAGATTCCGTATAGGGGTGAAAGCATATGGTATTTGTCTTTTTTTTTTCTCCGACTTATTTCACTCGGCATTATACGTTCTAGGTCCATCCATGGTTGTTACAAATGGCAAGATCTCATTTTTATGGCTAATACTCCATCGTGTATACACCACCTCTTCTTTATCCATTCATCTGTGATGGACACTTGGGCTGCTTCCACAGCTCGGCTATTGGAAATAACGCTGCGGTAAACAGAGGGTGCATGTAGCTTTTTGAATAAATGTTTTATTTTCTTTGGGTAAATACCCAGTAGTGGAATTACTGGGTGACAAGGTATACTTATATATATATATTTTTAAGATTTTATTTATTTATTCATGAGACACACACACAGAGAGGCAGAGACACAGGTAGAGGGAGAAGCAGGCTCCATGCAGGGAGCCCGATGTGGGACTCGATCCCAGGACCCCGGGGTCACGCCCTGGGCTAAAGGCAGGCGCTAAGCCGCTGAGCCCCCCAGGCGTCCCTCTTATATTTATTTTTTTTGAGAAGCCTCCATAGTGTTTTCCATAGTGGCTGTACTAACTTGTGTTTTTATCCACAGTGCACCATGCGCTCACCGATACTTGTTATTTCTTGTCTTTTTTACTCTAGCCACCCTGCCAGGTATCAAGTGGTATCTCACTGCAGTTTTAATTTGCATTTCCCTGATGGTGAGTGATGCTGAGCATCTTTTCATGTGCTCGTTGGCCGTCTGTATGCCTTCTTTGGGAAAAATGTCTATCGGGGTCTTCTGCCCATTTTTTAATTAAACAAAACAGTATGGTACTGACACAAAATAGACACATAGGTCCGTGGAACAGAATAGACTGCACACAAATAAACCCATACTTAGATGGTCAATTAATCTATGATGAAGGAGGTGAGAATATATAATAGGAAAAAGTCTCTTCAACAAACGGTGCTGGGAAAACTGGACAGCTACATGTAAAAGAGTGAAACTTGACCACTCTCTTATACCATATACAAAAATGAACTCAAAATTGATTAAAGATCTAATTGTGAACCCCACCCCACCCCCACCCCCACGCCCGAGGAAAACCCCTAGAAGGAAACCTAGGCAGTAATTTCTTTGACATCAGCCATAGAAACATTTTTCCAGATGCGTCTTCTCAGGCAAGCAAAACAAAAGCAAAAACAAACTACTGGTACCGCACTAAAGTATAAAGCATTTGCATTAACTGAAGGACTTGGGCCCACCGTAGCTCCTCTCTTGCTATCCACTGGGATACTTGGTCCAGGGTAACATTATTCAGGACTGCACATCCGTTTATCACATAATCTCATAAACTCATAGAGGGTCGTGCTGGCGAACTCCCTGTGGGCAGAAGAGGGAAAGTCATTTCTCGATTTCTCGAATAGGTCCCAGTTCCGGCCAAGATACATCAGTGTCACTTTTCACATCCAAAAGGATCCCGGTAGTCAAGTTGCTGACAAGTAACTAGTTGGTCTCTGCAGGGAAGGGTGTTGTATTGAGGCCTCGGTCTTGATTTCTCTTGCTACAAGTTCAGATGCTCAGTAGCGGCGGTAGGAGCGTCAGATAATTAGCTGACCTGATGGTGGTTGGTCCACTCTCGATAACCAGGATCTCTGGTTTTGACCAAGGAAGAATGGCGAATTAGATGAGGACGTGATGGAGACCACGACCCTTGCAGGGTTAAGATGTGGTGTTGTTTTCCATCTACCCTCTTGATCACAATGGGAAAGCTTCAGAGGCTTCCGTGTGGCCTTCTTCACTGCAGCATCTTACTCTGTGAACCAAGAAGGGGATTGTGACCACTACTAAAGACATCCACTTCAATTAAGAGATTGAGCAATCACACAGGGGATCCGTGCATCCCAAGAACCCACTGTAAACTAGACGGGGCTTGGGTTTCTTATTACCTACCTCCCGGAGGCCCCCACTTGAGCAAAGGGCCGTGATGAAACATAAAATAAAAATCCCTGAGTATCAGTGGAGATTACCATGCCCAAGAGTCCTTGAAATACCTGGAATTGCCTTTTCCCCCATTAGTTACTAAAGGAAATGGCCACAGACCCCGCAGGGCAAAAGCTAGGACATTATTACCACTCGCACCTGCCACTGTGTAGCAGAACCCTTCCTCCAACCAGCCTTTCCTTCAGGCAACAGGTTCTGGGTCAAAGGACAGGCTCAGGTCTGGAAACTGGCCTTACCTTTCAGTGGGGTGTTTGTTAGTGTTTCCCTGTTGGCCACCCCTCTATCCGGCCTCTAAGGACACCACGTCGTCTCCATTCTCTCTGTTGCTCTCCATGCCCAAGGGCCTCTTGCCCCTCATGACAACGGCATCCTCCTCGCTCCTGATGTCCCAGTTTTGCCACCTGGGCTCGGTCACTCTGAGATCTTATCCCTGCTTTCAGGGAGCCTCGTCCTAGAATACCATCTTTTATCATTTCAGCCCTGCCCTGAGTTGCTCTGTGAGGCTTACCCTGTCACCGCTCATTCCTTACATCCCCGGTAAGCGGTATCCTCTGGACGCCTCTGAGCTTAGGGACCTGGCATAGTCCCCAGGTCTCCAGAGTGCATCCTCCCTAGCAGGCCCATTTCCTTGAGCCTTTGATCTTTTTCTCCACCGTCTGCCAAAGCCTTGCCCACTTAGCTCCTCCGCTTACTGGGCACTGCTCCCCTAGGCTCCGAGAGCCCACCAGGAGTGCTAAATCCCGTATCTGAGAGGAGAGCGCTCGCGGGCCCGAAAACTGTCCCGTATCCAACTGGATTCCCTCCCCTTAATCGTCAGATGCTCGGAAGTCAGGCCCGCACCCTCCGTGCTCCCCGTGCTCCTGCCCCTGCTCGCGGCCAGGCCCCCCACCTTTCTGGTGTACATTCCCCGCCTTCCCCCCTCGGGACTGGCGCTCTTCCCGCTGGGTTTTGTGAGGATTTGACTCCAGTTCAGAGGTCAGCAGACTTTTCATGGAAAGAGCCGAGGAAACCCACCGCGGGCTTCGCGAGCCATGCGGGCCCTGCCGCAACTGTGCAGCCGACGTGAGTGGGACCTAAGTGGGGTCCATCTGGCCCGTGGGGTGTCGCTGCTGGCGCTCTCTCGCAGCGGGCCTGGTGTCGGGGGGCACAGCCTGATGGTGCGGTCCCGCATCAGCCTCGGGGGCGCCGCACTAGCTTCCTAGGGAGCAGTGGGCTCCTAGGCTCGGGGGCTCAGGGGCCTGTGTGGCTCCGGGACTTGTGAGCCCCAGACACGACATCAGTGCCCCGGCGCCCTGACCGTGACAAAGCCGACGTGTCCCTCCCGCTGCGCAGGTCTTGTAAGAACGTGGCAGGCTGGGCCCTGGCTTTTCCCGGCCTCTGGCTGCGGGGGCGGAGGAAGCCCACGAGGCCCTGGGCCTTCACCGGCAGCCTTGGGGTGCTGACGGGTGGCGCAGCCTGTCTCCACGTCCCTTCACGGCAGGAGCAGCAAACCCCCAAGTCCACCACATCAGCACCCCCTCCCCGTGGGCCCCAGCTGCCGCCCGGTGACCGCCGTGGCTTGTCCGCTGGCTCAGGTGCTGCCCCGCTGCCCGCCCGGCCCCAGGAGCTCACCTCGGGCCTTCCCGGCCGGCCACAGCAGTTCTGCTGCTTCCCCAGACATCAGGGCAGGCTCTGCCCCTAAGGAAGTAGAGGAGGGAGTGGGGAGGCAGGGGGGACCCACGTGCACCCGGGGTAAGTGCCTCAGGCCAGGCCCGACGGCTCCGCAGCCGGGGGCGCCCTCGGCCTCGTCCCATGGAGCCACAGGGTGAGCCCGGGTGCAGAGGGCGGCGGGCCGGCCAGCTCCCTCCCCTCATGGCCATCCTCCAGCGGACCCCGGGGAGCCCCCGAAGGTCAGCAGTCCTGCAGTGGGGGGGGGAGGTGAGCACCTCCAGCCGGAGGCCGGCCAGACGCTCGGGATTTGCACCCGCTACCAGCGCCTGCTGCGGTCCGTCCCCGTGAAGACCAGAGGCCCCAGGGGCCCCGTCTGCGTGGTCCTCACACCGTGGTCTGGGGATCTCGGAGAAGCCCTGGCTCCAGCGACTGGTGCGATTGTAATTACTTTTCCTAAATGGATCCTAGAGAATGAAAGCGGGGAAGGAGCCACGGCAGGTGGGACAACAGGAGGGAGGGAAGCAGGGGAGGGAGGTGGAGGGAGACGGAGAACAGGAGAGAAGCCGGCAGCCACCGAGGTAACTGAGGTCAGCGGCACAGAGAGGTGACCTTTCTACTTGCCCGTCTCCTCCGAGCAGACGAGCAGACGTTACTGGCCCGGCCAGGGAGGGGACGTTGTAACCCGGACACCGGCGACCCGACCGGCCTGTTCTGTTGCCATCATCCATTATACGTCCTCAACTTGGAATCAACGAATAAAGTGCCTACCAATTCGTGTTAAGTGTGATGTCCAGGTCAACGTGACACCTCTCCCGCTGGACTCAGGCTGACAATATCGGTGGAGGCTGAAAAAAAAATCATTATTATTATTATTTTTTATCTTTGAAGCTACAGATTATTATAAAATCCCAGAAAAGCCGGAGATTGAAACGGTTTCTCTAGAGCCTCGAGCCTCATCAGAAACTCGTGTGATTTCAAATTCTGATAAATTCTTCAGATGTTGCTTGCGGGGAGCCGAGATCCTCCCGTGTCGTTGGGCATCGACTCACAGGATCTTATCCTTAAACGACACGCGTCTTGGAGATTGTGGAGGTCGGACCTGGGGGCCACGCAGCTTCGGTGCAGGCCCCACGCGGAGGCTCCCCCGGGACCGCGTGTTCAGCGCCGACCCCCTCGGGCCGCGTCGTCATCCGAACTGCGGGCTCCCCCATCTTCACTATTCAGGTTAGGGTCCTGGGCGGGGGGGGGTCCTCCAGACCACGTACCGACCTTCTACACGCTCATCAAGACATTTGTCGAAACAAAATCGAGAATGTGACACGCCGGCCCGTGGGTGACCCCACCCCGCCCTCGGTGACGGCGTCTGCCCACGACCCTGAGGGCCCCCGCCCCAACCCCCGGCTCCCGTCACGCTGGCTGGGAGGCAGGAAGCCGTACAGAGCTTTCTGGATATGGACATGTCTGCTGCTTGCTCGTGACGTCAAAAGAATGGCACGAAAGGGCACGGACTCGGCCCGAGCTTGGCGCCGGGCAGCGGCACTCGGCCGCCCCCAGGGCTCACCTGCAGACCCCAGGTCCCCACCTGTAGACCCCAGGCCTGGAGCTCTCAGACCCCAGGTCCCCACCGGCAGACCCCGGGTCCCCGGAGCTCTCAGGCCACAGGTCCCCACCTGCAGACCCCGGGACCCCGGAGCTCTCAGGCCACAGGTCCCCGGGGCTCTCAGCATGGATTTCTTTCTTTATTTTTTAAGATTCGTTTATGTGAGAGAGAGGGAGGGGGAGCTGCGGGGGGGCTCCCAGGCTGGCATCCTGAGCACAGGGAGGCCCAGGGCTCCATCCCCACCCGGGGTCCCCCCAAGCTCAAGTCAGCCTGGGCCCCCAGGCACTCCTGAAAGGGGCTTTGTGACTTGGGGCCACTTCCAAGGCGCAGGGCAAATGGGGTGCTGCTGTCCCTGGGGAGCGTGGCCGCCATCCTCACGGTCTCCTGGCCCCAGAGGCTCCCTGGAACCCGGGGCGTGGCCTCCTGACCGGACTTGCAGCCTGGCCTGGTGCACACGGGGAGGCATGTGTCTGCTGCGGGGCTCCCTTCCTGTCCCCTCCCGTCCCCTCCACTCCCTGCTCCCTGCAGGCCGTGGGGACAGAAGCCCTGCTGCCTGGCTCCCTGCTCCGGGCGCCCTGACACCTGGCGCCGAGGTCTGCATGCCTGCTCCATCCCTGCAGCCCCCCGAAAGCAGCTGGAGGCGGAGGCCCCCAAGGGAGCGACACAGGGCGTGGGCGACCAAGGCAGGGCCAGGGCACCCCTCGGCCTCCGTGCACCCCAGCCCCTGCAGAGCAGCCTGCGGGCCAAGGCCTCGGTGCTCCTTAAGGAGTGCTCACCGTCAGACCGCCCCTGTGCTGGGGAGGCCTGGGGAGGCCGGGGAGGCTGGGGTGGCACAGAGCAGGGCTTCTCAAAGTGAGGTTCGGGGCCTCTGCAGCGGCCAGGCGAGGTGGAAGCCGCTTCTAGGAGAGTGTAAGTGGGTGGTGCTTGCCTTTCGCACCCCTGGCGTCTCACTAGGCCTCAGCGGGGTGTCCAGGAGCACATGATGCACGTGCAGCACACACAGAACACAGGAGCGGATTGACAGTCGGACGCCTGCGGTTCCACTGGACGTGGGAGGTGTTTGCAGAAAATCTGGACCGGACCACCCTTCCCACCATGGCTGTTCTAGGGAAGCACGGTTATCCTTCACGAGCAGACGGCAGGTTAACAGGGAAGGATCCCGTTATCTTACACTAGGCTAGCGGACACCTTGCGGACACCTTGCGGTCTCCCCGTGTTCACTCCTAACAGGGCGCCCACCGGGGGACGCAGCCAACAAACACTAAAGCTCTGCAGGTCATCGATACTCCTCAGAAGTGGAAACGGGTCCTGGGGCCGAGGGCGCCGGGGTGAACAAGCACCGCACCTGGAGCCCTCCCTGCTGGGTCACGGGCCAGCCTGGCCGCGTCGTAGCCAAGGAGGCGTCTTCCTGCCTCAGGTGCCCACCTGGAGGCCGCTGCTTCCAATCCCAGAGGCGACACCGTCGTGGGGACGCACCGAATTCATACGACGGAAAGCACGTCCTGAAGACCCGCCACTTGGTAAGTCCTTTGTTCCAGCTGTTGTTCCTAACGAATTCTCACCAGTTTTTGCGTTTCTTTCCAGGAAATAAAGATGAAAGACTGCATTACCAAGTCATCCAGATACACTTCATTCACTTGGAGGAGGGACAGGAGAGAGATTTTGTGGGGAGGGTCTGGGTCCCAGCAGACGTCACAGTAGCTTCCACTGACCGCCAGGGTGACGTTCTCATCCGGCGGCACCCGGCCCACAAAAACCTCTTCAGGAAAACGAAAACACCTCGCTTTGACAAATACAGCCCATTTTCTACGTCTGCGGATGCTAGGTCTATAGGGCGGGTAATCGTGGGCCGGGTGACACGTCCGGGGCCCAGCAGCCCCGGCGAGGTCGGCCCCGAGGATGGGTACCAAGTGGGGCAAGAACGAAACACGAGGACGCGGTATCCGAACAAACGCCTCGGATCTAGGATTTACAGGTCTTACTCGATGAAACCGAAATTATAGATTTCTTTAAGAAAACATAAATGTGAGGCTTTGGGAGTAGTTTTAATGCTTCTAATATAGATTCAGGCACACACTAAATATAGATGCATTCTTCCCCTCTAAAGAGACGCACGTGTTTACTCGGCAAACAGTTCATATTAGAAGTTTATTATGTTTTGAAGGAGCTGAAAAAGTCGGACTTTGGGGAGTGCCACGGGGACAGCACAGACAACGTGGGAAAACGGGCATTTCCGTGCTTTCAAGGTGGGTCAGCCTTAGACCACCACGAGCATCCAGGCTCTTGGCCGCTAGAGCGAGGGAAGAGGTGGGGTGGTGGGGCTGAGGTCACCTCAATGTGTCACCAAAGGGTGAAACTCCAGGAGTCAGGCAGCCTTTCATTTTTCAGCACAGACCATCGAGCGATTAAGAGCAGCATGACCTTGGGCTTTTATGCCCGAGATCCTTCAGCCGTGAAACGGGAATAATGTATCTACCTCTTGTGGGTGCTGGAATAATCAGGGAATACGATGCACGTAAAGTCCGTGCCCTTAAAAGCATATTGACAGGAAAACACCATCGGGTGATACATGGAAATCAAAGTCACGTAGACCGTGTGACAGTGTCACGGTGAGGTGCCCGGTTACTACCGCTGCTGTGAAATGATATTAAGCTCATGGTTCTGTGGGGTGGGGGTCTTGGAAGGTCTCCCCTGGGTGGGCCTCGCTTGGGATGTGTCGTGTGCTTGCCATCAGATGACGGCAGGTCCTGCCAGGGTCGAGGCTGGACCGCACCGGGTTTGACCGACGGTGCCCGTAGACGCCGGCCGCGGTGCCCGTGCTGCCTGGGGCTCGGCGGGTTCCGCCAACCGACTGCGGCTCTTCCAGGGACTTCCGCCGTGGCCTGGGCTTTTATACAGCGTGCCCTCGGCGGAGCTCAGGACTCTAGGTGGTCGGGTGTGCAAGGAGGCCAGGCGGGAGCCGACTGCCTTCTGCGGCTTCTCGAGTCAGCAGCGTCTCTTCTGCATTTTACTGGTAACGATGGAGTCGTGGAGGCCAACCCGGCCTCAAGGAGGGAGACGACGGGCAAGTGGTTAGCAGCACGTCGTGAAGCTGCCACCTAAAACGGTAGCTTCCAGTCTGTACGGTCTCCAAAAGAATACGGGAGAGAGGACGTGGAAAGTATCGACAAGATCCCGAACCACCTGGAGGCCCTTCCCCTGCGCCCGGCTGAGGGCAGGCCCCCCGGAACATAAGGAACGGTGGCCTGCCCACGGCCCGGGGAGTGTGTGGGGGCCTGGGCAAGGTCCCCGAGCCTCCTGGGGACCGGCTTCCTCCCGCGCCACCGGTCCCCGGCCCCTCACGTCCAGCCGCGGAGGAGACGGGCGGATTCTAACATGCAGCAGGTCTCGCGGTGGAGGGGATGGCGCTCGCCTCGCGCCCGTCACCCCTGCTCCCACCCGTGGCCCCCCATCCAGCCACGCGAGCAGAGCCCGCCTCCCGGGACCCTGGGTAACAGTGTGTGGCCGGGAAGAGGGAAGACGGATTTGGCAACACGGGCTGCCCCAGGCGGCCCCACAGGTGATCGTCAGTACGTTGTATTGGAAAACTCAAAGGTCTGCGGGATACACAAGCTGACCCAAATCGCCCTCATCTCCGCGTCATGACTCGGTGCCGTCGCCGATGAGCCTAAGCACGTCGCCTTCCTCTGAGCACTTTCGAGCTCGCCAGGACTAGCAGCACCTCCCTCGCGAGGATGTCGCACACGCAGGGCCAGCGGCACAGCTCTCACCTGGTCCCCTGCAAACGGATTATTGCGGATTCCAAATTAACACTACCCAACGGGATCTCAACAGTTTAGAAACGACTAAGGTGGGGGAAAACAGCGGAAGTAGGAGTCCACAAATAGGGAAAGAGGTTGGGGGCAAAATATGTTCACAATCTAGGAAAGAAGGTCTTTTCCTTGGCGCGTGCTGATATTTATGTTACTTGTGCTTGCATCATATGCAGGGCGTTAAATTCCAGGTCTTTCTAGATTTAGACCAAGACCCTTTTTGGGGCTTGCTGCGGGTTTAACAGGCTTGTGTAAAGGCCCGTGGCCCCCCAGAGCGCTCCCCAGATGGGACGCTGCTGCCGCAGTGCCGCGATGCTGAGAGTGCTGCGCCAGGCTTCACCCAGTCTGGTTCCCTGAGCCTCCCTGAACAAGTCACCCAACCTCCTGGAGTCTGTTCCCTCAGCTGTGAAGCAGCAGCCCCTACACCTCTCAGCTGAGAGGCAAGGTGGCGCGTGACAGCCCTTTCCACTCCCTGGAACAAATCCACACTCGGCAAAGCAGAAAGAGCACATCGAGCCTGTGGCTAGCCTGCAGAGGAGGTGCAGGGGCCGCCAGGGCCGTGGTTTCAGGCACACGGACAAGGCAATGCTCTCCCACTGCTGATCCCAGCCTTGAGGTCTCGGGCTAATGCCAGACGAACCCCCTTGCCGGGGCCACCTGGTCCTGGGTGCGCTCCCGGGAGGCGGCTCCACGCGAGTCACAGCAGCTGCAGCAGCCTTGGCGCGGAGGAAGGCCTGATAGGATCTGCTGCCCACTGCAAGCTCGGGCGACGGACTTAAAGGAACAGGCACTGAGGGGAAACAGCTACAGGAATCTGATTTACTCAAGATTCACTTTCGGGTTAATTTGGATTCATTCTGGATTCGATCACAAGGAAATGCATGGGTGCAGGGGGTCAGAGTGGAAACCTTCGTAAGTCACGGGGTGAGCATGGGGAACGTAGCGGAGAATACTGTATCGCCTATTTGAAAGTGGCTCAGAAAAGTAATCTTAAAAGTCCTCATCGTTAAGAAAAAACTTTTAGGACTGCATGGATGATGTGTATTTTTTCTGTGCCCTCCTTCCCAAAGGCAAAGAACCTGTGTTTTATAAAATTATGATGTGGAGAGAAGTGAGATGAAATTGCGTGCTAAGTGCAGGGAGTACTTTACTGGTCGGCCAACACCGTCATTACTCTCCCCAGGTAAGGACACCCCAAAGATAAGGGGTGTGTATACAGACAAGGCACACAGACTGTGCCTGGCTGGTAACGGGGGCTGGAGACAGCAGGTGTCCGCGGCAATCATCTCTGCATGTCGCGCCGAGTGACAAAATGTTGAATGGGAAACAAAGACGACAAAAGCTACGGCGCGGTGTCATGTACGTTCAGTGAAGTGTAGCTTAGAAACACAGCACCTGTGGAGCAGGACATCCTTTTCCCAGGACGTAGATTTAGAGACGTGTCAAACACCGGGGAACGGGTCGCTGTGTGAGAACAATGTAGGAAAACAGGATGAAGGAAGATCTTTACGGCCAGGGAGCCCTCCGTGGTTAGTGAGAGCGAACCTGTGCACCGAGGAAACACAATTAACTGCACTCTGCACCCGAGGTTTACAGAAGCCCTAGGTCTGCTGAGAGGGCCAGTGGGTACGTGGTAAGGGCCAGTGCTCCCCGGCGGCCGCTCCGCAGACACACCGCTCCCGCGGCAGCGCCCCGTCCTTGCTGGAGCAGGCTTGCTCTCTAAGGGAGAGGAACCTTAACACTTACCTCTTCAGCCCCCTCCACCGGGGAGGGAACAAACACCCCCTTGCACACACGGAAAAACCAAGTCGCTCTTCCCGAGTCACGGGATAGCTCGAGGGGTTTGAGCTCCGCGGCGAAGCCCATCTCTGCCGTGACTCCCCTGAGCCACCCGGACAGGGAGCCCCCTCGTGCTGAGCCCTGAGGCCGGCTTTTGTTCCAAAAGTGAGGTCTAAACATTTTACATTATTTTCTTCCTCAACTAACTGCTCGAGTAAAGGTAGGTCTGGAAACCGAGCCTGAGGGCGCAGCGGGGCACCTTTGCGCGTTCACATCTACAAGTAAAGAACCTTTACGGCCGGCCGACGACACGCCAACCCGCCCGAACTCAAGGAGAGTGACCTGCGCCACGTCACGAGCCGTAACACGCTCAAACGAGGACATTCGCCTTCCTTGTAGCTTCCCAGCCCCCTTCTGGGGGTTCCGGTGCCAGGGCAAGGTGGAGTTACTCCTCCCAAAGTCCAACCACACGTGTGGAGAGGACAAGTCACTCCTGCTCTCCCATGTCATTCTGACAGCCAGGAATCAAAAGCTGAGGCTGGAAAGCTTCCGCTAGGCAGCAGTCTGGCTCCCAGAGCCCAGCAGGCACGGCCCGCACTTTGTGAAAACATCACCTTTAACCCCTGTCCAAAAATGACAGCTAAAAGCCGACAGGATTCTGACTTTTATTCTTAAGTAAGAACAGATAAAGAACAGGGACAAGTAGCAGCAAAAAGGGCCTGTCATCTAATCCGGCTGTGTCCGGGCCTCAGGAAGCGCACCTGCGCAGGACACACACCACTCAATCCTCGGGGACCCTCAGAACCTCACTTGGGGCCTGAAGTGCATCTGCTTGGTGGCATTGTTCTTCATTCCGGTCTTCAGCATCCACTTCGATTTCATCCTCTGGACGTACTGCATGTCCCGCTCATGCAGAAGAGCTGCTCCTGGGGTTGCAGAGGGGACAAGAAATGGGGCAAAGGTTTGTTATTTGTGATCAGGAAAAAACCCCAATCGTGAGAGAGACTCTCAGACCTAACTGGAGGATGGGGGGCGTGGTAACCAGGTTCTTACTGTGAAGAAGGGCGCTGACCTGGGGTCTCGACGTAGCGCATGGGAGTTATACGTGCCCAGAGCTACAGACAACCACCTGTACTCGCACACGTGTCTCTGGGACAAGCCTCACTAGTTCCCGTCACCTGGACGGGTCTGTAAGCCCCAGAGGTAATGCCCCACTCATCAAAGGTGACAGAGAAAGGCAGACACTATAAACTGAGTCAGGTGATAGTTCCTGACAAGAATAAGATGAAGTCAGCGTCTGCTAGACCTAAGTGGCAGCCGCGGGCCAGGAAGCCAGTGTAACTAAGCACAGAGGCACTGCACACGGAGCTTATCCATCTAGGACTTTCCATGCCCACCTCAGGGAGCTCCCCCCGTCTGCTCCAGGCCCCAGTGAGCTGATGGTCTCCCCGAAGATCTAAGCACTGAGCTGCTGTAGCACATGCGTTAGGACAGGCAACCCACAGATCTGCCAGGGGGTCCTGTTCTTGCCCCCATTTTATAAATGAGGAAACAGAGGCTTTGGTCACTTAAATTACTCATGTTCCTCATGTAAGAACCACCTAGTAAATCAGGTAAGTCGAGTCTGACTCCGTAACTCGAGCTGTTTGCTAGTTAAGTCCTCCGTATAACCTCCAGGATAATTTCCACCTTTGTTGACTACCAAGTACTTATTTCTGTAACTACTATCTATTATATGCCATTTTAGAAAGTTACCGTGCCAGAAATATGAAGTTTTTAAGTAATAAGAGCTTTGGGTTTATTGCCATAAACATATCAAGTAGTAACATAAGGCCCCAGAGCCAAGAAGTTCCGTTTCCTTTAGGGAGGACCCATAAGGACATCAATGGAAAGGACTCCATCCAAGCCCCTCGGGTCCTAGGAGGCCCTGGGCTGGTCCACGGTGGTACCCACACACCTGTGCTGCCGGTCCATCCCAGGGCTCTGTACTGCTGCAGTATCCGGCCCACGGCCTTCTGATTCTTAGCAACTGCCACAGCCCGTGACAAGCCAAATCGCTGTTTGTAGTATCTCATCAAGGAGCGGTGACCCACTCTGGCACCTGTTTTTCAAAGAAGCAAGATGGAGATGCTGAACTGGATAATATTTCAAGGTAGAGCAAGGACTTTCTAAATCAGACTTTCAAGGGTTTCTAGCTGGAAAATGGACAGCCAGAAGAAACAAAGTTCTATCCGCTAAAAAATAAAAAAATAAAAATGAAGTAGCATATTAGAAAATGAGAGATGGAAAATCAAAAAATAGAGGGATTTTAATTTTTTTATTTTTTATTTTTTTAATAATGAATTTATTTTTTATTGGTGTTCAATTTGCCAACATACAGAATAACACCCAGTGCTCATCCCGTCAAGTGCCCACCAAAAAAGAGAGGGATTTTTAAAAAAAGAGAATGGCAAGTCACTGTTACTTGAAACACTCAGCATCTGCTGTGTATGCTTCTCTACCGATTAACACAGCAACACCTGCTAATATGGATAATAGGGCCAGAAACTTTTTAATACAAAGATAAAGCACATAATAACCCTGATGTTCAAAACCTAAAAGTCACAGTCTGGGTCTAGAACAAAAAAACCAATCCACCTTTCTTCTGCCTAAATTCTCCGTAGTGGTAGTTCTCAAGCTGCTGATTTCTTTACCTCCAGGGACATCTGGAGACACTGCTGGTGGTTATACCTGGAGGAGGCGGGCTAGCGGCTAGCAGACAGAGGTCAAGGGTTCTGCTAAACATCCTGCAGTGCACAGGACAGTCCTCCACAACAGTCATGTGGCCTAAAAGGTCCCACGCTCAGAAACCCTGCCCTGTTGTTTTCTATGTGACAGAAATCACCTGGGAGCCAGAATTCTAAAGGATGATTAAACTGCATTCCCTCTACAGCTTTTGCTTATTAGCAGAATCTAGTAAAACTCTGCAGGCCCACCATGCTTTCAGAGACGAGTCACTGTGGATTCCCCGGCCCGTTCCAGGAAGCATGTACCCAGCCTCAGCTGCACAGCAGGAAAGCGAAGGGGGCAGAGCGGCTCCCTGACTCGGGCGCCCTCGCAGCAGGGGCTCTCACAAGGTGGTCCTGGCACGGCGGTATCAGCCTCACCCCAGGGCAATCGAATCTGACACTAAGTGTGGTTCTCTCACAGCAACAATAATCAGGTACCTTCCCAGACAAACAGGGAGCAATTCCACGACAGCACGTGTCCACCGGGCACAGAACTGCCATTCCCGCTGCAAAGGGGTGAAGGACACGTGGCGGCGGCGAACCACGTGCACAGCTTCCAGGAGAGTCTTACATTTACTTATATCAGACCAGGTCTTTCACAATCTTTTGTGTAGAAAGACCATGAACAGGAGACTATAAATACTCCAGATGGCTGTATTTGCCTTTAGGATCTAGACCTTTCACTTACATGAAAAAATTCTGTCAGGTTATTTTAAGTCCCGATAGCTGGGGCAAGCCACCTGGAAAGGTTTGCTTGCTACACGAACATGGGAAAGTACTTACTTTCATAGGATGCAAGAGATGACTCCCCCCCAAAAAAGACCCTTTCAATTCAAAGATGAGTTGGTTGTTGGATACCAGCAGAGATGAACCTGTCCCCTTGAACCTGTTTCTTCTGGAAGCCACCCTAAGAGTTAACAAAGCTTCTAGACCACAAGGAAAGGATACGATGCAGCTGACACACGAGACTCCAGCTTAAAAGAAGGCTGCTACAGGAGACCCCAGCACCACTATCATTTTCTATTTATAGTAATAGGTCAGGACGCTCAAAATCATTACATGGTAATGCTAGGTCACTGGGACAAAGTAAAACAATGTATAATGGTAAGCAGACTTTGGACATATGCATCTTTGAAGAACACCCCTGAAAATTCAGGGTTCAGGATTAAGTTCATTACTCAACGCCAAGGTTTGTGCCCCCAGCAGGGGAACTGAAAACACAGTTCCTGTCAATGACAGGAAGCCCCATGAATAACGTGCCAGAAACAGCTCAACTTGAAGGCCTTCATCTAGGAAAATTATTTTTATTTTTATTTTTTTTTAAAGATTTTTATCTATTTATTCATGAGAGACAGAGAGAGAGAGAGGCAGAGACACAGGCAGAGGGAAAAGCCGGCTCCTTGCAGGGAGCCCGACATGCGACTTGATCCTGGATCCTGGGATCCAGCCCTGAGCCCAAGGCAGACGCTCAACCACTGAGCCACCCAGGCGTCCCGGAAAATTATTTTTAGAACACAGTGTGACTGCCCAATAAACAGGAGACGGGTTATGCCCTAGTGATGGCAAAGCCACACTCTGTCCATCGACCTTTCACCATCGCAATAACCACTTTAAAACTGTCTGCTCCTACTTAACAAAGAGACAGTGGAAAAGAAATGACCTCCAGCTGTAATTTTCCCAAGATTAATTACATCTTCTCGTGGATCCACCACCAGTTTCATCCGGCTGCCCAGCTGCTCACTGCCTGCGTCTTTCACAACAACTTATCCACAGGAGCTGAGGAGCAGGGAAGTAAACTCCAGGAAGCGAGGAGCCAGGCCTCAGGCTTCGCATACATGCTCACAGTGCCCCCTGCGGGTGCTCTTTGTCACTGGCTCTCCGATCACCTACTCCTTGGTGACTAGATCTAGGATGGCCGAACGACCGCTTCTGAAACCGGCTGAAAGTGGACCCTACTAAGTGTGGTCGATTAAATGTCACCAAGGTTTCCACAGTAGAATCCTTCTCAAATCAGCTTCATGCTAACATCCATACTAACTCAGTTGAGTAACTGAAAAGGTTTCTGACTGGTAGATTCGTTCAAAGACATAAACAGGGGACTGGACATCCTGCTGTAATACTGCTCCTCGGTTACGGGGCCTACTCAGAGATCTCCCACTCTCCCGGCTCATTAGAGAACTTCCTAAACAAGGACTGAGACATGAGGGCAAGTCAATGGACTAGAAACCATCATGTCTCACTGTGATCAAGATGGACAGAAGGATGGCGAGTTTTTAACAGAAGACGGTGGAACTACAGGTGACATGAAAAGCAAGGTATCAGTCCACCTGGAAGAAATTTCAGAATACTAGCAAACTGATTCATGAAGAAAGTTATTTATTAAACAAATTCTTTCTTTTTTTAAGATTTTATTTATTTATTCATGAGAGACAGAGACAGGCAGAGACACAGGCAGAGGGAGAAGCAGGCTCTTCACAGGGAGCCCGACGTGGGACTCGGACCCCAGGATCACCCTGAGCTGCAGACAGATGCTCAACCACTGAGCCACCCAGGCGTCCCTAAACAAATTCTTTAATAAGGCCTCACCAATCATCTGTGAAGACCCACTAAGCTAGTGAAGGACTTAGATTGTTTTTATTAGTGGCTCTCATTCTTCTCCAGGTCACAGGTGTTTTTAAAAAACTACAGTATCTACACAGAAAAAATGTACCTGCCCATCCATCCAGTTAAAAAAACAAACATGCATGGCCACACAGGTGATATTAAAAATTTCACTCATTTTTTTGAGAAGGCGAGTGTGTGTGCTTGCAGCTCAGGAGCAGGGGGAGGGCCAGAGGGTGAAGCTGACTCTCTGATGAGCAGGGCGCCCTCATGCAAGCACTCTATCGCACGACCTCAAGACCATGACCTGAGCTGAAGGCAGACACCTAGGTAACTGGGCCACCCCACACAGGGGACTAAGCACGATGGCCTTTCCCCAGGAAACGGCACATTCAGACGAAGCAACGCGGACGGCCTGGTTAGGAGCCTGCGCGGTACTGCTGCTCACGTCTCTCCGGAGTGTCTACAAGGGCGGTACCTCACAGTAACACCAAATCACTTACTATTCTTCACTACTCCCTGTCCTGAGGCTTATTATCTAATAGTAGGTGGCCAGCAGCAGTGAGCAAGGAATCCAGGCTTTAAAAACCAGGGAAACTGGACCTTCAAATTAATCTCATGCCACTGTCTTCTTCGACTACATGAGGATGTAGAGACAAGCAATCTGCTGCACGGTGCTGCAGGCCACTGACTGATTCCAAGCCCGAGGCCCCTTAGCCCACAATGGTTCCCTCTGCTCTGCTTCTCCTGGTCTGTGTCAGGCCCAAGACAGTCAACCTTACTTTCCTTTTAAAGTCACCTCCAACCCCTCAATTACTCAGTCAACAAACATTTATCTGGCTCTCGTGTGCCTGAGACCCGGTGCTGAGATGAAAGCAGCGACCTTTTAAAAAAAGTAAAGGGGGAAGAGAGGCAAGCAAGCCAACAATTACAAAGGAGAAGACTGTTCCGACAGATAGGCAAGTGTCCCAGGAGCAGAGGAGACTCCCCACACTCAGGGCAGGGGCTGAGTTCACAAAAGCTGATGGAGGGGCGAACCCAAGTCTTAGCAGCAGTAAGACAGAAGTACCAGCCATGCAAAGTCCCAGAGGAGGGAAACTGCCATTGGGCAGGTAAAGGGATAGAACAGGATACCTGGTGGGGGTCGCACCTGGAAAAACTAACTTACCGGAAGAACAATGGCTCCCCCTGGAGGAATTCCAGAGGAAAAGGAAACAGACTGGCGTTTGTTCTGGGAAGAACGCTCTGGGTGGTAGAGAGGACACCAGAGTGGAGATGGACACATAGGAAGCAGTAATGACATAGACAAGCGTTCAAGAGAAAACAAAGGAAAAAATATTCAAAGGCTGTATAGGATTTGCACTTAGTAACCATTTCTATGTGGGAGAGGAGAGTATCCTGACAAGATGCCCATTTGGGGCTTTGGCTAATCTTAGCTCAATCATCCTAGGAAAAGGTGTTTTCTAGACCCCCCCCCCCCAAAAAAAAAAGACCCCTAAGTAAAGTTGCAAAACTTTTATGTTTAAATGAAAATTTCTCTCAAATAGACTGTATCTCTTAAATAGGATATGCTCATTGTGCACAGTCTGGTATAGAATACGCTGGAGTCAACACAAAATGAAGCCCCCGTTCATAACGACACGCCAGACGCTACAGGGATCATCTTAGTCAACTCGGGCACAGTCCAGGTCATCGCACTCTCCAGTCAAGGACGTGGATGCTCACGAGGTAAGGGGCTAAAGGAGCCCGCCCTGGAAATTAAGTTATTCAGCTTATTTCTGCTATAGTGTACTGACATTTCCACCAGAGGAAGACTACAAGAGGTTTTCTGTAATGTATTTTTGCTCCTGTGTCTTGCACAGGCCACAATGCCACGCCTGACAGCGCCCTCATCATTACAAGGAGAGTAGAGTCAGGCTCCGCCCGCCCCTTCCTCCTACGTCACACTCTAAAGCTGCCCTTGGCCTCAAAGGTGATTACTTCGAGTTAAGGAGCTGTCTGTACCTAAGCAGTGCTATTCTACGTGAAGAGCCGTGATACAAGACAGTTTCTTGAGCAGTCAGCTCCACGAGCAGGATAGCTGCTCCTGCCCCCACCGTTGCTGCACACCTCCCAAAGCCAGGTAGGGAAGACGTGAAAAAGGCTTCACTGACTAGGGTCTTGGGTCAACTCTTCACCCTACTTAAATTGCAGTGGGCTCACAGGTCAAATAAGGCTAATGGACTCTAACCCGCTTGTAAAGATGAAATAATATACCCACGTATCAAGCCACCTTTCAGTAAATAGTATTATTAGGACTTTACTATCTCCATGGCTCCATGCCCGTCCCTTCTCACAGGTGCTTCTGTAGCTTCTCCCATTCTCATCAGCTAATCCTAACACTGGAAGCAATAGTGGATGCTTGTCAGACCCATAGCTTTTGTCCCCCCACCTTTTCATACCCACCATTTCAGTCAAATCTTGTTCCCTCAAGTAGCAGGCACAATTCAAACTCCCTGCCTCCCTACCAGAATCAGAATACAGAGGCAACTGGGCACTGTCGTTAGGTACGCCTGGGACAGACTACCAGCTGGAAGTCTGAGCAACACGAGGAAACAGGAACCAGTTCAAAGAATAAGAGCGGGGCCATGACTTACAAGAAAAACCTAAAGGAGCCAATAATAATAATAATAATAAAGAACCAAATGCAAAATGTCTACGTATTTGAAAGGAAATGACTGATCAAAGCACTTGGAATCGTAACAGAAGTAAGCAAAAACATTGATCTAATTTCAATGAAACAGCCAACACAGAGCTAAGTGGCAACCTGCAGAATTTACCATGTGTCTGAGAACATAGAATTTAAAAAGTTTAATAACTATCTTCCTCAGTATGGAAGGGGACTGATGTGACATGCCTAATAAATAAGCTATTTATCTTTGACAAGTGCACTTACCAGAAGGTAGAATCAACTCCATGGTTTCATCATCATATTCTACTGTCTTTTCTGAAGGCAATTCCTCAGTCTCATCAGGGTGGTCCCCTTCCTTGTAATCCGGATAGCTACTCCTGTAATGACGGCATTAATAATGGCATTAATACAAAGACTAACACCCCAGATTTAATTAAAAGATAAATTGTATTTGCAAAATGGCAAACCCACTAGCTACCTCAAAGCAGGGGATATACAGCTACAGGCATGGCAAGCTGAAAGGTTTAGTAGAAGAACCAACCTGGGTGCATCCTCTGTAATAAAAAGCACGCAAGTGACCTATAAACTCAAGATGGATCACAGACCTAAATGCAAAACGCAGAACTGTAAGAATGCTTAGAACAGAACATGGGAAAAAAATCTAGATGGCTTAGGGTTTGATGAGGACTTTTTACATACACCACCAAAGGCACGATCCATGGAAGGAATAGTTGGTAAGTTGGACACTTTGTTAAAATGAAAAACTTCTGCTCTGGGGAAGACAATGTCAAGGCAATTCAAACACAAGCCGTTAGATTGAGAAAAAATATTTGCAGAAGACCTATCTGATAAAGGACCATTATTCAAAATACACAAAAAACTCAACAACGGGAATACAAATCAGATTTAAAAATGGGGCAAAGACCTTACTGGCCACCTCACTAAGAAACACAGATTGCAGACAATGATGCTTCACAGCGTGTCACCAGAAAAATGCAAAATCAAATGAGATAACACTACACGTATATTCAAATGGCCAAAATCCAGAATATGACAACACTAAGCACAGGTGAGAAAGTGGAGCAGCAACAACTCTCATTCACGGGTGGCGGGAACACAAAATGATGCAGCCATTTTGCAAGACAGTTTGGTGGTTGTACAAAATCAAACATACTCTTTACCACAGGATACAGCAATTGTGTTGTTTAGTATTTATCCAAAGGACCTGGAAACATGTCAACACAAAAACCTGCACACTGATGGCTACGGCAGCTTTATCCATAATCGCCCAAACTCAGAAGCAACCAAAACATCCTTCAGTAGGTGAGTGGATAAATGGTGGTACATCCAGACAGACAATGGAATAGTATTCGGTACTAAAAAGAAATGAACTAGTGAACCATGAAAAGACACAGAGAAAACTTAAATGTGTATTACTAAGTGAAAGAAGCCAGTCTGAAAAGACAAGGAGGAAGAATAGGTGGACTCCAGATGATTTTCAGGGCAGTGACACGACGCTGTAAGCTACTGTAATGGCAGATACACGCCATCGCACCTATGTCCAGACTTAGAAAATGTACAACATTAACAGTGGAGCCCCGATGTAAGCTATGTACTTGGTGATGAGGAGGTGCTAGCGTGAGTTCATCAACTACAACAGATGTGTCACTAGTGAAGGATGTCCATAACCAGGGAGGTTACCATGCTCGTGTGGTTGTGGGGAGCAATTACATGGGAGATCTCTGTGCTTTCTGCTCAAATTTCCTATTAACATCAAATTACCCTTAAGAAAAAAAAGAGAGACTGGGAAAATAATCTATAACTGAATTCTTTCTTTCACCTATTTGTTTCTTCCTAAGATGGTTGCCAGCTAGACAGAAGAGAATGTAGAGCTGGAGATGCAGCTCTCCTCAATTTAACCATTCTAAGAACAAGTTCTAGAATAGAATTCCAATAGAATTCTGTGATCACAGTTCTTTCTAGGCCTGTGTGTCCAATATAGGAGCTAGGAGCTACGAGTCACATGTGCTTTTAAGCACTGAGCTTTGAAATCTAGGTAATGCAACTAAAAAAAATTAATTTTTAAATTTTTAACTTAATTTCTAATTAACTTAAATAGCCATATGCATATACCTAGTAATTACCGTATTGGACACTACAATTCTAAAAGAACCTCTGTGTTCCTAGAAATGTTCTCAAATATATAATTGGAGATAATTGGAGAATAATAGGAGAGTTACACGTCAAATAATTGGAGAATTACACGTCAAAATGTTAAAAGTTAAGACAGATAACCCAATCCCAATAGAGAAACAGACAAGACTTGATCAGACACCTCAGCAGAGATATCCAAATGACCAATTAATATAAAAAGGTTCTCAACTACATTCATTATTATCAGGGAGATGCAAATTAAAACCACAATGGGATACCACTACCCAGCCATCAAAATGGCTAAAATAAAACCTTTTGTTCAATGCAAAAGAAGAATGAGAAATCAGGAGGAAAACGCAGAAGGATGATTTAAGAGACCAGGACTTTTCTGAACACATGTATCTGGGGACTGTGCATGCTTGGCATGGTAACTACACACAACTGCTTGTGTAGCACACCCGTGCTAGGTCAGGACACCTGTGCTAGGTACTGTGACACTGGGAACTAGCTGTTCAAAAGTGCCTGGCACAGATCCCTCGCATCATGGACGAATTATTCAACTTTCTAGTTAAGGGTGAACCACCTATGGGATAATGTCACCATCAAATGCCTGGGTCGGGCCTCGTTCAGCAACCAACCTTAGGAGACTGCTTGTGATTCAAGGACTCTTAGGGAAACCAAAGGATGAAATCTAACCTCAGTCCCTCTGTTTGCAAGGTAACTGGCAAAACTGAGCTCCTAACCCTTTAAACAACAAAAGAAGAAAAACCGTTTTCAAGGTTTTTCAAGTCGGACAAACTTCACTTTGGGCCTGAGATCCTCTCTCTATCAGATCTCTTATATTAAATGTGTATATTCAACTCTCATAGTCAGTTTCTTATCTACAAACCAAGAGGGAACAATCACCCATATGGAAGAGTTATAAATTATAAAGCACATACTGTACTGTGCCAGACACGTGGTAAGCACTGGCACACCTAAGATCAATGCAAATACGATGACCTCACTGTGCTTACAAACCACAGACTTACCTAAAATCATAGAAGTCTGCAAATTCCAAAGCAGCATTGCCATCTGTGAAGAGCTTACAGTGGCTTTTGTCATTCATGTGTGCCTGTACAGCTTCCGTGGAGTAGAAGGATTTCCCCTTCTCATTGCACCACAAGCAAATCTTCCCAACACCAACTTTCTCTCCTGGAAAAATAATTTGAAGACAAAACATAAGAGGAGCTTTCGGCCGCCAGGTTAAAGCTCACAATTTATCTCCAAGATTCAAAAAACATGCATCATTTCTTTATCTTTACGAAATAGCAGATAATTCAATAAAAGACTGACGAGAAACAAAAAATGAATGTTCCCTTAAAATCTGTCCCCCCGGGATCCCTGGGTGGCGCAGCGGTTTGGGGCCTGCCTTTGGCCCAGGGCGCGATCCTGGAGACCCGGGATCGAATCCCACATCGGGCTCCCGGTGCACATGGAGCCTGCTTCTCCCTCTGCCTATGTCTCTGCCTCTCTTTCTCTCTCTCTTTCTGTGTGGCTATCATAAAAAATAAAAAATAAAAAATAAATTAAAAAAAAAATAAAAAAATAAAATTTCCTTTAAAAAAAAAAAAAATCTGTCCCCCCAATAATGTGGTATTTCCTCATTAAAAGGAAAATTATTGTACTCACCCAGATATTTAATCAGTCCCTTAAGATCTGAAAGATATTCTATATCGGGAATAAAGAAGCTGTGGACTTTAGTCATATGAGCCACATTCTTCATCAGAGAGCTTGAGTGATGGGGACAAAATAAGCAGTCTGTTATGGGGATGGCACCAATGAGGGGGCCTCCCGCAGCCTCCTCCTCCTCTACGTCCTGCTCCTCCACGTCATCCACGGCGTCAACATCCTCACATTCCAACTCTTCATCAGAATCAATATCTTCCCAATCTTCAAGCCAGAGATTTAAAAAAAAAAAACAGTTTAAGAAAGTGGTAACTACAATCGAAGAAACCATAATGATTCATAAATAGGGATGGTACAGTCTTACATCTGGGGAGACAGAATGCTAACTACATCCAAGGACAGACCCTCTTTTAAGATCTCAAGTTTAGCTGGTCCCTTCACACAGACGAGCTTGTACCGCTAAAGACTCCTTAATCTTTCTTTTCCAGCATACAGTAAACTACTTGAAGGAGTCTGTACTTCCTTCCTAAGCCTATATGAACACATACAATCCATATTAATGGGATGTGGGATGAGAGCAGGAGGGAATAAATAGCTCATAAAAAAGAGGAGGCTTGGTTGCTGGCTCCACCTCCACATTTCAGGTTAGCTAGTTGATTCTGAAGCCCCCGTTTTGTTGTTTTAAGCAACTAAATTAGACGCAGAGCCATCCTACCTAGAAACCCAGTAGAATCCCAAGTCCTACATTCGTTGGTGCAGGCGGTATCATGCCCTCCTATGCGAACGTCAAATGCCTCCTCATTCAATACAGAAGTCATCAACAACACCCAAAGCATCCAATCAAGAAACAGGCGGAGGACACGAACAGACATCTCTTCAAAGACACAGACGTGGCCAACAGACATGTGAGAAAACGCTCCACATCCCTCGGCACCAGGGAAATACAAATCAGCACCACAACGAGATCCCACCAGTCAGAATGGCTAAAGTTAACAAGTCAGGAAATGACAGATGTTGGTGAGCCTGTGGAGAAAGGGGAACCCCCTTAATACACCACTGATGGGAATGTGAACTGGTGCAGCCACCGAGGAAAACAGTGAAGGGTCCTCAAAAAGCTGAAAATCGAGCTATCCGATGACCCAGCAATTGCTCTAATTAGGTATTTACCCCAAAGATACACATGCAGTGGTCCAAAGGGGCACCTACATCCCAGTGTTCACAGCAGCAATGTCCACAACAGCCAAACTAGGGAAAACCACCTGGAAGCCCAGCGACAGATGATGCGGTCTCTCTATATATACCATGGGCTATTCAGCCGCCCCCCAAAACCAAAAACAAACAACAACAACAACAAAAAAACCCAAACCCTACAGAGGGACGCCTGGAGGGCTCAGCAGTGGAGCATCTGCCTTTGGCTCAGGGCGTGACCCCGGCCGGGGTCCTGGGATCGAGTCCCTGCAGGGGGCCAGCTTCTCCCTCTGCCTGTGTCTCTACTTCTCTGTCTCTCTCATGAATAAATAACATCCTTAAAAGCAGAGGGTTTCATGCTAAGTGAATATAACTCGGAGAAAGCCAATTATCATATGACCTCACTCACGTGGAATTTAATAAACAAGGCAGAAGTTCCTAGAGGAAGAAATAAAACAAGATGAAATCGGAGAGGGAGACAAACCCTAAGAGATCCTGATCATGGGGAACGAACTGAGGGCCCCCAGGAGGGTGGGGGGGCAGGGCTCCTGGGCGATGCGACGGGCCCTGAATCACTGACCTCCACCTCTGGAACCAGCAATGCCTTATAGGTTAACTGGACTTAAATATCAAAAGAAAAAGAAAAAGAAAGCAGCAGCAGCTCCAACTATTCAGTCATGACCTATCGACCTCTCCATGGACTCCCGCACGGACATCCGGGATCGGCGATGACAACGACGGCAAAACGGTGAAGCGTTAAATAAAACGGGGGCGACCGGAGCCGTGGAGTCCCCGGGGCCTGTCGGGGAACGTGTCCCAGCCGCCCGGGCCCGAGTGCGCGACAGGTAACCGCGGACGCAGTGCGCGCCGGCCTCGGGAGGGCATTACCGTCGTCGTCCTCCTCCGGGTGCCCGTCCGGGTGCCCGTCCGGGTGCCCCTCCGCCGGCCGCCGCCTCGCCAGCCTCCTCGCCCGCTGCTCGAACCACTGGAGGCGCGGGGGCCTGTCGGGGGCCGCGGGCGCGGGGCTCCGGGGCGGCTGCGCGGGCGCCGCGGGGGCCTTGGCGGGGGCCGCGGCCGGCCGGGCCTTGATGGCCTGCTGGATGGCGGCGTTCAGGGCGTCCTTGTCCACGCCGTCCGCGCCCAGCCCCTTCTCCAGGTTCTTGGCGTTCCTCAGCTGCACCTGCCGGCTCACGGCGCGCACCGCCGCCCTCTCCAGCTCCGCGTGCCGCCGCGACTGCAGGTGGTTCTCGTAGGCGTTGAAGGACGCGAACCTCTTGCCGCACACGGCGCAGTAGGTGGCCGCGCCCTTGCTCTCCGGCTCCGCCACGGCCCGCTGCGCCCGCACGCGCTCCTGGAAGCCCTCGGCGCTCACCGGGCCCATGGCCGCCACCTTGCGCTTCAGGTTGTAGCGGTGCCAGTCGCTCTTGTAGTGCGCCCGCTGCACCTCCGCGTCGCCGAACGCCACCCGGCAGGTGATGCACGTGTAGGTCGCCATCGCGGGGCCCACGGACCAGGCCACCCAGGCAAGCCCGCCGCCCCCGGCCCGCGCGGACCCTGCCCCGCACGCGCCGGCCGCGCTCTGCGAGGACTTCCGGCCCGCCAGGGAAGTTATGCCAGCGGGGCAGGAAGTCCCGCCTCCGAGCCGCAGCCACGCCCCCGCCGCCGGCGCCGCCGCCGGAAGGCGAGGGCAGGCCCGGGACTGGCCTGGCCCCGCCCCGTCGGCCTGAAGCGGGTGTAGGTTAAGGCGGCACGGGGAGGGCGCGGCAAGGGTCGGCCTGACGGCGGCGCGGACGGGGCCACCCCGACGTGGATGTTGATTGGGCCAGCCCGAGGTGGGCGGGATCGGGCCAGCCCGAGGTGGGCGGGGATTGGGCCAGCTGGGCCAGCCCGAGGTGGGCGGGGACTGAGCCTGAGGTGGGGTGGGCGGGGATTGGGCTAGCCCGAGGTGGGCGGGATCGGGCCAGCCCGAGGTGGGCGGGGACTGAGCCCGAGGGGGGCGGGGACTGGGCCCGAGGGGGGCGGGGACTGAGCCCGAGGGGGGCGGGGACTGAGCCCGAGGGGGGCGGGGACTGGGCCCGAGGGGGGCGGGGACTGAGCCCGAGGGGGGCGGGGACTGAGCCCGAGGGGGGCGGGGACTGGGCCCGAGGTGGGCGGGGACTGGGCCCGATGGGGGCGGGGACTGAGCCCGAGGGGGGCGGGGACTGGGCCAGAGGGGGCGGAGACTGAGCCCGGGAGGGCGGGGACTGGGCCTAGGGGGCGGGGACTGAGCCCGAGGGGGCGGGGACTGGGCCGAGTGGGGCGGGGACTGGGTCCGCGGGGCTCGGGGTGGCCCCCGCGCATCGCCCAGCCGGTCGCTCTCCCGGGGCGCGGAGGACGGAGCCGGTGCCGACACGTCCGGGAAGGGAGACCCGGGCCGGAGGCTGCGGGAATTCGCAGGGACGCGGGGGCCGGGGCAGCCTCCCCGCGAGGGGCGCGCGCGAGTCGGGGGAAGGAGGAGTTCGGCCGCCCCGGCGCTGCGCCCCCTCCCGCCCGCCCGGGCACCCCGCTTCCGGGGGTGCGGACACGCGGCTGAGACGGGCGCGGGCGGGGGCGGGGCGGGGGCCGATCAGCCCGACGCTGCGCTCACTCGCGGGGGCCGGGGGCCGGGGGGCGGCGGGCACGGGGGGCGTGGCCCCCGACTGCAGCCCCGCCCCCCGAGTTCAGGACCCGAACCTACTGAGCCACCCCGCGCTCCCCCCACCCCCACCCCCGACCCAGGCGCCCCCGCAGCCGGCCACCGCCCCGCCAGGCGCCCCCGCACCCAGGTGCCCCATCACCCAGGCACCCCCCAAGCCAGGCGATCCCCCACCCAGGCGCCCCATCACCGAGGCGCCCCATCACCTAGGCGCCCCCCCAGTCAGGTGCCCCATCACCCAGGCACCCCATCAGCCAGGTGCCCCATCATCCAAGCACCCCCCACCCAGGTGCTCCATCACCCAGACACCCCCCAAGCCAGGCGATCCCCCACCCAGGCGCCCCATCACCGAGGCGCCCCATCACCTAGGCACCCCCGAAGCCAGGTGCCCCCCAGTCAGGTGCCCCATCACCTAGGCACCCCATCACCCAAGCACCCCCTACCCAGGCGCCCCATCACCCAGGCCCCCCCCGACCCAGGCACCCCATCACCCAGGTGTCCCTCAGCCAGGCCCCCCCAAGCACCCCAGCTGATGTCCCCGCGTACCCCTTGGAGTGCTGGATCTCAGGGAAGCCGCCGTCCTGGCTCCCCAGACCATCTCCTTTCTACCGCCAGGCTGGACACCCCATCACCCAGGTGCCCCCGACGCTGGCGCCCGCACTGTTCAGTATTTGAAACGAACCTCTTACCGCAGAAGTTATCCGATGGGGATTTTTATTCCAGAAAACTTGGTTTTGAGATCATCAAAACCTTTTCAAGTTGCTCAGCCGCCCGGAGAAGAGGCCGCCTCAAGAAATGTACGGACGACTAGCCATCGACGGGGAGAAACCAAACTGATGTGTATTTTCATGCTTTTCTAAAAAGTAAAGCCAAAGATGGCTGTGTAAGGAGATTTGGGTTTCTTTTACTTTTTTCTTATCCTCCTGTGGTTCTTCCAGCATCTCGTCATTCTTCGTGTGTCATTTCCTTCCTGCCTCCTTCAGTCCGTTTTCACGAGCCCCCACTCCAGCGTCTGAAGCCCTGGGAGTTCCACACCCTTTCCTTTCCCTCCTGCGGGGACCCTGAGGTCTGCACACCCCAGGGCCCCGCTCGCCCCCACCCCCGGGGCCTCCTCTTCCCTAAGCCCTTCTTCCTCGCAGGTCACTTTTCCCCATCGGGGATGGCTGCCTGATGCCCAGAGAATGCAGCTCCGGCTCCTTTGCCTTCCAGTAGCTCCCGTTCCCTGCCCCCGTGTGCCCAGTCTCCGGGGGGTGTTCCTGCCACACCCCAGCAGCTGACACGGGCCAAGTCCTGCACGACAGCCCGACTCTTCTGACACCGGCGACCTGGCGACAGCATCAGCTCCCCAGGTTGAGGACTTCGTCCCACAGGACTGCGCCCACGTGGACCCCGGGAGCAGGTCCAGGGCCACCCGTGCAGACCCACGGCCTCGAAGCCGCCTGCCCCCTGCAGTTTGACTGATTCGCAGAGTGGCTCACGAAACTCAGGAAACCCGGTGACTTACTAGACGACTGGTTTATTAGAAAGGATATGAAGAGATACAGATGAACAGCCAGAGATGAAGACAAACACAGGGTGAGGTCCAGAAGGGTCCTAAATACAGGAGCTTCTGTCCCCGTGGAGCTTGGGTGCAGTCACCCACCTGGCACATGGATTTGTTCTGCTTCACTAACCGAAAAGCTCTGACCCCACCGTTGTGCGGTTTTATGGAGGTTTCCTTAGGTAGGCATGACTGATTAAATCTTTGGTGATTGAACTCAGCCTCCAGCTACTTTCTCCTCCCCACAGGTCGGTTCCCCTGGCAACCAGCTCTCATCCTTAGGCCATCTAAGGGGCTTTCCAAAAGTCATAATCAAAAACATAGTCATCCTCTCAACACTTAGGGGTTTTGTGAGCTCTACGCCAGGAATGGACAAAGACCAAAGGTATATTTATTATGAATCACATCATCACACTGTCCTTTAAAATACTCTTCTAATTCTAAATTAAGGAATCTTTACCCTCAAGGAGTTTCTTACAATTTGATAGGGATGATAAGAAATACACAATGAACACATTAAAGACTGGGTCACTTACAACAAAACATAAAGGGGCAATGGGATTTAGGATAGAAAAATCTCATCCGACTAGAGACCAGAAAAGTCTTCATTAAGAAGCTGACATTTCGGGATCCCTGGTGGCGCAGCAGTTTGGCGCCTGCCTTTGGCCCAGGGCAAAATCCTGGAGACCCAGGATCGAATCCCACGTCGGGCTCCTGGTGCATGGAGCCTGCTTCTCCCTCTGCCTATGTTTCTGCCTCTCTCTCTCTCTCTCTATCATAAATAAATAAAAAATTAAAAAAAAAAAAAGCTGACATTTCAGATGGGTCCTGAAGGAGCGGGGAAACTGAAGACTTCATCTGCAAGTGGAGAAGGGAGGTGGAAAGTAGAAGAAATACTGTGAAGGGGCCAAACTAAGGGACATATTTAGGAAGAATGTTAGTCTAGTTTGCATTGAAGCATAGGATACAGGTAAAGATGAGGAAATAGGATTAGAGAGGATTAAGGTATTGGGTAGAGGATTGAATTCCATACTTTGTTGTTCATTCTTCATTTGCTAAAACAGTAGGCACTCAAAATAAATGTTGCAGTTTACATGGGCATCAGGAACAGAAGTGGTCCTTGAGATCCAACAGCAGTACCTGGAATGGACTGGAAAAATACTTGAAAGGAGCAGGTCTGTAGCCAACAGCTCCTCGGTAAACGCAAGATGTTTGACCAAGGGACCTTGTGTTGAACTTCTCTGCCATATACTCAGAATATTATGTTAATGTGTCTAATTCCTGTTGACCGTACTATGAAAAAGGTTTCTTACCTAATTAATCGTTTTACTGAAGAATTTAAACTGAGACTGCCCATGTAAAAAATTTAGATTTGAAAATCTTAAAAATTAAAATTCTTTCTGGATACTGTGACACAGCCCTCAAGATCATTTAATTGCCAAACTAGTGAAGTTATGTTACACACTGTAAAAGTGATAGTATCAATGACGATGTGGTTCCTTTTCAATCCTGACAGATGTTGGGACATTGATTTTTGATAATTACAAAATTTAAAATAAGAGGAAATAAGTTCACCTCAAGTCAGCTGAGATACTAACATTGATATGTAGTGTTCTCTTGTGACAGGCTTACTACTTTCCACGTACCTATATTGCAGTAGCAACTTGGTTTTTAAAAGGAAAAACTTAAAAGGGTTGGATGGGATTACTTTTGGGGGATAACAAATAATATAAAAACTAACATTTAGTAAATGGTTTACAAGTTCTGTGAATTTGGTGTTCATTAAAAAATGTTAAGTAAAGAATTATGATTTTTAATAGACAATTGTAATACGTTTTACTACCTCTTGATTTTTGGGTGTCTAGATATGCAGTTTTCTGTTCTTAAATTAACAAAGAAGTGAGAATACCTGGTTATCACAGCATTTACAGTAGTATAGATCAGCTGATTTCTGGATTCTTTGAAAAAAAAAAAAAACCTAAATATTCAGTCATTAATATTTAGTAAACTTCTGAACTAAAATTATGATCATTCTTAATGTATCTAAAAAACAAAAAATTAGATAACATAATATACTAGAAAGAGAATATGCTCTGGGGACAAACTGGCTTTCCCCCTTACTAGCTATGTGACTTTGGAAAATTGATTTAACCCTGTCCTTCTGATATATGCTCTTACTGCTGCTTAATTGTAGAGTCATCAGGATTACACGTGATTGTAACTGTAACTGAGTATTTTCTATGTATTACACGAACAGTTGGCAAACTTTTCCTATAGATGGCATGATAGTAAATGTTTTGGCTTTGTTAGGCCTATGGTCCCTGCCACAATTATTCAACTTTTCTCTTTATATAAAAAGAGAAAATATAAAAGCAGCCATAGACAGTACATAAATGAGTGTGTCTATGTTCCAAAAAACCTTTATTTATGGATGAATTTTTAATTTCATATATTTTACACAAGTCATGAACTCTTCTGATTTTTTCCAACTATTTAAAAACCTTTAAAAAATCATTCTTAGCTGCTATTCCATATAAAAACAGCCGCAGGCCAGATTTGGCCCGTAAGCCATAGTTTGCCAAAGCCAGTCTTAGACACTGAATTACACACTATGGGATGCAGATGCCATAACTTAATTTTATAGATGAAGGAAACAGGTATAGATCTAATGTGAATGACTTGGAGCCTCCCAGCCAATGTTAGATCCATTAAAAATGGCTAGTTTAGAACCTCACACGTGGTCCAGAGTCAACTGAAAAAATAGACATTTTTGCAACACTTTTCATCTTTTTTATTCCACAGCATTTCCGGGATTATGAGGCCAATATACTGCTACTCCTACTGAAAGAACTTTAGAGTTTTCTTATAAGCAGGTACTTGTTGATTGACTTTGTTTTAATGTTTGAAAAGGTGGTTTAGTTGAAACACAGGTAGGAAAAAAAAAAATCACTATCTCAGTTATATATAGCCTTTCCCCCCGCGAAAGTGCTTCAGATACTTTTTTCCATTCATTCTAAAAACATTCTTGTGTAAGAGAATAATTAGCTCCCTATTTTTTGTTTGGGGAACCCGAAGTGGTAGTTTGAGGATGTTATGTGGCTTTCACATTGTACCTTAAGGGGTCATAATATTAACATTAGAACTAGAACTGGTATTTATGGCATCCCATACTAACTTAACTGCTGCAGCGGAAATGGAGGAATAATACACAAAAATCTATTTCTGAGACTTTCTACCTTCACCATGATACAAATGACCTATGACAACTACAGTTTAATAAGGGTTTTCAGAATAATTTCCTATCTTGTAACTAATATAACTGAAGCAGTGTATAAAGAACTACATCAACCTAAATTATAAACAGAAAGGAAAATGTTTAAGTACTTTTTTCTTAAATGTAGATTTGCTTCTTGCCTAAAATCAGCAGTATACTAGCATTTACTATTTTTTAAAAGCTGAAGAGTTGCACTTATTTCAAAGATAAGAGTGAGACGCTTAAATATGTTGAGGGTGTTTGCCAATTACAATTATAAATATTTCTTTTCCTAATAATCTATTACATGGGGGGAGTGGTTTAAAAATCACTTCTGAGATTTTTTAGAGTAAGGAAAAAGCAATGATGATTCAAAATGAGAATATAAACACGGCTGTAAGCCTGGATTGACTTTCCAAAGCAAGCTTGAACTTCTTGAGCTCTGCTTCATTGTTTCAGGTCAAAATGCATAATCAATGTATGCTATTTCCATTGTCTCATTTTGCTCAGCATTCTTTTGCAAAGCATTTTTTCTACAACTCCTTTACAATTAAAAAGAATCCATGTTTCACACTTTAATGAATGCATAAATTCTCACAGTAAGGGGTAAGTAGTCCCCACTGGGACTGGATCAATTATCGGGGTTTACTGTTACTATACCTTAAAATCAGAAATAGGATTATATACAGTACATCCACCAACACATTCACATACACACACACACACACACACACACACACACACAACCCCACAGCACCCCTCTTTGTCTGAATTAGGAGTACTGTTACTGCATTGGGTACATCTGTAATGACATATGTTCTGGAATAAATAATGAAGTACATGTCTGGTTATGATGCTACTACCCATAGCAAGTTGGTATGTCTCCTCCAAAGTGTTAATAACACAATTTCCTACCCTAACTACCTCGCCATCCCCAAACCACTTTTAATTTATAGTTCATAATATTTGACCCTAGTTTTATTGTTTGTAACATCAACTCTAGAGTTTATCTTTCTGTAAGCTTGTCTAATGACTCTTAACACATTCTTTAGTTACATGGGTCACCTTCTTGTTTTCCCCTCCATGAAGAAATTGAAAAGACTGAAAACTTTTTGACTTCATGGCCAAGAACATTTTTTAAATACAGAAACATACACATAAAAAAAAAAAAAGAATCCTGGTGACAACTATTTTATAAATATGTGACTGTATTGTTCTTTATGTCCAGAAACTTGTATTGAATAGAATTCAGGTATATTCCTCCCTAACCCACACAGTTCATAGATCTAACACCAGGTTTTTGTACCAAAATGGGCAAGATAATGAAGGCACAGGCTCACTTTGTATCAGTAAAGGACATCAAACACAGTCATGAGGCACTAATGACATATAAGCATAGTCAGTCACAAAAAGCATGTGTTGAAAGTCCTCAATAATCTCCCTTTACATTTGGCAAAATTCAGTCTAGATATTTTAATACCTCAGAAAAAATAAATAAGAGATGCTACACTAAAACATCAGATTACCTATCGTCTTTAGGAATAGAAGGAAAGGGATAAAATGAAGGGAAGGGACAACAGCTTTCCTATATTCTTGGATTATCTTTCCTTTCTCAGGGTCTCAGACGTCTGTATGCATCTGTAGAAATGCCAGCTGTACCTGAAGATTGAAGGGATTGTTGGTAGTTGGCTGGCATGGTCCCTCGACACTATTAAAAGTTTACATCACAAAAACAAACTTAGCTTGATTTCTGCGAAATCCTTTGTTAAAAGCCTATGTCAATTTGGTTATTTGAAGGTGATCTAAAAAGTTTTAAATAAAGGAAAAATATATTCTAGCTTCCCAGCAGAAACAGGTTCTATTTTTAGACTTTAGTAGCAAGTAAAGACGCCTTAAAGCCAAGCAAATTTCTCTCCCACAGGAGACGCGCTACAGACTACGGAAGCAGTCACTGTTTCTCTACTGCCGATGACAACATCACTCACAGAACATACCAGGCACGCGTTTCACAACTTGAAGAGACTTTGTCCATGACGTAATAGGAGAGATGACGATTTAACTTGGGTCTGAGCAAGCAGAACAGACCTGCACTTGACAACATCTCTGACAAGTACCTGACGGCCCAGCAACCAGACGCAGCCCAGTCTGTGTTTCCATCAAAACCCCTGTCTGTGCGATACACCATTACTTGCCTTCCAGGGGTAACACCACCGAGGGCAAGGCCAGAGCTGCCGTCCACGGAGCATGCCACTTACACAGGTAGGCCTAAGTCTATGACTGCAGAAACGACGTGGAAATGTATCAGCCTATCCAAAGTATTTAAATATATTTTTTAAATTATCCCTAGGAAATTAATTTTGATGATATTTCCCAAGTCCTTCGATTAAAGATACCGTGATAATTTTTGTTTTTTTTACATCAGAGTCTACCAGAATTTTTTAACTGTTTCCAAGTATCAGTAACAAAGGAGATGATACTGCTTCGTATTCACAACTAATGGTTAATATTTCAGTGAGTTACAATAAACTGCATGCTTGAAAAATTAATTGTAAAGAAAAAATAAGGAGTACTTATAAGAGGATCCCAATAATTTGGTGTTTTTCCTTTAAAAACAACCTCTAATATTCATGTCTGACACCACAGTATGTATATATATATATATGTATGTATATAAAGTTCATTTCCATGCTTATTACATAAAAATAACTATAGGAAATATCAGTATCAGCTGATATATATCCAATCAATTCACTGCAGAAGGAAAAATAAGAAAAAAATCTGAAGTAATCAGTAAAGCTCACAGTTCAAAAAAATTTTTTTTCTTTTTTCTTTTTTTTTTTTGCTTGTTTCAAATTTTTTTGGTAGTTTTCTCTGTGCTGTGTTGAACAAGTTGATTCCCAGACTAATGGCCTCCGAGTAGATTTGAAAGGAAGCCCGAAGACTTCTTATTTTGCTGTGCTTCTGCTTCTTGGTCTTGTGAGAGTCCCAACTCACTCTCAATTTGATCAAGCTCTGACTGGTCAAGTAGTTCAAAGTCATCACCTTCTTCAGTGTCTGTGTCGTCTCCTGGGCTGGGGGCAGCCTGAGAGAGTGCTTGCTGCGCGCCCTCTAACTGCTCCTTGATGGCAGCTGTCACTGCGGCCGTGATGGCGTCCCCAGCCAGGTTGCGCATCAGGTGAAAGGTTTGGTCACTGCTCAGAGGAAGGCTGAGACCAGCCGCCGACTGCCTCTCTCTGCTCGTTCTCACACCGCTGTCCAGCTGCTCCTTTCTTCTCCTTTGCTCAGTGGGCAAGCCAAGGCTGAATTCATCTTCATCATTTGTTCCCATGCCATTTTCTACAGATGGAAAATCGGAAAGGTCTCGAGAGAAAACTTCTTCGCTGGGTCGATCGAGATCTGTGGAATGTATCACACAAGTTCATGCTTGAGCACCATGATGAATTTGAAACAAAAGAACTGTCTGAAAGGAACTCTGATTGTAATCGGAACCCTCTAGGCAGGCTTGGCGGCCACTGGCCTCCCAGCAAATCAGCTTCGCCACAGGCTGGACCCCTTTCGAATGCGGGACACAGTCTCTCTACAAGGACACCAGGACCCCACGTCCCCGCTACGGCTTTAGTTTTCCTCTTAAGCACAAAACAGGGTATGTGATGACTTAACATCCAACCTGTCTAACGTTAGCTTGAGGCTTGACTGAAGTTTTTCTAAGTTTGTATTTAAATTCCAGTGAGTTAACAGAGTGTTAGCCTCAGGTGTTCACTCTAGTGATTCAGCGCTTGCAGACAACACCCCGAGCTCATCACACGCGCCCTCCTTCACCCCGTCGCCTAGTTCACCCAGCCCCACCACCTCCCCTCTGGAAACCGTGGGTCTATTCTCTGTTCAAGAGTCTGTTTCTTGGTCTCCCTCTCTCTTTCTTCCCCTTTGCTCATTTTTTTTTTTGCTTCTTAAATTCCACAGATGGATGAAATCATATGGTAATCAGCATAATACTTTCTAGCTTCATCCACATCATTGCAAATGGCAAGATTTCATTCTTTTCATGCCTGAGTAATATTCCAGTGTGTGTGTGTGTGTGTGTGTGTGTGTGTGTGTGTGTGTGTATATATAAACCTATATATAATAGGTTTAAATGTTCATTGTAAACAAAACTTTCATCCTGGCCCAGGGAGGGTATTAGCTGGAAGCCAGTGTGGATATGTATGATCAAAAAGTTTAAAAATATTTCAGTTGGAGGTTTTCATGGGTTCTGGTATAACAAACGGTATTATCCTGTCTCAGCATTTTCCTCCATGGAGGGCAATGTCTTAGCATCTGTAACCTATGTTTGTTTAATGCAAGGAATTAAAAGAAAATATTCACTGAGTGGGGCACTTGATGGGATGAGCACTGGGTGTTATTCTATATGTTGGCAAATTGAACACCAATAAAAAATAAATTCATAAAAAAATGTTAGAAACTACCACTGTTCTCTAAAAAAGTAACTTGTTTTAGATATATTTTGCACGTGCATAAAATGCTTTGCCTGTCATAAAAAAAAAAGAAAGAAAATATTGCTCCTTCTGTTCCACATTCAACTTAAGAGCTCATAGAAGCACTTGGCTTCCTATAAATATCGCTGAAAATAACTATGCCCCGTTTACCAGATTTGTGTCCAGAATACATACAGGAACACTTTAAGATTTGGGACATTTAAAGGCAATGACAGGTTAGCAGGCAGACTGATTTCATTGTTATTCACTTTCCATAGAAAATCTTTCAGTACAACAGTTAACTCTTTAAAACAGTGACTTGAACTCTTCAATTTAATTAATACTTTCTAAGTGGGTTGGATTATTGATGCCCCTTTTGTTGTCTAAGTCTGAGATAGGATGCTTACGAACAAAGGGCTTATTATCCTTATCCTGATAATGTAGGGCTTGTACAGTTTGAGTGCTTTTTTTTTTAAAGTAGGCTCTAAGCCCAATGTGGGGCTTGAACTCACAACCCCATGATCAGGAGTCACATGCTCTGCCAACTGAGCCACTAGGTTGCTCCGTGAATGTTCTAATACATTTTAAAGGTGAGGACACAGGTCCACAGAAATTATGTCACCTGTTCAAGGCCATACAATTAGCTAAGGACAAAAGCAAGACTACACTTGGGTGTCCCAATCTCCAAGCCTGTTTTATTTCAAACATTGTACAGCCTCCCTCCTTCCTCTAGAAGAACGTATGTCCTTGCTTGTAAAAACACACATAAAACAATTCATAATCTTCCATTATAAGCTCATATTTTCAGTATATGGCTAAAATGACTTGAAATAATCCAATGAGACTAGCAAAAGTTGTTACTACACAAGATTGCTATTTCAAATTATGTTTATCCTAATTATTAAAAAAATAAATCTTTTTTAAAAGCCAACTTTGAAGAAAAACATGAGTGGAGTTAGCTTTGGATTTGGGGAACCTGTCCTCCACACTTCAATCCTCTTTAACGAGGACTAGCCCTGGATATATGGGATGAGTGCCTCTCTTTCCCCCATCCCGTCCACCGTTGCCATGAACAATAGACATTTGCCACCAGACACTTCAGACATTGTTTTCACTGTCAGCTACTTATTTGTTTTCCAAGTAAAGGCAGATTTGGATATGGACTGCCTTACATCTTTTTCTCATACTTTTAAAAAAGTAATAGCCTTTCAGATATGATTCATCTACCATAAAATTTGCCCTTTATCATTCAGTGGTTTTTAATATATTTACTATATTCACAAAGCTTTGGGGCAACCATCGCCACTACCTACTTCCAGAACATTCTCATCATTACAAAAAACCCACGCTCATTACCACTCACCATTCGTCTTCCCCCAAGCCCCTAGCAGCCACTAACCTACCCTCCGTCCCACGTGGATTTGCCTATTCCACGTGTTCATATAAATGGACTTATACAGTATGTGGACTTGTGTTTGGCTTCCTTCACTTAGCACAGTGTTTTCAAGGTTCATCCGGGTCATGGCATGTATCAGTACTTTGTTTTTAGAGCCAAGTGGTATTCCGCGGCATGGATATACCAGATTTTGTTGCTCCATTCAGCAGCTGACGTGTACTCCTAAGAACACAAATAAGAGTAAGCGGGAAGGTGAGCATACCATCAGAAGTGTCTGTCTGTGGAGTGTATCCTTCCGAAAGGTTGAAGGTCCCATTGTCAGTCCAGGAGACCTCGGATACGTCTGTGTCCGACACAGACAGCTCTTTGGCGGCAACTGTGAGGCTGATCTGTGGTGAGACGGAGAGAGCAGAGGCACATTTGAAACTTCTAACAGAAATCCTTTGCAGGCTCCATATAAATGCCCCCAAAACTGTTTTTTTTTTTTTTTTTGAAACTGTTCAATCACCTTCGAGAAGCAGGAGGAGTCCATTAGGAAAAATCACTCAGCTTTAGGACATGAAAGTAAGTTTATAGTCAAACCACACAGGAACGAATTGAAAACGAAACAAAAAATACCTTAGGACAAAGAGCTGAAAGGTCTAATTCACTGTCATCTTTGTGACTTTTTTCTTTATCTGCTTCTGTTGAGAAAAAAATGTAGAGGCTTTCAGTTTCCTGGCCAGCTTAGACACAGTGTGTTTTATCCATTATACTGTGATATCCTGACCTCACATTCCTCACACTGTCCAGTGCTTCCATTTAACTAAATGCCACACATATCTGCAAACGTTTGATTTCCAAGGGAAATGGTCCATATCACTGATTCTAGTAGCGTGGGCCCGGAACCAGCAGCATCAGCACCGCTGATAGGAACTTTTTAGAAACGCAAATTCTCAGGTCCTACCCCCTACCCTACACCAACTGAATCAGAAACTCTGGGGCCCAGAATTCTATGCCTTAATAATCCCTCCAGGCCATTCTGATCTTGCTATAGTGTGAGAATCTATAAGGTCATAGGCCAAGTTAAATACTGAAAAATGATCACTTTGGCTTGTCCTCTGTTTCCTTTTCCTTCCCCTGTTCTCTTAATCCCCTCTTATGTGGCTCCCACACTCTTAGCCTCGTGTTTTTTTTTTTTTTTGCAATAGTCCACCCCAAAATAAAACAAGTGAGACAAAGAAAATCATAGATATCAAGTATAAAATTATTGAATCCTTTTCTCCTTCCCCCGACAATTTGGATTAAAAAGTCAATTTCTTATATGTTTGAGAAAAGCATAAAATCCTAAATAGGCAAAGGCTACATTACTTTCAGGGGATTAGTGTCTATATATGTAATAAAAGCCTAAAATCACCTTGAGATATATTCAAGGTGATTTCATAATAAAGAGCCAGCTGACGTCTCCTTCCACGCGTGGAATTTAAAATTCAAACTTTACCTACCAGATCTCTTACGTTTCTTCTGATTAATATATTCTCCAATTCCAAAGTCTAGCTTCAGCAGAACTGACTTGATTTTGCTGTATATTTTTTGTCCGATATCATTACACTTAAACAGTGGACATAAAAATGCACACAGCACTGCAAAAATAAGAAGGGAGGAGTGTGGGTAAGAGGACCTTCCTTTCAAAAGGCTGCCTCTGAGTATTTCACAAAAAATATTTCCGTTCCCTTACTGACAAATACAAGTTCTTTCTTAGAGAGGTGCCTCTGTGAAATAAGTTCCTAATTTCTATTCTTCCTCCTGTAGCTAGAGCACTGCTTCCAGTCATTGTTTTTAAAGACCTGCCACCAAATCAACTTTCTCCCTTTCATGCTTTCCCGTCAACACTCACACAAAGATTACACACTTGCTTGACAACAGTCCTGGGTTAAAATCCGCACTCTACTTGTTTGTCGAATAAGCCTCTTCACTAGAGGAAAGTTATTCTCTCTTAGCCTCTCACCAGGAATATTGGGATGATCCTATGATCTCCGGGGTTTCGTGAGGAATAAATGAGGCGAATGCAAACCCTGTGAATAATGCCTGGCCTGTGCCGGCCTCTCCCTGGCTCTCTCCTCCTTTACTTCCCCAACAAGGCAGATCAAGGGCTGATACTCTACGTGAGTTCCACCTGGGAGAATGGGTTTTCACTTTGATCACCCGCCACGGGAGCTAGGCATCGGGAATAGTAAAGTGAAGACCGACAGAGCGAATGCTTGTATTCCCTACTGTTTACTCCTTTGGTGTTGTTAGAAAAGGTGCCCATTTGCTTTTTAAATAGGAGCTGCAAACTCAAATATCACTAGAAACCAAGGAAGAATAGGTACATTTTAAAAGCTGGTGTTCAGAAACACAGGGAAATGGGAGCCTTAGTTGAGTCTCATCCCATCCTCAGGGTGGCAGCAGCAGACCAGGTTTTTCAGGAGAAGCTGGCCCGCTGTACTTTTTTGAATGGCACTTTGGAGCTGTATTTGACATACAATAAACTGCACACATTTAAAGTATTACAATTTCATAAGTTTTGACATGTGCAAAGAACTAAGAAACCATTACCACAATGAAGGTAGTGAACATAGCCCTCACCCCCGAGAGGTTCCCCATCTTCCCATTCATCTCTCTCTTGCCTTCCCCTGCCCCGACCCACCTCATCCCTAGGCAACCATGGGTGTGCTTTGCCATTGGTTCAAGAGGAGTCTGAATTATGTATAGATGGAATCATACGCTCTATACTCTTCTTTACCTGGCTTTTCCCACTCGATCTAATTATTTGGAGATTGATCCGGATTGTTGCATACGCCAATTCTTTAGTGCTGAGCAGTCACTGTATGGATGGATATACTAGAGTTTGTTTCCTGGTACATTTATGGGTGCACATATGGATTGTGTTCTGGGTTTGGCTACTGCAGATAAAGGTGCTGTGAACATTTGCATGCAAGTGTTTGTGTAGATGCATACTTTCATTTCTCTTGGGTAAATAGATACTAGCCATGGGATAGGCGGGTCATAGATCGTTTTTTTTTTTTTTTTTTTTTTTTTTTTTATTGGTGTTCAATTTACTAACATACAGAATAACACCCAGTGCCCGTCACCCATTCACTCCCACCCCCCGCCCTCCTCCCCTTCTACCTAGATCGTTTTTAAGAAACTGCCCAACTGTTATCCAAAGTGTTTACACCATTCTACCTACCTACCTACCAACGGTATGTGGGAATTTCCAGTTGCCCTGTATCCTTGCTAATACTTGATATGGTCCGTATTTCTTAATTTTAGCCATCCTGGTGGGAGTGCAGTGACATCACATTATAGTTTTAATTATTTTTTGAGCCACAGAACACACACGAGGGCAAAAGTATTAGTGTGTTTGTGGGGGTGGGAAGTATAGCTTACTTATAGTTCTCCTGCCGTAATTTAAAATCAAATCAAAACACTTATAACCAACCCACCCTGCCTTTTGGCAGCTGTTCTTCCAACTTGAAAATACAAACATGTCTCTAGGAAAAGGAGAAACTTTGTACAGCAGGAAATTAAAGGATGACCAATGTGTTTTATAACCAAGAACTCATCCCTCCTCTTCCAAACTACGGAAGGTCCTGTGGACCATTAAGCAATACCATATGCATCACATAAATTAGCCAAATGTTCTACTATACTTACACAGCAGATAGCTGAGTATAACTCCAGGAATGTAACTTCCCAAGATTGTAAAAAATGTGCACACACTGCAGACCAGGAGACAAAACTAGAAATAATAGAAACAACATGTGACAGTTACAACCCCAAGACATTTTTGAGCACAGGATACACAAGTTTTGTCTATATGTGATCTATCACATTATGGTAAATGTTTTTCAAACAGTGTTCTTTTGTACTTGGTCCTAATGGCTGCTGTGTTCAGCTGGCCTCGGCCCACTTTAACACTTAATGAAAAATCATTTTAAGGTTCCAGAAGCTAATTTCTGGCACAGAGAACATCTCCCATTAATCATGCCTGTGGCTGTATGACTGCCAGATGCAAGAGAACTGAAGCGTCATATGTCCCCGAAACTTCTTTTACTCAGGATCAGTTGCTGAAAATAATGCAGTCTGGTAAATAACCTGCAAGTTCAAAGTACTTCTATAAACCCATCAAGATTCATAAACACAGCAAAGCAAAAATCTGAGGCATTTGTATGAATATAACAGCAATCTGCATAGCTGATAAGCTGCTAGGATGAATCCACTGGCCATTACTATCCTCCTTCCTAACCACATCCATCCCTCAAATTGACCCCACTTCTAGGTCACTTAGAAAGCAACTGGAAATGACATGAAATTCCCAAAGTGAAATGTGCATATTTTCCTACTGCCAGTTGTAACCAAAAAAAAAAAAAAAAAAAAAAAATCTTGGTTGTTTCAACAAATTTAAACATCATGACAAAAAAATCTCCCATAAAGCCTTCACTTGTTTTCCACACCCCAGTCTTAAACTATCCTTCTTCTTTTGATTTATCTTTATATGATGGTATTAAATCGGCAAGTAAAGAGAATTCCTTATTCCTTAAGGGAATTTCAAAAAGACATATGAAAAAAGAATATATAACTCTGATCAGTAACTGATTAACACCATCAGATTAACTTTGGTTTCCCATTCTTTGGCACAGGATTAATAAGTTAACTGATCAAAAGGAGAACAGATGAACTTATGGAACAAAGTTAAGAGCTGTTTCTGAAAAAGCAGAGGCCCTTGACGAATATGCAATTCTAATAGCAAAATGGAAGAGGAAAGACCATAAGCATTGAAAGAATAAGTCTAGGAAAGCATTACAACGTCCAGAATTCAGTTTCACAAAGAGATTTCCATACTATCCACTAAATTTGTAACATCATCACCTTAAGCCAGTCGACCTGGAGTACATTAATGCAATCCAATGCAGAAGTTTTAAATTCAGAATCTCCTAAAAATGTGTTTTGATCATTTCAGTAAAATAGGCATCAAAAATGCAACTCTCCCTCTCCACCATATGGATATCTGGTCTAAGAATTAACTTCAGTGATTTTTTAAAAAAAATCCATACATATGCAACGTCGCCCCTTTAATAATGCTCAAAATGTGCCCAAGCATAGTTTTATTTTTCAATACTACTGAAGTTAAGAGACACATGTACATGGTACAACCAGAGGGATTTTAAATGTCGATATTCCTAGGCTCTTCCTTCCAACTGCAGGCGGAGGTTCAAGAATCTTGAACCCAACAATACTGGAAGGGGAAGCGTCCGTTGCTGGCTCTGCCCTTAAACCCATGTTCTCACGATCACAGCTGTAGCTGCCTCTGCACACCAAGTCCTCCAAGGATGTGCACCGTGCAATCCCTCCCAAACCACATTTGATCCTTCTCCTCAGGGGTTTTCATTTTAACTGGGAAAACACTCGTTCCATTTATATAAAGACTGTGAGCATCTTTGCCAAAGGTTTTCTTTCTTAAATAAATCATATAGGAATCTCTACTTTCTAGACTGAAAGACTCCATTATCTCCAAAGGCACCCTCAGAAGGACTCTGTCTCCTCTCCCTTCGACTGCAGAACCGGCCTAAACGATATAAACTGAAATTCTTTTTTCTATTGGATTATAATTGACATACATTGTTATAGGAGTTTCGGGTGTACCCCACAGCAGCCTGACATTTACACACATTATGGATGATGACAAATCTAGTTCCCATCTGTCATCTCTGTACTTACTACGATACTATGGATGACATTCCCTAAGTTGGACCTTACATCCCAATGACTTATTTATTTTTTTAAACTGAAGTACAGTTGACCTATCACATGACTTTCAGGTGTATGACATAACGGTGACTTCCATGACTGGAAGCTTGTACTTCTTAACCCCTGTTGCCAGTTTTGCCCATTTCTCTGCCCCTCTTCTCTCTGGCAACCACCAGTTTGCTCTCTACATTTACATGTCTGTTTTTAAACTGAAATTCTTAGTAATTTTTTCTCCTAAGTCTGGCTGATAAGACCAATCACCATTTTTGTTAATGAGTTAGATAAACATGTATAAAACAGAAGACAACTTTAAAAAAGAAGTTTGAGGATTTTCTAATGCTAACACACTCATATTTCTGAATTTTGCTAATATCAGCTTTTATGGCAAGTGTTCCTAGTATTTTATATCTAGTATTGGAGAACTCTTATAAGCTGATAAACTAGATTAACTCATTGGTTTCCAATTTATTGCACGTTCTAAAGCACACACAGTAATCCTCCATGCTGGAAAACTTGCCTTGCCCGGGCTCTGCTGTTTAAAAAGAGACATTTCTTGAAGAAATAGGCTGAAATTCATCCATGATTCTGCAATACAGTGGCTGAACCTGGGTCTTTCATCTGGTTTGGAATTGACAACTTCCCAGCTAAAGAGACAAAAAGAAAACAAGAAATTTTAGCTGCCTTTTATGATTCATTCAACATTCGTTGTTTCAGCAAATATTTATTGAGCACCTGCTACTGGTCACGCTCTCTGGAAAAGCCCTGAGAATTGAACAAGCCAGGTATCTGCCCAATGAAGCTCATATGCCAAGAGAAGAGATTCAAGCTAAACAATTTCTTACACAAATCCCCCATTACAACGAGGGTGAAGTATAGGGTGGGGGCTTTGAGAGATCTCTGAAGAAGCCCCTTTTATGATGAACTCTGGATTAGCAGCAGTCTATCACAGGGCTTGAAAGAGTTCCACATAGAACAATGTACAACATGTGCAGAGGGCCTGGGGCCAGAAGGAGCTACCGGCGCTACTGAATCGAGCCCCACATGTGGCTCCACAGGGACAGAGTCGGCCAGAAGAGGAAGGCTGCATAAAGCCTGGAAGGTAGGATGGGACCTAATCATAGGGGCCTGGGGGCACTTGTTAGGAACGTTGGAAACCTCAAGGATAGGGAAGCCACAGTGCTTTTAGAGGAATCTCGGCGCCGATCTTCTAATCGTCATCATCATCAACAGCAATGCTTCTCAATATACATTATGGTCCATTAGCTCAATAGAAAACTATTTGTTAAACTCAACAGGGTCTCAAAGTTCCTCGTATTTTTCTAATGGATCCTCTCCCAACCGTCATCATAGAATGCACTGAATGTGATACGTGGGTCAGGCATGTGCTCTGGGCCCCTGCCCTCATTTTCCCACAGGAACCTCAGTAAGCTAAAACCAGTAACAGCCTCTCCAGGAAGAAGACATGCAGACACAGGGCATTCCCTAAAATCACCATCACAGCAAGTTCAGCCCACTCTTGCAATACTAACTCATCACCAGAATATACCAGTTGAAACAAGCTCTGTCAAGGGCCCTCAAATCCATTCATTTCATAGATAAGTGGTATGTGGAAGGCACTGCCATAGAGCTAAGGATAAGGCAATAAATGAACGTTGCCAGTACAAGACAAAGATTATTAGTGAACTGTCAGCTCACATTAGTGAGCTGCAACTGCAAGGGAATCAGAGCGAGATGATCTCTGGATTCAAATCCAGTAGTCCTAAAACAAATCAAAGCTACCTTGACCCCTAGATGCTCAACTCCCCAGAGACTATGTACACGTGGTTCGAATTTTTTTTTTTTTAAGATTTAACTATAACTTAAAATTATATTTAAAAAGGAAATTTAATGAAGTAATCTACAAATTTCAATTGATTTATTTGAGAGAGCGTGGGGGTGGGGAGAGAGAGAACGCAGGCCGACTCCACACTGAGCAGAGCGCCCGTCGTGGGGCTCAATCCCATGACTCTAAGATCACAACACGGGCCGAACCAAGTCAGATGCTTAACCGACTCTGCCACCCAGGCGCCCCTATTTCTTTCTAATATACTTTGAACACTAAGGCAATTTGTAGATTAGATAATTAAATACCCTTTTTAAATACAATTTTAAGTTACATTTAAGTGAATCCAATAGCATTAAAAAAGGGAAAAAACAACAATTTCATGTTCCTTCCTCTTTATTCTATCAGAGTCAAATGCTCTCGCCGAGTCACTGGCCTACCAGTTCTCCAGGTAGATGCAATCCCATGAGGTAGACACTTGTGAATGAGTATCCTAAGAAATGAACTTTTGGGGACGCTTAGCTGTCGGACAGTGGTTTATGTACCCATGAACTCTACCCCTCTCTTGAATCGCTGAGCAAGCCAGTTTCCATTGGCGACCAAATTTAGCACTAGCTTTTGCCTACCTTATGAACGACTGCAGACCTACCAGAGGAAACACTAAGTGCATGGATAGAAGCCACTCTCTGTAACAAAATCTCGCCAGTATGTCTGCTTAATGGGAAAAGATTTTGTACAGGAGGCTGAAAACCGCAGGGGAGCAAAGGAAATAATACGATCATTAAAGTGTAGCCTTTAAAAAAATGTATTTATTTGAGAGAAAGAGCGTGCGCATAAGTGGGGAGAGGGGCAGAGGGAGAAGGAGAAGCGGGTTCCCTGCTGAGCAGGGCGCCCCACATGCAGCTCGATCCCAGGACCCTGAGAGCATGACCTGAGCCGAAGGCAGACACTTCACTAACGGAGCCACCCGGGAGCCCTGTGGCCTCCTTCCTGAGGACTTATTGCAAATTGACTAGGCTAGGCCACTGTTCATTTACTGGGGCCATACAGTGGACATAAATACGGACTTTAATGTCTGCTCTCTCTGCATATTTAATAGTATATTTAAGGATTTGGTTGAACAGTCTGGCAAATGCAATTCTAACAAATCAATGAAAAACTTCCTATGGAATGCTTTATCATTCTCTCAACGATTCAAATGGAATGAATGAACATTTCGTATTTTGAAACAAATTTAGGAGTATTTTCAAGAGGACAATGAACAGATAAAGTGAGTTGTGTCCAGGCCATGAAAGATGAAATGGCAGGGGAAATGAATGAACTCCGTGACTGTATGTGACCCTCAGAATCAAAATACTGAAAGACAAAGATCACAGAGTACGGACACTAGGACTTCATTTACACGAAGCTCAAAGTCATGCTAAGCCGACAAACTGTTTAGGCAAGGAAATGATTTCAAAAAAAGCAACATCAACAAACCAACCACCACCACCAAGCTCCAGGACAGGGGTGGGGTGGGGGTATGTAGGGAATGTGACCAGCGAGGCCTATGGGAGCCTCCTGAGTCCTGGTCACGTTCTAGCTCTTTTTTTTTTTTTTTTTTTTTTTTTTAATTTTTTTTTTTTTTTAACTTTTTAAATTTATTTATGATAGTCACAGAGAGAGAGAGAGAGGCAGAGACACAGGCAGAGGGAGAAGCAGGCTCCATGCACCGGGAGCCCGACGTGGGATTCGATCCCGGGTCTCCAGGATCGTGCCCCGGGCCAAAGGCAGGCGCCAAACCGCTGCGCCACCCAGGGATCCCTCTAGCTCTTGACTTAGATGACGGACACGTGCAAACCGACTTACTACTGTTCTTAAAGCTACACACGGATACGCACATATGGCCTTTATTTAAACATCTGAGGGCTGCCTCAGTAGCTCGGGTGGTTGAGCGTCTGCTTTCGGCTCAATCAGGATTCCAGGGTCCTGGGATTCAGCCCCGCTTGGGGCTCCCTGCTCAGCAGGGAGTCCACTTCTCCTTCTGCCCCTCCCCACACATTCTCTCAGCCTCTCTCGAATTAATAAAATCTTTTTTAAAAATCAATTAAATAAAAAATAAAAATTCCTGGGACGCCTGGGTGGCTCAGCAGTTGAACATCTGCCCATGGCATGGCCCCGGGGTCCTGGGATCGAGTCTCACATTGGGCTCTCCTCATGGAGCCTGCTTCTCCCTCTGCCTGTGTCTCTGCCTCTCTCTCTCTGTGTCTCATGAATGAATAAATTTTTAGTTTAAAAAAATAAAAATAAAAATTTGTTATGATACATGTATGATCATGCTTTTCATTTAATAAATAACATTCTCAATGAGTCTATCTCACTTCACGTTCTATATACAAATGTTAAGTTTTTTGCCTCAGTTTATTTGTGAAGCAAACAGTATTTCTGAGAGCTAAACCATGAAACACAGTTTTTAAAATAAGTTATACCATATAGAGATGCTGAAACCTTGTCCTAATACTACCTTTAGGATTCCTGTCTCAGAACTTATACATATTTGTATACATACTTCACTATTCTAGTAAGTAAATGCCCTAAAATCAGCAAGGAGCCTAGTCTAATACTAAATCATCTAAAATTGCCTAAATTATAACGTCATGGTGAAGTCTTCATACAATTTAAGGTGCTTAATACATATCACAATGAATTAACCAAAACGTTTGTTTTACATTGAAGGACCACCTATTTTCATAGTGGGATTAAGTGGCTATGAAGAAACCTCAGTATCTATCCATCCTTATTCATTTATTCAATAAAAAGTCATCAAGTTCCCCCTTTGTGTCTCATATTATACCCAGTGTGTTTACTGTTGTTATTTCAAACCAGCACAAACTGAATACCTGTAGCACAGTCCCTCTCTGTCTACAGACACCACCACTTGGTGGGAAGAAGAAACAAGAGGATATTCACCTTGTGAATATTTCCCATGTCATACAAGGACGTTCTTATTTATACTAAATTCCTCCCCTTCAGAAGAAGCCTTATGTGACAGTATCTTAGGACAATAACTTCTATGGTTACTTATACTAACACCATAACCTTAAGTAATTCTAATTGATATTTGAATTATTGTCGCAACTACAAACAGAAACGAGGAATCCATTGTGAAGAACATGAAAATATCTAACCAAATGAGATTTGGAAAGAATAGCAAATGTTTAAAAAGAATAGTAAATGTTTTTGAGAAAAAAATGCATACATTGTGCTAAATAAATTTAGTGGAAATATGAAGAAGTCTGAGTCTAAAGCAAAGCAGAGAGCCCACTCTACACCTCTTTAAATGAAACGTGGATCCAGGGCATCTGGGTGGTGTAGTTGGTTAAGCATCAAATTCTTGGTTTCAGCTCAGGTGGTGAACTCAGGGTCGGGAGTTCGAGCCCCGTGTTGAGCGTCTCACTCGGAGTGAGTCTGCCTGAGATTCTCTCTCTCCCTCCTCCCCCCCATGCTCTTGCATGTGCTCGCCTCTCTCTAAAATAAATAAATAAATCTTAAAAATCAAAAATCAAAACACGAAACAGAAGAGTCACTCTCTGGGAGCTTCATGATCATTTTAACCTGTCCAGCGAGTTAATTCTGAGTCCCCCTAGAACATACAGCTCTCCAGTCTTCCACTGTATACAGTCTACCATTACAGAGTCACGCAGCATACATAACTGAATAGTATCTAATACAGTTGTGGACTTTGGAATAAAATACGACATTTGATACCAACTTTTCAGTCTTATTTTGTAGATGAAGAAAGTGAAACCCAAGTTTGTTCATAGACCTGAGGCCAAGACTCCTGGTTTCCAGTCATCCTGTTGTCTAACACACATGCCCTCTTCAAAGAATGGATAAATCCAATGAGCTCCTTTGATGAGACTTTAGATAATTTATGAAAAGAAAGAACGCTCCATGTTCCTTCTCCTTTCCAGAGCCGGGAGCAGTGAGGTGTGACTGACCAACACCAACGTGGCATCATGAGGACCCACCCTTCCCAGGAAAAAAGGCTGCGCCCACAGCATCTGAATACTCGGCGCAAACTAAGGTCTGCCTCGTGGCTGGCTGAGGTTTTAGCACAGGTGACGTGCACACAGCCACGGCGCTGCTCGCTGGGGGCCTCTCGGCCTTCCTGGAGGGCCCGTCTGGAGAACGCATAACCAGAGACGGGATCCCTGTGAACACCGCACGATGCTGGGGAAACCGGCCTTTCTCACGGCGTGTGGCGTCCTCCCAGCATCGCTGGCGCGGATCAGCACGCACCGTGAGGCCCAACTCATAGAAGAGGAGGCTTACGGGACGTCTGAGTGTAAGTCTTCTACGATGGAAGCTCGTCCGACGGCGAAAATCCCCGACGGCTTCAGTGTAATGTTCCAGGGTTCATGTCCTTCCTCTTCAGTCTCAGAGAGAACGTGCGTTTTCCGGGGAGGTTCTGTGGTCCCTCGTCCCCACCCTACCCCGCACCCGGCTTTGCTCCAGCTTTGTCTGTCCCTCGCCCTCACGAAGGAGGGAGCCTCGGTGCACTCCAGCCACAGGTAAGGGCCAGTTAAGAGTCGCTCCCTCACGACCCACCCAGGTTATCACCGCCTTCTCACACTCCTGGTGAAGGCAGTTCAAGCTCACGACTCCCGGCCCCTCCCCCCCGGCTCTCCGAAGGGCTCCCCCCGGGATTGCACACGTGCGGTGCTTTCGAGAAAAAGCCACCAGAACTAAGGCCTTGCAGATCCCATTCAGTTACCATCTTCTTCTTAACAAAAGCTAAGGGACAGACTTTTAGCAAGGGACCCTCTGCATGGTCAGGGTCAGCAGTTATTCCCTTGTCAGGAGCTGCAGAAGGTGAGGTTTCACCTGCCGGTGACAGTCGGAGGGGAATAAAAATGAGGAAGATGGTTCCTCAGACAAGCAGCCTCACTTTATCACAGAAGGGAGCCGAGGCTTCCACGTGGGCTTGGAAACCAACCTCCCTCCTTCCTGCGTCCTTACCCGTTAGAATACCATTAAGTGCACACATTGGTGACCTGGCCAAACCAGCCCGTTGGGCCGTTCCCGAATCGAGTGTGTGTGAACCCCCCACCCAGTGCTCGAACTGCAGCCTTCTGGGCCTCACCCCACAGACTCCGACAGGGGAGGCCGGCGGGAAGGCCCAGCACCCGGCCCTTTCAGTGACGGTCCCAAGTGACTGGGAGGCAGGTGTTTCTTACCCAGAGAGTCACTGCAAGGAGTCACCTGGGAGAAGCCGCTAGAGCTCCTGACTCAAAAACAGAGACAAGAGGTGAACCGGCGTCAGGGAAGATGATACATCAGGGATTCATCTGCCCTCCATCGGAAACAACAAGATGGGAAGGAACGGAGTGGGGGAGGGAGAGGGGGGACAGAGAGAGGAAGACTGAAAGAACGAACACATGAACGCAGACGAATACACAGAACAACGATTTTCAAGATCCTGGGCCAGGAAGGATGTTTACCCGGGCAGATGGAGCGTCGGTGGGCCCGTCGTCTGCGGTGTGCAGGCCGCAGCCCAGGGAGGGCAGCTCGCTGCACCAGGGCCCGCCTGGGCTGGGGCACAGAACTCAAGGTCCCAACCGAAGCTACGGCAGCTGGAGACGCAGGGGAGCGTGCGGGAGCCGAGCCTGCAGAGAGAAGCCGGCCTGGAGCTGGGGACCCGTCCCGTCGAGGCCACAGCGCACCGGCCTCCACCCGGGGCCAGGACCGAGGCCAGGACCAAGCCATCCGAGGGACCCCGAGGTTGAAAACGACGCCCGGTGTCACCAGCAGGGAGCCTGCCTCTCTCTCTGTGTCTCTCAGAAATAAGTACATAACATCCTAAGAAAACTATTGTGTACCTTCTCTCTTTGCAAAACATATCAATAAAAAATGTCTGAATTTTATATTGAAAGTCCAATTTGTCTCTGTCCAGTTCAGCGGCCACAGAGATGAAGTGTGAAGGCAGCGAGCTTCAGAAGGCAGCACACGGTATGCTCCGCAGGGGGTTCTGGAAGACTGGAAATGTGACCCTCCCGTGCTCTTTAAAAATAGATGGTGATTCAGTAAGAGCTCGTGCTAGCAGCCGGCCTCGTCCCTCTCGCCCAGAGTCTTTGAGCACCAGGAAATATGATGCGGGATAAATGAATCTTGGCAGAGCGCTAGTAGCCTCTCTGTACCGCGGCCCTCCCGTTCACGTCCATAAACCGGCACCGAGTAGAGAATGTGCTTCAGGCACCGGGCTCCCGGGCAGGGGCGCGTGGTGGGGGGGAGAGGGGCTCCCGGGGCAGGGGTGGGTGGGGGTGGGGCAGCTCCCAGGGCAGGGGCGCAGGAGGGCTCCCGGGGCAAGGGTGCACAGGGGGCTCTTGGGGCAGGGGCACACGGAGGGGCTCCCGGGGCAAGGGCTCCGGGGCAGGGGCTCAGGGGGGCTCCCGGGGCGGGGACACGCAGTGCAGCGGCAGGGAGGCTGTGGAAGCCACAGGTGCCCCCCCACCGCGGGTGTAAACCTCCCACAGGGCAGCTCGGGTTCCAGGGGAGGGGATCGCGAGTGAGGCAGGCGGCCTGGCACCCTCTGTGCCCCGGCTGCTCCACGCGGTGCCAACCAGGCCCGGCTCGCAGCCCTGCGCCTGTGCACCTGCCCCGTCAGCGCCGCACCTGCCAGGCAGGGACCGAGCCACCTCCGGGTCACCCAAGGGAAGGCGGGGTGGCGGGAGCCGCCGCTGGCAGCCTCGGCACCTCCTCAGTCTCTTGGGGCTGCCACCGCCAACTACTGAGTTCAGGCCTGTAGGGCCGCCGACCCACTAGACTCCTAGAGGCGTTGGCGGGAGGCTCGGTGCTGGGCGCTCAGGAGCGCGACCCGGGAGCAGGGGCTCGGAGTCCGTGCAGCGGGAAGAGCCTTCAAGGCTGAAACATCTGAGGGGCTTAGTGGTTATTTAGGGGCACCTGCAGGATTCTTGTTGACTTATCCAAGTGTTTCTGGACGTCGCAAATCAGCGATAATCACCATGTATTCCCTCAGACATATAAACATCTGCAAAATAACAGATAAAAAGCCCTAAACAGGGACATCTGGGGGGGCTCAGTGGTTGAGTGACCTTTGGCTCACGGCATGACCCCCAGGGTCCCGGGATCCAGTCCCGCATCGGGCTCCCTGCATGGAGCCTGCTTCTCCCTCTGCCTGTGTCTCTGCCTGTCTCTCATGAATAAATACATAAAATCTTAAAAAAAAAAAGTCCTAAAAATTTGGAGACCAACTTTCATATATATGGAATAGCTCCAACTTTCTTCCTTGCAAATGGAGAGTTGAACTGCCTTCATAATTAGGCAATTATGATAAATAGGTCCCATTAATTCCAAGAAACATTCTAAACTGAAAATCAGTATTTTGAGTAAAATTCCTTCTGGCAAGACTTAGGACCCAATGTTTGACTTCTCCATGGGGATCCCTTCCTGCGCCATCCTGGTGTCTGCGGACATGCGCCCGTGGGACGTGTAGTTCTCAGCGTTCTCAGTCTCGTGCCAACTTTTCTTTTTTTTTCTTTTTAAAGATTTTACTTATTCATGAGATACACAGAGGCAGAGACAGAAGCAGAGGGAGTAGTTGGCTCAATGCAGAGAGGCCATATGCGGGACTCGAACCCTGGGACCACAGGATCACGCCCTGAGCCGAAGGCAGATGCCCAACCGCTGAGCCACCCAGGCGTCCCTCGTGCCAACTTTTCAACAGTCGACCCTGCGGCCCGGGCACGAAGCACTCGAGTCCCACGAGCAGCGTGGAACAAGCACCCACTAGCGACAGGCGGGAGGTGAGTCGCCTTCCAGCCCTGACCACAAAGATCGCTGCCGTCCTGACCCCCAACGGAAGAAGGGCCTGGTCTTTTCATCCCTATGGGACGGAGGCCGGCTGGAAGTCCAGAAGCGTTCCTCGGGGGAACCGGAAATTGTGACTAGCAGGCAAGTTTGAGGATTCGGAGGTCGGCCCTCCTGTGGCGGCGACGACACCCACAGACCCCACCCAGAAGCACAGAGGCCGCAGTCTAGACTACACGTCCCCCCGTGCCCTTCGGCTCTGGCCCAGGCACAGGACACCGACGTCCCTGTGACAACCCAGAGCTTCCTTCCTGCACGCGACCATGGTCACCCGCAGCGCGGCCCCTGATTCTGTGCCCGGGCGCGGGGCCTGAATCCGCACACACAGGCCGAACCCCCGAATGACCAGGTTCCCGCCGGCCGCTCCCACCATGAGGCCCAGGAAAACCCACCTGCCGGGAGGGTCCGTGCCGGCCCCGCGGCCCAGCGCACACCCCGCCACGTGGCAACCCCCAGGGGCGTCACTGGGACGCTCCCTCAAGCGTGGGCCGCTGGCTACAGGCCACACGCCCGCCCCAGGCCGCTAACAGGCCGCACCACCGCCACGCTCACGGACGAGCTGGCCCCCGGTGACATCAGGGCCTCAGGCGGGGAACAGGCCCTTAGCAAGCGGATCATCCTCTGCAGCTGTGGGAAAAGCAAGCTCGCCACGACGTCTGAACGGTTGCTGCACCTGCCATCCGCTCCCCCCAAAGCAGGTTCCGATGAGAAGCTACGGGTGAGCAGCGCGGGCCGCACAGTCCATCCGCACGGCGCAGGGCCCGGGCAGCAGGTGTGCAGGGCCCAACCAGGGCGAGGCTGGGCCGCCCGGCGCGCAGTCGGCTAGGCGTGGGACTCGAGGTCAGCTCAGGTCCTGATCGCGGGGTCCTGGGATCAAGCCCTGCACGGGCTCCCTGCTCATGGGGCGGTCTGCTGCTCCCCCCACCCGCCTCTTTCCCCACTTGTGCTCTCTCTAAATCCTTAAGAAAAGAAATAAAGAGGGCGGTGGAGGTCACCTTCCTGACGTGCTGCAGGATCTGGAAAGAACATCTGTGAAGCAAAGGGATGTGCAAGAGAAGGTGGAGGTGGCTCTGGTGCATGAGCCGCGTCATCGCCTAGGGGTGGGGGGGCAGGGGCTGACAGCAGGCAGTGAGGACAAGCCCCAAAGAGGCCACCTCTCCTACCCATAGCTTCTCTAGGAAAACACAAGCATAAAACCTGTCTGAGGGCAGCCCGGGTGGCTCAGTGGTGGGACACCTGCCTTCAGCCCAGGGCCTAATCCTGGGGACCTGGGATCGAGTCCCACACTGGGCTCCCTGCGTGGAGCCTGCTTCTCCCTCTGCCTGTGTCTCTGCCTCTCTCCCTCTGTGTCTCTCATGAATAAATAAATAAGATCTTTAAAAAAAAAAAAACAAACCTGTCCAGTTCGAGAGGGTTCGCACAGGCACGCACATCCCCGTGTCTTCATGTGCGGTAACAGCCACAGGAATCCGGCAAACAAACTGCGAAGGAGCTGCCTCTGAATTTCTAGCAAACAGTCCTTGCACAACAGCCTTGTGTATTTTTCTGAATCTTTTAGAAAGATTTAAAGAGTCTCCCCCACCAATCATCACTTAAAGAGCTCCTCCGAGACTTCACTTTCATTCACACTATCGATCTGCTCAGAAACCCTTCTTTTTAAAAATGAGCATTCCTCTCATGACATGCAATTCGGTGCAAATAAATGAGATGTGAACAACCTGGGGGGAACCTCGTGGTGCCGGGGAGATGCCCCCCATGTGCTCCAACCTCCTCCATGTGCACCTGCGACAGGTGCTCCTCTCTGCCCAGAGCCGGAGCTTCGGGCAAGAGAACCGGTGGCATCAGGTGTGGCTACCGGCCACACACGCACACTGGAGATCACCCGCTCGGCCCACATTCCCGCCACTTCCAGGACATCCTCTTCACTGCATCAGACGTCACGGCAAAGTGACGTGTGTGCTCGCAGCCTGCGCACATCCTCCGCGCCCCTTACACGTCTCACTCCGGGTCACTGCTGACTGGATTTGCACCACTGATCATGATTCCATGTCCTTTTTTATCATTATTCCATTTTTTGCTTGCACTTGATAACGTAGGTTTGTGAGGCAGACTTGCTAAGAACCTTTGGCGGGACGGAGAGCTCTTCGAGCAAGCTCAATCACTTACCGTTCCTACGGGAGAACTTTCCAGAACCACAGGGACAGAACGACTGTGAAACAGCATGCACCTGGGCCTGCACATTCCAGGGTTGTCTCCACCCAGCTAAGGAGATCAATTAAGTGGTGCCGGACATTGCATCCCGACCTGCTTGGGAGCTCACAACCTCAGGTGAGAGCCATGAAGGTAATGAGCCCTCAGGGAGTGGCCACAGCCCCGACGGAACCCGTGGAGCCAGACGGCCGTGGAAAATCACCTGTTACCACGAACGACACAAAAACTATTTTGAACCAACCCGCAATGAGAGAGACGCAGACATAGAGGTCGCCTTTAATCACGGCCTGGAAAGACAGTCTGTGCTTTCTCTATTTTCATCAGAACCGAATCTGTGGTGCACATTCTTCTCTTTATTTTCTAGCTCGTGTGACCGCAATGCAGTTTTAAGAAATGGGAAAAAATGGATCCTCAGGAGGTTGGGTTCTACAAAAACGGATTGTTTTTAAAGAAAGATGCATGCCATTGTTCCTCATGTTATAGTCAAGAAAGGCCTTGTACCTTCTGATCTGTATCGAGGTCCAGCCTGGTCGGGTGACCCCTCCACGTATCATAGGCCCAGACACCTCAGACGCTGGGTATACGGTGGGTGCCCGTAAAAACGAAGTTCACTTTGAATAGAAACCCCGGGATCCCTGGGTGGCGCAGCGGTTTAGCGCCTGCCTTTGGCCCAGGGCGTGATCCTGGAGACCTGGGATCAAATCCCACGTCGGGCTCCCCGTGCATGGAGCCTGCTTCTCCCTCTGCCTGTGTCTCTGCCTCTCTCTCTCTGTGTCTCTCATGAATAAATAAGTAAAATCTTTAAAAAATAAAAAAATAAAAAATGAATAGAAACCCCGCAAGGCCAGGAGGGAACCAACTCTGAATTCTGGTTGGAGCCAGCTCTTCAGAATCACAAGAGCAGGGCAGCCCGGGGGGCTCAGTGGTTTGGCGCCGCCTTCAGCCCAGGGCATGACTCCGGGGTCCCGGGATCGAGTCCCACGTCGGGCTCCCTGCATGGAGCCTGCTTCTCCCTCTGCCTGGGTCTCTGCCTCTCTCTCTGTCTCTGTCTCTGTGTGTCTCATAAATAAATAAATGAAATTTAAAAAGAAAGAATCACAAGAGCAAATGAAGTTAACATTCTTTTTTTTTTTTTTTAAGGTTTTATTTATTTGAGAGGGAGACAGAGAGGGCATGAGCAGGGGGAGGGGCGGAGGGAGGCACAGACTCTGTGCTGAGCCCCGACGTGGGGCTCATGGCCTGAGCTGAAGGCAGATGGCCAACCGACTGAGCCCCCGCCCGGGTGCCCCTCAAGTCAACATTCTTTTAGTGAATCGTGGCTCAAGAATGGAGGGTTTTCACGTGACGCAGACCAACGGCACAGCGGGCACAGGGGTCCCCAGGAGGGCCGAGCCCTTCACAGAATGAACTCGGGCTGCTCGGGATGTCTTCTGGGCGGTGCCCAGCCTCGACACGGCCGGGGAAACCGGAGGGTCTGTGGACCCTGAGTGCAGTACCACTGGGTGGGATGATCAACACCCTCCGCTCAAGGACTGTGAATTGCAGAAAGCACCCGTCCGTGCACACGTTCACCTGCAAAGCTGACTTCCCAGAACCCAAGTCCTCTACTGCCACTAAACAGGCAGCTTTTACTTTCTCATGTGTGGACCTGAGAGAGGACTCCCCAAAGGTGGCAATATCGCTTAAAACAGCCCTGGTGATACCGACGGGAAAGACACAGCGGCTCTCGGGGACACGTCAGGCACTAGTCGGGGGGCCGGACCTCAGAGGGCGTCCCAGCAAACAGGCCTCCAAGAAGCGGAGAAAGCTGATGACGTCGGCTTCCATTTCTGAGCTGGGCAGGGTACGTGACGGGCTTATGGCCTTGCAACGGAGGAACTTAAAGCCACAGGAGGAGCTCTGCCCTTCCTGCACAAGGGACGCTCGGACGCCCTGCCGCCTGCCCTCCGGAGGTCTGTCAGCTGGGCCTGTGAGCGTGGCTGACACGCTGCGGCTCTCCTTTGCTTTCGCAGAGTCAGTAAAACCCACAACTAGAAGTCCTGTGTCTGGTCCAAGCAGGAACCTACGATTTCATTGAAACGCGTTGCTGGCGATCCCAGAGGTGGGGGTAGGCTGTGAAGGCCCAGTTGCCCAAATCGCAGGGTGCTGTCAACGTCAGCGCCTGACTCCCTGGGACTGCCTCAATCTTCCTTTCCTAGATGGGCATCGTGGGGTCCTAAAGGGCTATCGCACCCCATTCTTATTTATTGCAAACCGTGGTTGCTTTTAAGCTGCTCTTTCGGGATTAGAGGACGTCTTCCTCCCCTTCCCTGGGATGATACAGATGATCTATTAATTCTAGACCATATTAATGAGAAGTTGGCGTGACTATTCTTAGAGTTGGGCTATAACCAGACCCACTGTCTGGTCTGGGGGCTCTCCAGCTCTTGGGGGCGTTCCAGTCAACCCAGTAATTATGAGCCTACCTGTACGTGCTTGGGGAGTCACACAATTGCCAAGTGACTGAGGGCTTGGGACAAAGACTGACGCTCTTGCCTAAGACGTCAGGAGCTTCCTTACACTTCCTTACACACCACCGTGAATTAACCAGGATTTCTAGTTGCATTTACTTCAAGAAGAGCAAGACTTGGACGAATCAAACAACTCACGTACGGGATGGCTCCGATTCTAAATCATCCCCCACCAACATTCTTAGCTGTTTGCCCACTTAAAAAAAAAAAGGCCGTATTAGCATCTCGCCTTCCTTTCTCCAATGCATTCAGCAGTTTTCACAGGCTGCTTCAGGATGTAGGCTCACCTGTCCTATCAAACGTCAAACTGACGGTGGTTTAAACAAGAGCCGCTTCATTTCTGCCGCCTGCACAGCACAGCATAGTGGCCCAGGGCGTGCACAGGATCTCCGTGATGGAGACACCTAAGCTCTTGGTATCTGTTTGCTCAGATGCTCCCAGACCACCCCGTATGTGTGGTCTGAGACGTCTACTGCAGCCCCCGCGTGCCGGCCACGTAGAAGCCACAGGAAGGGGAGAGCGTGTCGGAGGGCCCCCCTCTCCCAGCCGTCGTGCCTACACGAGGCTGGAACCCAGTTCCACGGCCAGGCATAGCTGCAAGAGAGCCTGGGGTGTCCTTACACTCCCTCCAATCCTCACTATCCTCACTTCGGGCCGAGAAGGTGGGTAAAACGTCCTCATTTTCCAGATTACAAGGCCTACACCGCCAAGCGGCAGCTCCAGGATCAAAACCCAGGGTTGGCCGGCGCCAACGCACCGAGCCCCCAAGCCCCTGGCCGGGGCTTAGGTGAAAGCCCGCCCTACTGCTAACAAGAAGCGAAAGCCAAACACACAATTTCTCATCGTGTGACTGGTGAAGCTGGGGTAGGATGTGGGCTGGATTCGGCTGAAGGTAACACAGGGAGGAAGGTTTCCTCCTCCCCTCGAAACACACACACTCCAGAAGAGCATCCGGGTTTCGGCAGAGGCGTCCCGCCCTCGGACCACTCTTGTGGTAATGCTGCCGCGGCCTCCAGCTTAGGTCACCAACGAAACGAAGAAGTCCGGGAGCCATCAGCAGCCTTGAAAGCTTTTACATCTTTCCAAGTTTATCAAAATGAGTAAAGATCTTCGCTGCGATCCTACTGCCATCTTCCCCCGCTTCATGCCCACAACCGCCCCGACCTCCCCAAGCGCGGCACACACACGGATGTGTCGTAACGGTCCTTCCAGAACCTTCCTGACAAGGACTCCCAACCCCTAGCAGAGCTCCAGGCACCATTTCTAGCTCAGAGGACCGACCAGCAGGAGACAATCCAGCCACGCGCCACCGAACCCCAACCCCAGCCTCAGGGACGCAGCGGCTCTGGGTTCTTCCCCCCGTGGTGCCCGAGATGGAATTATCAGCTCCCGCTCTCGTCGCCCGTGCCAAGGTTTGCTGTGTGTCACTCTCCTGAGCACGTCTCCTCTTGCTTCGGCAAGCTCGCAGACCACTCCTCGGGCTCGGGGTTCGTCGACGTGTGCGTTCCCCGTACGACGGAGCCCACATCTCAAAGCCTCCCTGGGCACAAATGAATGTGCCTCTCAAGGGAAGTTTCCAGACTATCTTACGATGGAGGACCTGTGAATATGTACGATTCGTGTTCAGCTGAATCGCTTTGGAAGGAAAGTTATCCGGGTGGGAGAGCACGAACGGGAGGAGGGGTGGCGGAGGGAGAGGGAGAAGCAGACTCCCCGTCGAGCAGGGGGCCTGGTGGGAGACTCGATCCCAGGACCCGGGATCATGACCTGGGCTGAGGCAGACGCTTAGCTGACTGAGCCACCCGGCGCCCCGATGGTAGGCATAACCTGAAGGTGCTCCATTGATAGGTGGGTTCATTTAAAAAAAAAAATTAAAGCATTCGCCTGCAGTCCAAGCAAAGCAGCACGATGACAGGTCACGTCCTGAGTCACAGAGCGGCTCTGCTTACAGCTACCCCGGAGGCCACATCACACGGGTAATTACTGTGTGACGCTCCCCGGGCTTCACCACACGCGGGCGGGTGCCCAGCTCCCGAGCACCCGTCTCTTCCCTTGAGGCGCAGCAGCCGGTTAGCAGGGGACTTGCGGGGGCTGCAACCTTTCCCTCTCCCCCCACCAGGCATCCCAACACAGTCCCTCCCTCCGAGGCAGCAGTTCACAGTCGGCCAAGCCCCCCCCTGCATGCTGCCACAGCCACAGAGCACGGTCCTCAGCCGCGCTTGGAGGCCTTAGCCCCGTGGGTGATGATCGTCACGCCCAGGGCAGGCCAACGCGGCAAAGACGCGGCTGGGGTAGAGAAGAGAGCCTGGCCTGGCTTGGAGGCTCACGCGGCCTCCTTCCAAGGCCGTGCGTGCATCTGCGCCCCGCCCCAGGGCACTGGCTGTCCCCCCCCCCCCCCCCCGACCGCTGCTCACGTGCACCTCCTTGGGGTCGGCGTCCACCCCGCTGTTTCCCAACTTCCGCCCCAGAGCGCTCCGTGAGCGGGAGCACCGCCGCGTGTGGATCCTGGTTGAAAGAGAAGCCTGCTGCAGAAATCGCGGGTTTTCACAGCGACCTTCTTCAAGCACTGCCGGCTGGTGCCCACCTCCGCAGGCCCGAAGCTGAGGCACCGCGCTTCCTCGGGCCGGGCTGCGCGGAACCGGCCTCCTCGGGGAATGACCAGCTCTTTGTCCCCCGTCTGAGTTACCAGCAACGTGGATGGAGCTCGTGATCTCCTCTTTCTTCAGACACGTGCTGGACATGCGTGCGGCAGGGGCGACTCTCGGTGACAGCCGTGTCTCGCTCCGGTCCACAGAGGCCTCGCGGCACTTGGGAGGGTCCGCGGAAGGGGCGGCCGACTCCTGATTTCAGCTCAGGCCACGACCTCAGGGCCATGGGATCGCGCCCCTCGCGGCTCCACGCTCAGTGCAGAGTCTGCTGGAGCTTCACTCTCTTCCTGTCCCCTGCCCCACCCCCCTATGTTGTCCCTTTAGGTAAATAAATGAATTGTAAAGTTTTTTTTTTTCCAAAAAGCACATAGAAAAATAAGGATGCACTTGAACAAAACGGTGCACCGTCATCCAGGACATGGAGCCGCACCCCAGGGCCCAGTCTGAGCCAGGGACAGACTCCGGCTCCCACAGCCTCCCTCCACTGGACGCCTTAGCTCCCGGCCTATGCAGCCACGGGGGCGGGGGCGGGGGTGGCCCTAAACAGAACGGGGCTAAGAACGTACGAGAGTGCGTTCCGGAGGGTCCCACGGACTTGTTGGAGATGAGCTATAATCTCACCTCCGACTGGATGAGTCAGAGGTGGGTGTATGACCGTTTCACGATTCACGGGGCTCATAAGATTAAAACAAACCACTTGGACAAGAGGCACATGCACGTCCTGAACCCGAAGCTCCTCCTGTGGACACGCCGCTCACTGCAAGGAGCCACGGGCAGACACCTGGCTTCCCCCAGAGACGTCGCTACTTGTACTCGGTGCAGAGCGACTGCGGCAGGATCCCCGCGCTCACGTGGGCTGAAGCAGTCCCGGGGAGGGGGCCGTGCCTGACACACGAGCCTCACAGCCCTGATCCAAACCGGGAGAGCTCACAGGCCACCTAGAGCTGCCCGGCCAGGAAGGCGGCGGGCCGTTCTCCACCCTGGCCAAGGCCACCGCCACAGAGCCCGCTGCGTGCCCACCTCACAGGCCATGCCCGCGGCCCGGGTAGTCACAGGGATCCGCTCACCCCGGCGGAGGTGCCTTCACTCACAAGTGACCCGTTCTGGGCTGCTCCAGGCAAGGTTTAACCTGCGTACTGTGATTGTTGACCACTTTTTCTTAAAAAGATTTTATTTATGCACGAGAGACCCAGAGAGAGGCAGAGACCCAGGCAGAGGGAGAAGCAGGCTCCATGCAGGGAGCCCGATGCAGGACTCGATCCCGGGACCCTGGGGCCATGCCCTGAGCAGCCCAAGGCAGATGCTCCACCACTGAGCCCCCGGGTGCCCCGTTAACCGCTTCCTGAAGACCTAGAGTTTAGCATTAGCTAAACAGCGTGACCTATGAGACAAACCCGTGGCGTCGGCGCTGCTGGCCTCATGTCGCTGACAAAGCGAGAGGCGAAGAAAGCTGCCCGAGGCCACGGAGCCACTGGGTGCTGAGGCTGGGACGTGCAGCCAGGACTGGAAAACCCCAATCCCACGACCATGCTGTGCTGCGCAGAGCGGACAAGACCGTGTTGACGCCTAAGCCAGGAGCGGCAGCGGCCCGGAGCGCCATCCTTGGGGACAGGCGTGCCCACCAAGACACCAGCACCCGTCGGCAAGAGACGCCAGCGCCCTGTGATTCTGCGAGGGGCGGAAGGAGCCAGATCAAAAGTCTCACCACCGATATCTTCTCAAATGAGAAACGATAAACGTTTCGTGAACATGCATATCCAGCAAACACCTCTTTCCTCTTTTGAGACGTTTTGAAATAAAGCCCCTAAATTCTCTGACATTCTTCCCGAGAAAAAGTGAGGCCCGCTGGCATTTTCCCCGCTCTTGAAATCTAGACGCCTCGGTCGCTCGCTGGAAATGGTTCCAGGCCCGACCTCAGGGACCCGGCAGCTCGTGACCAGTCCTTCCCCAGGTGAGACACACGACCGCGGCCTCCGTCGCTCACAGTTCCACGACAGAACAACGTTCCATCAGACAGTCCAACAGTCGTGGGAAAGCCCGAAGATGAGCATATCGTGCAGCCACGAAGCAACGCGCCCAAAGCGTGCCTTTGCCGTCGGGAAAATGCTCACGAGGGGAAAAAAAAAAAAATGAACGGTCTAGAAAACTGTATGTGTCATATACAGCGACTGGGCAGGAACCCAACTAAGGTGCTGGAGGACGGGCGCCCAGGGGCTCAGGGCGGGACGGGGTCCTGGGATGGGGCCCCTGCCCCGCGGGGAGTGGCTGTTCCCTCCCCTGCTCATGCCCGCGCTCTCACTCTTGCACTTGCTCTCTCATCAATATACAAAATTCTTTTTTTTTAAGATGTTATTTATTCATGAGAGATAGAAAGAGAGAGAGACAGGGGGGCAGAGACCCAGGCAGAGGGAGAAGCAGGCTCCGCGCAGCGAGCCTGACACGGGACTCGATCCCAGGACCCGGGGTCACGCCTTGGGCTGAAGGCAGTGCCAAACCGCTGAGCCACCCGGGCTGCCCCAATGTACAAAATCTTAAAAAAAATAAAAAGTACCAGAAGATACGATGTAACAGGATTGTTTTTAGGGTCCTAAGATCACAGATGGTCCTTTCTTCCTTCTACTCCTCGACCCCCCTCCTAGTTTCATTTCCCCAAGCGGCAGGCTGTCGCACGAGCGTGTGTGAGGTCACACCTGCCACAGGGCCTGCATCTGCCCGGGAGGTGGGGGGGAGGCCAGACAGCAGAACGGGGCGCAGGGCAGCAGACACCACGGCTAGCCGTTGTCACCAGCCCAGGGACAGGCCTCCCCGGGGCCCGCGTCCGGCGCCCGAGAGCACACAGACCCTTACCCTGGCTGGGGTACCTGGAGCATGGCCCGCTGTGTGCAGGAGGGCGTCAGCCTCCCCGCAGCCTGAGCAGCAGACGCCCTGCGGAGCCACGCGCTGGGGAGCCAGGGGTCCCCGTGGTCCCGTCAGCCTCAAACACTGGCCAGTGGGGCCGCGGCTTCCACACGCGCTGCCTGCGCCGGAGACGCCCTTCCCAGGACGGGTCAGAGGGTGGGCGGCACGGGAGCGTTCGGCCCCCGACACCGTGCACCCCCTCACCCCGGCTTGCGAGGACCAGGCGGACACCTGCTCCCGGCTCCTGCCGGCACCTCGCAGGCGGGCCTGGGATGGGATCCGCAGACCCGAAGATCCGGGTGCCCGGGGGCTCGGTCCGCCCGGCGGCTCGGGGTTTCAGCCGCGTTCTGCTCTCAGGGTTGTGGGCTCAAGCCCCGCGGGCGCCTTGCTCGGCTCGTGACCTGCTAAAGACTCTCGCCGCCCGCGTGCCTCTGCCCCTCCCGCCGTCTGCGCTCTCTGGCTCTACGGCAAATACAGTAAATACGAGTCTTTACAAAATGCTAAAAATCAGGGTTCCCTGCCCGCGGGATTGGGTGGTCATGGCTCGCAGCGCGGCGTCCCCGACGGGGCCCACGAGGCCCGTCGTCGTCCGTGCCCCCTCTCAGGGCCCAGTGGGCAGCCCTGCCTGTCGGTGACCCCACCGGGGGCGTCACTGCGTCTAACGGCACGTCTCACTGCTCGGAGCCCGTCACCTGCCTCTGTTCAAGGCCGTGAGGGCCGCCCCAGAACAGAGCAGGAGGACAGACGTGAGAACGACACTAACTGCTATGACAGCCACAGTTTCAGGGGCTCCGGGGCCTCCGCCACTCGAAGCTTCACGTCGCACCTGCGTGGCTCGATGTCCAACAGCAACGTGGCAGGGAGTCCCGCAGTAGCAGCCCACGCGTCGGGTCCTCGTCGCTAAACGTGCACATCGTCCTCTTGCACGTGCGGGGGGGGGGGCCGCCTCCCAGCATCCCCTCCCCACCCCGTGGCTGGCGAGACACCAAACGGCCCTTGCTCGCCACGGATGGAGGACGTACCTGTCCTGACAAGGCGACCCTGGAGCCTGTCATGCACCCAGGGCCACGCGGCCGGGCCACACTCTCCGTGCGAGGTTGGCTGCGCTTCTGGAGGAAGTGAGGCTCCCGACGAGACATCAGAACACCCGGGGTGGGCCCGTAGCACCGGGTGGGGGACCCGGCTACCCACCACCTGACCGGGGTCACGCACTGTGTGTACAGCATGCCAGCCTGTCCCCTGGGATTTTCCCCGTGTCGGATTCACACTGACCTCTACGTACCTGCCCAGCTAAGCCCCCAACATAGGAACTTGGAATGTTCCAAAGCTCGCATGTCCACGCTGCAGACCCCGTGCCTTGTAGGGACCCGTCATGTCTGAGGTCCTCAGGCCCGCTCACAGAAGTGAATTAGCTTGTAAGTTCTCTGAGGGACACGGGTGGCCCTGTGCCCCCAGACCCCCCGCCCCAACCGCTCTACTGAGTGCGCAGCTCTGAGTGACAGCCAGCCCCCTGCCTCGGGGCTTCGCGGTGGCCCGGCCCAGTCTGTGCTCCCCCCAGCGTCACCGTGCTCCCCCCTCGGTGCCCCCTGCAGGCCGCTGCCCCTGTCCATCTCTCCCCGCACCCCCACATGGGGGCTCCTTCAAGTCGCAGCCTGAGGACCCCTCCCCGGAGAGGCCTGCCCCCTACATGTGCCACGTATCCCCCACATTATGGCTAAAACACACTTTTAGCCTGGTTACCTAAAATACTTTTTCCCTTAAAAACATGAAATTCTTGCCTTATTTTGTAACCCAGGAAGCGTCTGTCTCCACTGTTCAGACAGTTTGGCCGAGAAAGCAGGGGCCTCACCCGCCGCCCGGCGCAGCAGGTGGCTTGGCCGCCGCCCTCGGTGAACGGGTCAGAGCGGCCCGTGAGCGTGTGGACGCAGGGGCGGCCCGTGGAAGTACTTCTGTCCCAAGACGCGTCCCCAGCTCAGCCGCGGCAGCCCGGGGTCCCCTGCCCGGCACCTGCGGCGGGACATACCTCGGCTGCTGGGGCCTCCCCCATGCCTGTCACGCGGCACACCCGAGGGCTGCCTGCTGCCCCCCAGGGACACGCAAGGTGAGGCGGGCCGGGCCCCACGTGGGGAGCCCGCACTCCGCGACCGGGCTCTCGCCCTGGGGACCGGCCCCCACTCTCCCCTCCTGTCAGCACCCAGCGCTTCCTGCCTGGGGGTCCACCCTCCTTACCCCGTCCAGGACGGCATCCCTCACACCCGCTCCCCTCAGCTCCCGACCTTGACGCTGGCATGGAGTCTCTGGGAGTTCTTACCACGTGCATCTATTTCTGGCAACGAGATAAACAGCGAGGAGGAGGATGAGGAGGAGGAGGGGGAGGAGGAGGAGCGGGAGAAGGGGGAGGAGGACAGGAGGAGTGGGAGGAGGACGGGGATGAGGGGGAGGACAAGGAGGGAGGAAGGGGAGGAGGGGGAGGATGAGGACAAGGAGGGAGGAGGGGAAGGAGGAGGAGGAGAGGAGGACAAGAGGAGGGAGAGGAGGAGGGGAGGAGGAAGAGAAGGAGGATGAGGAGGAAGAGGAGGACAGGAGGAGAGGGAGAGGATGGGAAGTAGGAGGGGAGGACGAGGACAAGGAGGGAGGAGGGGTAGAAGGGAGGCAGCGGGAGAGGGGAGGGGGAGGAGGAGGACAAGGAGGGAGGAGGGAGGGGAGGAGGGGAGAGGAGGGGGAAGAGGAAGGGGAGGGAGGAGGAGGGAGATGGAGGATGAGGAGGAGGCGGAGGAGGACAGGAGGAGGGGGAGGAGGATGGGGAGGAGGAGGGGAGGACGAGGACAAGGAGGGAGGAGGAGGAAGAGGGAGGCAGCAGGGGAAGGGGGAAGGGGAGGAGGAGGAGGAGAAGGAGGGAGGAGAGGGAGGAGGAGGAGGGGGAGACGGAGGAGGAGGACAAGGAGGGAGGTGGAGGAAGAGGAAGGGGAGGGAGGAGGGAGGAGGATGAGGAGGAGGAAGAGGACAGGAGGAGGATGGGGAGGAGGAGGGGAGGACGAGGACAAGGAGGGAGGAGGGGGAAGAGGGAGCAAGTGGGGGAGGGGAGGAGGAGGAGGGGGCTCTGGTGCACCCGCAGTCAGGCCTGCTGTGCCGGGGCTTCTGGGCCTGCGGTTTCCCCTGGCTTCCAGGACTACACTCGGACTTCGCTCCCCACCTGTTACAGAGCCCTTCCGGTCACCAGGCTGCAAAACGTGACCAAAGTAACACAAGGAAGCCTGAATGTGAGATTCAACCAGAAGCTGCGGTGTGGGGTGTGGGGCGTGGGGCGTGGGGCACTCGGGCTGGGGCGGTCAGCAGCCGGCGACGGCCACAGCTGCTCCTCCTGCAGACGCGGCGCCGGGGGCCTTGTCCAACCGCATCCAAGCTCCCATTTAGCAGGAGTAAGGTTCCCTCGCAAGTGAAACAGCTTATTTCCTGGCCCGGCCCTAGGCCTCCCCTGTGCAGTCCCCCTTCTAACTCTCCGCACAGATGGTGGGAAAAGAAAAGTATGAGGCAAAACAAAGCATGTTGCGTAGAAAACCACCAGCTGTTCCAAGCTGGTATTTATCTCAGCAAATAAAAAGGTGGGGGCAGGGATGGGCCTTCATCACACTTCAAAGGAGTGAGAGCGAGTTCCCCATTTTTCAGAAAATATGTCAGTCGTCCTTGGAAATCCCTATTAGCAGCCGCGCGTACACCGCACCCCCTTACACATCCTGCGGCTCTTCGTTTTCTCGGTTTATCCTTTGTAACCAGTAAAACATTCTTAGGAAAAGATCTTACGTGTGTTGACTTTTACATCCAAAACGGCTCTTTCATAATTATTTATGATCACCAAAAACCACTTGCTCCGTAACTGTGATGACGCTACAAGTCACCGACGCCGTCTGCGAGCTTCTGCGAAGTCTCCCGCTAACCCCCGAGCCCACCAGGCGCTAGGAATTCACCGCAGGTGCGAGAGGGCTTTATGAATACATCGCACTCAACGACTGTTTCTTATGAAAACGCTTGTGCTGTGCAGGATTCTGTGCGGAGAGGAGGCGGGGACGCCGGGACGCAAGGGAAAAAGAGAAAATCCTGCTTCCGGAGATGTCCACGTGGGGGAAAACACAGCTAACGGTATGTCAGCCCGTCAAGTCACAATCTGGCGTCTACATTTCTCTGAAAATGTCTCCTTTCCCCCTTAGTCCGGGTGGTCCCAACGTAGGCCCAGTTACAAACGTCATCTTCAAGGCCTTGACCTGACGTCTGCTTTTACAGGGAAAGTTGTTTCATTATTAAATCAAGTGTCAACTGAATGTCCCCTTTAGTGTTGTAGGAAGGAATCTGGATGAAAACAAGGACTAAAAACCTAAAAAGAGTCCTTTAGGGTCACGAGTACGAGTGACCACGGTCAACACGCTTGCACATGCACAGACACGGATGCACACGCACCGCAGGCCGTGGCGGGGAAGGATGCCCACTGGGAAGTCTCGTCCGGTGGGCGTGCAGCTGACACACCACGCGACGCTGGGGTCAGGCGGACAGCACAGTGCGTGGAGGCCCCGCGGCTCACCCACGGGCGGCTCCCGTCACCACACGACACCCGGACCGGGTACCTGCGCTGTGCCTTCCAGACATGCTGACCTCGCATAGGACAACAAATGCTTGGGCCTTCCTGTTCCTGAAAATGTAATCCTAATCCCAGTTAGTACTTTTTCTGACAATAAGATTGTCATTTAACCCCTTCCCCCCACTTTTTTTTTAAAGACCACTTCTTAGAGACGCAGAGAGCATGCGAGCGCATGGGTGCGCACATGCGGGGGGCCGCGGGGGAGAGAATCCCAAGCAGACGTGCCGCGGGGCGTGGAGCCCACGGGCGCTGGTCCCAGGACCCCGAGACCACGCCCTGAGCGAGAGCAGGAGTCGGACGACCCACCGCTGAGCCCCTGTCCCCACAGCTCCCGCCGTCGCACCGAGTCCCGGCGACCCTGCTGCGCAGTCGGGACCCACACACAAGGGCTGCGGACACAGCCAGGGGGTGACGCGGGGCCCCTCCCCGGGTGCGCGGGAGTCACTGCCGCTTCCTCGCCGGCTCCGGCTCCGTCCTCCCCTCAGGAGCCCCGACGCGCTGCAGGTGGGGGACCAACGCCTCCCATTTCCCAAGAGAAGCGTGGTGGCGGGACCGAGGGGAGCCGTGGCAAAACGGGAACGTCGGTCTAACCCGGCATGTTCAAACACTTGACACAACGTTCCCCAGCGTGGATTTCCGGCAACCGTCACGTAAAGTCAAAAATCAAAGGCCAGGGAATCAAACTGAACGACTAAACGCAGGACTTTACTTCTTATTTTATACTTTAATAGGATCCCTTCCACTCCTAGTAGCCGTTTACCGTAGGAATAGACGTAGACACACGAGCACACTTCACATCCGCCACTATAATTATCGCTATTCCAACATTCTAGGCGGTAGACGGGGAAACACGGGTAAAGTCTCAGGCCACCCCCTTCCTCATTCAAGAAAAACACTTACTTGCGTATGTTTCTAAGCGTCTATTAAGCCAAGTTTACGTTTCCCGCTTCACGCTAAAGAGAACTCGGTTTCCTGGAAATGAGGGGTTGCATTCTTCCTTCTTTAACTTCAAACTACTTTCGAAATTAGTGATAAGGTCTTTAAAAAGACAACCAGCCCATAAAACAGACTCGAGAACAAGTCAACATAGATCGGAATTACCTTTGGCCTGGTCCAGTGTCGTCACCTTCAGGCATTTCTGTCCTGTAAGAACAATGAGCGAGTGGACGGGGCTGCGGCACCCGTGCGCCACCGGGACTTCACTCGCCAGCAACAATGAGGAGGGAAGGTTCCCGGGCGTCACGTCCTCTCCTTTGCGGACAAAAAGCTCTCCCCCCCCTTATTCAGAAAGTAGGTGTTTACAAACTTCCAGAGCACCTGCCTGCCTTGAATGAAGCCGAGCGCCGGGTTATTATGACCGTCCCCTTCTAAAAATAAATAGGTCACCTCTTACTCCCGGGACCGTGAGGGCCGCTGGGAGCAAGCATTTTCTCCCCAGTGGTGTGAGAAGGTGTCACCGCCCAGCTATTAACCTTTATTGGGATGACTTCACGTAGACCTGCCCACTCTTTCTCTTTCCTTCTTTTTTTTTTCCTCCTTCCCCCCTGGCATGACAAGGCACCCACGGAAGGGCGGCCTACAGCCTCAGCCTGGCCTATCGGATCTCCGACTCGCAGTGGGAGGCTGGGGCGGAGCGACACGGGCCGTGCGTGCCAGGGCTGGGAGCCTTGTTTGTTCTGAGAGTGCTCAGCCACCCAGCAAAACATCGTTGACTCAAAAGGAAAAACACACACGCCAAGAAACAACTGTGTTTTCAGGGACACTGTTTTGCAAGAAAATCCTTCTGTGGGTCATCTAGATTTCCCAACCCGGAGTGAGTGTGCACACAGGCGAGTCCGTGTGCTCCGCTGGGCAGCAGGGCTTCTCCCGCGGACCTCCCTCTGTCATCAGGGAGCAGCCTGACGCTGGCACGCGGCCGCGCTGTGTGCCTGGGATATTTTTATAGCCTGGCTCATCACCACATACGAGTCACCAGCCACCCAGTACCCTCAGTGGCTGCAGCTCCTAAGAGCAGGACACGATCGCTTCAGCTCTTCTTGCTTCCAAAGAGGCTACAAGAAGGTGGTCAAAAGGTACAAAGTTCCAGTTAGAAAATAAGTCTGTCCTGGGGATGCAAAATGTATGGCTTGGTCACTGTGGCCAACAGCACCGCACCTCGTATTTCAGAGGTGCTGAGCGGGGCCCCGGGGGCTCAGCGGTTGAGCGTCTGCCTTGGGCTCAGGGCGTGACCCCGGGGTCCCGGGATCGGGTCCCAGGTCGGGCTCCCTGCATGGAGCCTGCTTCTCCCTCTGCCTGGGTCTCTGCCTCTCTCTGCGTCTCTCATGAATAAATAAAATATTTTCTTTAAAAAAAAGGTGCTGAGGAAGATGATCTTAAAAGTTCTCATCACAAGAAAATAATTGTTACCGTGTGTTATTACGGGGATCACTTTCCAACGCACTCGGGTATCACATCCCTGTGCCGTGTGCCTGAAACTAATGTACTAGGTGTTAGTTATATCTCAGCAAGAAAAGGAAAGTACACCTTCCTCATTAAAAAAAAAAAAAAAAAAAGGCTAAGACAAATACGGCTGAGACTCTTTCAAATACCCTAAAAGCTTTGTATGACAAGTTAAAATGACTTTTTTTGCCCTGATTGGGAATGTCAGGTAAAGCCGTAAGGAACATCTATTTATTAGGAAACAGGACACTTTTCTTTTAAAAACGTATGCGTTGGGATCCCTGGGTGGCGCAGCAGTTTGGCGCCTGCCTTTGGCCCAGGGAGCAATCCTGGAGACCCGGGATCGAATCCCACGTCGGGCTCCCGGTGCAGGGAGCCTGCTTCTCCCTCTGCCTGTGTCTCTGCCCCCCTCTCTCTCTCTCTGTGACTATCATAAATAAATAAATAAATAAATAAATAAATAAATAAATAAATAAATAAATATTTAAAAAAAATAAAATAAAAAATAAAAACGTATGCGTTCCATCATCGCTACACAGCAATGCGTATTTAGCGTACGTCTTACATTTACACGTGTGATTTCTAGCGCATTGAAGAATTGACTAGGTGTCATTCTGTATGTTGGTGAATTGAATTTAAATCAGAAAAAAAAGAATAAATACTAAATAAATAAATAAATAAATAAACAAATAAATAAATAAATAAATAAAATAAAGCAAGCTGAGATGGAATGCTAAAAAAAAAGGAAAGAAGGCCAGACAGCCCGGGCCCTGCCGTGTTTCAGACCGTGTGACACGTGCACGTGGTCACTGTGGCTGTTCGCTTCAACCTCGCTCAAGACCTAAAGCTCCGGACCCCGGGTCCGACGTCCAGTGGGCGCAGGTGCTCCACCCCGGGAGGCAGACCCTGACGGCGCGGGCCCAGGGGGCGGCTGTGCAGGCCCAGGTCCCACCCAGGGGCCCCCCGCCCGGGACACAGCCCCGGGGGAGGCCACCGTGGGGTGTGGGAGCCGGCCAGGGCCCAGAGGGATGCAGCAGTGACCACACTGTCATGGTCGGACGGCCCTTCAGCCCACGGGCACTCAGGACGGGCCCCCCGCGAATACAGCCGCGTGCGTTAGCTCACGGGTGCCACGCGGGCCCCCGGGTCCCCGTCCGCGGGCGTGTGTTGGGTTCTGCGACTCATGAGGACGAGGACGGGAGCAAGGGCGGCCGGGGTAAGGGGACCCTCGGGCCGCGCGGGGGCTGTGACACCGCGGTCACTGGCGCCCTGCAGTCCCGGGCATCCCACACGAGGACTCAGCACGTGCACGCGGGGCCCCGAGGCCCGGCCGCCCACCACTCAGACACCCGCAAAGTGAGGTGACTGGTGAGCACAGGTGGGGACACACCCCAGCGCCCGGTGTTCTTGGCACTCCTGCAGCTGAAGATGCAGCACGGCCACGCGTGCAGGCGACAGCTCCCGGGACTGGTCCCCAGGCACTTCCACCGCAGGCTCTGTGTGCATCGTCCTCCCGGATGCGCTCGCACTTTTATCGACGCACACTAGACACTTCCCCTGTTTTGTGCTTTAGTCCTAGACTCTGTGAGCTGAGAAAGCCACTGCCGCTCCAAAGCTGGTCACCGACCTTTCTTGGAGCTGCTGCTTCTTTTCACATAATCACCGGTCTGAGTTTTTTCTTCCCACTCTCCTATAACCGCTTAGGCTAAGGCTCTGGAACATTCTATCACAGACACTAGGAGGGACTCTCCCTTTCTTGGAGGCCACAAGGCAGTGTCAGCAGAAATGGCCAAGTTGTGGGTGCGGGTGTCACTGGTGGACAGAAGATGATGACTAAGCCAGGAGAGGTACCTGTCGCTAAGCTGGCCTAACAGAATTCTCGCTGAAGGCAGGCCAGGCCGACGGGACATCACCGGGGGGTGCCGGGTGAGGAGGAATTCGGTCAGAGACGGCGGGTGACCAGACACTAAGGGGGACGGATTCTCGCCAAACTGACCTGACGGGATTCCTGCTAACACTGGGTTCTCGAGGGGGCACCTGGCAGGTGACTCTCCATCTCAGGGCTGTGAGTGCGAGCCCTGGGTTGGGTGCAGAGATGACTTCAATAAACACTTAAGAAAAAAAAAAAAAAAACCCAAACTGGGTTCCTGAGAACATGCCCAAGGGTATAGCCTAGCAGCCGAAGAGCTCAGAGGAGGCGGACCAGCATTTGATCGAAGAGCGAGTCTTGTCACCTCCTAAGAATAGGCACATTTGGATTTCTTCTCTCGGCGCTCACCGCTACATCGCAAGTGGACCCTCTGAGCCACAGCATCCAACACGGCAGCCGCCGAGCACAGGCCTGTGGCTGGTGCAGACGCTGAAGGCGCGGGAGAAGAAACAGAACGTGAAACATCCCATCGCTAAGTTTCATATTGACCACGTGTGGAAATGATAATATTTTGGGCGTATCAGTTAAATAAAATATTAAAATTAATTTCACCTGTTTTTTTTTAATTTAATGTGGCTTCTGGGAATTTTAAATTATGTACGTAGCTCGCATTGTATTTCTAGTGGTCTGTATAGCTCTAGGGCCTTGATTCTCTACCTCTCTGCCAGAATTGGTTTAAGTTAGACACAAAACAAGTTACAGTGAGAAGCGACTGGCTGGTAACACAATCTTACCAACTGTCTCAGAAACATTTCCAGAATCGCTGTTTTTGGCCAGGGAGGGGGGTGGAGAGAGACAGGGAGGGAGGATCTACAGCCAGCATGGAGCCCGAGGCAAGGCTCAACCTCAAGATCCTCACATCATGACCTGAGCCCGAACCCAGGATCGGATGCTCAACCGACGGAGCCACCCAGGTGTCCCCTGGAAAAGCGGGGAAGGGTAGAGATTTGCAAAAAGACAACGATTAGGATGGTATTAAGCAGAGTCCCTGAAGCATTTGCTCCGTATGCTACTGTCTTCTGCATCCCACCTTCCCTCCAGCCTCTGGGGACAAGAACAAGATCCCGTAAGTAACTCCTTCAAGGCCAGGCTCCATCCTGAGTTCTCCATTCCCTTCGCTCTCTTCTCCAATATGTGCCACCAATTATCCCATCTCCTCCGTTTTTTTTTTTTTAAAGATTTTATTTCTTTACTTAATTTACTTAATTAATTAATTTATTTATTTGAGACAGAGCATGAGCAGGAGAGCAGACTCCCCGTTAAGCCGGGAGCCCGATGTGGGGCTCGACCCCCGGGCCCTGGGATCGTGACCTGAGCTCATGGGAGACGCTTCACCGACTGAGCCACCCAGGCGCCCCAACCCATCTCCTTGCTGGTTCAAGACCCTCTCGAATTCTACTGGCTCTTTCCTTCAGGCACAAACACATCCAGGCCTCTTCCAGAGACCACGTCAGTGACCACACATCTCCTTCTAGTTACTGATCTGTCTTCTGTCCTTTACGGCCGAAGGCCCTGACCCGTGGCCTGTGGTCGTCACTGCTCACCAGTGACAGCCTACCTTCTGCCCCCACCACGACCCTGGCACCGCTCTTCAAACGCAGCTGATGCTTACTATTCATCTCATCTGACGAGGCCTCCTGGCGGCACCTCACTGCGGCCCACTTCCCTCTGCCCTGGTGCCAACCCCATGCCCGGCTCTAAGCTCCACTTTTTGTGCCCAACTCCAGCTTCTCTCAACGTTGCTTCTTGGTCTCTCTAGGTGGCCCTCTTCTGGCTGGCTCTCCGACGCTGGTGACCTTGAGGGCAGGGCTGCCCCACTCTTGGCCCCTCTAATCCGCAGGCCAGGGCTGCCCCTTGAACCTGCTCCCAGGTGCTGCTGATGCTGTTGGCGGGGAACCCACACCTTGAGAGCACGGACAGCGTGCTCACTGCCCCTCCCGTTTCCTGCTATACGATCTCCCGAGGAAATCTCTCTTCCCAGATTCTAACCCCCACTTCCATGCCCAAACCCATATTCCGTGCCACACACACCCCAGAATTCCAAGCTCACGTCCTACCGCCCACCAGCTGTGGCACACAGGAGCTGCCTCTAACTAGCTCATGGCAACGGTTCCTATCCCTTCCCTCCCGTGTTCAGTGATATAAAGTAGGTAGTTTGAGTCAGTCACGGTGGTGGCATTTACACCACGGGCGCTGGCAAATAAGCCATCTCATCACTACCCACCGTGAGTTGTTCAAAATTTACCCCCACACCACCGATTTCTAACCACCTTAACCTGTGCTACATTAAGCAAGGAGGCCATTAGATCGAGATGGTTCTCACGCTCTAGCATCCTGCCCAAATGCAAGCCTAAGTGCCTCACGGCTGACCTAAGGATGGCCAATCACGAGCAGCCAGTAGACCTTCCCAAATAAGGCAACCACTTGCCCTATCGTCAATCAAATAATTGCCTTGCTTGGCTTCTACCAGAGTCTTTGCCCTGGCTCTGTCAGGGGCGTGCTCCTAACCACTTCCAGCTTGGTGCCACCTGATTCAAACCGATTTTGGGGGCACATAAACTCTTACAATGTATAATGTGCCTTGGCTTATCCTTTAACTCCTGGAGGTCCCACAGGGATCTCCAAAAAGCAGATCCAAAGAGGACCCACCATCTCTGCAACCTGCCCCTCCCTGAAGCTTTTCTATTTCTTCTCCCATTTCTTTCCTTTTTAAGAAAAGTAACCCCTCATATCATTCTCAACCCCTGTATTCTGATGCATTTTCTCCATTAAAATTTAGCAATATCTCACCTTACTGTCTGCTTACATCTCTGCTATCTGAATCCGTCCCTCCCACAGCAGGCAACGAGCCTTCCCGTGTCCCAGCGATAGCACAAAGCAAGGGAGAGTCAGCTCCTAGAACAAGCTAGTGTTCTTAGGATTTATTATTGGTGAATGTAAGTTATGTAAGTGAAGAAATGTTCCAAATGGTCAACAGGGGCAGAAAAATGGGAGCCGTATGCTCTCTTCCCTCTCCCTCACCCACAGAGAAGGCTCTCACCATCAGCTCTAACACTGAGCTGTTTGTAATCCACCCTGAGGTTCTCTGCTCGCTGTGTTTTTTGTATTAGTTCAGTCTGCTCCCATCTGCTGCCTAGGCTAAGGGCAGCCAAATGCTTGTGATCAAATATTCCGAACAGTACATGCCCTGCAAAGATACTGTGCAATTACAAGTTACAAGCATTTTTTTTGTTATAAGCATTTTTGTTACATTTTTAAAATATTTTTTTTAATTTACTCATTTGAGAGAGAGACAGAGGGAGAAGCAGCAGCAGACTCCCCACTGAGCAGGAAGCAGGAATGGGGGCTCGACCCCAGGACCCCGAGATCATGACCTGAGCTGAAGGCAGATGCTTAACCATCTGAGCCCCCCAGGCGCCCCAGGATTGATTTATTTTAAGGAGAAAGAGGGAGACAGAGAGTATGTGCCACAGGAGCTGGGGGAGCAGCAGAGGGGGAGGGAGAGGAACAATCCCGAGCAGACTCCACGCTGAACACAGAGCCCGATATGGGGGTGGATCCCACAACCTCGAGATTATGACCTAAGCCAAAACCAAAAGTCAGACACCCAACCAACTGGGCTACCCGGGCACCCCCCAAGCATATATATTTTTCAATACCATGTTATTTGTAAATATTTTATGTACCTCATAAATCATGCAAAGAAATTCTAAATGTAGAGAGAAAATAGATATAAGCGTCTTTAGTAGTACAAAAACCCCAACAACCTAAAGGCCTATCGATAAACAGTTAACTGAAGTTTGGTGCAATGAGATTCCATGCTGCTGCTAAAAAAGATGAGGTTGTCATAAAAATCTTCCCATGATATGGTGAGCTAAAATGGAATACAAAAGGTGTTTAGTCCTATTTATGTAAAAATATACATTTGTAGATTGATGAAGACATCTGGAAAGATATGTAGGAAGACAGGGAAACGGGGCAACCCAGGTGGCTCAGTGGTTGAGCGCCTGTCCTCAGCCCAGGGCTTGACCCCGGGGTCCCGGGATCGAGTCCCACGTCGGGCTCCCTGCATGGAACCTGCTTCTCCCTCTGCCTGTGTCTCTGCCTCTCTCTCTGTGTCTCTCATGAATAAATAAGATCTTAAAAAAGAAAAAAAGAAGACAGGGAAACTTAGAAGAGGGGAGTGGGGGGAAGAGGAAGGAGAAGTATCTCAAAGGATCTACACTGAATCATGGTTTTTCTCCCCTGGTTTAAGGAAACAATGAATATTTTCCATTTTATTCCTTTTGCTTGTCCGTGTTTTCCGTTTTTCAGTAACAAGGGCATACATTGCTCTTACAAGAAAAAAAGTTATTTTAAATACAAAAAAAACAGTTGACTTTTTAATGGAAGCGGAATTTTTCTGTGGCTTCTGTCATTAATGAAAAGTATCTTAAAAAAAAAAAATCTGTGCTCTTTCACCTGGGAAACAAGGCCTTCCGAAGCACATCCCCAGCGGACCTCTCCGCTCCGGATCTGCTCTTGAGCCAACCCACTAACAGTCTCGGTCTTTGAGGAGTTAACTCTTTGGTAGCAGACAGGTGCTGGTTGCAAGGAGGAGGAAAAGAACACCCACGTGAGCCTTCCCTTCACCCAGTGACTCAAAAGTGTAGGGAGTCCCTTTCCCCACCTTCCTCCTCTCCCACCAGACTTCCAGTGTTGCCAACAGAGAACGTTTGCCATGAAAATTCAGGGTACGTATTATGCACTTTGCAGAAGTAGACTAGTGGTATGGAACTACTATCAAAGCCAGTATATTTTTGGAATGAGGTTAAAAAAGAACATTTTTTTCTTTAGATTAAAAAAAAGAGAGAGAGAGAAAAAAATCAAGGGATCAAGTGACCCCGTGTGTATGTGGTGTGAATCACAGCACTCAGCAATGATGGAAAATGTGATGAACGGTGGCCGTGTACGCGCTAATGAGAGAGATGGTCCCCTCTCTCTTGCTCTCTGGTTGGCGGAATCATACTGAGACTTGGCCTAGATCGGTGACTTTCAGAGCAATGAAAACTGCCCCCCCCCAAATGCTATAACAGACTTTAGTATATCAAAGACACAATAACCAAAAAGCATTACTCAGGCTGAAAGGGGCGGGCAGGGCACGGACACAGGACCTCAATCCCTCCCCCCCAAAGGCAGCCCCTGAATCGCGTCCTTGGAAATCCAGAGTTGCTCAAGATACCGTGGAAAAGCTGTGACCTAGATCATCAGCCCGAAAGAGAAAGTGGGAACCTTTTTCCTCCGTCTCTTTTCATAATAATGAGAACAGAATCAACCCAGTTACCCATTTTATCCTTTTACTTTTTTAAGCTTAGCACATGGAGTGTTTTCTTCAAATTTCTTCTCATCCAGAAATAGCTGGCACTCTCACACCAAGACCCAGAGCCCCCAAAGTCCCTGCCCTCCAGCTTTTCTGCTCGACCTTCACCCTTTTCTGGGGGTATCACTGCAGTCAACCTATCTCCCGGCGTAGGACAGTCCCCAGCTGCACCTCGTGTCCTGGTATGATTAGTAACAGACCCCTTCGTGCTCATCAATGTACCCGTTCAGGCCACCAACTGCAGGACCCACTGCCTCACCATGTCTTAGCCCTATTTGTTGGGACTTCCTCTTTGTGCATCTGTGCTGTGGGGTCACATAATTTGTTACCATCTCAATAGGGACCCCGCCTGGACCCAGCTTTGCCACAGACACTCAGGTTGGCCAGCGGGTGCCGCTCACACCTTTCCAGTCTTGTCCGTGCTACAGCCGCCATCTCACCCTGCCGTGGGTTGAGCTGGGCCCCACCTCCAAAGTGGTGTGATGAAGCAAAGCTGCCTGGAAAGGATGGTTTAGATATGACACAGCGCAGCTGCCCAGGGGATGCTGGAGAAGCCGGCCGGCCTGGAAGAGAGGAGATGGCCAGGAGGGAAAGGACAGCAATATGGGGGAAGAGTCAGCAAATGGCAGGAGGGGAAAGGGGGTGAGGGGGTGGGGTAGAAAAGCTAACAAGGAACACCGTAAAGCTCAGTCAAGAGCCTCCGAGAGGGGCGTCCTGCGCCAGCTGGTCTCTATGGGGGCATCGGAAAGCCTTCCGGATCAAATGTTTCTTTAAAAAAGTTCATCATGCAGTTGACGCTTGAACAACATGGGTCCACTTATATGTGAAATTTTTCCCGACAAATATGGTACAGGACTGAAAATGTATTTTCTTTTCTTTTTAGAGAGAGACCGTGTAAATAGGAGGGAGGGGTGGGGGAGAGGGAGAGGGTGGGAGAGAATCTCAAGTAGACTCCGTGCTCGGCGCAGAGCCGATGGGGGCTCGATCCCACGACCCCGAGATCACGACCTGAGCTGAGATCAAGAGTCGGACACCGCCGACTGGGCCCCTCAGCCACCCCTTATGATTTCCTTAACGACATTTTCTTTTCTTTGGCACTTTGTTGTAGGATCACAGCAGATGACCCATAGAACACACAACATACGCTTTAACCAGCTGTTCGTGTTATCGGTGAGGCCTCTGGTCCATAGTAAGCTACTAGCGAAGTTTTTGAGGGAGTTACAAGTTCTAGCTGGACTTACCAGCTGCGTAGGGGACCGGCGCCCCTAACGCTCACTTTGTTCGAGGGTCAACTGTCTGTTGTTCATTTTTAATTTGTGATAATTCGGAGTTAACGGCCTCTGGGATCCAAGAAGCAAAGCGTGAACCCTGCAGAGGAGCCTGCGGAGGAGCCGCGGGTTCACAGCAGGACGCCGGGCAGGCGGCTGGGGCAGAGGAGCGGGTGGCCGCCCACACGGGTGGGGGAGCAGCAGGAAGCCCGGACGGAAGCCAGGTGGGCGGGCAGGTGCCAGGGCCTCGGCGTCCCGTCGCCCCGCGTCCCGCGTTTCCTGGGGCCCACTTCACTGCCCTGAGCACGGCCCCCACAGACGCTCCGTGGGAGCCGCTCTCCGAGGGCCCCGGGGCACCTGCAACTGGGTCCTGTCCCCCCACCTCCTCAGGCCTCCCCGCAACAGCTGGGGAGCATCCCGCCGACTCCGTCCTCTCTCCCTTCTCCCACCCGACCCCAACCTCCCTACACACGCGCACGCGCGCGCACGCACACACACGAAAGAAAAAGTAAAAAATAGAAGAAAAAACCTTTTTATAAAACTCCAGGAGGAATACACACGCTGGTAAAAATCGAAGCCGGCCGCTCTCCTTGGTTCAGGCGCGGTCCCCGGCACACGCCCGGCCTCCTGACAGCTCCAAGTCCTCGTGAGCGGCTCCGGGGTGAACGGGCTCCACCGAGGGTCTCTGGTTCCAAGAAACTCAGAGCACGCAGCCGTAGGAGACCAGGAACCCTGGCGGGCCCCGGCGCCCGAGCAGGAAATGGAAAACTTCTAAGGCCACGAACTGCAGACACGGAGGCCTGTGTGGACGGGAAGGCCGGGGGGACCCCGCAGGAGCGGCACCTGCTCTCTTGAGCTCAGAAGTCTAATGGGGACGGAGCAACCACAACCCGTTTAGGGCTTGCGGGACACTTTTGTTGTGTGTTGACCTTCCTTATCAGATTTTGCTTTTGTCAGTGTTAAAAATCAGTTTTCATTCCTTAAATAGCAACTGATAAGATGCCTCCTGGCTATACACTCACCCAGTATTGTGTGGAGAGGCCACACTGAAGCCAACACTTCTCAGCTTAACGGTCCCTACGACAGTTTGTTTGTTTTTTTTTTTAAGATTTTATTTATTTATTAATGAGAGACACAGAGAGAGAGAGAGAGAGAGAGAGAGAGAGAGAGAGGCAGAGACACAGGCAGAGGGGGAAGCAGGCTCCATGCAGGGAGCCCAACGTGGGACTCGATCCCGGGACTCCAGGATCACGCCCTGGGCCGAAGGCGGCGCTAACCCGCTTGGGCCACTCGGGCTGCCCTCATCATTATTTCCATCTGAGTTCTGAGGTTACGGGTGGGTGACCAGGACGCCTCCGAGGCCCTTAGCGCCACGCGCCATATGGCACCCGGTGGCCTTGGCTGGGTGACCTCCCCCTGCAGACCCAGCCTGAGGGATGAGGGATCTCCCCAGACACCGAGGAACCTCGCCTCCAGGCAATGGGGTTTGGAGAAATGTGCTGTCGGGCAATATCCTGCAGCCTCTCGGCGTCTGCAGAGGAGCCAGGCCCCCGAGAAGCACCAGCAACAAGGAGAGCTGGAGCCAGCTGGTCCCGGTGGGTGGGACAGAGGGGAGCCCTCAGGCACCTGGCGCCCCACGGCCTCGCGGGTCACGGCTCCGTAGGCCTCAACCCCCAGCTGATGAAGATGCACCTGGTCCCTCAGGAGCGTGGGGAGTGTGGTTTGCCTCCCTCCGGCCGCAGGCAGGGTCCCGGGTCCCGGGTGTCGGATCACCAGCACGGCAGCAGGCATCAGAACTAGACACGGGCCCAACCGTGAGCCCTAAGGACCTCGGGGGAGGCCTGGATTCCAGTGAGGCCCTGGCGCTGCTCACGCCCAGTCCTGGCACCCAGGGCTCCTCCCCGGGAGCACACACAAACTTGTTTTAATACATGTTTAGATTTGGGAAGAATTTGAGATTTGCAGAAGCGGGACGAAGATATACAGAGGGCTCCCCGCCTCCTTGTCCTGGGTGGACATCTGTGACGCCAGGACATCTGTCACCACTAAACCCCAGCGCCGGGGCGTCACTACGGATGAAGCTCCAGACTTCACTCGCACCTCACCAACCCCGCCCACTGGTTTTTCTCTTCGGGAACCGCATCTCATCATCTGGGGCCCCCCGTGGCACTCAGCTGTCACATGTAGTTGGCCACCTGTGGTCTGCTCAGCCCTGCCCGGTCCCTCACCTTCGTGGGGCTGGAGAGGATTCTGGAGAACACCCCTCAATTCGCTGGTCTGGGGTTTTCCTCATGGTTAGACTGGGATCGTGGGCTTTAGGGGAAAAGGCGATGGACATGAAGGGGCCTTCCCCTCACGGCAGGTCAGGGGCTCATGATGTCCAGGTGACTGCTTCCTGGTGATGGCAGCGGCTCGCGCGGCTCTGGCAGCGTCCAGGTCTCTCCACTGCGAGGTCCCCATTGGTCCCCTCCAGGCTGCGGGATGGGGGCCGAGGCCGAGTCCAGGTCTCTGCACTGTGAGGTCCCCATTGGCCTCTCCACGCCGCGGGATGGGGGCTGAGGCCGGGCCAAGCAGGAGGGAGCGAGGCCCGGGGCAGGACAGCAGGGTTTGGAGTCTCTCTACGAAGCACCTCCGTCACCTCCCCTACCGCGCACCCCATCCATCCATCGTGTCGCCGAGGACTCACCGATCCAGCCCTGTCACGGGTCACGCTGTCCCCGCGGCTCCAGCCTCATGCGGGTTTCCGCCCACCTGCCCTCTCTGCTGACCCCCCCAACCCCCGGGAGCTGGAGAGGCCGCCTCACCGCCCTCTTGGCGCCGCTCCCCTCACCTTCCCAGCCCCGGCCTGCACCGTCCGCTGAGCCCGGGCCACCGCAGCGGCCCCAGGACCCGCGACACTCCCTGCTCCTTCCCACTCCACGTCAGCAGCGGCCAGGAGGGGACACCAGGCCCCGAGCCGGCAGTCATGGGTGGCCTGGCCCCAGCAACAAAGGCCCGAGTGAGCGCCCACGTCCAGGGACGCATGCACAGTGGCGCGGTGTGCACCCCTCCTGGGCGTGAGCAGCATCCCCGGGGCGAGCGGAGAGCACGTGCGAGCCTCGTCCAGGGTGTCCCCGTGAGAGCCGTTCACGACCTGCCCTGTTTCGTCCCCACCCTGATGAGACCTCCAGGGTCGAAGTCAAGCTCAGGTTTCCCTTCCGGGTGTGCCGCTTGTCCTTACCTTTCATGTTTCTTTCCTGTTGTGAGTATTAGAGGAAGTTCACGGTCTAAAAATGGAAACGACACTTGGCTGGGTTACCTGCACCTACTTTTAGCATCAAACCATGGCAACGCCACACACGGTCCCTCATAAATTTCTGTGGCGCATCCACACTGCCAGATGCCGCTTTCAATCCACTTATTTATACCCAATGAGAATTGTTTATATCAAACGTGACTTAATGAGACCATGAAATCACAAGTCGTACCGAAAACAGCAGAGGGTAATGACTCGTCTGGGACCCCCCACCCCCGATCCAGCTTCCGTGTCCGTCACGAGCAGTTAAAGTCCAAAATCACCTCAAGTCCTAAATACAAGTGAAGAGCAAGGGACACGCCATGTCGGAGGCTGGGACACAGGACAGGAAGCACCGGCTGCAGAGAGATGTGCGAGAGGGGACACTGTGGGTACGCGGGTTTTCCAGGAGGACGAGTCTCCTTGTCCCATGAAAACACAACTGCCATCAAGTAAGGAGAGGGACAGGGAGTCTCACCAAGACGAGAAGGAGGTGTTCCCAGGCCCTTCACTATTTACAGACCCTGAACAAAAGCAAGGCTCCTCCCAGGAGGACTGTTATCAGGGTTCATTCCCAAAGGGGGACCTGGCGGGTAACAGTCATCCCTTTAAAACATGCTTTGTGTTTACTTGAACTTATCCCTGAAAAAGAGGATGTGGCCACATGCCTGTGCTCTAAGCTGGTCATACACTCGGGCTGTGCATTCAATTTCTATTCATTCATTCATTCATTCATTCATTCATTCATTCATTCATTCATTCATAAGAGACCTGGAGAGAGAGGCAGAGACACAGGCCGAGGGAGAAGCAGGCTCCCTACGGGAAGCCCAATGTGGGACTCAATCCCAGGACCCCGGGGTCACGCCCTGGGCCGAAGGCAGGTGCTCAACCACTGAGCCCCCCGGGGGCCCCTGTGTGTTCAGTTTCTTTACTGTGAACAGAAAAGTGCCCGGGGAAGAGGAACGGCAGAAATGACACCCATCAATGCGAGTCTGGGAAGCTCTTAGATGTCATAGAGGTTACCTGATGGAATTGGTAAATAAAAATAACAAGTAACATAATTAAAGAGAAAGAAAAAGGCATTTATCAGATTTCATACTTACTTGGGGGGTGTGACCTCACAATTGAAGGTGCGGTTACTGTAAATACGCCTTCCGGAAATTGATTTTAAAAGAGGTGGGGGAGGGTAGCCCCAGTGGCGCAGCAGTTTAGCGCCGCCTGCAGCCCAGGGCGTGATCCTGGGGACCTTGGATCGAGTCCCACGTCGGGCTCTCTGCATGGAGCCTGCTTCTCCCTCTGCCTGTGTCTCTGCCTCTCTCTCTCTCTGTCTCTATGAGTAAATAAATAAAATCTTTAAAAAATAAAAAATAAAAAATAAAAGAAGTGGGGGGATGGGGGAAAGAGGGGATGCGGGTAAAGGAGGGCACCTGTCGCACCAGGCGATGTGTGCAGGCGTGGAATCACTACGTTTACACCTGCGACTAGTGTAACACTGTGTGTTAACTACACTTGAATTATACTAATACAAAAAAAATAAATTTACTGAGAAAGTGATATAGTAAGTGGTTGTCCATGATGAAGACTGGCGGACAGGTCGGTGGCTGCCCGAGGCAGGGGGTGGAGAGGTTGGGTGAAGGCAGGCAAAGTGCACAAACTTCCAGTCACAGGACAAAGCAGTCCCGGGAACAAAGCGCAGCATGATGACGGCAGCTAACAATATTCTAGATTCGTTAGGAGAGGAGATTTGAAGACTTCTCATCCCATGGAAGAAAAATCTGTAACTACATGCGATGATGGGTGTTAACTAATCTTACTGTGATCATCATTTTGCAAGGATACATATCGAACCATTATATCGTAATGTGAAGCTCACACAACGTTCTACATCAGTTATATCTCAGTAAGACTGGGGAAAAAGATAAAACAAAACAAAAAAAATGGGCCGATCAAAACAGTTGTTTATGGCTTGGTTGGTGTGACTTCCGGCGACCGATTTTCTCAAGTCCTCCATCACCATCTCAGGAGTGATGACAATTTATTCTGGCAAATACGTTACTCTCAGAAAGTGGCCCTAGTTTAAATAAAATGGACGTGAGGGGAGGAATAGCAGCATTTTCAAGCTAACATGGGACATAAACGTGAGTTTATATTATGAACCTAACTAAATCAGAGAACAGTGGTTTTTCCAGTGGTCACGATCACTACGAGTAGAACGGGCCCTTTAAATTCATATGCCCGGAAGCCCATAAGATCCAGGGGGCCAAAAGCTCTTTTTGGATCCCGGCAGCCGGGAGGGTACCCCACAGCCAAGGTCCCCCCTGGCTGGCACACGCCGCTTTCTGAGTGGAAGGGAAAGTCATGCGGGGGGGGTGGACAGCTAGCTGTGGCTGTTGAGCAGGACCTGCTCTTGGTGATGGAGGGAAGCCCAGGGCCAGCTGGGGCGAGAGCCGGCGTGGCCTCAGGGAGAGGATGCTGGGGGAAGGGGTGCCGGGGACGTACCCCAGGAAGGGAGCCCCGCAGTTCTACTGATGGACACAACTTAAGAGACACACAGAGTGGAAGCCAGGAGAACCCCCATCTACTCACTTGAACACTCAATTCTTTTTTTTTAAATATGTTATTTATTCATTCATGAGAGACACACAGAGAGAGGCAGAGACACAGGCAGAGGGAGAAGCAGGCTCCACGCAGGGAGCCCGACGTGGGACTCGATCTGGGACACTGGGGTCACGACCTAAGCTGGAGGCAGGTGCCAAACCGCTGAGCTCCCCACAGATTCCCCCCTGAACACTCAATTCTGAAGCAAATCTACTGGCAACAGGGTGCCTGACATACCAAATGGGTGGAAGACCTTTCTGTCAATGGCCAGACAGTATTTCCAGGTTTGTGGGCCATATGGTCTCTCCACAACCACTCAACCCCACTGCTGTTAACACAGACAATACGTAGGGATGCGTGCAGGCCGTAGTTTGCCAACCCCTGTACTTTACACGCATGCACACCCCCATGAATTATAAAAGAATGTGTGTCTGTTTATGATTGATTAAAGGAAACCAGGTGGAAAGAACTATTACCCCCAGATTACTAGTGATTATCTCTATGATTGTCTCCTTTTGTCTGCACTCTTTTGTGTATTTTCAAGACTTTTCCCATGTGTGTATTCCTTTTGTAATCAGGTAAAAATCTACAAATTAAAAGAAGCAAAGTCTAAAATTCTACTTTTAAAGTGCACAAAGGAAAGCCAAGATTTCTGGGAGTCTGTGCTTGGGTGTCATCTCACTGATCTTTTTTTTAAACTGATTATTTAATATAAAAATACTCATTAAAAAGGCCATCAGTAAACAAGCTTTACGTCGGTGGCTGACAAGAAATAAAACTGTGGCTGTTTTTCCGAGAACCAGCGGGTGCCCGTGTGAGGAATGGGGAAAGTTGTTTTTTACTGCATTGGCTGAGTCCCTGGAAAAGATTGCATCTTGAATTAGCAGCTTGACTGTCTGCTGTGCGGATAAATATTGTGTTGCTAGGACGAGACCGTCCCGCCACGTGGGTCACCCTGCACAGCATCAGCCTCTGGTCGGGTCAGGTGCAAATCAAAGCAGCGGGCCTTGCTGTCAGGCAAGTCAACAAAGCAGAAACACCCTTTCCAAGTACCAGCCTGAGTCCGTGAGGTCGCCATCCCACCCAAGATAGCTGAGGGCTCCGGGTGGCCACGCCGCAGCAGGCCGCACCTCAGGGCAGATGTCTTGTGTCCCCGCGGCGGCAGCTGCCTTAGTGAACTGTCTCAGGCCCGTAGGCGCACCAGGGCACGCTGCCCGTCCACCCGGAGAAGCTGCGGCTTCCTTCGGGCGGAACCACCCCCAGGCTCCCCTCCGGGCCCACCCCGCGCGGCGGCAGGTTCATCTTCAACCTGTGACTCGATTGGCCTCGGTGTGGTCTAAGCACAGGCTGTGTGGCTCGGCCTGCGTCCCGAGGGCTGTGCCGTGTACGGGGACGATCGTCCTCGGAAGGCCGGGCCACCCGGCAGCTGCACGTCCCCTCTGCCCGCCCCGCCTCGGCCGCCCTGCCGGGGACCCTCACGAGCGGCTCCACGCCCGGCCCACCGCGCAGTCCGCTCCTGGGACACCCGCCCTAGCCAGTCCTCCGCGCCGCTGTGGGGTCTGGGCCCCAGCACAGGGCGCTGGTGACCACCGCCTGAGCAGTGGCATCTGGTCCCCTCACTGCGCTGGGCCCCTGTGCCCGTGAGCCCAGAGCCACCTGCCCGGGCTCTGGCCCCGCTCGATGGCGGGCTGGCCGGGCAAGCTTGGGCGAGTCACTTGACGTTTCTGGGCCGTCTCCTCTTCTGTCAAGTGGGATATCAGGAGGACTTGACACGGCATGTGTCCAGCAGTGAGGTGGCTGGATTCTGCGCCGCAGGCTGGGTGACAGTAGTCAGTCATGTGCGGAACTGAAGGGTTCACTTAAAAAAAACACCCAAGAGAGGAAGAGTTTCCGTCTCACCTTTTCCACGTTGCTCCCTCCAATCGCAATGGTCTTTCCTTTTTCAGATTTATTCAGATTATCGACACAAGGAAGGAAGGAAGGAACCTTCCAGATCTCCCGTTCCCCAATTTTGGGCCCCCCGTTACCGCCAGCCAGCCCACCCTTCGATGGCGAACGATCGTAACGGCAGCAGAGGAGGGTTTTCCATGAGCCAGGAGCTGCGGGCAGTGTTGCCTACGACCCAGAAGATGCGGGAGGAGGTAGAGAGACGCGGGGCCTGAGGTGTGCAGGCGGCTTCCTGCCCAGGCCGCGAGCCTGCCGGTGGCTGTGCGGGGCTGTTCCCTGTCTTGGCCCCCCCGTTGCTCCCACCACAGTTCGAGACTCCTCACAGACCTTATAAATTACATGGTTTGGTGGCCAACTGCCGGCCAAGCGCTAGGAGGGCGCAGATCAGAAGTGGTCCCTGTCACCCCACGGGCCAGGCGGACAAATCCCCGAGAGGTTACAGCGCGGCGCGGGCAGTCGCTGCCGCTGGGATGGAGAGCACAGAGCGACGTGGACCCAGCAGGTGAGCGGGAGCCACGGGCCCGGGGGGCGGGCGGGTGGCACCCCTGGCGACTGGGGTCCCCCGGCTGTGCTGGGGTGCGGGCCCAGGGCTGGGGGCTGATGGCCACGGATGCCCATCAGCGGGGCCTGCAGGGCCATGAATGGGAAGCTCCATCGCCAGCACCCAGCAGGGTCCCTGTTCGCCGGCCAGGCAGTGGGCCTCATGCAGGGAGCAACCCGACTAGGAAGGCTTCCCCAGGGAAGGCCCCTTCCACCCCCCGGAAGCGCCCTTGGCCACGACGGCCCCAGGGATCGTGTCAGACCCTGCTCTGGCGCACGGGCTGCGGGGGGAGGGAGTGGACCAAGTCCCCCTCCGCCTTGGAAATCTCCCTTAAAAAGCGGACACAGGACGGCAGACACAGGCCCAGCAGGGTGCCTGCCAGCCGGTGGAGACCCCAGGACGTGGAATGTCACTGGCTTGTCACCCAACTCTCGCTCTCAAGGTGGCAATGCAGTTTTCTGGAACATCAGAGGTTTCGTCTCAGTTTCCTTGTGAGTGATCAAAAGGCACTGTTTTCCTTTTGTTTCCTCATGCGGAGTCTGCATGAAGACAACAAAGGGAAAGATGAGAGCAATGACCTAGAGATCATTTGAAACAGTTTCTACAGGGGCGTCTGGGTGGCTCAGTCGGTTGAGCATCCACCTCTTGGTTTCGGCTCAGGGCCGCACGTGGCAGGAATCTGCTTGAGATTCTCTCCCTCTCCCTCTTCCCCCGCTCTGCTCCTCCTCAGGCTCACACTCTCGCTCTTTCTAAAATAAATAAATAAATAAATAAATAAATAAATAAATAAATAAATAAAATCTTAAAAAGTGAAATTTGGAAGGCACCTGGGTGGCTCAGTCAGCTAAGTGTCTGCCTTGGGCTCAGGTCATGACCCCGGGGTCCTGGATCAAGTCCTGCATCGGGCTCCTTGCTTCTCTCTCTCCCCCTCTGCCCCTCCCTGCTTGTGTGCTCACACTCTCTCTCTCTCAAAACCTTCAAAAAAAATCTAAAAATATATACAAAGTGCACTTGTATGATCTGCGTATTTCTCAAGAAACTTCTGCGAATTACCTGACCATGAAGATAAGGCGTGAATTCTCTGCATGGTTGGAGCGACCACGCGGTAAGTCGGCCTTGACTTGACCTACAAGGGGGGCTTCCCTGGTTGCATCTTTGTTTTGTAAACTGTTCCAGCTCATGTAACACAGCTCATGGGTAAGACTGAGGTAAGCTTTAAAACAATGACGACTTTGAAGAGAGATAACGTGGAATCATTTCATCCCCAAAATTAATGGCAAGTCCCAACAGAGACACAAACATGATTGAAACATATGCCATCTGAAGTCACGGCATGTGGCGCTTGGGAAAGTTCTTAGAAAAGGTGAAGGAATGTTATGAAGACCCTCATCCTGGAATCTAGACTCAAGAGCCCAAGGGAATGGAGCGCATCCGTTAGCGGGTTGACAAGATGGACTCCAAAGTCTTAACCGCTCAGCCCAAGAGTCCGATCACTGCCCCGCTCCTCCCTACCTCCCAGGACAAGTGCTGAATTTCAACTGGGGAGGAGCTAACACACAGCCGGACCGGCCTGGAGGTCCCCGGGTCGAAGCCTTTCTTGACTGACGCTCAGGAGGAAGCAGACCTGTCTCTGTGGCCAGCAGCGGAGGTCCAACAGGGCGCCGAGGAGGTCATGGTGAGATTTCACCCCCTCGTGGGTCTAGAACTTGAATGACCCACAGGATCAGCCAGGGTTCCTGCTGGCGAGCAAGATGGCCTTACCCTGGCTGCTTGGAACAGAAAAGTCACCCACAAAAGGGGTAGCCCCGGGAGGCTGTAGGAGGGTGGCATCGCGAGTGCCGCCAAAACGTCAGCACAGAACCGCTCCAGCAGACTCACCAGCAGACGTGCTGGGCAGCCCACAGGCCGCGGCACACTCTAGAGCTCTGGGCCCTGCAACCTGGCAGAGGGCACGTGTCGATGCCACCCCCGCTAAAGGGATTCCTTCAAGCCCGCCTTCCTCATCGCCAGCTCCTGGCTCAGCACGGCGTCTGCAGTTCCCCAGCTTCAGGGAGGCCTGAGAGGGCGGGCGCCACCTCCTGCTGCGGGGAGGCCAGTCGCCCAAGGCAGCGAAGCCCCCTCCAAGGGAAGGCCCTTCAGAAGGTCTGGGCCGCCAGAGTGGGGGACACGGTCCCCTCCCTCCACCGATTTGCAGCAGGAACATTCCAGCAACAGCAGCAGCACCAACAGAAAATGAGCGTCAGAGTGTGTGCAGCCACGTCACGTGCTCCGACAAAGCCGTGTCACCTGGGAGCCAGCTGCTGCTTCCCACCTGCTGCGTTTCTCTTGCTCGAGATGGACCATCCAACGGCTGGGGCGGGTGGACGTTCTCAGGCCAGCTTTCCAGAAGAAACCTCTCTTCCCAGGCGTGGCCTCGACATCTGCGAGCCACTCACCTGTTCAGGGGGAGGGAGAAGCTCTCACTAAAGGCCCCGAGGCTGGACGCTGTTGACAGATCCCACACTCACTCCTTTCGCCTTCAGATAAGAAGAAATCTGCTTACACGTGGTGGTGACAAGGGTGACAAGGATGATCAGCCTAAGACATGGCCTCATGGTCACCAAGCTGGCTCCGCCCCGGGCCCGGGCTCACCCACACTCACCTCCGACTTCCCTCCCACAGTGCCGGCAGGACACCCAGGCCTCAGGACACACGTGTCCCATCTCACGTCCTTTGTTCCCTCGTCCCCATGGGAATCTTGAACCCCATGGACATGTCAGGGCATGCGCCATGGAAAACACATGACTCCTCCTGCGGCGGGACAGCCACCTTCTGGGGGCCTGGGGGTCGGTGCGCGGCGAGGAAGGTACCAACAAAAGGATGTCTGAGGCGGACGGTCTTGTAACTCCAGGCTTCCACGTTCCTCGTGGACTCTTGCTTTGGGAGAACCTTCTGGCAGACTGCAAGGACAGATCCCGCCTGGGGCCACGGCCACGCACCCTCGCAGCAGGAGAGAGCAAACCCACGGTCTGAAGAGGGCCTCTCCTCTGTAGCTCAGCCCACAGTACATCACTCAAAGTGGCAGAAGGCCTGATCGCCACCGACTGCCCTTCTGGATTCTTCCCCGCTCTTCCTCCGACCAGCCCCACGCCACCCTCAGGCTGCCGGTCTCGTCACCCAGCACCTGAGGGTTCACCCCAAGCGGGACCGGCTGGCTGGCCTCAGCCATATAAATGCAAGAAGCGCTCCTATTCCAGGAGCCCCTACGGGGCCAGGCTCCCTGCAGATTCCACGGGCTGGAATCCAAATCGAAGAGTGTTTCCCACCTACTAAAAGCAAAGCAATGAGGCCTGCAGATCTCCTAGCTCGCCCGGGCCCAGGCACCTGCTCAGAGGGCCGGTGGAGGGCATCGCAGTGAGCTTCAGAGCCAGGTCTGGGAATGCCTCCCCTGCTCTGCCCAAAGCTGTGGGGCCGGGCGTCCAGGCCGTCAGCAGGCCGTCAGCAGGCCACCAGCTGCTCCACCTGCAGCAGCCACAGGCCGGGCCCGGGAGCGAGGTGTGCGCGGTGTGCGGTGAGGACCGCAGGCCAGACCTGTGGGCGCACACGCCACGTGGATAAATCCTCAGGCCTCGGGATATTCCCTGAACAGAGCAGAATTCAGCTCTCAGGTAGATTCCAGGATGTTCCTGGAAAAGAGCGCAGGGGCAGCTCAGCCCCCTCCTATTTCTGCATGTGTGAGGTCAGACACGGAGCTCCAGCAGAGCCCTGAGTCACCACGAGGGGCGAGGGCCGCGCGGCCCAGCCCTGGTGACCCCGAAACCTCAGCACCCCCACACCTAACACCAAGCAGGTGGCACCTGCCCTCCCCAAGGGCCAAGCCACCAGGCCCAGGGAGCCCGGGTGACTGCTCCCAGCAGCCGGGGGTTAGGCTCCGGGCTCCCCCAGGGAGTCTCGCTCTGAGCAGGGAGCGGCTGCAGATCAGGCCTCCAGGGACAGTGACAGCTAACGGGCACCGACTGTGTGCCACGCTGGGCTCAACGCCAGACCCGGTCGGGTTCACGCAGGCCTACTGAGCTCGACGACCACCCCCGAAGGTGAGCACGGCCAGGCGGGGAGAGGCGTGAAGCCGGGCTGTCTGGCCAGGATGCCCTCGCTCAGCAGCTCACCCCAGACCTGAAAAAGGAGCGAGAGCAGCCTTCTTCAAAGCAAAGCTGAGGACGTTCGTCAGAACCCGTGGCGGGCGCATTCTGTGTTCCAAGATGTTTCAGAGGAGGCTGAAACCATCTCTTTGGACACGCAGCTCGGAACTTCACCATGAGGAGCCTCTGCGGAAAGAAGGGCTGCAGACAGCCACGTGGCAGGACGGCAGGGGGGGGGCGGTCGGCCTTCGGGGTCTCTTAGCAGGAGCCCGGGGGGGTCAACAAGTCTCTCTGCGGAGCCCAGGGGGGTCAACAAGTCTCTCTGTTCCTGACCCCAAGCCAGCGGGGACAGACCTCAGTGCCCAGTGACTAATCAGGTGATGGGCCGTGAAACACACCCCCGAATGTCCTCAGAGCCCAGGCATTTGCACCAGGAATCCAGAAATAAGCTGTCACCAAAGGGATGTGTGCCCTCTGGAAATAATTTCCAGAACATGTTTCGTAATCCAGGGCTGGGACTGGGTGAGCCAGACAGGAAAGGTCAAAAGGCAGCCCCTGGTCCTGCGGCGCCAGGCCTCACCTCCCGCTCGCCGGGTCCCCACACTAACTGCTGCCTGCTTGCTGCCCCGGCCCCGGCCCCGGCCCCCAGGTCCCCTCCCAACCACCACCAGGAAAGCCGACCGTCCCGGGACCTGTGTTCCATCGTGTCCCTTCACTGTCACCAAAGGCAGGTCCCATCACTTCCCGGACGTGAACACGTTTTGAGTAACTGTCAAAATTCAGTAAGTATTTCATTCACCAGACACTGAGATGTCGAGTCATTACTGGTACCAGGTTCTCCACTTATCAAATATGCCTGAAGTGAATGGCGTGTCTTAAAATAACTTTTTAGAGTAATGTTTGTTCAGGGTGGAAAATGTGTGGGACACTTTTAAATGAACAGATAATAACTATCCCCAAGGGAGGTACACATTCAAGTAAATTTTTTTTAAGATGTAAAATGCATTATAATTTACATATACATATAAATATATATTAAGATTTTACTTATTCCTGAGACACAGAGAGAGAGAGGCAGAGACACAGGCAGACGGAGAAGCAGGCTCCATGTAGGGAGCCCGACGTGGGACTCGATCCCAGGACCCCGGGGTCAAGATCTGAGCTAAAGGCTCCACCGCTGAGCCACCCGGGCGTTCCTATTCATTCTTGACTGCTTCCTTGGCTAGGACAGACATTCAGAAATTAAATTTACAAAAACTAGTTCTTTGGGGCCCTTTGTAGTGGAGATCTGGGGACCCAAAGCGAACAGCTTTCTCGCTCCGGCCGGGACCCCCCAAGTGAATCACTGACAGCTGTACTTCCGACGGCAACGGTCGCTGTCCGGCTGGTGCATTTTAGGCACCTGTGCATTTCTCAACAGCAAGTTAATTAGCTCATTATGCTTGTTTACTGAGCAGAGTCACTTACGAAGTCAAACGTTGATCCAAGTTGAGAGGACGGAGTGTACCCGCCCCACAGGGCAGGCGGTGAGGCTGGACTCGGAGCTCAGGACTGAGGTTTCTGGCACCCGGAAGCACAGGGCTTCTGCAGAAACAGGCCAGCCCTGAAGAACGCGATTCACCCCTAGCACGAACTCAGTTACGACGGAAAGGATCTTAAAAAGTGGGGAGCCCACCCGCTTCGGGTCCAGGCCCTCAGGAAACCCACACGCGCACTGGTGCAGGGGTCACTCCGTCACCGAAGATCAAACCTGGGGAAGATGCAGGCTCATTAGTACGTAGCTTGGACCTAACTGAGGGCCACATGAGGGGGTGGGGACAAGGAGGGTAGGAGCCTGTTGCAGACAAGCAGGGGTGCTGGGCACCCTCACCTGTCGGCTCACCCACGTTCCACGGAGCCAAAGACGATGTTTCTGGGCACAGGACGAAAGGACACGGGAGGACAGCTGGCCAGCGTCCTGGGGTCCGTCAGGGGATCCCCGAGCGCAGGGCTCATCTGACAGGGGTGAGTCAGAGCTGCAGGGGAGCAGCAGTTCGGTCAAGGGACAAGTAACCAGGCGTTTATGATGCGGCATCCCTGCGCCTGGGATTCTGGGACGAAGAGGCCGCGGCCCCGCGCTCGCACGTGTGCACACAGGACTGCGATCACGCTCCGTGTCGCTCAGCAGCTCGAGCCAACTGCCGCAATTTCGCCTTGACTTTGTCCCTAGAAACACAGACATGAAGCAACAGCACCCAAGCTCGACAATAAAAGCTAATCTACGGGTCTACGCCTGGGATAGCAGCTGCAAGGTGTTGGCTCTTGTTTTTCCTAAGAAGAAATGACTCACGGAGGCAACGACACGATTATTTTATTGAGATACAGTCGGGGTGTGTGTGTCCCGGGGCCATTACTTTCCGCAGCTGGGGGCTCGGGGCTGAAGGCATAAAGGTGTGGAGTTTCTAAAACCGCAGCTTTATTGAGATGTGATTTACCGAGAATAAACTACGCGTTTTGAAAGCACAAAAATGTGGTGAGGTTTAGCGGCTGTTTGCACCCTTGAAACCCCATCAGAAGCAAGACACAGAGCATGTCCAACGCCCACCCGAGAACACCTGCCCACCTACGGGATCGCCTCCTTTGAAGTCCAACGCAGCCCGGGGCAGCCAGCGCTCTGCTGTCACTAGAGGGTAGTCAAAGGTCCCCGGGGAAAACGACACAGCCCACCTGACTCCTACCCGAAGGCGTCCGGGCAGGGGTGCTAAAGCGGGTGTGTACTTCCTGTCACCCACCTCCACGCAGCCGTGGCAGGTGACAGAGGACAGACCCGGGGTGCGGACACCTTCATCTCAGAGCCAGAGGAGCCCACCTTCCTCCGAGCACCCAGTCCTCTTTGGTTTACTGCTTTTATGACGTACAAACACCAAGGCGCAAAACCACCCCACAGGGAGTCAGCTCAGAAGTCAGGTCCGCACTTGCCCACCTTTGTACTGCACCTCCCTAACGGCTTTTTACTAAAATGAGAAATGCATTATTCCTCAAAGTCAAAGCACCTTTTAATTATTCCAACTCCAAGAAATGACCCCCGCTCAACACACATGAAAGGCATACCTCAGCAACACGGGCTGGTGTCAGAACAAGTTCTGGAAGCAGCTGCGGAACACAGAAAACCCCACGGCGTCTCCTGAGCGCGCCCACCTGTACTCTCATTCAAGTACTAGCGCTGACGGCTGCACCCGCTGTGCTTTGTTTTAAATAGCTGTGCTGGCGTGTAATCGACGTATAATAAATTGCATATTTAAAGAGCATTATTTGAGGGGCCCCTGGGGGGCTCAGTGGCTGAGCATCTGCCTTCGGTTCAGGGCGTGATCCCAGGTCCTGGGATCGAGTTCTGCATCGGGCTCCCTGCATGGAGCCTGCTTCCCCCTCTGCCTGTGTCTCTGCCTCTCCCTGTGTGTCTCTCATGAATGAATAAAATCTTTAAAAAAAAATAAAGTGCATTATTTGATAACCTTTGACATGCGTGTACACGCGTGACACCATCAAAACCACCGTACTCAACAAGGCCATCAGCCTTCTCAAGTCTCCTGGTGCCCTTCTGGATCCTTCCTTTCTGCCTTTCCCTGCACCACCCCCTCCCTTCCAAGGCAAAGACCGATTTGCTCCCTGTAACGACACAGCAGTTTGCATTTTAAGAATTTCATACAAGTGGAGTCATACAGCATGACTTTGGTCTGGCTTCTTTACTTCAGGGTAATTATTTTGAGAGGGGGTGAGGGGCAGAGAAGAGGCAGGGTGGATCCCTGGAGCCCCCGGATCATGACCTGAGCCCAAGGCAGATGCTTACCCACCTGCACCACCCAGGCGCCCCTCCTGTGAACCTTCCTAGACAAGACTGTACGGACATAGCGCCCATTTCTCAGGTAAACACCTAGGAGCGGACGGCTGAGCCACATGGTAGGTGCGTGTTGACCTTTCCAAGAACCAGCGACCGAGGCTGCCTAAGCAGACGTCTCTAACCATCTGACATTCATTCCCAGCAGCAGAATATGAGAACTGCAACGGCTCCATGTTGTCACAACACTCAGTATGGTCTTTTTAAATTTTGGCCATTCTGGGGTCCCCGGGTGGCTCAGCAGTTGAGCACCCGCCTTCGGCCCAGGGCATGACCCCGGGGTCCCGGGATCAAGTTCCGCATCGGGCTCCCTGCATGGAGCCTGCTTCTCCCTCTGCCTGTGTCTCTGCCTCTCTCTGTGTCTCTCAGGAATAAATAACTAACCTCTTTTAAAAACAAAGTAATTAATCAATTAATTTTGGCCGTCCAAATACGTGTAGTGGTATCTCACTGTGGCTGTAATTTGCAGTTCCAACAACTAATGATGGATGACACCTTTTTATGTGTTCATCTTTGTTAAAGTATCTGTTCAAATCATTTGGACTTTCAAAAACTGGGTTGCTTGTTTTCTTATTAAGTTTTAAGAGTTCTTTACATACTCTGCGTACAGATCTTTTCAGATACATGGTGAGTATTTTCTTCCAACCTGTGCCATGACTTTTCATTTCCTCAATACTGTCATAGACCAAAGGTTTTTTTTTAATCTTTTTTTTTTTTAAGATTTTATTTATTTATGAGAGAGAGAGAGAGAGAGAGAGACCCAGGCAGCGGGAGAAGCAGGCTCCATGCAAGGAGCCCGATGCGGGACTCGATCCCGGGTCTCCAGGATTATGCCCCGGAATAAACTGCTGAGCCACCTGGGGATCCTCCCAATTTTTTTTTTTTTTTTTTTTAAGATTTTAGGTTTTTTTTTTTTAATCTTGAAGTCCAAGTTGTTAGATTTTTCTTTCATGGATGATGCCTATAGTATTATATCCAGGAAATCTGTCCTTAACTTGGGGTTATGAAGACCTTCTCCTGTGTTCTCTTCTAGAAGTTTCATAGATTTGAGCTCACATTTAGGCCTGCTTTAATGCCCTTGGAGTTAATTTTTATACATGACGCCAGGCACAGATCTAAGTTTATGTTTTTGCATACGGATATTCAACTTTTCTGTGCTACTTGTTAAAAAGCCATCTTCTCTCTGAACTGCCTCTGAACCTTTGCTGAAAATTAGTTGTCACATATATGTGAGTCTGATTTCTAGACTCGACTCTGTCCCGCTGATTTATCACTATCCCGTCGGGATTAGCACAGCTTTAAAATGAACCTACTCACTTCGTTTAGCCCATAAGGAGACAGGCCTATAAGATGAACTGCTTTGCTCAAAGTCCAAAGTTTCTTCCATCAGTGCCATTGTCATCTCCTAAGATTTAATTCTTTTAACATGTCAGGAGGAACTCTACACCAAGAAAAAAATTAGTTGATATGACAGAGATGAGCCTATTTTTACTAAAAATACAGCCTCGTCTTTGTGATGAAAACAAGCTTTAACAATACTAAAAGCAAACTTTTAACAAGAGAAAAGAAATAGGTCAGACACAAAAAGCATGACTCGTCTCTCCAACATGAAGACAGTCCCCTCCACACACCGTCAGAGATAGGGCTCCAACCGTCTCATAGCCTTGCACCGCGGTGACACCAAAGTCCTGTTTGCTTCCTCTTTATTGGCACGTGATGAAACCTTTTAAATGCTTATTTTAAATTATAACTATACGTTTCTTTGCCTGAGTACTGTTTAAAAGGTTATGTTCTAGAAGAGGAAATATAAGCGGGTTGACAGAGGATGCACTGAAACATGGAGACCAGCCCGCTGGCTCTGGGGAGCGACGGACATGGAAGTGTGGCCTCCATCACTTTGGTCAAGCTACTTACCCAAGTTCTGGCATCCTTGTCTTGCAAATGGGGCCACGACTTCCTGCCTCCTCAACGGCCATGAAGATAAATTAGGTAACGCTGAAGGCGTTTAGCACAGTGCCGGGCAATATTACGCGCTAATAGATGGCGGTTATTAACAGGTTATCAGCACCATCATTCAAGCTCCTCCCACCTCCTCAACCGCCCTTCACTGCACCCCAAGCTCCCCACCTGCTGCCTCTGATTCCTGGGGAGCCCTCAAAAGCTGCTTCTGTTCCTGGTAACTTTCTAGCCTCTAGTTCCTTGCATTTCTTGGGCCTAGCGTCCATGTCATACTCTGAGTCAAAATAAAGTAATCCCTTCCTTATTAATGCTAGATTGAGGGGTTCCTGTTGTGACCATAGAAGATTCCCTGGAAAGACAGATAAATTAGAGACTGGTGGATCCCCATGTCCACAGTGCTAGCGCAGGGTCGTCTGGAGCACAGTCACTGCAGGCGGCCAAGCAGAAGGTCCTGGACCAGGTGTCCTGTTGGGTGAGGGCAAAATGTATCACATGGGCAGGGAGCTAACACCTGTACCCTGTGATGAGAGAATCTAAACCAAGTCCAGTCTTCACAGCCATGAAAAACAAAGCTATGCGATCCAATGACCAAAACCCTAAGGTAAACCAAAACAAAACACTGAAGTTTCCTTTGGTACTTTGGTTTTTTCACTGCACAAATCTTGAAATTTCATAGTCTTGATAAAAGAAACAATCAACTTTTTGAAAAGAGGTCCACTGTCAGGTGTAACACATTACCTCCAAGATGCTTTTATAGTTTAAATATGAGACATAATTATTACGGCTGATTGGAAAACATAAAATAGGGTGCTGATATCTATGAAAATAGCAGGCCCCAGTTTTGCGATATTAACTAATGTGTGCTTTCAAATAGCCCGCCCCTTCCTGTTTCTTATTATTGTCTTAGTATTATCATTTCAATGAGCAAAACAGAATCAATCTAAATATAATCATGGACTTCCTCCTCTCAAGGCATGATGTACCAATGAAAACTTTTTCTGATGCTGTAATACTTGCAGCTCTTTTTATTCTGGTGCCCGCAGGCCCTCTTTATGTAGAACAAACAGCAAACGTGGTCAGTCCTCTTAAGAATCGTTTGCAAATGGACAGCTTTGACTCTGTCTGACAATGTGCAAGTCTCCTGTTATTTCTACCACCTCTCTGACACCAGAGACCTTCTCCCTTGTTCCAACATCAAGGGAAATACAACAAAACCCTGACATAATATGAGGTCCTCTGCTAGATGTCCAGCAGAGCACCTTAGGCACAGCAGGCATCGACTAAGTCTTGGAAGAATGGAGCCATTGACTCATGCTCGAGACCCTGATAGGGAAAGTGACCCCAAAGTTGGAGCGGGAATCCGAAACAGCAATGCTCTATTAGAAACCTCTCCATAGGGTGGCCCTGGGAACTGTCACCTCCCCTTCTCTATTCACAGCCAAAAAACTGACATTGGTCAAATGTTTCACTCCTTCACAAATATCGTAAGAAGTCCAAGTGAAGCATTTCAGAGTCAGGCCCGGGATAAAAGATATTTTATGGCAAGAAAGCGTCGCTGGTTAATGAGCTCCTGAACAGGTAACAGGAGAATTTGGTTTCTTCTGAATACCTGAACATTTTTAATAAATTATATCTTCACTTTCATCCTCTCACAGAGCCTCGCACACAGTTGGTTCCCTTGTTAACTTTGCTGAATACCCACGAGTGTGCTGCCAACAATAGGAATTCATGATCCAAAAACAGTGACTCTTTCTAAGCCACCTACATTAATTTAGGCTCCAGATAGGTGGAGGATTTTGTCAAAGAATGTACCTGCTTCTTCTAAGTTCCCCTTTCAATATGTATAATGAGACCCTTCTGTAAATAAAAGATACAGAATACATTCAGTGCTCAGTCCTGTAACAGTAGCTTTTAGAAAGCCCCTCGGTTCTAGGGGCGCCTGGGTGGTTCAGTGGGTGAGTTATCCCACTCTTGATTTCGGCTCAGGTCTTGATCTCAGGGTCGGGAGATCGAGCCCCATTGTCAGTCTCCACACTGAGCATGGAGCCTGTTTAAGGTTCTCTCCTTAAATAAATAAATAAATAAATAAATAAATAAATAGTTCTCTCCTTTCCCACTGGCCCTCCCTACCCTACTTATACACCCATGTGCTTGCATGTTCTCTCTAAAATAAAACCAAAGAAAGCCCTTCAGCTCTGAATATATGAACACACACACAGATGTGCCACCATAATGTCAAATTTGCCAATAATTTCATATCCTCAAATTATTAGTGGGTGAAATTGCTTCAGTTTGGAAAGATAGAAGAATAACAAGGAATTGAGTAAATTCCTTAAAATTGGTGCTGGATAAAAATAATAATTATGGCCCCAACTCCAAAAAGCACCTATAAATACTAAGGGTTAAGAAAAGGTAAAGTTGCTATCTTCAGAAATAGAAAAACTGGACTTAGAAGATTTTATCCCATAAATGGAAAAAACACACAGAATCAAAAAATATTGTGAACATAGAATAAAAAGCAATATAACCATATGAAAAATATCCTAACTTAATAATAACAAACCCTAATGCCAGGTCAAATTATGAGTCCCAATTCTCCACTCCCTTGCCATGGCCTATGGTAACTGGATGTGTTTTCCCCCTTTTTGGTTCTGGAGTTGCTCACGTGACTTCCTTTGGCCAACTGGAAACTGGTAGGCAGAAGCCTGAAATGCACATGAATGATGGGGTTTGCCCTTTTAGGTTCCTACAGTCTTCGTCCATAGGAACAATTTGCCTTGGATAGCCTCTAGTCCAAAAAGGCTGAAAGACTGAGGAGCGGGCCCAGAGACACCCAAAGCTTGGCGCCATGTCCAGCCAAACCAAGGAACAAAGTCAGCTGGAGCCCAGCCGGCCTACAGATACACGAGCAAGAAATAAATGCTGACTGTATGCCACTGAGATCCGTATGCTTGTTACACAGCAATGCCTGACTATGCTATGTCCTTACTCAATGAGGAGACAAGTATGGCAATTGGGGAATCATGACATATTCATTATCAATCCTGTTTCTTGGGACACCTTGGTGGCTCAGGGGTTGAGCATCTGCCTTCAGCTCAGGGCGTGATCCCAGGGTCCTGGGATCGAGTCCCACATCGGGCTCCCTGCATGGAACCTGCTTCTCTCTCTCTGTCTCTCTCTGTGTGTCTCTCATGAATAAATACAATCTTTAAAAAAAAATCCTGTTTTTTAGCTTCATGTGAACTGATTAATAAAAATTTTAGATCTTGAGAAGACTTTTTGAACAGAAATTGTTTATATAGATCCACTTTTATACTTTGGATTCCCTCCTTCTATCCTTATCCATGGATAAGGAGCCAGGATCTATCAGACTCAAGAGCTGGGAGAGGGGAGGGTGATCAGGATTGGTTAAGGACTCTGCTCTTGTTACTGTGTTGATGTGAGGCGACCCTACCATATGACCCCTATTTAGGCCTCACCGCCATGTCAGACCCATGGTAGTGGCTGTCAAGGTTTCTTTCAATGGTGTCAAAATATGAGTGAGGGTAGTTTGTGGGTGAAAACAGCTTAGTCCTCCATGATCCACAGCAAAGTATTCACAACATCCCTTGAAATAACTACTGTAATTCAGGAGTCCCCGAGCACAATGGTGACAGACAGGGAGGACTGTCCAAAAAAGAATACAACATAGGACTTTTCCTTTTTGTATCTAAAAAGGAGAGTCATGAGATGCTAGAACCACTTCACCAAAAGAGACTAGCAAATAATCCCTCTGGACTCAGAACTCTGAGTGCTGGGCAGCTTATCTTTTATGATTTTGTTTCATCGAGATCTTTTCCAAGCGTGGATTACCCATGGCTTCATCCTAGTCTCTAATTCTGCATTCCTACGGACTGCATCAGCCAACTAATACCCTCTATTTCCCCTCATTGTTAAATTCAAAAAGGCAAAATGAGGGAGAGGGGCAGAAAGAGAATCTCAGGCCAAGACTTCATGCAAAGTCTAGGTGGTGAGTCTCAGGCAAAGGCATGGACGTACCATCGGAGTCTCAGGTAAAAGTAACAGGGTCAAGTTTTCACTCTCTCTACTTCCTGGAATCAGCTGCTTAGCAGAGAATGGCTAAGCAGAAATTTCTTCTATTGCAGAAATCAGCTGGAAGTACCAAAAGAAAAAGTTTTCTCGAAAGTTTGAGCTAACTACCTTCTTGCTATTAATTATCAACCCCAATTCATTGTAACCAGCATGAGAAAAGTGGTGACCAGCCATGTTTTCTTTCACTCTTGAGGACTTTTGTGCCTTGAACAAGGAACAAAGTCAAACTTATAAGTCAATTTCTAACTTCCCAGGGGCCCTACACAAGCACAAAGTCCTTACACCAGGATCCCTTGTCCCCTTTCATTAGGCAAGTAGAAATGGTCCAACTCGATCACCTACGTATATGCAGGAGAGATGTGGAGAAGCGCAGTGTTTTCTATTCCAGTTTAACGAGGACCTAGATTAGGACACTCCTGTTTTGACCTCAGATCAGTGCCAGATCAATTTCTCAATTTAAAAATACAAGATTCTTTTCTTTCAATTACTGAGTCTTCATTTAAAAATTTTCTCAATTACTGAGTCTTCCTTAGAAATTCCAAACCTGGTGCAGCCGCAAAAAGCCCTTTAAAAAGGCAAGATGATTTCACTCCAACTTAGCTTCCGGAAAAGAGTTTAAATGCGCAATTTATTCAAAATACACATCTATTTTCTGACTTGAGGATGTTTAGCTTGATAAGCTTTGGAATTCAGACAGTTTTCTTTCCATAGCAGATGACTTTTGAGTCATAACTGAAAATATCATCACTCATTTTAATAGAGTGATGGACAAAATAGACAACTGACCGAAAAAATTTAGGCAAACATCAAGAAAGAGATCTGGGGGGAGAACTGTGTTTTCAGTGGAAGTAAAAATACTACTCAAAATCGAAAAACCGGCAGGTCAAGAGAAACGAATACTGGAAGCACGTCTTGTGTTTTAAATGACATTCGATGGCTCTCAAAGTTAGCGTTTAAAAATACTCTCTAAGAATACAAGCCAAATGACTACAGGATTATAAGTTCTCTCTCCCAGTTGTTCAGGTATTAAAAAAAGGCACAAGAATAGCCTTCAAAAAAACGAATAAATAGCACGCGAGCGATGCAATCTACCCGGTAAGGATGACCATATCATGCACTTTCGCCTCCTCCCCCCAAATATCTCTAAATAACAACACTGCCCCCCTCGCTTCCCTCCTTCCTGCAAGTTTTCTCCCTTTAAAAAGGAAAAGAAAAAAAAAAGGGAGAAACGAAGCATGACTAAGTGACAAGCCCAGGGCACGGTCGGGCTCTCCCTTCAGAAGCAACCTGGGCGTCGCCCCAGTTACCAGCACCCGCTTCCAGGCTCCCGTAGGATCCGGGACGGCCGAGCGCCTCTCCCCGCAGGCAGAGCCCTGCGCCCTACAGACCCCGCAGCCCCCGGCACCGGGCGGGTCGAGGCGCCGCGGGCTCCACAGAGCGGGGCTGCCGGCCGGGCCTCTCCTCCCCACGGGCCGGTCCCCACGGGCCGGTCTCCCCGCTCCGGAACCGAAGCCCAGCGCGGTGCGGGCAGGCGGCTCGCCCTTCACGGCCGCCCGAGGCCGGAGCAACCCGCGTGCCGCCAGCGGGTGACGGGGCCAGCGCGGTGTGGCCCGTCCCGCGGCGGGAGTTTCCGGCCCCGACAAGCGGCGAAGCGGTGAAGCGCGCGACACGATGCATGAACCTTAAAAACCTGGTGCGCCGCGGGGGCCGCGTCACTGCCGCGCTACGGCCGTTCTCCACACGGTTCTCCACACGCCGAACCACCGAGAAGCCCCGGCGCTGGCCGCCCGCCCCGCCCCCCGCCCCCCAGTATTCCCCGGGACGCGCCTGGCGCCACCCGCCTCCCTCTCAGCCCCCGGCCCGTCCACAGCCCCTTACTGTGCTCTCTCGCTCCGAAACGCTCCGCCTCCCCACGCGGTGAGCCGGGGCCGGGGCCGGAGCCGCAGCCGGGACCGCCCCACGGGAGCCCCGCTTCCGCGCCCGGGGCCCTCGGCGCCTCCACAGCCTCAGGGCCGTCTCGGCCACGCGCCGCCCGGGCTCTCGCACCCCGGACCGGCGGGAACGCTCCGGCTCCTCCCGGCGGCTGCTGCCCTTCCCTGGCTCGGTCCGCCGGGACCTCGAGGCCCCCGCTCTCCCCACGCGCTGCGCCCACACGACGCTTCTTCAGCAGGTGGCGGTGGAGGTCGGCAGCCGCCCCCACACTGCCTAGCAAGCGGGGTGTCCACGCCGAGGGGCCGCCCGCCCCGGGGTCACCGTGAGGAGCCGCCCGCCCCGCGGCCTCCTGAGGAGCCGCCCGCCCCGGGGTCACCGTGAGGGGCCTCCCGCCCCGCGCCTCGTGAGGAGCCGCCCGCCCCGGGGTCACCGTGAGGGGCCTCCCGCCCCGCGCCTCGTGAGGAGCCTCCCGCCCCGCGGCCTCCTGAGGAGCCGCCCGCCCCGGGGTCACCGTGAGGAGTCTCCCGCCCCGCGGCCTCGTGAAGAGCCTCCCGCCCCGCGGCCTCCTGAGGGGCCGCCCGCCCCGGGGTCACCGTGAGGAGCCTCCCGCCCCGGGGTCACCGTGAGGAGCCGCCCACCCCGGGGTCACCGTGAGGGGCCTCCCGCCCCGCGCCTCGTGAGGAGCCTCCCGCCCCGCGGCCTCCTGAGGAGCCGCCCGCCCCGGGGTCACCGTGAGGAGCCTCCCGCCCCGCGCCTCGTGAGGAGCCGCCCGCCCCGGGGTCACCGTGAGGGGCCTCCCGCCCCGCGCCTCGTGAGGAGCCTCCCGCCCCGGGGTCACCGTGAGGAGCCTCCCGCCCCGCGGCCTCGTGAAGAGCCTCCCGCCCCGCGGCCTCCTGAGGGGCCGCCCGCCCCGGGGTCACCGTGAGGAGTCTCCCGCCCCGCGGCCTCCTGAGGAGCCTCCCGCCCCGGGGTCACCGTGAGGAGCCTCCCGCCCCGGGGTCACCGTGAGGAGCCGCCCACCCCGGGGTCACCGTGAGGGGCCTCCCGCCCCGCGCCTCGTGAGGAGCCTCCCGCCCCGCGGCCTCCTGAGGAGCCGCCCGCCCCGGGGTCACCGTGAGGAGCCTCCCGCCCCGCGCCTCGTGAGGAGCCGCCCGCCCCGGGGTCACCGTGAGGGGCCTCCCGCCCCGCGCCTCGTGAGGAGCCTCCCGCCCCGCGGCCTCCTGAGGAGCCGCCCGCCCCGGGGTCACCGTGAGGAGCCTCCCGCCCCGCGGCCTCGTGAAGAGCCTCCCGCCCCGCGGCCTCCTGAGGGGCCGCCCGCCCCGGGGTCACCGTGAGGAGTCTCCCGCCCCGCGGCCTCCTGAGGAGCCTCCCGCCCCGGGGTCACCGTGAGGAGCCTCCCGCCCCGGGGTCACCGTGAGGAGCCGCCCACCCCGGGGTCACCGTGAGGGGCCTCCCGCCCCGCGCCTCGTGAGGAGCCTCCCGCCCCGCGGCCTCCTGAGGAGCCGCCCGCCCCGGGGTCACCGTGAGGAGCCTCCCGCCCCGCGGCCTCGTGAAGAGCCTCCCGCCCCGCGGCCTCCTGAGGGGCCGCCCGCCCCGGGGTCACCGTGAGGAGTCTCCCGCCCCGCGGCCTCCTGAGGAGCCGCCCACCCCGGGGTCACCGTGAGGAGCCGCCCGCCCCGCGCCTCGTGAGGGGCCGCCCGCCCCGGGGTCACCGTGAGGAGCCGCCCGCCCCGCGCCTCGTGAGGGGCCGCCCGCCCCGGGGTCACCGTGAGGAGCCGCCCGCCCCGCGGCCTCCTGAGGGGCCTCCCGCCCCGGGGTCACCGTGAGGAGCCGCCCGCCCCGGGGTCACCGTGAGGAGCCTCCCGCCCCGGGGTCACCGTGAGGAGCCGCCCGCCCCGGGGTCACCGTGAGGAGCCTCCCGCCCCGGGGTCACCGTGAGGAGCCGCCCGCCCCGCGGCCTCGTGAAGAGCCTCCCACCCCGGGGTCACCGTGAGGGGCCTCCCGCCCCGCGGCCTCCTGAGGAGCCTCCCGCCCCACGGCCTCCTGAGGGGCCTCCCGCCCCGGGGTCACCGTGAGGAGCCGCCCGCCCCGCGGCCGCGCGAGGGGCGGCCCACGGCGCGGCCTGGCTCCAGTGCTCAGCGTCCCGGCGGCGCGGGCGGCTCCCACTGCGCCCTCCTGGAGGCGGCGGCCCGGACACGCCTGCCCCGGGGCTGCCGCCGTAACTGCAGCGACTCCGGCGCCTCCGCCCCGAAACGCGCACGTGCCGAAAGCGCCGCGTTCCTGCAGCCGCCGGGCCGCGTGGACGGCGCCATCCCGGGGCTCGGGCAGGGTCGGCGCGGCCCGAGGGAGCCCCTCCCGCCCGTGGGACCCGCGCAGCGCCGGGCAGCGAGCCCACCTGGACCCCGGGACAGGAAGACGCACCCCGTCCGGCAGAAAGACGCGTCCGCGTAAACCCGGGAGGTCAGCGGCGGGTCGGCGCAGCCACGACCCGCACGACCGCGACGCCCGCCCGCCCGCAGGAGTCTTTCCCAACAGAGAGACCCCGTTTTCCCAACGATGTAAGAATCCCACCGCTTTACAGACCTCGAAAATGGTTTTAGGAACACAAGTATTTGTGATTTATATGAATATTCGCACACACACAACATATGATTTTTTTTAAAAAAAAGCAATGGAACGAAGACCACAAAATTGAGGATCCTTCTTGCCGTTGGCATGAGGCCGCAGGCCCGGAGGGTCAGGGACACAGGAGGCGACGGTGCCGGCTGGGGGAAGCTCCGGCATATTCACTGTATCATAACGTCTACAGCTTACGGGTCTGCTACATTCTTCAATATATCAAATATTACCTTTAAACTAGAGTTAAAGGATACGTGCAGGTAAGTCGACTGACGTATTGGTAGTTGATCGAGGGACGGCGGGACAGAGACCAAGTGGTGGACAGAACCCAGGGGTGGGTTGTTCAGGAGAACATGAGGTCTTCTCAGACCCATTCTCATTTGATTGCCTAAAGACCGCAGTTTGGGGCGTACGGGCAGACACAAATCCTAGCCCGGGTGATACAATGAGTTTCCAAATTTTACGCAAAACGCTTGGACCGCGCCTCGATCATGAGAATATGCAGCCAGGCCCTCCACCCGCACGTGGAGGCTCAACCTTGGGCCTGAGGCAGAGGCTCCCAAAGGAAGAATCAAGAACTTTTACCCCCCACAACCCCCCCTCACACCGACACCACCTGACCTTGGAAATGAATAATTTTAATTTACTCCTTAATAACCCATTAATACTTTCTCTTCACCCCAATCCCATGAGACTTAGTGTCAAGCGGCACTTGGCCTGGTCAGCACCCCCCGCCCCCTGTATTGCCTCTGACTTCTTCCTGACGCTGCAGCCTTCTTAGAGCCCAGCTGCTTCTCTGGACTTCGGCCCTGACCTCTGTTTCCAGTGTCGAGGCCATGCCAGTCCCCCTCGCAACCAGAGCCCTGTGTCTGGACGCAGCTCTGGGGTCGAGCCACTAGGCACTTGGGTGAGTGGAGGGCCTGGAGCAGTGGTGCCTGCAGACTTCCGTGTGTCACCTCCAACATCCTCAGTCACGGACCTCCCCCCGCCTGACGGGACACTCCCCCCTTCACGGCCTCTCTTCATCATAAAAGCTACCATGTTCGTTATAGAAAGAGAAATGTAATAAAATCAGGAAAATAAAAACCCCTTGTTTTCCCCTCACCGAGCAATACCCCATGTATACCAGCACATGATTATAATGTACATTAGACCTTCCTGCACTTACTTAAATCTATAGTTTTTTGGGGTTTAAATCCACAATTAACAATAAAGGGTATATTTTCACATTGCTACAAACTCTTTTATAATATGATCTTAATGAGCTGTGTAATATTCCATGTATTCCAGTTACTATGGCTGCACACACAAAAAAAACTTACTGGGATAAAATTTAAAAATCACCCTCATATACGGCTCCTGCCTCAGGGCCTTTGCACTTGCTGTTCCCTCTGTCTAGAAGCTCTTTATCCAGACATGATTCACAATCTCACTTCCTAAACTTTGCTCAAAATCTTCAGTGAAGTATGTCCCGAGCACTTTATTACAACCTGGCCCTCCCTGCCCGCCCTCACACCCCCTAATCCCCTCTTCTGCTTTCGTTTCCTTAAACAAGGCTCACTATGTAACATTATGTAGTCTAGCAATTTATTTGCTGGCTTACTCGCTACAATATGAACTCCATTTCATCCACAAATGCCTTAAAATACAGGCAATAAAAGCACTGATTAAATGTTTGTTGAAAAGGATGGATGAGGGAACACACACAATTTTATGAAGACTAGAAGAAAACGAGCAAAACTGAAAGTGAGTTTAATTTCTGGGTGATAGATTTATAAGGATTTAGGGGTTTTTTCTTTTAGGTTTCCTATATTTTCAGTTTTCAATAGCATGTAATGCTTTTAACATGGAGGGAGGACAGACATTTTAGATGCTACTAGGCACACAGGACTAAAATTAACCCTATTTGGGAACAGTAAAGAAAGAACCAAAGATATAAAAAAAAAAAGAGAGAAAAAAAATCCAAAGAGACAAAAAAGAGAGGCAGAGAGAGACCAAGAGACAGAAAAAAAAAAAAAAAAAGACAAAAACAAAGACACAGAGGCTGACAGAAACCTCCAACTATCTGTGAAGTCTTCTCTATATTCAAATAATCACAACACAGGCCAGGGTAAGTTAAGACAAACATTAATCACTAATCATTCTTCCTTTGGTTTTTTTAAGACTTAAAGAAGCAAGAATCTATTAGGTAACATTAATTAGTCCAACTTTGTTTTTTAAGTATATTTATGAATGAACCACATCTTCAAACCCTCGATGACTCAGATCTACTACGGAATCAAACCTAACAAGCACGGAGTTCAGAGAAACTGAAACATGGACTAAAATGATTGGACCGGGAGTTTTCATCTGTTAGGAAGGGGCTGTAGGGGCTCAAGGCGCTGCTGTGGGAAATGGTGGTCTACGCGCACTTATGCGAAGATGAAGTAGCTCTTTTAAATAATTTTTAAAATGGGGGTGATGGAACTCGTGTCAAAGCAGATTAAGTCGTGTTAATTTAAAGGAATGTCAAAAACTATCAAACACAAAAATGAGAAATTATAGTAAAACATAATATTGAGTGCTTTTCACTTAAGGAACCTTGAGTTTTGGGGCCCCTGGGGGGCTCCGTGGTTGTCTCCCGGGGTCCGGGATGGAGTCCCGCATTGCCCCCTCCCCCCCAGGGAGCCTGCCTCTCCCTCTGCCTGTGTCTCTGCCTTTCTCTGTGTCTCGAAGGAAGGAAGGAAGGAAGGGTCCTTGGGGATCCGTGGGTGGCTCAGCAGTTTAGCACCTGCCTTTGATCCAGGGTGTGATCCTGGACACCTGGGATCAAGTCTTGCATCGGGCTCCCTGCATGGAGCCTGCTTCTCCCTCTACCTGGGTCTGTACCTCTCTCTCTCTGTCTCTCTCTGTCTCATGAATAAATAAATAAAATCTTAAAAAAAAAAAAAAAAGAAAGAAAGAAAAAAGGGTCCTTGAGTGTTAAGTCACTGAGGGCTCACTAAGTGCTCCTGCTCCCAGACCAGAGCGCCCAGGCTTCTGACTTGGTAAATGGGCTTCACCATGAGGAGACACGATGACTCACGAAAGGAATGTGCCACCAGAACAGGTCTAAGCACTGGTCGCCCCCATCGGCGAAGCCGGTGCGCCGTGACCTGCACCTCCGGGGGGCCCCCACCTGCAATGCTTCGGAGAAACGCACCGGCTGCTGTCCTAGGGTCCGAGGCAATCTCAGGGCGCCCCTGCCCCTTGACATGGGAGGCGCTTCGCTTTGACAGACAACCCGGAGAGAAAAGAACGGCCCCTCAATGTTCAGAGGGCACATCTCAAACACCCGTAAATCTTCTCCTAGGAGGTCTACCCTCAATGGCGAGGAGGAGACCGTCCCTCAAGCCGGCTTTACCCACTGCTTATAGTCCTGGGTGCCATCCTCGTCTTCCAACAGGTCGAATTTTCGAAGCATGGCTTTAAAAAAGGAGTGCAATCCATGGGAACCCGGAGGAAGTCAACTTAGAAACTGTCCGACCCAGGCTCCGCAGCTCTGGCCGAGAGCTCGCCATCCATCAATCACTGAATGCGGCTGTTCTTTCCCAGCAGCGAGGAAGAAAGGGGCTTTGACTCTCCATTGTGCAATACAGGACTACAGAATAGTGCTCAATTATTATTTTGGGGGGGGGGAGTGAATAAAAGCCTATTTGGATTTTTATTTTGGCAGGAGACAGATCTGAATAGTGTTTAGCTCCCAGGCCAGCCCAGACATCTTTAGCCAAAGAATTAACCAAATTCAGATATGCCTATGCTAAAATCCAGCAGATTCTGAATTCAACTGAATATTTTTTCCAAAAGTAAATAATATCTCCCCATTGAATTGACTCAAATGTATTCTTCACAGCAAAATTTTCTTTTAAAACACATGGAGACGTGGCTCCCTGTCTAAAGTTCTGGCTGAAATTAAATTGAAAAAAATACAGCTTTCACACCTAATACCTTATTACAAAGGCACAAGGTGACTGCCGGACACGTTAAAAAATGCTCAAACCATAAAATTGACTAGTTTCAACGCACAAATCAAAATCGCTTCTATGCCTAACAGCAAAGAAAGGACACTTTTTAAGAAGCCCTATGACTATTCGAGGCTTTTAGTAATTCAGCTTGTAATTTTGATGAGTAAGAATGATTCGTAAATATTGAAAACACAGTTTTCACACTAAATTCTATTCCTCAGAGGAGACAATTTAGCAAATGCTAGATGACTTTTAACTTTTACTAGAGACATAATGTCGGGCTCAAGGATTTAATTAACTAGACATCCTCTACTTAAAGGCTCCAATTTGTTCTGGGCGAATGAGCTAGGGCAAGCTCAGGACTTGGGTTTCGCAACCAAAGATTCTTGGCTTTTTACCCTGCGGGGGGGGGGGGAAAAAAAAACAGAACCAGCCAGAATGCTCTGACTGGCAGTCACCAGGAAGCTGACAAGGCCGAAGGGCACTTTATCTCATGAAGTGGGGCCATGCAACGGTTTCTCCCAAGAGCAGGTGAGATGGAGGCAAGCCGACACCCCCGCCATTTGACCAAGATAGAGGCAAAAAGCCCACAGCTCTTGCTAATCCCTGCAGGCCCTGGAAACACAGACTGTTAATTCTCTGCTATGCCTCTGAAGAGTCAACTCCAGGTAGAGCAAAGTAGCTCTGATGTCCTCACGAGTCACGGGATAGCCACTCCCCGACTCCTGTGTAGGACATTCTGGGAGAGGCATCAAGATTCCAGAGACATCTGTTGGAAGATCCCAGAGCTCTCAGCCATAATTTTCAAAATGTTTAGCTGCTATTAAAAAAAAAAAATTAAGTATTTTCTTCAAATTGGCACTGAGCAATAAAACAAGATTTTTGATGAGAACAGCTCATCTGGCTACAACCTACCAAACCATTAAAAGAAGTCTGTCCAGAAATTTTGGATGATGGGGATATACACAAGTGATTTCTGTCAAACTTCTACTGGCCAGAAGGAAAACTATTTTATGTTACTAAAAGGCAATGTGCACAACGTCTCTTTTGTTAACCCCAGATCCCATTCAGTCAGCTGCCACAGTCACGTGCAGGAATAAGACCTCAAAAATAAATAAATAAATAAATAAATATATATATATATATATATATATATATATATATTTTAAAAAATTTAAAAAAGGAATAAGACGCTCTCAGGACACTAGGGGGTCAAGCTGCTCTGCAATACGAGGATGAGCCCACAGAGGTGGACCTGGCTCAGTTGGCAGACTGCTCTGCACACACCTGTCCAGGCTGCAGTTGGTGACGTACTGTTTGCTAAGGAAACAGGCCAAGCATGAGCCCTTCTCAGAACCTACCTACTGTGAACCGCAGTTCCACAAAGTCAACTTTCCAGGTACCAAAAAAAAAAAAAATTTATATATGAGTGGCACCCAATTATAGAGTTATTCCGCTTTGATTACTGGGGGCCACGTCAGAGATCAGGTGCTGGCTGCACCGTACTCGACAGGTCTAAGCCACGCGGACCTCACGAGCGGCCTGCAAGTGCCCAGGGCAACCGCACACGGACGTCGGTACACACGGACATTGCCGTCTTCAGGCTAAATTGTGGGAAATCCTTCCAGCTAGGCTGATAGAAGCAGGTTCCCCCGAAAGGGTAGAGAACGGTCTATGGAGTGTCAAGCTGTCAGACTGTTGTGAAGGACGGAGGCCCCCTTTATTTTCAGGCTTTACTGGGGGACAGCTGACACATACCGTGGCGTGAGTTCGCTGTTTATGACACGAAGGTTTGACGCAGGCATGAATCGTGAAATGATGGCCACGCAGACAGGGAGCCCCCTTCAGCTGGCACGGAGCTCACTCTGCTGCTGGCGACCACCCCGAAGGCCCAGCCTCGGCCACGTCCCACGCACAGCAGCGCCTCGGGCCCGGGGTCAGCCCGCATCTCGGCAGGCGCGTGCTCTCTGCCCTCGTCTCATCTCCCCGCCCCAGCCCCTGGCAGCCCCCCAGCTCCCCTCCATTTTTACCGGCAGCTTTTCTGGATGCCACATGGGAGCGAGGTCCTACACTCCTTCTCTGCCTTACGTGACTTCGCAGGACGCCCTCCAGGCTCACGCACAGTGTCACAAATAGCAGAATTTCCTTCTTTTTGTACGGCTACGCGATATCCCATAGTGTACATGTGTACCTGTTGACCCTCCCATCGGCACAGCACACTTAGGCCCTTCCACGTCTTGGCGTGGCCGTGGACACGCAGCTGTGGGCACCGCTCTGCAACGATGCGTTCCTCTCCCTTGGGTACGTACCCAGGAGTGGGGGTGCGGGATCATAGGGGAGTTCTCCTCCTTAATTTCTAGGACCTCGGTCCTGTTTCGCGTAGTGGCTGGGCCGATTTACATTCCCACCCACCCCCACCAACTGCACACAAGGGTTCCCTCTCCAAGGAGCTCCTCTGTAACTTAAAAGCTTTACAACGGCACCGTGAAGACAGCGTGGTCCATTATTTGATTCACTTTTTTACAATGAACGTAATGATCCTGAACCCAAGACTCAAAGCCCCGGAGAGAGAAGGCCTGGCTCATTCAGAGATTGAGCACAAACCACTGGCTGCATGCGAGGCCGGGCAAACCAACCAGGGAAGTGCCAAGGCCTCACCCCACGGGGTCCTCCTGAGCGCCTCTCTGCCCCCAAGAGCCTCTCACACAGCACTGTATTTCGTCCTTCCCATATAGTGGTTTTGAAGTTTTTGATGTGAAAAACACAAGCACTCCCCGGTACCAGACACCCAAGAATCACTGCAAGCCACATACTGAACCAAAGACATGAGAGGAGTAAGTATTGTAATTTTATGTCTTGACGATGAATAGGGAACAGAGTACAATCACGCAGTTGGAACTGTGGTGACCTCAGCCACCAGAAAAAGGAAACCTTGCCATTTGCAACGACGCGGATGGAGCTGGAGTATTAAGCAAAATAAGACAAATATCATGATTTCACCCAATGTGGGATTTAAAAAACAAAATATACAAACAAAGGGGAAGGGGACTAGAAAAGAGGGAGAGAGGCAAACCCTAAGAGACTTAGCTGCAGGATTAAGGGAGGTGGGTGGGGGATGGGCTCAGTGGGGGATGGTACTAGGGAGGCACCTGTTGCGATGGGCTCCCGGCGGCGGCGTTACAGGTAAGCGGCCAGGTAAGCGGCGGCGTTACAGGTAAGCGATCAATCACTCAATTCTACTCCTGGGACCAAGATCACACTATCACAAATAGAAATTTGGGGCTGGGGGAGAAGCCACAGTGAAAAAGTACTGGGAAGTATCCTTTCTACTGTGGATTGAATCCCTTTGAAAGAGTCACTGGCCGAACAGAAACATAAGGAGGGAACAAACTGAAAGGAACAGGAATGCACGCTCCCCCTTCTGATCACCAGCTCCCGACGTGGGGCTGGGCTAGGAGAGGCTCCTTCTCCCCGCCTCGCGGTTCTTGGTCCCCGCTGGGGCTGGGCCGTGTACAACTCAGCTACAGCAGATGCCCTCAGACCCCACAGGTTGGGGCGCAGTCTTACAAGACTGGCCCGTCCCCCCATCAGATGCCACTTGCCACCCAGGTTGTCATGTGTGCTGACCCGCCTGCTAGAGATTGGCGGTTCCAACAATCGCCTCCCTCGGGTTCCACTCATTCGCCCCAGCGGCCTCCAGAACGCGGAAACCGCTTACTTACTAGATTACAGGTTTCTTACCAAAAAAATGCCTCGGGACCATCCAGCTGGAAGAGAAGCACAGTGCAAGGCTTGGGGAAGCGTGGGGAGGTCACGTGCCCCCCGGAGCACGCTGCTCCCCCCACAAACCGCGTGTTCACCAACCTGGAAGCCCTCCAAACACGGTCCTTTGGGGGTTGTATGGAAGCTTCGTTCCACAGGCACGACTGTAAATCGTTGGCCACGGGTGACCGACTCAGCCGCCAGCCCCTCGCCAGGCCAGGCCGAGAAGGGAGGCAGGACTGAGGTTCTAGCCCTCTCATCACAAGGCCGCCTCCCCTGCCTCCCCTGCACACCAGCCCCCCCCCCCCCCCCCCCCCGCCCTCCCCATCCTTCTGGGCAGGAGAAAAGCCACCTGTAACATAACAAAAGACAACTCCTTGCAACAATTGGGAAATTGCAAAAGTTTTAGTGACTCTGTGACACAAACATGGGGACAACGACCAAATCTGTATTCTTATTATGAATCACGGCATCTCAAACACACAAATCCCTCCAATTGCATTACAGACTTTTTAGGGCTGGAAGGGATATTTGAAATGATTCCCTGTCCTATCTCCTGGGTCAGCAGATGAGAAAACTGAGGCCAAGAGACAAGTGAATTCGGCAAGACCGTCAGCCGTGGGGTTGGGCCCAGGATGCAAGATCGCTTGCACGTGAATATAAATCTAGGGTATTGCGCAGCGGAGGAGACCCTTCCTTAAAGAGGTTACTTCTGGGGCCCCTAGGGGTGCAGGAGTTGAGCGCCTGCCTTTGGCTCAGGGTGTGACCCTAGGGTCCTGGGATCGAGTCCCACATCAGGGGACTCTCTCTGTGTGTCTCTCATGGATAAAATCTTTAAAAAAAAAAAAAAGAAAAAAAAAAAAGGGTTAGTTCCCGGGCACCTGGGTGGCACAGTGGGTTCAGCAACCAACTCTTGATTCTGGCTCAGGTCCTGATCTCAGCCTTGCACCAAGCTCCCTAGCGGGAGTCTGTTTGAGAGTCTCTCTCCTTCTTCTAGGCCTCCCAACTGCACACTCTCTCACTGAAATAAATCTTTTTAAAGATTTTATTTATTTATTCATGAGAGACACAGAGAGAGAGGCAGAGACACAGGCAGAGGGAGAAGCAGGCTCCATGCAGGGAGCCCGACGCGGGACTCGATCCTGGGTCTCCAGGATCACGCCCTGGGCTGAAGGCAGCGCCAAACCGCTGAGCCACCAGGCTGCCCAATAAATCTTTTTTAAAAAGGTTATTTCCACTATCATGCTTTCTCTGGGACCACAGGAGCACTTTCCCAAAGTAGTGAAATACTGCAAATCTTTAAAAAAAAAAAAAAAAAAAAAAAAAGCCCTCTTATAAGGAGCCACTCGCTCCCGGACCAAACGCAGCATTGGCAAAGTGAGTTCCTCGGTCCTGCTGTGAAATATCTTTTCTAAATCGTTATCAGACTCTCAAACAGCTTCTAGACAGGCAACTTGTGCATCGATCAGAAAGCCCTAGGCTCTAGAAAAGCAGACCATTGACACCTTCACCAGTCAAAATAAGTACCAGTAAATCACAAAACGCTTTTTAAAATTCCTTTGAAATTACACTAGCTCCCGGGTAGAATTTCCCTCCCAACACAAAATTAACGAACAAGCTTCATTTCTTCCCTTGCACGGAGAGCGTAGACACTTACCCAAGAAGGTCCCATGGGTGTGCAGTGGGCAGGACTGGAACCCACGCCCTGTACTGCGTGGCCTGCATGCCGCAAGGGCACCATCGTGAACACGCTTCAGATCACCCTCTCTGATCCTGCTCTTGTCAATAGCCTTCTGATTTAATTTGGTTTCCCTGCCTAATAACCGACTTGGAAGAACCTGACAAACACTCCTCTGGCCGGGCGGGCGAGGTTAACACCGTGGGTGATAGGTCAGCCTGGGTAGATGCGAAGACACGAAGACATGGTGCTGGACCTCTGGGAAATCCTCAGTCTTGTAAGAACAACACCACATTCTAGCAAAGGGACCTCCGACCATACACCCAGGCAGTACTCCTCGAAACCGTCAGAGCCAATGCAGACAGGAAAAGGCCTAGAAGCTGTCCCCGCCAGGAGGAGCCTATGGAGCCAGGTCTCTGAACTGCACTGTGCAATCCTCGATGGGATCCTACAGATCCTCGATGGGATCCTACAATCCTCGATGGGATCCTACAGTTTTTCGGGCAAAAACCAGGGAAAACACACCGCACGGACCTTTACTCAATAACAGCGTATTGATTATTGGCTCATTCACTGTGCCAGTGTATCGTGATGACATAACATCACTGTGAGAACAGAAGAAAGGCAGGGGATGTGCCATCTGTATATGGGAACTTGGTAGTAGCCTCTTAGGTTTTCTGTAAATCTCAACCGTTCTAAAAACTAAAGTCAATTTTAAAGAAGGAGAGAACCAACTGATGGATCTGGACCCACTGGACATCTCAGAGGCTCAGTCACCTGTCCTCCTGTTTGTGAAAACACTGGGGGGAAAAAAAAAAAAACATTCCTTACCTTTCACTGAGACTTCTCCACAGCTGGGCACCTGCAACAAGCAAGGAGAGGCAAGGCGTGAAACACTACCGGAGGTGGTTTCTCTGGAGGCAGTTCTGCACTTAGAAGCACGCTGAGCTACCTGAACCAGGTGCTCAGCTCTCCAGGCTCTAGAGACTACCGAGCTGTCCCGGGTACGCCTCGGCACCACCATCAGTTCGGGGGATTGGCCCGTGACCACCTGAGCTCCGGCCACATGCAAGACCCCTGGGCAGGGGCCGTGCGACACAGAGCCCTACACCCGTGGCCCGGCCTGGGACGGGGCTGCTCCTGGGGCAGGTGCCGCGCGTGAGCTCCTGGGAATCAAGGTGGGCAGGGCACAGGGAAGGGCTCAGGGAAGCGGGAAAAGACCGCTGCTCCACGGAGCGCCGACAACAGAGGCGGCCGTCACGGTGGGCCCTGGAGTTGGCACTGACCCGAGAGCCAAGACACCGTTCTTTGAGGAAGGAGGCTGCTATGTACCGCCCTCTAGGTGTCTGCAGCCGTATGCAGGCTCACGTGAGGTCCACAGGAAAACACGTTCACTCACAGCAATCATTCGCTTTGTTGTTGTTGTTGTTTTTAAGATTTTTTATTTATTTATTCATGAGACACAGAGAGAGAGGCAGAGACACAGGCAGAGGGAGAAGCAGGCTCCTTGCAGGGAGCCCGAGGTGGGACTCGATCCCAGGACCCCAGGATCACGTCCCAGGCCGAAAGCAGTCACTCAACCGCTGAGCCCCCCCAGGGGCCCGGGGAACAGGATTCTACTAATATGGTGACCATAACTGAGCGACAGATTCATCCCTGGGCTGACTGGCAGCCAAGGCAAAAAGGGAAGCTAGATCAACTGAACAATTCTAATAGTCTGATGAAAGAATGCAAGCACTTTTGAGAAACTTCTTTTTCCCCTAGGACTAAATTTTAAAAATTTATGACATGGATCTTGGATGGGGGATGCCGCAGGACAAAAGGGGCGTCTCTGGCATTCGTTTGATGGGAAGGTGCAGAAGCCGCCTCCTGGCCATTCCCAGGGTGGCGCGTCATTAAAGCTGGCAGTGGGAGTAGTACCCAGACGCAGCAGTGAAGGAGGCAAGGCCATCAAGAGAGAAAAGGATGGGGCGCCAGGGGCAGAAGTGGGGGTTCAGTGACTGAGCGCTGGCCTTCGGCTCAGGGCGTGATCCCGGGGACCTGGGACCGAGTCTGCATCGGGCTCCCTGCTTCTCCCTCTGCCTGTATCTCTGCCTCTCTCTGTGTCTCATGAATAAATAAATACAATCTTTAAAAAATAATGAAAAGGCGACAGGTATAAACACTGCACAGGTGTCCGTGCGGCAACTGCTGAGCTGTCCCCCTGGCGCACAGGGCACTGCTGGAACACGGGACAGGAAGGGGAGCCAGGTGGGAAGTACGGCCTGAGAGGGAAGGGGACGCGGCCAAGGGACAGTGGGCATCAGCGGGAAGACCCCCGGCCAAGCTCCACCGCTGAGGCCGCGGGCCAGCAGGTGCCAAGGGGACTGGGCCCAGGGGGGCGCTGCGGCCGCGCTCACTGCCCCAGCGCCCACGGTGCTGCCGCGTGGGGATGCCCCGGAGCTCCCAGAGCCCTTGGAGCCCCCGCGTATGGATGCCCTGGACACACTGGACCCCCGCATGTGGATGCCCCCGACGCCCTAGATGTCCTGGATCCCCCTGAGTGGGGATGCCCTGGATGCCCTGGACCCCCGTGTGTGGACGCCCCCAACACCCTAGATGCCCTGGATCCCCTGAGTGGGGATGCCCTGGATGCCCCGGAGCCCCCGGCTCCCCGGGTGTGGACGCCCTGGATCCCCCCCGCCCGCAGCCCAACAAGCGGAGTCCCCTCAGGGCCAGGCGGGCAGCAGCGGAGCGGGGGACCCGGCGGCGGCCCTCACAGGACCCTGTGCCCTGGGTCGGTTTCTGCTGTCCCGGGGCGCAAGGAGGCCGGCCGTGCAGGGGACCGCGTGACCCAGAGGTGGCAGGTCTTCCCTCCCCGAACCTTTTACGTGGCAAACGGGAGGTGGTCTATGCGATGGAGGCAGGAGCAGGCAGCGGGCAGCCTGTCCTGGGCCCAGGGCCCCAGAGGTAATCCCAGGCCTCCCTGGGAGAGGCTGGGGGAGGAGGGGATGCCGTGAGCTCAGCCACCGACACCCCGCAACCGGGGCGGCTGGAGACGGAGGGAGGGGGGCACGGCCCTGCGGCGCCCGGACCTGGGTCCCATGACCCTGCCCTTGCACCGTGGCCCACAGAGCAGAGATTCTGTGGTTTGGAGCCACTGCGGGGACGAGGACGTGTTCCCGCAGTCGGGAAGGGTGCCCTCGGTGGCTGCGACGTGCAGCGAGTGGGCTCAACGGCCAGACCCTTGAGATCAGTTTTTCCAGATTTTTTGCCAGTTTTCCCAGCCGCCCTGCACCCGAGCCAGCCCACCCTCCCCCGTCCCAGGACTCAGGACATCGGAACCCCGGCCTTCCCCTTTCCCTGGAGACTCAGCGGGGCTGAAGCAACAGCCCTCCGCTTTCTCCCTCCCCGACCAAGGGGTGAAGGCGGGGTCCACCTGTTGGTGCAGAGGCACCACCTCCTTCCCCTAAATCAGGCTGGGAAGGAGCCAGCCAGCTCTTGCCCCCTCCTGGTGCTTTCCTTCCCCATCCCCGTGTGTTTGTTGTCTCCCCTCCAGCCACTACCACGAACTGTCACGGGCCACCTGAGCCTCGGGTGAAGCCCAAAGCTGGGACTGCGGGATCCTGAGCCGACCCTGGCCCACATTCCCCAGCCCTACCAGCCTAGCTTTGTAAAGACCTGACCCTTTTTTTTTTTTTAAGGCCTGACCCTTTGTCACGAGGTGGCCCCACCTTGGGAACATGCAAGTCCCGTATCTGCAAGAACATGAAGCCAATGAGCCACGGCTGAGAAGGGCCTCTGCGCCAGGGGCCGAGAGTGAGAAAGTGAACAGTCGCAAGCCTTCCAGCTCTGTCCCTGCTTGTCCGCTCCTTGTCACTTGTGCCCAGACGGGACCAAATTTGATTCAACGCTGAAACTACTGAGTTGGGACGTCTGGGTGGCTCAGCAGTGGAGCGTCAGGGCATGGTCCCGGGGCTCCGAGATCGAGTCCTGCATCGGGCTCCCCGTGGGGAGCCTGCTTCTCCCCCTGCCTGTGTCTCTGCCTCTCTGTGTGTGTCTCTCATGAATAAAAAAATAAATAAATCCTTTAAAAAATTTGAAACTCCTGAGTTGCTCACCTAAAATGGCTGCTGATTAAATTTTAAGCAGTGATTTCTTCTAAGATTCCCCTGAGGGAGGTTTTAGGGGGTAAAAGTCCAGTGGAGGAAAATGCGCTGTCGTCTACCCATTACGGATCAGGGCAAAACAGGGCGTAGCTGTGCCTTATCTGACCGACCCCCTGCAAAACCCCAGAGTGAGGTGCTCCACCTCCAGGCGGCCTCCCTTCATCTGTGGTGAACAGAAAGTCCTGGGGCAGGTGCCTGAGAGGGGCTAAAAGTTAGGGGCCTGGAGGAGCACCTGGGTGGCTCAGGCAGTTAATCATCTCTTTTGTTTTAAACCTTTTTTTTTTTTTTTTTTTTTTTACCCATTTATTCTTTGATAGAGAGCGAGCAAGAGTGAGCAAGCACAAGCAGGAGCAGCAGCAGGCAGAGGGAGAGGGAGAAGCAGGTTCCCCACTGGGCAGAGAATAAATAAATCACTCAGGGACTCAAATGTCTCACTATAACCTCCTCCTGTTCACTTTTTTGATCCAATCAGTCTTATCACACTTAGTATCCAGGACTCAGTTATTCCGAGGAAGGTGTTTCGCCCATTCACGGAAACTACTCAAACCTTGTGAGGAGGGGCCTCTCCAAGGACAGGAAAGCTGGACTCACATTCGTGATATAGACGAATCACTCAGGAAACACCTTAAGCAAATTTCAAAAGTAATTCGAACTTCTCACTTCTAAACGATGTTTACAGTCAGCTCGTTTTTCATCATTATGAACTTGTTTGTTAATATTTACTTGACTATTCCTTGTCTTCTGGTTTTGTTCTTAAGTAATCTCCACCTCCAACGTGGGGCTGGAACTCATAACCCCGAGATCAAGAGTCATATGTTCTACTGACGGAGCCAGCCAGGCGCCCAACTATTACTTGTTTTTAAGCCCTGAATAATTTTTTTCTTCACAGGGGCAGAGAAAATTTTTACATAAATGAGTCCATCTTCCAGCGGTCCAAGTGTCACCATGCGGGGCGTAATAAAGATTTCACTGTCAGCCTTGCTGCAGCCTACTCGAGTATCAAAATGATATTTACGTGGTGCTTAGAGCCCGAGCGAAACCAGCCCCCACAGACCTTTCACCCAGGAGCACTAGCTATGACTTGGGACAACATCAGGTGAGTAAATAATACGTATTAAATAAATATTTACCAAATAAATATTCAATCAACATAACACCAAAGTCAACGTCTACATGATCTGTTATTTTGTTCCCTTTTAAAACTACTTGGTTAATATGCCTACGCGAAAATCAGACATTCACGGCCTAGAAAATTATTTAGCATAAAAATGAATTCTCAGTTTTCTTACCTCTAGCTCTAGACAAAACCATATCCTTTATTATTTGCATAATAACACGCCCAAGTATCATGACAGAAATCAGGTGGTACACTCTCCACGGAGTCAGCGCGAGGAACCTGCAACAGCAAAAACAGACAAATCATTATATCAATTTTAGAATTTTTATCCTTTTTTTTAAAAATTAGGTTTAGTCTCGGGGCGCCTGGGTGGCTCAGCTGGTTGAGCCTTCGGCTCAGGTCGTGATCCCGGGTCCTGGGGTGGCACCACATCGGGCTCCCTGCTCACCTCCCTGCCTCGCCCGCTGCCCCTCCCCTGCTCTCACAGTCTCTCTCATGCAAGCTCTCTCTCAAATGAAGTAAAAAAAAAAAACAGGTTTAGTCTTCACCATGGAAACAATCCAAATTTCAGTTTTCAGCATCACCCCACTGAGACCACATCGAAGTTATTTTCATCGGCATCGAAGTCAGCAAAATAAAAGCGCTCGAGCCGTGTACGCTTTTGTGCTAGGCTTTCCGCTGTAACCTCTGATCTGGGCAGAGGATTTGCTATGTCGGGTGTGCCCCAAATATCGCTCTGCTAACAGATGGAGAATGGAAGTGACCTGCAACCGAATTATGAGGTGCTAGAAGGGGAGCGCCGCGGGGTCTCCCGACATGCGGAGTAGCTACTGCAGATGCCCTTTCCTCCCTGCCCTCGGCCTTCTGCTCTCGCGCCACATTCACTTATTTAACTACTATCCTCTCCCTTCATTCTCTTGAAAATAGCAAGCAAAGATCCAAGGTGCTAGGCCCCCCCCCCTTTGCTATCACTACCCCTTGGTCTATCTGGCCCCTTCCTCTCCAGAGAAAAACACGGAATTCTTCATCATGAACAGCGCGCGGACACTGCAGTACCGTCTTATGATCGGGCTTATAAAGGAAGAAAATGGCAAACAGGTTACAAGGAGCTCTGAGGCTTCGTGTAGAGGATGAAGCCTATTCTATAGAGGTTAATTGGCCAAACTACCAGTTAAGATTAATCCTGATGCAGTCCTAATCATCGAAAAATTAACATATATGTCATTTAATACTAGTTGAAAGGTACTGTAGGCTTTACAGAGGAGAACATATACTGTAAAGAAAGAATCCTGTCTTCCAGGAACTTGCTTCCTCATCACAGACCAAGCAGGCCAAGCTAGCAAAATCCAAGACAATGAGTCTGAGGGACTCTAACAATCAAACGTGAGCAAAGAACAAAGAGAGGTAAAGGAGGAGGAGTGATTAGCTCACTCATGAGGGAAGACTTTACAGAATGGCCCCTGCACTTGGTCTGGCAGGATGGATGTAATTCAGAGGAAAACAGAGACTGTTCCATGTTCCAGTTGGAGGATACAACGCGTACAGACGGTCAGAGTCAGGGAAGGGGCAGGTGTGCCTGGGGCATGCTGCGTGGTCCGGGGCGTCCCCGCGGAAGGATCTGGATAAAGCAGAGATTTGGCAGACTGCCGAGAGAGAAGATATTGAGGGGACAGGCTGGGGGCACACTGTGGGAGGCCCTGAATGATGTGCCACAGCATCTCGTCTCAATGTTACCGGCACTAAATAGAAACCCAAAGGTATAGGGCAGGAAAATGGAATGATGGGTGATTTAGGAAAATGCCTGAGGGCAACTGACAGGATGAGGGGGACGATGAGGAAGCATGGTGTTCGGGGCGTACATTAGAAGGTCGTGCAATGTGTTTGATGAGACATGGAGGGCGTGAGATGCTGCTGGTGATTTTATGGGAAAAGCTCCCCAGCAGAAGGTGGGCAACCGGGCTCCAGTTCTGATTATAATGTTAACTGTGTGTGTGACCTGGGCCAGGAAAATAACCAGGTAAAATGAGTCAGTGATTCTTAAATACTGATCTGCCACAGCCCCAGGCTGCTGTCTGGAAAGATTGTTAAAATATAAATTCCCAGGCCCCAGGCTCCTCCCCGCGCTGGCCCCCGCCCTGATCCTCTGAAATAGGTGTTCTAACTACTAGTATTTGTATTCGACAAACACTTATTTGGAAAGTGCCTACATTGGGCCAGCCACTGTTCTACCAGAAGGAAATAGTGAACAAGCAGCACAGAGGGAAGGGGCAGACATATAAGAAAATCCATAAGGCCAACATCTATATTTTTTAGCAATAATGATTTGTCCTTCTACTCTGAGAAGAGTAGCTGGCTCTATTTTTGGAGCTTCTGGCTCTATTTTTGGAGCTCATATATGTTTGTATTAACCAAGGCTGGTTTGGGGTATTTGTTTTCTTCTTCCTTACTTCCTCCTATCAGCTCATGATCACTGCTCGCCACGTCCGTGTGCCAAGCTCTCTCAGTTTTCCCCACCTGATACTGCCATGGCAGTTATCAAAATTTTTGATGGTGACCCACAGTAAGAAATTCATGTACATCTAAATGCATACAAATGGAACCAAAGTTTCAAAAAATAAATTTATCCTTTTTTTTTTAGAGAGAGAGAGAAAAAAAAAACAGGATCACAGGGAGAGGGAGAGAGCAAATCTCAAGCTGACTCTGTGCTCAGCGTAGAGCCTGATGCAGGGCTTGATCTCACAATCCTGAGAGCATGACCTGAGCCTAAATCAAGAGTCAGATGCTTTACAAATCGAGCCACCCAAGCACCTGAATTTTTCCTTTTTTAAAGATTTTTAAAAGTAATCTCTATACCCAGCGTGGGGCTTGAACACACAACCCTGAAATCAAGAGTTGCACCCTCTACCGACTGAGCCAGCAGGCACCCCCAAATAATACTCATCCTTATAATTTGTAATGCCTTCTGCTATTTTCCATTCAATTCTATCATATTTTTAAATGAAGACTGTATTTCTAAGGTGATTCAAAGCTCATAAATGAGTTGTAACTCACAGTTTCATTCACCACATCAGAGAAAATCTACACAGATGTTAAATTAGGATGTTTTGTTAGAATCACCTGCTTTGCAGAGTCAGGCAAAGCCCTAGGAAGGTTCCCTCGAGTTTAAAGGTCTTCCCTTGGCCAGAAAACCAGTTAAATGTCTTTTTAAAAATAAAGAAAGAAAACCAACCCAAGCAGTGGAGGTCATTAATTACTCTTAGAAGTTATGATCTTCCAGGAATAGAAACATCAGGTAATGACAGGGCTGTAACCCTCAGCCCTGGCTCCTGAGAGACTTCACCTGGAGGGCACTGCAACAGCAATTCCACTTAGGGGTGCTGGGCAAGGGTCCAGTGGGCACTGTGGCTAAGGGTCTCATTGTTCATGAAGAACCCTCAACCATAAAGGATGGACTGTTTAATAAATGATGCTGTGATCATCTGTAACCACCTGGAAGAAAGGAAAATCCTAGGTCTATTGCCAAACAAGTTAAGGTGAATGAGAAAGGAATAATATTTTGCAACCAGGTCAGCACATTTTCCCCAAAGGCCTAGACAGAACACATTTTCAGCTTCATGGGTCATATAGTCTGTGGCAACTGTCAACTCTGTCACTCTGTGAAAGCAGCATAGATATTATATAAAAGCAGGGAAGGTCACCTTCCAATAAACTTCATTTACACACCAGAATCCTCAGGCTGATGCAAAGGCAATCCCGACAACTGCTTAGGAAGGGAATGCTGAGATTGTACAGATTCCACGATTACCGCCTCGCAGGTTAGCATCCTCAACCCCAAGACTTAAGTGCAGAAATGTTTGCAAAACGAATCCCTAATATTACTCATTCGTATTTAAAAAAAAAAAAAAAAACCTATGCATGTTTGGTATTTTAGTTATTTATACTGTTTAAGATGATTCATCTCACGGTTCCAAATTTAAACAGTCTGTGGCTGTGCAGACTTGTGATTTGAAATCAAAATCTTAGGAACACATGAGTTTAATTTCTTCATTTTCCAGGAATTGCCTAATATTCAGGGGAGCTTGGGTTGTTACAGTTATTTCTGAAGAACTACTTTGGTAGATTTCAAACACATATAAAAAGAGAGACCAAAATATAATATAGAAGCCTCAACAATTTTGCATCCATGCCCCTATTCTATGTTCCTACCAAGTTCTCCTTCCCAACCCCACCAACCATCCCATTTATTTGAAGCAAATCCCAAACACCAGATAATTTTATTTTCAGATAATGCCACATATCTTCCCCAAAAGGACTATTTAACCTAACAATAAAAACACAATCTCCCCTTTAAAATTTATTCTAATTCTTTAGTGTCACTAGACATTAAATCCCATGAGCGTGCACATTCACCCAACCACCTTTTGCACACACGTGTGTATATATGCACAAAGACTGAAACAATATTGGGAAAAGTCATACATTGAAATTAATGATGCAAGTTTTGAGTTTCCTATAATATACAGGTCTCCAGCCATCTCCGGTCATCACTCTCTCTCTCTCTCTGTCTCCCCCCCACCCTCTCTCGCTTGAAATTCTTTGTGGAAGAAACAGACTCATCTGTCCAGTAAAATCTTCCAGAGTCTCAGAATCATTCACTGAACCCTGTGGCTTAGTTTAACAGTTTCCTCCATGCCTTGGGCAGACTATATAAGCTGGTAGTTGGATCTAGAGCCGTGACCGGCTTTAGGTTCAAAGTTGAATCTACGTCATAGGTTGGTGGTGTGCGCTTCCACCAGGAGACACGTGCTGTCTGGGTGTCCAGTGTCCATGCTTCTGTGATATCGGCAGCCACTGACGAGGATGACCCTGGGGAGATACCCAAGAGTGAGCACCCCTCACTCTTGCTGCATCAGATCTATACAGAGGGGAGGCCTTCAAAGACCCACAGAGAGAAATTTCCCCTATGGACGAAGGTGCCCTGAGAGATGGAGGTCACAAGAGACCCAGGATTAATCCTTGATTCTTTATCTACCAGCTGTCAAGGTAATGAGGCAGCTCCTTAGGCTCCTCCAAGGGTAACTCCATGGGTTTTCTTCATTCCTTCCCTTACTGTCGCTACGAACACATGACGTGCTTCGGTGCACGGAGTGTGATTCCTACTGATCATCGAGGGTCCCATCTTGGCTGGTGGGTGCCGATTCAGGCAGGATCCTGAGTCCTCTGGTACGAACTTTTTAAGGATTTTATGTATTTATTTGAGAGAGACCAAGAGAGAGTGTGTGCACAAGTTGGGGGCAGAGGCAGAGGGAGAAGAAGCAGGCTCCCCGCTGAGCAGGGCACCCCATGCAGGGCTCCATCCCAGGACCCCGAGATCAGGACCTGAGCCCAAGGCAGACGCTTCATCGACGGAGCCCCCCAGGAGCCCCAGCTCATTTCTTACACTGAATAACATTCTCTTATATGATGGACCGCTGCTAATTCACTCACTACTGAAGGACAACTTGGTTGCTTCCTATTTGGAGCGATTATGAATAAAATAGCTATTGTGTGAAGGATTTTGTGTCGTCACAAGTTTTCAAATCTTGGGGACAGCCTCTTTTTTTTTTTTTTTTTTTTAAACAGGTCCATCAGCATCCCAGCTTATCCTGGATTAATAGGCAGTTAAAAACCTCCATGGATCCTATTTTTCAGATGCAACTTTTGAATCTAAGTATGTCCTATTGAATTTGTTCCTGTTTGACAGAGCCCATCAATCAAACCCACAGACCTTAATGGTGTCATCAATCCCATTTGTTCTCTTGTCCACCTTCATAGCACCCACACACTTGCTATCTGCAGGTCATCGGTCCTCATCCACACTCCTGATCAAAGTTATCAATCAGTGCGGGTGTCCTGTCACTCTCCATTAGCAACTGCTTCCAGAGTGACTTAGATTTATTCATCAGCACTTATGAATATGATAGACTGTCCACCCCTACAGTCTTGTCCATATCACTCCATCTTATCCACAAAGGCATAATAATAGATTTCCTTAAACGTGTTGCTGAAACCTAATGCATTCCTGAAGTCTAAGTGTTTGTAAGTATTGATCTGCTTGACTGATGCTGACAATGACTTTGAGGTATGAAGCACTTCTCAGCTGCACAACTAAACACCATCAGAACCTGCCAAAGAGGATCATGGGGCTCGTCCTGATCTGAGCGCCAGGGCCAGGGATTTTCCCAGTGAGCAAGCGCTGAGTGAGCAAGCACTCTGCTCATCTGCCCACTCAGAATTCACAAGTGGTGACCATGTCACCCATAGTGGAATTTTATTTTATTTTATTTTATTTTATTTTATTTTATTTTATTTTATTTTATTTTATTTTTTTATTTATTTATGACAGTCACACAGAGAGAGAGAGAGAGGCAGAGACACAGGCAGAGGGAGAGGGAGAAGCAGGCTCCATGCACCGGGAGCCCAACGTGGGATTCGATCCCGGGTCTCCAGGATCGCGCCCTGGGCCAAAGGCAGGCACCAAACCGCTGCGCCACCCAGGGATCCCCCCATGGTGGAATTTTAAAGGAAAGATGGCCACACATGGGTGATCAGACGATTCCTGAATGTTGTCGAATAGTAATTAAGAGATGGGTTGTGGTCAAAATGCAGGATGCCCAAGAAATCATGAGATGCAGAGTGATCAAGTACAGACTTCGAAGAGGGAGGTCTGTGGATGCACATCACCCTCACTCAGGGCACACATGATTTTCCAGGTCCACTGCAAGGTGAAAATGCTGGAGGTGGAGAAGTCAATACCCCGTTCCCACCAGTCTGTAACCCCCACCCATGACTAATGGGTCCCCAAGATGTTTCAACCCCCACTCCAGGGCATATTGGGACCTGGATCCAGAGTGGGTACAATGCCCATGACCCATCAGCCCTGAATGCACTCTGGCATCACCAGCTGGGGCAAGGGCAGCGAACACCTTATCTCGAGGCTGAGGGGCACATGCCTGATGAGGACCCTCCTCACCCTTGTGCCCAGGCCTTGCTGTGAGGGGCAGATGGCCACACTGGAACACAAGCCTCTACCTCTTGATACAACCTGCCCACTGCAGGGAGGTCATGCAGAGCAGCTGGGAGGGGGAGGGCAGCTGGGCAGGATGGCTGACAAGTGGCGCAAGGGGACAGCAAGAACCCCTCAAGGCGAGGTGAAGCTCCACACCCCCAGAGCTTGCTCACTGTCCCATCAGACTTCACCTACAAAACAGAACTCCAAAGATGAAAGTATAGAGAACCGCAAGGCAGCAACCGCGGAGCAGTAATCCCCAACCATGGGGCCTTCTGAACACCAGGCTCTGGTGACTGTACAGGCCACTCGCCCATTTAACCAGCTCTGCCTCACTGTGCCTCGGAGGGGCATCCCCACAGCTGAACGATTAAGGCTCTTTTCTCCTAAAAATAACTTTTACTTCAATAAAAAAGGCCACTAACCCTTGCCTGTATCCAAATTAGCCTGGGAACCTATGCTGACATCAGTGGATCCAGAAAGGAGAAGGCACCACTAATCCCGGAGTCTCTGGCTATCAGAAACATCCTTCTGCAGATGGATGGGCTTTTCTATACCTCATCAACAGGAAAAAAAATTACATCTTTTTAAAATTAAAATATGATGTCTGACACAGGTACTTCTTTTTGCTGACATTGGATATAATTTCTGATAAAGGATATTCCAGATTTCGTAAAGCAAGGCAAGTAAATATCATATATGACAACTATAATATACATAGACCTATCACGAAAGGTAAACACTGCAAATGACAATTCCACTGTCATGGAATAGAACACGTATGTATTATATACACGTTATAAATATGTATTTGTGTATATGTTTATATACAAATTTTATAAATATATTTATAAAATTTATATCAAAATAAATGCATACATCTTATAGATATATAAGTTGTATTTGTATAATAATACCCCATTTGTTCTATGAAGACATACTATATGGTTTAGCTGCTTTGGAAAAGCAGAGCTCCAAATCACTACGTGCACTTTTGCTTTAGCAAACTGTGTCCAATTTCTACATCTCAATGTGATGACTGCTTTAAAAAATACCACACTGCCCAGATGACTCATGTTTAGCTTATGATTATTACAGCCCACGGATGATTGCTAGCTACACTCGTAGAGCATCATTTCTGATTCACTTTTCGGTTGGCTACATTTGTCTATTTGCTTTTTTCCTTAGTATTTTCTCATTTTTTTCTATACCCTCTGACTCAGCAACATCATTTTAAATTTTAATCTGGTGCTAGTTCTGCTCCTAGGACTAGTCTCCACTCTGCTATCTGGGTCAGCTAAGAAATAAGACTCAATCCATATGTTCAGAGATGAAGGAGAGTGTAAGGAAAACAGGCAGAGATCCAGAGAAAGCCTAAAAGATTGTAAGTGTCTAATGGTTAAAAAAGGAAACAGTAGAGGCTGTAGAATCTCTAAAATATGTCCACCATTTTATTTTTATTTTATTTTTTTTGTCCACCATTTTAAATAGAAAAGTTCCTATCAAATTATGGGCTTTGACTACTGGCCAGTTAGCCTCCACTCGTGCTCATCGTCACGTGACAGTCGTGTACTCCAGGGAGATGCCCACAAAGGAGAAGGACAGGCTGGGCGCAAAAGTACTCTCGGGTCACCCACCATTCTAGCTTCCTGCGCACAGGTCATTCAGGGCCACCGCTCTTCCTCGTCCCTGGATGGATCTGCGAGCATCCGGTCTGCACACAGGGCCCAGGAGGTTCCCCCTCAGCCTTAGCGATGGAGGAAGTCTACAGCACAGTGGCCAGGCTGGCACGGGGCTCTGTGGATGACATGATGCCGAAGGACGCGAAGGTGCCAGAGCCATGTTCTGTGGACTCTGCTCAGCGGCTCATTACAAATCTCTACAAATTTTTTTTTGCTAGTTGTGTATCCATTGGACAAGACAAAAAGCTAAATTTTCCATTTCTTCATGATGAGTGTTCAAGGTCAAATTAAATGGCTCAAGAGGCTAAATTTGTCATAAAGCAAATAAAAGGATAACTCACAAGACAAATAAAAAACTCTGGTTATGGGAGCACCTGGGTAGCATAGCTGGTTAACTGTCTGACTCTTGGTTTGAGCTCAGGTCTGATCTTGGGGTCATGACACTGAGCCCCACGTCAAGCTCCGTGCTCAGCAGAGAGTCTGCTAGAGAGTCTCTCTCCCTCTCTTGCTCGGCGGCCCCTCAAATAAATAAATAAAGCTTTTAAAAAATTCTCTGGTTTATGAACATAAAGAATAATATTTAGTGTGTCCCACATGTGAAACTCTAACCCCCACTTCTGTGTACAGAATAACCCACTTTGCCTTATGAAATAATGTTAACAGCAAAAATACAATTTTTTGTCTTCAGGGAAAGGAATCCATGGAAAAAAACACTAGACCCTCCATAGTTATGAGGTGGGAATTAATCTGTAGTATTTGCTTTATAACTCTTTCAAGCTAGAGACCCAAAAAGCAGGTTCTGTTTTCCTTTACTGAAATATATATAATCATAGACTTTGCCTAGACAGAGTCCTCTATGTATGGTTGCCTTTATGTAATATTACCGTAGCTCAAATCATAAAAGGAGGGTCTCACAATCAATCAATCAATCAATCACAATGACCTATCCAACATTTTTATTCAAAGTTCAGAACATTATCACACTTTGCTGGAAGATAGTCCTATATCTTCTCAAGAGTTAGGCATACCGGTAGCCATCTTCCCTAAATTACAAAATTCTGAATCTCAACCAAAGTTGGCTTTCATTTTTCCTGGCCTTTTGTACAGATCATGTAAACACTGTCTGAAGATGCTTTGTGAAATTAAATTATGCACTGTTAGGCAGATTTTAAAAATCTACCAAATAACCCTGACTCTCTGAATTGCAAGATGAAAATACATCCTAATTTCAGATCTGTTTAAACACGCCTGTAGGTTGGGGAGAGGGAGATACATTTTCTTAAAAGTCAATAAAATATATAGTTTTAAATAATTTGGAAAGAAAGAGGGTAATCACCCTCTTTGAAGGTGAAGTAAGGTAAGTCACGATTATTAATTACAAATTGAAGACTGAATAAAACTCAGAAGACTTTTTCTTCTAGGAAGGTATTTCTTTAGTTGTGATGACCAAAAAAGTGAATTAGAAGCAAGAAAGAAGAGAAAAACAAAGAAAGAAAATAAAGAGATGAGAGACTTTCTACAGGGAGATGAGACATTTTGGAAGGCACCCATAGGCAGGGCAACATTGGTTCATAGCCATTGGAAAGAGCATCCTGCAGTGGAGGAGGGAGACAGGCTGTCTCTAGTAGAAAAGGGTGGTGATAATCCAATGAATTCCAGGAATGTGCACAGGTCAGCAAGGCACGGTGATGAAACACAAGGGCAGCAGTGTGGAGCAGCAGGGAGTTTGTGTTCTTGAGCCCAGAGAACGGGAGAGGCCAAGGGTACGGCTGGAGTGGAACCAAATTCATGTGAGCTCAAGGCAAAGTGAAATCAGGCCTGCTCTCTCTCCTCCTGCTTTGGAATTATGAAAAAAGCCAGGAGCAAATCCAACAGGGTGCACCGTGGGGGGTGGGGGGAGGGCATGCAACGGGTTCCTTAGCTCTACCTGGTGTATGTACCTGCCAATCCAGAGGGCCTTGCACCTACCCAGGTGCCCAGTGCAGCTCAGCAGAAGCAGACTCTCAAGGAGGGTGGGTGAGCCAACTTCTGCAGGCCACTCCAGCTAGGTTGCCACAGGCTAAGCACGGACTACCAGATTCAGCCACAGAAAGGAGCTACGAGAAGAAGGGGGAGAGCTGACCAAAATCACACACTGCAGTGTAGCACAGGAGGGTTAAGAGGGAAGAAGGGAAGATCTCTCAAGGTGTTATCCATTCCAACACTCTCCGAATCCATACACTCTAAACCTAGAGGCTGTGCACGTAATTGACCCAAACATCAAGGTGAAGTTTGGGGCTTCTTCATAAATAAATAAATAAATGCATGTATCGTATACAGGCATTGAGCAGGTGCTGAAGCTGCTTCTAGAAGAAGGCTCTAAGTGAGTGGGACACACACTACTGGGTGAGATGAGATGTGTCATGAGAACCTACCACGTGCTGGATATTTTCACTTCCCCGGATCATTTAATGTTCCGAAACAACCCGATGAAGTGAGACATATGACAAGATCTTCACAAATAGAGGAGCTGGAGCAACGTGTTTAAAACCACGCAGCCTGTAAGTGAAAGACCTGGGTCTTACTGACTCCTATTCAAACGTTCTACTTACATGCCATTCATAGTCCCTCGGCATCTCACTTTAACCAACTGATCTAAAGCTCCAGAATGTTCTAGAGAGTAGATCTGAAAGAATAACTGTCATTTTGGCTCCTGCCCTTTAAATGCCCATTCAGGGGGCCCTGGCGGGCTCAGCTGGAAGAACAGGACTCTCGATCCTGAGCTCGAACTCCATGTTGGGTGTAGAGATCACATACATACACACATATATACCTACACTTTTAAAAAATGCCCATTCAGTCGTGGTCAACCACTCAACAGCTGACGTCCACGTTCTGCTCAAGAGCCCACCCCAATGTACCTGCACCCATCCACACCCCAAGAGGAACCCAGCCATTCTGCAGCAGTTCTAAGACCGAGGACATTACCACAGCTGCAAATGACCCGTTTGTTTCTCCATCCCCTTTGCTCCAAAAACTCAAGGGTGCAAATAGCTGGACTTGAGCTGCATGCCTCCGTGTGGCACCCACCCAGCCTCGGTTCTGTTCTGTGGGTTGGCCCCGTTCTCCAGCCCATCGTTACCCTGCACCCTCTCCTCCCCTTCCTCACGGGAAGCCCTCCCTGGTTCCAACCAATCCCTTTTTGGGTGAATGCACCTTGATCAGACCCTAATCACCTACTGTAAGAACTTAATACCTCATCCTTAGGGCACCCTCTTCTTACCCCAGTAAGAGAAGACCTACACGGTGAGGTCTCAATGCAGAAAGAGTCCATCAATAAGACACAGCAAGTGAGTAAGTAAAGTAAGTGAACATCACAGACGACCCCCCAAGCTCACTTTGGGAGCCCACATGCTACGATAATGAACTGAACCATCCCAACTAATTAAAAGTGAGTCTCTGGGTACGTCTGTTTGTTTTTAATGCTTTTCACTCTTTGCCAAAAGGAAGCCATAAAAGAGGAAGGACAAGAGAAACAGTGATGGGTGGTATTACAGGAGCCACCTCCCCAACACACTCGGTTTACAACCTCACACCAGTGACCTAGAAGGTGCTACCTTTACAGGCCTGCCCACTCCCTTTCCCCACTCTGTGTACACTGGGCGGTACACGGAGGTGGAAACAACCTTAACAACCTTCTCTAATTAAACAAGGGAGGCAAACCCTTAGCGCAGCCCTCACCAAGCTCTAATGGAAAACAGAAGTCTCTCCTGATAATTCCACCTGAGATTCCCAGGGCCCTATTAACTCTCCAAACAAGACAGACGGTAGCCATGAAAAACAACGCAGGGGAGGAGAACAGAATAATGTGTAATAGGGAGAGGGGACAGTCTCTCATGAGGCTCCCCCAATGAGCGATGCAGCGTCGGTGTTTATAGCATCTGGCGTTACACATGAGCAATGACAGGAAACACCTCGTTCGACCACAGAGTCAGCAAGCACCGTGAGCCTGGGGAATATGGTCGACATCTCAGTCATGAGCTTGCATTTCAATCAGATGACCCCTGGATGGCAGGTAACCCAGGCCCACAAATGGCGGAGATGCCCTCTGTTGGTTGGTCAATAGCCCATCTTCTAGGGATCCCTGGGGGGCCCAGGGGTTGAGCGTCTGCCTTCGGCCCAGGGCGTGATCCTGGAGTCCTGGGATTAAGTCCCACGTCGGGCTCCCTGCATGGAGCCTGCTTCTCCCTCCTCCTGTGTCTCTACCTCTCTCTGTGTCTCATGATTGAATAAATAAAATCTTAAAAAAAAATAAAATAAAATAACCCATCTTCTAGAAACAACCCCAACCGTGCAGTCAGCTACATCAGAACCTCCAACCTGCCACACCCACAAGGGCCTGGCTGTGCTCATCAAGGAGAACACACGTCCTTTAGCAAAAGGTGTTTGCTTCCAGAAGCCTGGCAAAGCACAAGAATGAATCAAGGTATCACCCTGCGGAGGTGGTCACAGTCAATATGGGGCTGAAACGTCATCTCCTTGGCGGCCTGCAATCAGAGTCCACTCTGAGGCTCTTCCAGGTTGTCTTTTCTCTTCGTGGTTCTCATCTCGCTTTCTACCTGTGTACTGATCCGCTGGTGCCTTTGTTTACAGCCTGCACTTCCCGACACCAAACTGCAGGTTACGTGAGGGAAGGGCTCACTCTCTCCGGCTCGCTGGTGATGCTCCAGCACTAGATCACCACCTGGTCATAGCCGGTGCTCAATCAATACTTTTTTGCATTGTTGTTCGTTCAATATTTATTTAATAAGTCAGTTAACATAATTAAGTTATTAGGCACACGATGAATGTAATCCATCCTAATGCCACTGTACAAAAGGCCTGTTGGGATGATGTGTTTGTTCAGGTCAAAGAGGACAAAGAGGATGGTGCCCTGGCCAACTCCTGCATCCTCATCTCCAGAGGAGTGGCAGCATGTGTACCTCCCTCAAGCCTCAGCGGACACACTTGTGAGGAAAGCCATACCAACACCCAGGAGCAGTCCCGGCTTCTTATGAGGCATCTGCAACGTTTTTTAAAGATTGAATTCATGTAGTTGAGACAGAGCACAAGCAGCGGGGAGGAGAAGTAGACCCTTGCTGAGCAGGGAGCCCAACTGAGAGGCTCGATCCCAGGACCCGAGGTCATGACCTGAGCCAAAGGCAGACGCTTAACTGACTGAGCCACCCGGCCGCCCCGGCATCTGGGAGTTTTAACTAGAAGCCGAAGATTGGCATTGACAATCTAGGGACTACAGCCCAAGAATGGTTCTTTTGCCAACAGTCATGCTCTTGAGCCATAGGCGCGCGGCAGCCATGGGCCCACAGGCCTCAGGACATGCACCTGTCTGCACCAGGTAACCCTGCACACAGCAGAGGTTTATGGGCAGCAAGGAGCTGAGAGCTGGCACACGTACAGCACCTCGTACACGGCATTAATATGCAAACACGGGGGCGCCTGCGTGGCTGAGTCCCTTAAGCATCCGACTCTTGATTTCAGCCCAGGTCATGAGCTCAGGGTCCGGGGATGGAGCCCCACATCAGAGTCTGTGTTCAGCACGGAGTCAGCTTGACATTCTCTCCCTCTCTGTCTCCCCCTGCCCCCACTAGTGCTTGCACACTCTCTCTCTCTCCCTAAAATAAATCTTTAAAAAATATACAAACGCGTCAGCTTTTCAGCTATATTGTGATATTAAAAGTAAAAAACTCAATAGAAATGATCCATTTTGATAAAGGAAACCCGTTGTTCAATAATACTGTTCACTAGTGTCCACCAGTGAATGAAAAAAAAAAAGAAAGCAATTTTTAGATCATATTTTCCATTTCCATTGGAGTCTATTTTAAAATCTATCCTAATAAATAAAACTCGAGCTGAAGATGAAACTTTGTTGTTAAATATCTTCAACTACTTAGATATCATTTTTAAGAAAAAGTTGGAAGTCTCACTACACCATTTTCTCATGAACTGTTGAAAGTCTCTCACTAAAACTTTCTGATGTCATACACACGACATCAATGCAGCTTTTGTTCTGAATTTACAAGAAGGTTTTTGGGAGCTAAATTCGAAAGGCAGACCAAGGAACCAGATTCCCACAGAGATGCATGTGTAGATGAAATGCGGTTCCCCTGCCGAAGCAGAGCCCGTGACACGGGCACGGGAGGTGCAGGAACGTAAGTGTGCAAGGAGCTCGTGCATGTCCCCCTCCAGCTCACGGCCGTCTCCCCCGTGTCCAAAGCTGGATCTGGGGTCCATGCGCTGGGAGCCACCGAGGCCCAGACACTGCCTGCAACATGCCTCCAAAGGACAGCCTCCGTCTTCACTTCTATGTTTGGCTTTTATTACCCACGAAAACATCAGCTTTTTAAAACGCTGGGCACATGCATGTTTTCTGTGAACACCCAAGAGAGCTTGAGAGAGGTCAGCAGCTCTGTTAGAGATCGTCCTGGTAACAACCGAAGCCTTGAGCTGTGACAACCCGCAGATGCACGGAAGAGATCACGGCCGCCTCGACAGGTCTTGGGGTTGTTTCAGCAAACACGGGTACCATGTGTAATTCAGGCGCATTTGAAAGTGTTTCTGCCTTGAATGGTAAATGCAGTTTTTAATCTTATTTATTTATTCCTGAGACACCCAGAGAGGGAGGCAGAGACCCAGGCAGAGGGAGAAGCGGACTCCCTGCGGGGAGCCTGATGCGGGACTCGATCCCGGGACCCCGGAATCACGCCCTGAGCCCAAGGTGTAGACTCTCAACTGCTGAGCCCCCCGGGAGCCCCGTGCCAAGAATTCTTCTTACAAAAGGTTTTCTGGGACGGACTTCAAGTCGTCATTTGAAAGAAGGTTGTGTTACCCTTCGCTGGGTGTTAAGCACCTCGTCCTGAGCAGAAGTAGGCAGATGCGAGCCCTCCCTACTGAGGGCAGAAGGGGCTTAACAAACTGGCTCATTTGATGGTGGCACAAAAGGGAGCGTGAACACGTGCAGCGAATGCCCGAGGCCACCGCGGGGAGCTTGGAGGGTCGGCAAGTCGTGGGGAGGCCGGTCAGTAGGCTGGCTCCAGATTCTCGGGCTCCCCCAGGGCACGGTGGGACCCACAGAGCAAAATCTGCACACCGACCTGCAAACCACCATCGGCGATTCCGGCCCTTGGGAGCGTTAGGATTTCGCCTCCTAGGTTTGTCATGCTCACTCTTTCAACGCCGAATGGCATGCGGTTTCGAGAAAAAGGGGTCAGGAGGCTCGGATGTGGGTCGTGCTGCCGCCAGCAACCTGCGGAGCCTGGGGACCCGGTTTCTTCATCTGTCAATGAGGTGGTTAAAGCGAAGCAAAGATCTCCCCATTTCCTAGTTCATCATACAGGTGCCTTCTTTGGAAAGGCTTTAGCCTCGGTTTACTAGGTCAGAGCCAGCTCAGCTTGGTCACAGGCACAAGTATCTTCTGGAGGCCGAAACCGGTTAGTGCCTTCAGAGGCCACGGAACTCAGGGTCCCAGGCGGTCTCAGTGGATCCGCTCTCTCAGGCCTTGGCTGCAATCCGCTACTCCGGGCGCGCACTGCTCTCAGGCCACACGGCCCAGCGGAGCCGGAGCACTCCTAGGCTCCAGTCCGAATCTAAACCGTCAACCGGCCCGACGCTGTCTCAACTCCCAGCCTCCTGTCCGGCCAGGCCAAGGTATTAGCTGAGTGCTGTGCTGACAAGGTCAAGGCACCAATTCTCTCTGCCTTTGGACTGGTTGAGGCGCAGCCTCTTCTAGGATCTGCTGTGTTCACGCAAAGCCAGGCCAGCTGCGGGACCTGGCCCCCGGGCCCCCAGGGCACCACTCAGCCCAGCCTACAGCCTCCCTGGGCAGCCCTGGGCCCCACGCCTGCTGTTTTCCGAGCGAGTACCCTTGGGATGCTCACAGACGCCCTGTGGCAACTCCCCCAGCTAGCGAGCAGACCACAAGCGCCAGACGCAGCTTTTATGTCGCACGCAGGTACTGGGATGAAGGCATGGAAAGGCCTTTCGGGACACGGCATGAAAGCCAGAAGGGACCGCTCTGAGTGTGCCCTGAAGATCTCAAGCACGTGGTCCAGGCCCTGCTCCCCTGCATACCGAGAAGGCATGGCCGGCGGCCGCAGCCACTGGAGATCACCTGGGAGAGATCAGGCCCTGGAGAAGCACGGAAGCAGTCAAGCAGACACGGAGGGCAATGCTTCAAAACTCTGAGGCGGAAAAAAAAAAAATTAAAAAAAAAAAACAAAAAAAAAACCTCTGAGGCGGAGTCATTCCCCGGCCCAGAACCCTCGACCAAGCCCAACTTCCCAGCAATCAGCGGGAAGAGTGGGATCCAGGTGTTTTCCGCACACAAGTCCTCAAAACACGGGGTTGCTTTGGACTCTCTCAAAGCCAGGGAAGGTGCTCTCTCCGTGACGAAGAGCTCACCGAGAAAGAGTCTAGCGACAGAGGAACAAAAATCAAAAGAAGAACTCAAATCAACATGAGAAACTCTTAAGCCACCATGAATATTCTCAAGGAGAAGGAACGGGAGCTCCCCTGTGCAGGCCGATAGCTTTCCCGTGACCCCATTTTCCGCCTGGATCCTGTAACAGAGGCCCCGGCACATGGGAGGAGCAGCGGGTGACGACGGTGTGGATGTCCCACGGGGACAGGAGGCCCGGGGGACGACGAGACGGGACTGGAACAGGAGTGTGGGCGCTCCGGCAGGGACGGCTGCAGGGAGAGGTACAAAAGGAGGGAGGCTCGGGTGTCGGCCTGATAGGTTTGCCCTCTACCGGAGGGAGCCTCCTAGAAATGTTGGAGAGTCAAAAGGATCAAATAGAACAAACACGCTAAGAGTAACAGCAAAATAAAGTCATTCTAGAAAGGAACGGTGACCGGGCCACTCTCTGTAGCTCACGCATGGATAAGGCTCACACGGCCCGCGACTGAACCCCAAGTTCATCACTGCAGCAGACGAAGGAGGGAAGGGTGTCTGTGTGGGGGCTGGGAGGGAAAAAACAACGCAGCTAAGTCAAGAAATGGCATCTAAAAAAAAGCAAAAAAACAAAAGACCTTGTAATACGTCTGGTGACAGATGTTAACTAGACGTGCAGCAGTGATCACTTTGCAACAAACACAAATATCCAATCTTTAGGTGGATTACCTGAAACTAATACATTATATGTCAATTATAGCTCAAAAAAATTCAAGAAATTGCTTACGATTGTAAAAAAAAATAAAATAGGAAAGGCACTTTAAGGATATTATGTAGAAAAGCCTAACCAGACCGAAAAAGCAGAAAAAATAACAATCGTTGCTTTGAGAAACAGGACGGGGACCCGGGGAGAGGCGGGACGAGACACGGCTGTGTTTTATTAAAAGTCTGGTGGAATTCATTGATCAGACAGAGAAGGGCGTTTGGGTGTGTACACAACACAGTGGTCGACTTCCACGTGTGGGATTCTCATCATTTACTACGTATTCGGTAATTGTAGGGTTTTTCTTCGACCCAGGTACAACTCCACAAAGTTCTAATACGTTGCTAAGAATCAGAAGAAATACACAGTAAAATAAAATACTTTCAAACTGTGCACAGGGGCACGGAAGCCCCCGGCAGGGCGGCAACTGGAATCAACGGGAGGTCCCCGTGCGGCCTGGAGCCTCCGGGGGGGCCTGGGGCCGGGGCCACCCCAGAGCTCGGGGCCGCGCACACGAGCCGCGGGAGAAGCGGGAGAGGCTGGGGCGCCTGGGCCCTCCTGACCGCCTCCGGCCCCAGCAGCGGCGCCCCACGTCAGCCCAGCCTCACCTGGGGCGGGACACCGGGCTCCCCGGCCACAGGAGGTCATCTCCCAGGCAGTTACAAGTCGCCCCGTCCCCCACGGCGTGGCCTCCTGAGCGGACGCACGAGTCCACTTGACATCTCACCTGCAGACCCAGAGCCTCCCCCGAGCCCAGAGGGCCGCGCCAAGGGGACCCGAAGCTGGGCCGTGTGACGTCTCGGACAAACGCACATGCAGTTTGCACGATCAACGCCGAAGCTGAGATACCCGGGCGCAGAGAGGCGCAGCAGGTGAAGGCCGCCGGTGGTGCTGGAACTTTCCTGGGAAAAATGAACGGACTTCCTTGGCTCACGCGGCCACATCCGGCTGTGGGGCGGCAGCCGGTACTGCGACAAGTGCTTTCCCCGCCAGGCCGAGGCTGAGCCACACGCAGTCGCGCCCCCCTTTACGTGGCCATCGCCCCCTTCTTGGGGAAGACGACGCAAGGAGCCTGGCCGGACAACCTGTCACCTTGGGGCAAGGGCCCTCGGGGCCCCGTCACCGGCGGCGCTGAGAACCGGGGCAACGGCACCGGGCTGGGTGGCACGAGACTTGGGGGAGGGGGCAAGTGCGGCCTGCACCCAGCAGAGCGCGGCGCGCGGCCGTCGTCAACACCAGCGGCCACCGCAGGCAGCGTGAAGCGACACCCTGCGAGGCTACGGCACGGGGCGCCCACATGTGTCCCATGAAAGCCGTCTGGTTGCACAGGAGCCAAACGGGTTATCCAGAGGCCCGGTGTGAACCAGCCCAGGGGCTCCCCCTGCTTCATCGCGCACCTTCCCAGTGACGGGCTGGCCCAGCCGCTGCCCTCGGGTGGCACCTGCCCCCCCACCTCCCGTCTGGACCGGGCAAGGGGCGCCACCGGGATCCCCCGGCACCGCCCCCTTCCTTCTGGACACGGAAAGATCCCCCGCACGTAAGTGGAGCTCTGCAGGGGACAGAGCAGCACGGAGGAGATTTCCGAAGCGTCTCTGAGAAGAGCGAAGCGGTTCAGCTTCTAGAAGCCTGTGATGACCCGTGGACACCGCGGGCGCATCTGATCTCGCCTCTGTAAGCAAATGGGAACCGTCCCTCGAAACATTCGCTGTCAAACTGACAAGCATGGGTGGGGGGGGGGACCAAGACTAGGGTACACCTCGGCAGAAATTGGTTTAGGAGCCAGAGACGAAAATACAGGAAGGAGCCTGGCGCAAATGGATCCACGGAAGAAACGGCTACGCGTGAATAAAGCCAAGAAAACAATGTGCCCGAGACGCCCCCAAGATTCGGGGTTTCCTGCAAGCCTTCCCCACGACAGCTGCACCCCCTCTGTCCCGCAACGCCTTCCACGGCTGCTCCTCCTCCTTCAAACGGAGACTAGCTGCCACTACACGCGGCTCCCGGCCACCTCTGGCCACCCCCCGGCCACCTCCGGGCACCTCCCAGCCACCTCTGGGCCACCTCTCGGGCACCTCCAGGCCACCTCTGGGCCACCTCTGGGCCACCTCCTGGGCACCTCCCAGCCACCTCCCGGCCACTTCGGGGCACCTCCCGGCCACCTCCGGGCACTCCATCCTTCCCCAACATCCTCAGGTATCTGAGGAGGAGGGGCCTCCCCCAGAGTCCCTGTGGCCCCTCCTGCCCCACGTCCTCACCCTCCGTCTCTGGTGCCTGTAGCCCCACCAGCCCCAGGGTCGCTCAGAGCCCCGCCGCGGTGTCACGGCAGCCGGAGAACAGCTCGGAGGGGACGGGCAGACCCGGGATGCACCTGCCACCTTCAGGTTATGCCCACAGGCTGGGCCGCTCAGGCCGGTCACCTTCTCTGTCACGTCGACACCGCGCCCCAAAGGACACAGCCAGGAGGGGCCAGGAGGACGGGGTGAGAATCCGCCCCTGCTGTGCGCACCCGAGGCGCGGGGAGCACCTGCCCCTGGAGCGCTCCCGCACCCTGAGAGAGCACCTGACCTCCCTGCTGCCCGGCACCCCCGGGACCCCCGCTCCAGCGCTCCGGGGCTGCCTCTGGGCACCCCCCTGGGCGAGGACAGGCCCTCCTCCAGCTACCCAGGAAGTGCTCCCGTGGGACCCCCGCAGCCCCCTGCACCCCAGGAAGTGCTCCCATGGGAACTCCCAGTCCTCTGCACCCCCAGGAAGTGCTCCCGCGGGAATCCCCGCTCCCCTGCACCCCAGGAAGTGCTCCCAAAGGACCTCCGCAGCTCCCCTGCACCCCAGGAAATGCTCCCATGGGACCCCCCAGCCCCCTGCACCCCAGGAAGTGCTCCCGCAGGAATCCCAGCCCCCTGCACCCCAGGAAGTGCTCCCGCAGGACCCCCACAGCTTCCCTGTACCCCAGGGAGTGCTTCTGCAGGAACCCCCACTCCCCTGCACCCCAGGAAATGCTCCCGTGGGAACCCCCAGACCCCCTGCACCCCAGGAAGTGCTCCCGCAGGACCCCCGCAGCACCCTTGCACCCCAGGAAGTGCTCCTGCGGGAACCCCAGGCCACCTGCACCCCTAGTTATCCCCAAAGCTGGACTGCAACCATGTGTCCCTGGAGCATCCGCCCATGGAGCTAACCCCGTAGGGACTCACTTGCACAACTCCACTTGGTGTCCACAAGCACATCAAATTCCACATCCCAAAATTGGGGAGGTGCCCCTCCTTCCCCGCGGCCCCACCCTGCTGAGGCTCAGGGACCCTCACGCTGGTTCATGCCAGCCACTCCTCCTAGGTCCCGCACCTCGTTCTCCCCACCCCGACATCACCTGCAGAGGCCCCCCTGAGTCCATCTCCTCCTCCCCACCACCACCTGCTCCCCCTCCTCTGGGACCACGCTGGGCTGTGGTCCCAGGCCCTCGCTCCCCTACTTCATCCAGGGGGACCCATAAAAGCCTAAAACGCAGAATCTGGCACAACTGCCGAGTTCAAAAAGTGGAGTTCTGGGCTAAACTGATGGCGTCTCCCCCTTGTCACCCAGTGGCAGCGCACTGGGCCCCCAGCCCAGCCCACCCCACCCGACCCGGGGCCTCTGCACACACCACCTCCTCTGGAACACCGCCCCCCCGAGGGAGCTGCCCGGATCACCCCGGTCCTTCCCGAGGTGCCAGCACCGGCCTGTCCCTCCTGTCCCTTGTCCCTGCCTCAGCTTCCTCCGTAGGCCCAGCCGCTTCCAGCGTCTTGCACGCTCACTTCTTCCCTCTGCCATTTCCACCCCGGAATGCCGGTGCCACGAGAATACGGGGACTCCACGCACACGTTTTGTGTCCGCTGCTGCACATCTGGCACCTAAAGCACTGTCGGTAGAGCAGACACCCGGTAATGTCGCTCGTTTCAATGGAAGTGTCGGAAGAAAGGGTCTAACATGATGGTATTTATACCCGAGCAAGAGATGGCAACCGCTCTTGCCGACGTAGTCCGAGTTCCCCGGCACGGCCCACAGTAACCCCTTCATCAGCTGGCCCAACATCTCTCCTCCCAGGGTCACCTCTGCACCCCGGAGCACATAAAACAACTCCTCCGCCTCCTTCCTTTCCCTTCCCCCACCTGCAGAAGGGGCACGATGAGCGCCACGGGTCCAGCGCCCCTGAATTAGCAGAGGCCCCAGCTGCTAACAGCTGCCCAGCGCGTGCGGACGCCCTCTGACCTCACCTGCGGCCCACCCTGTCCCCACACAGCCCTTATTTGCCAACGAGGGGAAATCCTATGGCTTCTTCCTGGCCCGTGCGTGACGATTTAGTGTGCACGGCGCAGCCTTGCCTCAGGATTATCTGCTTGCGAATCTGTCTCCCACCAGGGGTCCGATGTGTCCACCACTGCATTCCCAGCAGCGAGTGATCACGGTACACCTCATTCACGTGTACTCATCTGAATCCGTCCAGCGACTGAAAAACAGTCATGCACAGCAGGGGATAAAGGGGGAGAAAAAGAACAGGAAAGAAGCTGAGGTACGGTTATTACTCAAATAGCATCATCATAAGATTGTGCAAAATCGCTAAAGATGTGCTTTGTGGTTATCAGAGAGAAAACCTGATGGGTTTCTAGAATGAGTATTAATCGGGTAAAAAAACAGCCGTGTTCCTTGGGTGCACGACCAGGTGCTCAAGAGCCTCACGGGAGCTCAGGAAGCCGCCGTGTCCCGTGACCGTTGCCTCTCTGTTTTGCAAGACTGGTCTTCGCGGGCCCCACCGAGTCAGGCGGGGGAAATACCCTCTCGTCCAGCTCCGTTCACCGAACCCGTGGGCCATCTAACAATGTTTCGGGGCCCACGCTGGTTCCGGGCATCCAAGAATAATCCTTTAAATCCACGCTCCCCAGAATGTACCTTAGCATAGGCGGGGGAGTCCCCCCGGGCTGACCACATCTGGTGCTTACCCCCCATCTACCCCGGGGCTTGTCCCTCACTGTTCACCTTGCTTTTACAAGTCTATCTTCTCTTCTTGGTCTACAGGGTAAGCCACGGAGCTTTCGGTAACTATTCCCACCCTCCCGAGCTCCGCTAGTCCTAAACTGTAAGGCCCTGGAGACCGCGGCATGCGGCATGCGACTCAGAATCGTGCCGCCCTGTTTCAAGCAGTTCACTGCACCCGCCCGGCCTCCCAGAGCCCTCCGCCCTCCGGGACAAGCGCCGAGCCCGGCTTCTGGTACACCCCGGCCGGCAGCTAGCGGGCCCGGAGCAGGCACCCTGCCACAGCTGCCCAGCGCCAGCCGGAGCGGAGATAACGGAGGACCGTGGCCTAGACTGTCAGGCTAAAAAAAAAAGAAAAAAGAAAAGAAAAGAAAAGAAAAAATCCCTCCCAATGCAGAAGCAACATTCTTCCAACATAATTATTTTCGCCCTAGGCTGAAATCACTAAGCATGATTCCGTGATATTGCAAAATGTAACCCCTAGTTGTTGGCTTTCATAATCTGTCTTCTCCTTAGAGTGATACAATAGAGCAAAAGCAAACAAACAAAAACCACTAAATTCGTTGAGAGAGGGCATGGCTTCATGACCCAGCCCTGTGACCATGGCCTAACACTGTGCTACCCAATACGGTAGCCACTGGCCACATGTGGCTATTTAAACTTCAAATATATTTTAAAATACAGTTCCTGAGTCAAACTAGCCACATTTCATATGCTCAACAGCCACAAGAGGCTACACCAGACGGTACAAATGTAGCATGTTTCCATCACTGCAAATACTCCACTGAACGGTGCAGGTCAAAGCCACTCTTTGATCGTTCAATTATCCTACAAGCCTCAGTTTCTTCTTGTGTTAAACGGGAACGATACCTGCCTTTCCAAGTTGCTGTAAGATTTAGATAAGGTGAGAAATCTGAATGTCCTTAGTTTAGTACAGCTCTACACACTGTGATTGTGTAGTCATCTATACATACGTGTAATACAGAATAAGAGTCCAACAACCATCAATTATGGGGGCAAAGGGAGTTACTATCAATCAGAATAAAGAAATTCTATCTCAGGCTGGGTGAATGCTGCCCAGGAGGGCGGGGGTGGGTCAGGCCATCTCAGGAATGCTGCATTCAGGAGGAAGACAGATCAGGTGAAGCAGGTCCAGAGGAGTCTGGAAAACAGTGGGGGAAGGAGCCCGGGATTCCTCAGCTGGGGCGAAAGGACTCAGCAGGAGCAAGAGGAGAATTCATCTTGAAACAAAGGATTGTCTTAGAAAGGGGGTGTGGATCTTGGGCAGCTGCAGAGATGATCAAGAGGGGGGCTGAATTCATGCTAAGGAAAATATTTACTATTCAGTTGTCGCCAACGGCAATGCCGCCTTATGGAGAAGAGGGCCCGTGCTCCCAGAAAGCGGGATCCAAGGCAGTGGTTCTCATATTTGTGCATCAGGTCACCTAGGGAACTGGAGGAAATTGAGCTGCTTTGGTCCCACCTCCAGGGCTCCTGGTCCAGTAGGCGTGGAGGGGAGCCCACGGTCTTGGCCTCTAACTAGCATCCGGGTGATGCCCTTGACGGTGCCCGTCTGAGACCACTCTTTGGGGGCCCCGACTGCAATGCAACCCATCGGTGACCGTGGAGCGGGGGCTCTTGGAACCAAGTGGGAGTTGGACTTTGCTACTCTCGGAACCAAGCCTTCAGGGCGGCGCTGCAAGGACGCCCAGTGGGTCGGGCATCGTGGACAGCACAGACGTCCAACCCGACGAAACACAGAAGGCAGAGTCCCACAGGTCTCCTGGCAGGTACACCGTGTGTAGCCACCTCGAGCAAACCACTTTCTTGCACTTTTGCTATTTACACAAACGACGAGTATAGCCATCTGGCAACGCCGCGTGCCCTGAAGGGACCAGCCTGTGCAAAGACGTTCCGTTGCCACAGTCTCCCGTGGCCGGCTCAAAACCAAATCACCAGAGAGGCGCTTTCTGGGTGGCAAGGGCAGCCTGACCCAAGAGGGTGGCACCCAATTTCAGTGTTCTGGCCAGCAAGGAGACTAAGAGGAGGGGCTTCCATCGCTTGCCTATGCAAGGCGACTGCCACGTGGCCGGACGAAACACAGGTCACAGCTTGCCCCTACCCTCGGCAAAAACAGACCCTGCACCCAAAGACCTGTGCCTGGAGTTTTTGATAGTTTGATTCATCATAGCCAACCCTGAAAAGAACCCAGATGAACGTCACCTCGCAAGTGGATAAACAAGTCGTGGCACATCCCCCAAGGGGCGTACTGGATAACGACAAAAAGGAGTAATGGATGGACACAAGAGGGATGGATCTCAAAACCCGGCGCTCAGTGCACCAAGCCAGACACAGAAGACAGCGTGTTATATGGTGTCGTTGATATGAAACCTTGGGGAAGACAGATCTGATCTATAGTGACGTAAAGCGGATCAATCCCCAGACGTGGTCCTGACTCCAATCTTCTGGAGTGATGGAGCGTTCTAGATCCTGATTGCCGCACGGTTCCCCGGGCATATACACTCGGCCGTACACTGGAACTGTGCGCATCTCAGGTATACTGCACAAAGCTGATCCCTTAAAAACAAAACTAAATGGGCGTTGTCTGCCTCTCTGGGTTCATCCTGTTTTATACTGGGCTTAAAAGTGGTGTCCCTGACGGCCTCTGAGAGGAGACTGGGTGGCCAGGGACAGGCGTGGGAAAGAGATCTTCAAGTGTTTACCATTCTGTACTTTTAAACTTTTGAACTGCGAGGCTGCATTAGCGTTTTCTTAAAATAAGTAAAATTTAAAAATAAGAAAAAAGAATTTTAGAAACATGTACTTTGTTGGTTAGGATGAGGAGGACACAGCCCTAAGGCTCTCGGGCCATTACTCATTCTATTTCAGGTTGTAGAAATCCTGCTTCTTGAGACAGCACTAGGTGCGGTCTGTGTTTTATCAAACTCCTTGGAGCTGTGCGTGGATGCCATTTTTTTTTTAGCATTATTTAGTATTCTAGCATTTTTCATAAAATATATCATAGATAAGAACACAGGCACACAGAGTTTTAAAGTAATCAGAACTCAGGACGCCTGGATGGGTCAGTCGGTTAAGCGTCTGCCTCCGGCTCAGGTCTTGACCCCCGGGGCCTGGGATCGAGCGTCACATCAGGCTCCCTGCTCCGCGGGGAGCCTGCTTCTCCCTCTCTCTCTGCCTCCCTCTCTCTATCTGTCTTTCAGGAATAAATAAAGTCTTTAAAAAATAATAAACAGAACTTGAATGTCATGTAACTACCACCTGAGTCAAAACATAGAACACTGCCTGCACCCCAGAACTTTCCACGTGCCCCTCTACGGTCATACTTTCCCACTCCTTCCAGGGATAAACAGTCTCTTGATTTTAGGGATAAGAATCTCTTTCTAGGGGCACCTGGGTGGCTCAGTCAGTCAAGCATCCAACTCTGGATTTCTGCTCAGGTCATGATCTCGGGGTTTTGGGATCGAGGCCCATGTTGGGCTCTGCGCTGAGCGTGGAGCCTGCTTACGATTCTCTCTCTCTCTCTCTCTCTCTCTCCCCCTCCGCCCCTCACCCACCTTTCCTTCCGTCTCTTAAAAAATAAATGTCTTTCTAATCTCCTATGTGTATACCCCTAATCAAGACTGTTTAGTTTTACGCATTCTAAAACTTTTAAAAGACTGGATCATTCTACACATATCGCGTGCTTCTTTTGCCCAAAGCTACGTCTGTAAAATTCCCCTATGGTGTTGCCTATAGCTGCAGTTTATTTTCACTGTGATATAGTAATTTTATGGTAGGAATGCAGGTACTACAATTTACTCACCCATTAAAAGATTCATGGACACTTGGACTTTTTTTTGGTCCATTGCCTATTTAAAAAAAAAAAAACAAGTCCAAACACACAGTCTGACATTCAAGGTGACCATACTACCCCCAAATATGAGACCCGGCCAGTGCCATCTCCCTACTTTTCTCTACCAACCACTACCCGATTGTACCTGTTAAGTATATTGGTCAAAATATTATGAACAATTTCTTATGCCTGGAATGCTGCTGGCCTTCCATCAGACCTTTCCAACTCATTCCTGTCCATCAGGGTCTCGTTCAAGCATAATTGCCCTATGAAGGCCCCACAATTTCTCCATTGACTATGCTGTCAATCCCCCAAAACCTCACCAAATGAATGATGCTTTCTGTTTCCGCCCCCACACTTACTTCATGCAGCCTTGTTATACCCATTTGCTACGGCTGCGTCTCAGATTTTGTGCTAGTATACAGCACTAACATCTTACAGATAAAGGGCAGGTAAAAAACGTTAGAGCTTTTGAGCCCCAACTCAAGATCTTGAAAGCTACTGCTTGTATCAGGCACTAAATCATTCAAAAACATTTAAAAAGTTACTTTCCACAAAAATGCAATCACACCAACTAAAGAAAAAAAAAAAAATCATCACTTTTACCTAAGACAAGATTTGGGTTCCTCATATTTCTAACACAATCTTTTATTCTCATAAAAAAGGTAGAGTTTTAAAGTCTCTGGGACACAGAATGCTAGAGCTTCACGTAAGTTAAGATCACTTGATAAGCACACTATTTAAAGAAAATGATGACCTTGAAAATTGTTTTAATCCCAAAAGCGGGGGGGGGGGGGTGTAAAAAAAACTAACATTTTAATGGAACTAATGGATCAGAAATGACAATTAATAAGTATTTCAGTTGTTAATATAAAAAGAGCTCCCACAAATCAATAGGAAAAAAAGCTCAATGGCACAACTAAAAATATGGACAAAGTTATTTATAAATAGACAATAATCCAAAGAAAAGATAATTATAACAGCTCTTGAACCTAAGAAAAAATTGTCCAATGCCAGAGAAATGCAAATTAAAACCAAATTTGGATACCCTTCTTCACCTGATATGCAAGAGCAGAAAGTTTGGTAAAACACTGTTAGCAAGGGGTCTAGAAACAGGCAGTCACACACATTGCTGGCTGGAATACAGGTGTGTGGAACTCTAAGGAAATCCTATAATGATAACTATCAAGATTACACATGAACAGGGGCACATGGGGGGCTCGGTCGGGTAAGCACTCGACTCTGGATTTCAGCTCAGGTCATGATCTCAGGGTCCCGGGATCCAGCTGGAGAGGCCTCCCTGCAGGGAGTCTCGCTCTCCCTCTGCCCTTTCCCCTGCTCACATGCTCTCTCTCTCTCTCTCAAATAAATAAATTGCACACACACACAAAAAAAATCACATGTGCACATTCTCTTGGACCCAAAAACCCCACTTCTGGGAATCTATCCTACAGAAATGCTTAATATATGCAAGATAATGTATGTCCAAGGCCATTAACTGTAACACTGAAATAGCAGAAGTTCGGAAAATATCTTAGTGCATCAGTAGGAGGAAGGCTCACTAATTTGTGACATCCTTATGATGGAATTCTATGCAGCTGAAAAAGAACAAGGAAGTAATTGCCAAGACATACAAGAACCGGAATAGCCCAAAGAGTATCCCACAACGTGTGTAGAATATTGCCTATTTTTGAAAACAGACACAAGCTGGAAAGATACAGAGGAAAGTAGTAACATTGGTTGCCTTTGGGAGAAAACTGGGTGGCCGGAGACCGGCCCGGGAAAGAGATCTTCAAAGTGTGCATCATTGTGTAGCTTTAAATGTTTGAATTCTTGAGGCTACACTGTTTGTTAAGGATATAAATGCAATTTAAAAAGAAGAGAATTCAAAAACATGTTCCTCGCTGGTAAAATGAGGGGAGCACAGCCCTCGGATGACTGGACTGTGCTCGCCTAATGCGGTATGTCCTCCCTGTTTGGGGGCTCCCAGAACTTCAGAACAGGATAAAGAAATCTGGAATAGACACTCGAAGCACAGCTAAGGTGTCCAAAGTGAACTCCCATTCCGGGACCGTGGTAAGACACAGCTCACTTGAAGAGGAGGCCCAGGCTAACCCAGATCGGCAGAAAAAAATCTCGAGCTGCTCCAGTTCCCCTGGAAGACGGCGAGCCGTGCGGGTTCTGTGCACTTCACCTCCTCACTGTAAGGTCAATAAAGCTGCGCCCTGTACCGACCGAGGGGTCCCCTGCCAACCCCCGCAGGTCCTGCCGGCGGCTGATGCTCATCCGGAGGCCGCGGCTGCAGACAAAGGCGGCCTCGCTGCACCCCGCGGGCTCGAGCTGATGACAGGCCGCGGCCCTCCCGGGCCCTCCGCGGGGAAGGGCGCTTTGTGCAGGGGCAAACCTGTGGATCAAGGGGCTTTTCCGAACACGTTCCTGTGGATCCCATCTCGTGCCTCACCTGCGAGCGAGGCTGCTTTCCGCCCCGAGCACACACCTGGGGGCGGGGGGCCGCGGGCGCTGTACCTAAGCCACCTGTCTGCCTCGGTTTGCCCGCAGGAGCCGTCAACCCAGCCCTGGGGGGATGCCAAGGCACCGTGCGGCGCCCACGCCGCGGCCCACGACGGCGGCGCCCCGGAGCGTGTGGCGAGCGGGTCGGGGAGCGAGCGGGGTGCAGGGGCCGGCGGGGCTCGCGGGCGCGGTGTGGGCAAGCGGGCGGCGCCCCGGCTCCGGAGCACGCCGGCCACACCTGCAGGTCAGGCGCCTGGGCCCGCGGGCCTGGGGGGGGGGGGCACGGAGGACGGCAACCGTGCACTGGGGGGGGACGGGGCAACCGTGCACCGTGGGGGGGGGACGGGGCAACCGTGCACGGGGGGGGGACGGGGCGACCGTGCACGGGGGGGGGGGGGACAGGGCAACCGTGCACGGGGGGAGACGGGGCAACCGTGCACCGTGGGGGGGGGGACGGGGCAACCGTGCACGGGGGGGGGGGACGGGGCAACCGTGCACCGTGGGGGGGGGACAGGGCTACCGTGCACGGGGGGGGACGGGGCCACCGTGCACCCGGAGGCCCAAGGCGGGGCCGGGCGGACGCCGCCCGCGGGCTCGGGGCCGCCCCCCGCGCGCCCCAAGGTCACCGCCCGCCCGCCCGCCCGCCCGCCGCGCTCACCAGAACAGCAGGTTGGCCGCCAGGAAGCCGAGCAGGCTGCGCCGCGGCCTCTTCCAGCTCAGGAGCTCGTCGGCGCGGCCGCCCAGCCACAGCCCCGGCTCCCCGAGCAGCCAGCTCACCGCGGCCGCCACCCCGCCCGCCGCCTCCGGCACCTGCAGCCCCGCGCCCGCCGCGCGCTCCTCGGGGGCGGCCCGGGGCGGCGGCGGGGCCCGCGGCGCCTGCTCTGCGGCCGCGGGAGCCGGGCATCCCTCCGCGCCGAGCTCCGCGGGCGCCGGGCTCGCCATCTTCGCGGGCGGCCGGGCTCGGGCTCGGGCTCGGGCTCGGGCACGCGCGCTGCGGTCGGCGCCGGGAGGGCGGCGGGTCCCCGCGCGGGGCGCGCACCGTGGGGCGCCGGCGGCCGGGGCCCTGGTGACGTCAGCCCCGCGGCGGCGGAGGGGCGGGCGGGGCGCTCCCGGGAAGTGGGTGTGGCCAAGCCGGAGCGTCGGCGAATGGGGCGGGGCTCCCGGGGAAGTGGGTGTGGCCAAGCCCGCGTGGGGCGGGGCTCCCGGAGACGTGGGTGTGGCCAAGGCGGGGCGGCGACGAATGGGGCGGGGCTCCCGGGGAAGTGGGTGTGGCCAAGCCCGCTTGGGGCGGGGCTCCCGGAGACGTGGGTGTGGCCAAGGCGGGGCGTCGGCGAATGGGGCGGGGCTCCCGGAGAAGTGGGTGTGGCCGGGGCGGGGCGGTGAAGGGGGCGGGGCTCCCGGAGACGTGGGTGTGGCCAAGACGGGGCGTCGGCGGAGGGGGCGGGGCCTGCGGTCCTGCCTGGGGGGGCCGCGCAGCCAGGGGAGCGCAGAGGGGGGCGCGGCACCGGCACCGGCACCAGCAACGGCACCGGGGGGAAGAGCCGAGGTCCGGAGAGCAAGGGGCGGCGGCCACAGGCGGCCCTGGGCGGGGGGCGGGGGGCGGGGGGCAGGCGGCCGGCTCGCATGTGGCGCCCGGACGCGGAAGCCCTGGCCCGAGGCCCCGCAGGGGAGGCCCCGACGCGGAGGCCCGCACCTGGACCCCGGAGCCTGGACCCGGAGGCCCCGACCCCGATGTGGAGGCCCGAACGCGGGAGGCTGGACGGGGAGGCCCCGATGCTGAGGCCCGGACCTGGACCTGGAGGCCCGGACTGGGAGCCCAGACCCAGAGGCCCAGATGCGGGAGCCTAGAGGGGGAGGCCCTGACGCGGAGGCTGGACCCGGAGCCGGGAGCCTGAACCCGGAGGCCCCGACGCTGAGGCCCACACCCGGATGCGCAGGCCCGGACTGGGAGCCCGGACCTGGAGGCCCAGACACGGGAGCCTGGATGGGGAGGTCCCCATGCGGAGGCCCGGACCCGGACACAGGCCTGGACTGGGAGCCTGGACGTGGGAGCCCATACACGGCCCGAAGCTCAGCAGCGAGGAGGGGGCGACGGGGAAGCCGCTGCCGCAGGGCCTCCGTGGCCCCGAGTTTGCGCGAGTGCGGGGGGAGCCACGGGGACTGCACTGACCCCGTCACTGCGTTTTGCGCAGCCTCGGCCTTGACCCCGAGGGCGTCCGTGGCGCCGTGTGTCCACCCCGTCCACCCGCCGGGAGCCCGTGTCGCGGCCCAGGGCTGGCTGCGGGGCGGGGACCGCCTTCTGCCCGGGGGCCGCGGGGATGCTCGCCTGCACGGCCTGTCCACACCTCGCGGCGCACACGCCCCAGGGCACCCGCATGCCCGCTGCGGGGGTGCTCCCTCGGCCACGCTGGTGGCTTAGGGGACCTGTTCGAGTTCCCTTGGGAACTTGGGGTGTGCTGAGCCCCGGGGAAAGGCTTCCGCCCTCAGGAAGCCCCAGGCCGCGGGGGCTCAGGTGCCCCCCACTGCCGGGCCTGAGAGCCTGAACTCCCATCACCCAGGTTAGGGAAGGAGAGGCAGAGCCGGGTTTCGGGCCGATTCGGGACAATGGCATCAGCTGAATCGCCAGGAGGAGGGAGGCGAGGGGGTGGTTTCTGCCGGGAGACGAGGAGGAGGAGGTGCACCGCGGGTACAGAGTTCCTGGGGGGCGTTGCAGCCCACCGGGGCCTTGAAGGACGATCCACTAGTGGGGGGCAGTCTGGGTGCTTTCCTGCAAGCACGGGGGGGCTCCGCAGGCCCCACTTGCCCTTGAGGAGAATCTGACCACCGAGTCAAGTGGCCAGGGACGCCCTGAAAAAGCATCGTGGAAACAATTCAGGTATTTTTTTCCAGAAAATAGACTCGCCTTTGCGGGGATGTAGGCCCTGCCGCACAAGCTCCCGTGTCAGCTGGCCTTGGGGGGGTTGGGCGCGGCCAGGTGGTGACATCCTGCCATCTCCCCTACACTGCAGCCGGAGGGCACCAGAGACCAGGGACCCGGTCATCCCCATCGACCAAACAGCGTGGACGTGGACGTGGACGTGCTGCTGGAAACACGGCTGCAAGACTCTCCGAATTCCTTCGTCTCCCCGAGTTCTAATTGCCGTCGTCGGGGTCTGTGGAAGTGGTAGACGGTGTGGACAAGAAGCCACGTAAAGGCTAAACTTGTCACTGCGCATGTTTTGTGCAGTAGGTTTTGTCTCTGTAGGGGACGTGGTCTCCTCCGTCCTACCCACCCGTAGCAGGAGGCCCGCGCGGGGCCACTCGCTCTTCTCTTCTAAAGGAGCTGGGCAGCGTGCAAGGGGAGGGAAGGGAACAACTGATTGGCTCTCAGTCCAGAGGGCCACACAGACGTCAGGCCGGCCCTGGATGGCATGGAGGCGCCCCAACAGTGCGTCTGTTTTGTCTTAATCCTGCAGTAGGGCCGTGACCCGAGTCGAGTGGCGCGCATAGAGGTTTGGGGCTGACGGTTTCACCTTCTGTTCTCACCATCGCCTCTACTCCTTATTCCTCATCTTCCTTCATCTCCCCGCCACTGGGCAGGAGCACTGGAGAGCGGACTGCGGCCCGGAGAAGCAGGAACGTTGGCGACGCCTGGAGGGCCCCGAGCCTCGCCGGAGGGGAGGGGCGCGTCTGCCCTGGGTCCGCGGTGGGCGCCCGGGGTCCGAACGTCCCACCCGCAGTCGCCTGCGCCTGCCGAGCGTGGGGTCAGGGGTGCTCAGCACCGACGAGCAACCGTGCACCTCAGCTGATATCACACAACAGGGGTGGTTAAGGCCTCAGGGTGGTGATGGTGACCTGAGGTCCTACTGCACCTGGAGGGTCTCCCGGAAAGGGACTAGCCCCCTCGTGCACGCATGCACAGCAAGGACAGCTCGGGGCGTTAACTTTTTTTTTTTTTTTAATATTTTATTTACTCATGAGACACAGAGAGAAGCAGAGACACAGGCAGAGGGAGAAGCAGGCTCCCCGCAGGGACTCGAGCCCAGGACCCGGGGTCACACCCTGGGCCGCAGGCAGGGGCCCCAGGTCCCTAAGCTCCATCCGTCCCCACTGGGCCAGCACCTGCAGCCACCTGAGTGGGGCAGCCTGTGCCCTGGTGCTACCTTGGGGGAGGTCACCCAGAGGACGTGACTGCAGGTGCACCCACAGCGAGACCTGGGCAAATGCGGGCTCCCCCCGCCCCCGCCTGTCCTCGGAGGGTAGGTTTTGTCACGCCTTCCCATGGTAGGAGCCGTCTCAAGGACGCGGCCCCAAAGGGTGCTGTTGCTTACGGCCTCTGTATGACCTTTAAGGTTCTGCGGACAGGTGTGGGGATCTTGCCCAAGACAAGCCTCGTCGGTTAGGTTCCTGCGTGTTCGGCCTGCCACCTGCCACCTGCCACCTGCCACCGGGCGGCCTGCCTCCTCCCACGTCCTTGCCGTCCCTGTGGGGCGGGGGTGTTCAGGGTTCACCTGGGAAGCTCCCAGAGCTGGGAAACACCACCCTGGCCTGCAGCCTCCCACTTGGCACCCCCAAGCCCCTTGGTCCTGGTTCCATCCCTTTGCAATTTTGTATCACTCATTCCTCGTTTCTTTGTTTACGGGCCATTACACACTCATTAGAGGCCGCTCGTGGGCTCCCAGTAAGGTGGGCTAGGCGCCCAGGTCACGGGCAGGGAGCCGAAGGAAGTGAGGTGGGGGGACTGGGGTTAGCCTGGAGGAGGACGAAAGCCAGCCTGGACCAGAGAGGGGATTGGGGACAGGCCCGGCCCAGAGAGGGGAGCGGGGACAGGCCCGGCCTGGGGAGGGGAGCAGGCCCAGGGGAGGCGGGAGGCGAGGGGAATGGGGACAGGCCCAAAGCTTGAGGACAGAGTGGGGCCAGCCCTCAGAAGGGCCCCCTCCATGTGCTGCTAAGGACTTTGAGCTTGGGGGTCCGTGGGGGGCTTGCAGCACGAGGGGGTTTTAGAAAGCTGTGTGGACCGTGGGTGACAGCGCCGGGCAGGGCCTCGGGCAGCACCTTCTTGTTCACTGAGGCGAGCTGAGGGGGGCGGGGGGGCTGCCCATGCACAGGTCTGTGGGGTCCCGGCGAGCCGGATTCTGGGCAGAGGGCGGGACCCGAGAGGCCGGGGTGGGTTCCCAGCACTGGCCCGAGCGGTGGCCTGCGAGCGACCCAGGACATGGGGGGGGGGTGTAGGAGCTCGAGCTCCAGCCTGGGTGTCCTCTGGGCTAGAACCAGACCCGTGGGACGCTGTGACACGTCCACAGATGCGCCTTCAAGACGTGTGCTCCGCTCGTCACCTGTGACCACCTTCAGTCCATTAGGAATCAGGCACAAACGCTGGCGACCCCGTGGCCAGGCTGGTGGGCGAGGTGGCCCGGGTCATGGGGACCCTGTGGCCCGCGCGCGAGTGGGCCCAGCTGGGCGTTCAGCGCGCACCAGGGGGTGTTCGTGGGGACCGGAAGCTGCTCGGACGCGTGTTCCGTGAAGCAGCAGAGGAACCGTGAGGCACGTGTACCCCGCGCCGGGGCGGTGGCCCTGCTGCGGCGGGTTCCCCGGGAGGCCCCGGCCCCTGCTGGCCTCCAGCACCTAGAGGCAGCGCGCTCCGCGGAGGAGGCTGGCCCGGCTCTTGGCCCGGAGGGGACGGAGGCGACAGAGGGACGCCCGATTCCCCATCAGCCCTGTGGGCAGGACAAGCCGCCCAGTCGCTCACATCATCGGGGGCCCAGGGCGCTCTGACAACGTAAGAGGACGCCCTCCTTGTGAGCGATGGGACGTGCGGTATGGAGGGCGACACGCCGCGACGCAGCCGTGTGCCCTCAGCAAGAGGAAGTGTCGGCACATATAGAGGCAAACGGGGAGGGAGCCGCGCGGCAAGGTGGCAGGTGGCGGGCGTCAGTGGGGCGGTGGCGCCGTCCCTTGCACTTTGATTTTTTTAATTTTTTTTCCTTGCACTTTTCAACTTTCTTGTGGGTTTGAAAATTGTCAAAAGAAAAAACAAATCTGTTTTAGAAGACCGAGAAAATAAGAAATCGAGAAAGTTCTTATAGTTTTTGTTTTTAAGAAGAGCATCCCCTCTTCCTCCTTTTCCTCAAGACTGTGACCTTCAGTGATTCGTTCCTTCCATCAAGTCCTGCCGGACTTAAAATCACTGGGGCAACCCCGAGTGTGGGAATGCAGGGACGGCTGGCGTGGTGCAGCGGCGGGACGGCACTGCCTGTTTCCTCCAGAGAACCGGAGCTCTTCTATTCTATTTTTATTTATTTATTTATTTATTTATTTATTTATTTATTTATTTATTTTTATATTTTATTTTATTTTATTTTTTGTTTTTGTTTCTGTTTTTTTTGAGCTCTTCTTTAATTCGGTCTTCTCCTGTCGAGCAAGAGCCGAGGTGCCAGGTCCCCATTCTGGGCCCTGGGTCCTTGTCCTGCGCGCAGCGTCCTAGGAGAGGCACCGTGAGTGACACGACAACGAACAGCAGTATGATTTCTGCCTTCGAAGGGCTTAAACTCTGACACGCGCAGGTCGACTCAGGAGACACACGTTTTTAAGTGACGGTAATGAGCTAAGCAGAAGCCGGGGTTCGGGCTGCAGTTACTGTCATCAGTGCGTACTAGTGTCCCTTGTTGTTCACAGTCGCTGCTGTCGAAGAGCCTGTCTTTGAGACGTACACACACGCACATTAGTTCCAAGACAATAAGACTAATGGAAGGATCTCGAGCATTGTCTATTACGACCAGACATCCTGGGACAGCTGAAGAACAAGGGGCTTGTCTGACCTCGAGCTTGCAGAAAAGGCTGGAATATTCTCAAGACAAACCGAGAGGCACTCCAAGTAACCAGCACACGGTGTGCAAAAGCAGGCGCCTGGGCGGCTCGGGCAGGGAAGCTTCTGACTCTTGATTTCGGCTCAGGCCATGATCTCGGGGTCGTGGGATCGAGCCCCGCGTCGGGCGCCGCGCTGAGCATGGAACCTGCTGAAGATTCTCTCCTCTGCCTCCGCCTCTGCCCACTCCCACTCCCCCAGCTCTCTCGTGCTCGTGCACGCTTTAAATTAAAAAAAAAAAAAAAACGGATCTTAAAACGTGCAAAAGCATGAAGGCACAAAATGAGCGTGTGTGGAGCCGCACAGGTGCTCGGGGGAGCTGAACCTGGGAGCTGCAGCGTGAGAGCTGGAGCTGGGAAGACGGAGCTTGTCGAGAGCAGCTGCCCTGCTATGCTGAGGCTTTTGCGCTGATTGGAGATGGGGGGCGGGTGGTGTCATGGTCAGACTCCTGGAAAGGACCCCCGGGCGGCCGGGAGCACGCGGTGGGAGGAGACGCGGCAGGAGACTGGTTCACAGACCTTGTGATAGTCCGGGCGGGAGATGCTAGGTCTACACCAACACAAGGGACATGGAGGCAGAGAAAGGGGGGGCACAGCAGGCATTTCATGTCCTGCCCCAGCAGCGTTTGGTGACTGGATGGATGCTGGGGAAAGGGGGACGGGGGATCGTCAAAGATAACCCCGTATCGGGGCTGTCCAGAGACACAGAGCCAATGGGGTGTGCTTGTGTCTGTGCGTGTGTGTGTGTGCATGTGTGCGTGTGTGTTGTCTAAAGCTGGGGAGGATTGATTCCAACAATCGGCTCCTGCCGTCGTGCGCACAGGCAAGCCCAAGGCCTCCTGGGTTGGCTCAGGGGCTGGAAATCCAGGCAGGAGCTGATGTTGAAGTTTTGAGTCTGGAGACACAATTCCTGCCCCCGCTCAAGGGGCTTCAGAAGCCTTCAACTGATTGGATGAGGCCCACCCATACTATGGAGGGTAACGTGCTTTGCTCAGTCTCCTGATTTAAATGTTAATCACATCTAAAAAATAACTTCACGGCAACATCTAGGTGAGTATTTGACCCACCCGCCCCCCCCAAAAAAAACCCGAAAATGGGCACCTTAACCTAGCCAGAGTGACACATAAAATTCAGTGTCATCACAACCCATTGTGTCATTGCTAAAATATGAAACAGAGGAGAAAAGCTGGGGACAAATTTAGAGGAAAAGACCCCATCAATTTAGATGGTGTTGGATGTCAGTTGGTCACATCGAGTGGTCAACTGGAAGACGGGAGACCAATTTTTTTTTTTTTTTTAAGATTTTCTTTTTAGGTAATCTCTATTCCCAACGTGAGGTGTGGACTTAAAATCCTCAGATCAGGAGTCACATGCTCCGTGGGCTGGGCCAGCCCGGCACCCCGTGGAGACGGAGCCCTCCAACGGGCCACACGTCGGGAGTTGGGTGGACGCCGTGGGACCGGACAAAGCCGTTCCAGGGGACGCAGCCGCTGTGGGCTGGGTGCCTCTGCGGGCCGGGGCGCCGGGGCGCAGTGTGCTCGGGGTGACCATGCCGTCGTCACACAGCTCCCGTTTACAGGGCTCGGCAGACCGCGAGCGATGGGCAACCACACCCAAAGTTTCGGGCCGGCCGCCTCCCATGTCCCGCTGTGCAGGACGTGCGGTCCCAGCCTCGGCAGCCCGGCGGCTCACGGGCCGATGGGGAGAGGCCGGGATGGCCCGTGTCAGGGCCCCGTGTGCCGCCGGGCTCGCTCGGCACCGGCCACCGGTCGGGCGGTCGCTGTCCAGGCCGCGGGCTGCGCACCAGCTCCCTGGGTGGCCCATGGCCCGCCGGCAGGTGCACACGCGGACTGCGGGCCTCTGCCGAGCCGTTTCCCCGGCCCTGGGGGCCTGTGCCCACGCCCGGCGGGGACCTACCGGGGCGGGCAGAGGAGCCGAACCCACACGGAGGGCCGGGCTCGGAGGCCGGGGGACGCGTGGCCCGCGCAGAGCAGGTGCAGGGAGGCCGCCCGCCAGGTGAGGCCCCGGAGGCCAGGGCACGGCCCGCACGGCGGCAGCCCCAGCGGGGTCACCGAGCCGAGGCAGCCGGCGGCGCCCACGGTTCAGGGCCGGAGCGGGCAGGCCGGGGACTGGCGGCAGAGCCCGCGGCTGCAGGCCTCGCTGTGGACCCTGGGCAGGTCCACACCAGGGCTCAGCTAAAAGACGCTTCTGGGCGCCGATGCCGACGCAGACGGGGCGGGAGCAGGCCGACGAGGGGTGGCGGCCTCGTCCCCGGGCACCGGGGTGCCGGCCCGGGGGGACGAGCGGGTCTGGAAGTCCCGGGGCGCAGCCGGCAGGAGCGGCCACGGCTCAGATGCCCAGACCGACGACGCCTCACAGCTGCCGAGTGGGCTCTGGGGGATCCTCTGCCGGACCCGAGGCAGGTCCCCACACACGCAGGAAACCAGCCACGGGGACCATACACTCTGGGGACAGAGGCCCCTAAGGGACACAGACCCGGGGGAGCCCACGGGATACAGTGGAAGATGTGAGGAACGCTGCTCCTTGGATTTTCACAAGGAGGTAAGGAGTTGGGGGACTGGGAGGGATCGTGATGTGAAGTTTAAAAGAGGGGACTTGGGGCGCCCGGGGGCTCAGCGGTTTGGCGCCTGCCTTGGGCTCAGGGCGTGACCCCGGGGTCCCGGAATCGAGTCCCACATCGGGCTCCCCGCAGGGAGCCTGCTTCTCCCTCTGCCTGTGTCTCTGCCTCTCTCTGCATCTCTCAGGAATAAATAAATAACATCTTCTTAGAAATAATAAAAAATAAAAGGAGAGGACTTTTGAGATAGTGGCCTTAGGCCCCGGAAGGCCACCAGAGGGGGGTCACACCTGCAAAGCCTCTTTTGCCCTACAAGGCGACACAGGCCCAGGGCCCAGGATGTGCACAGCCTTCACCCCACGGACTCCCAGGTGGCTCCCAGGTGGCTCCCAGGTGCCAGACAGCAGCGGGGGCGGCGGGTCCCCACGTGCTGCGCGTCCACCGGGGACACAGGACGCAGGGCCGCCGGAGCCGTCTGTCCCTCCTCCTCCCGGAGGGCTGCCCTGAGTATCCACCGCGTTCAGACACATTCCGCCTTAGAGTGACAACAACAAACACAAAACGACGTCTGCTCCCACAGAGATCACCTTTTTCAGTTTTTTTTAGAGATTTTATTTTGTGTTAGTGATTGATGCACGGCCGGGAGCAGGGGAGCAGGGGAAGGCGGAGGGAGAGACGATCGCAGCCGCGCGGAGCGTGGAGCCCACCGGGGAGAGCAGGACCTGAGCCAGAATCAAGCGCAGACGCGTAACCGCGAGCCGCAGGTGCCCCCGGTGCCCCCGCTGACGGCGACCTACAAGCCAGGCTCTGCTCAGCGCCGCTCAGGACAAGTGACGGTGGAGGCGGCTGTGCCGTGTATGCTGGGGGGAGGCCTTTCTGGACCGGACCGTGAGCCTGAGCCGCGGTGATGAGGGCTTCTCCCCCTCCCCCTCCCCCTCCCCCTCCGTGCAGACCCCAAGGGAGGCCTGGGTTCACGGCTGCGCTTCCCGCGGGGTCCCTGTGGTGCCAGCTCCATGGAAATTCACTGCTAGAAAGTTCCCGAGCCTGCGGCCTGTGGCCAGCAGGTGGGACTTGCTCTTTCTCGTGAACCGGCGGGTTCTAGTTTAGACGTCGGTGTCCTCGGAGTCCAGCCTCCCGCAGGAGAGGCCCGAGCGAGCGCAGCCCCGCATCTCTAGTGCATCCTAGGCCTGCCCCCCCCTCCCCACCCCCCCCCAGCCCAGCCTGTTTTCCGCTGCGAGAGCGATGCTTAGAGTCCGAGGCTTTGCGGCCCACCCGCCCCTTAGCGGGACCCAGCGTGGGGACCCTCCTGAGCTGGCCCGGGCGCTGCAGTGGCCTCCAGGTTTTCTCTTAGGTGCTCCGTGTTTCCGGGTCTTCACGCTGTGCGCGGTGGCTGCTGCCGGGCGGGGCTGTGGCCGGTGCTCAGGGCATCTGCCCGCTGGCGACCCGCGGCCTCGGCTCCTGGCTCTGCAGGAAGGTGGCCCAGGAGCGGCGCTGACCCAGCGCTGACCACGGCCACCGACAGCGGCTCGTGCCCTCGCCCGAGGGGCCGTTGTGAGTCGGTGGCAGCCGGTGGGGCCCCTCGCAGGCTGGGGGCTGGAGCGGCCTGCAGGCTCCCCCCGGGTCTGGGGCACAGCCGGGCCCCTGGGGCGCTCCTCCGCCTGCGGCTCCCGGCCTCCGAGGCGGTGGCTCTGCGGTCCCCAGAGGTGCCGGGGCCTCCCGCGCCTGACTAAGCCTGGGGAGCCGCGGCAGCCCGGGCCCCACCGTTGGACCCCACCTCCGGGGGACAGTGTCCGAGGAATCCGCAGGTCGGCGAGGGCACCACAGGGACCCCTGGCCCCGAGGACCCACGTCCCTCCCCGCCCGTTCCTCAAGTCCAGCCAAGCCGGGGACGCAGAGCTGCGACCGGGACCCCCTCCTGAGCCGTAAGTGCCGCCGGCCTGGGACTGCCCCTGCCCCCGCCCGGTTCCCCTTCGCGGCGACGGTCCCCACGACCGTCCAAGGAGGACGGGGAGCCCGTGTCGCAGGCAGAGGAACGAGCTGGACTTGTGGAGCCACCGCAACAGGCTCACGGACACCCGGGCGGGTTTGCACGACTAGTTCCCGGCCCAGGCCCCCGGGACACTCGGGGGGGCTGGGGCGGGGGCGCCGCTTGCAGAGGGCTGGGGCCGGTGCTCCGGAGGCGCCCGCATCTCGCATCTCGAGGCCGAGACGGACCGACGGTCCCGGTCCGGGGACGGTGCCGGCGCCCACCGCCCCCCGTGGCCCCCGACGTGGCCCCGCCGGTGGCGCAGGCTGCTGGGGTCCTTCGGCTCCAGAGGCACGTGTCGCAGAGAAAGAGCGCGCAGGGCTGTGGCCTGTGGCCCGGGCTCGCCAGCTGCGCCGCCGCGGCCCCCGCCCCCAGCGCCTATGCGGGCCCAGGCCCGGGGCCCCACCGCTCACCGCGCCCCCAGCCAGGCCCCAAGCCGCGCGACACCGTCCTGGTCCCTTTGGAACCCCGCGGAGCCGGGGCGCGGCCTCCCGACCCAGACAGTTCAGTGAAGAAGTCGACGGGGCCGCTCGGGGTTGGGCAGGTCGCTGCGGCCACCTCGCCCGGGTGCAGACGCCTGCTCGGTTCCCTCAGCGGCATCAAAGGCACCCACGGGCCCACGGACTCTTGGACTCTCGGACGGACTCGCGGACTCATGGAGCCTCGGACCCACGGACTCTCGGACGGACTGACGGACCCACGGACTCTTGGACGGACCCACGGACTCCCGGACGGACCCACGGACTCTCGGACGGACTGACGGACCCACGGACTCCCGGACGGCCGCCGTCCGAGCCCCAGAGCGGCCGCAGGCCCTGGGCTCCCCGCGTGTCCCGCGGGCCTCGGGCGCCCCCTGCAGCCCAGCCCCCGCCGCGCAGACGCTCCCGGGGGAGCCGCTCCACCTGCAGGGCCCGGCCGCGCCGCGACCCCAGGGCGACCTCCCTCCTGCACAGGCCCTCGCGGGGCACCGGCGCGCCCGCCACTGGGAAGCCCTTCACGGCTGCGGCCTCCCGGGGGCCACCGGGGGCTTCACGTCGGCCTGGCGGGAGCGCGGACACCCGGCGGGAGGCGCCGACCCACAGGGGTGCGGGCGGGGAGCGCGGGGGGGCGGGGCCCGCACGGCCTCTGACCTGCGCCCCACCTGCGGCTCCGCACCGTCCGCCCCCCCACCCCGTGCACGCGGCGCTTCTGTCCCCCCCGCCCAGGGAGATCCGCGCCCCGGCCACACCGCGAGAGCAGCTCCAGGCCCCTGCTCCGGCCGGAGATGCAGGAGGCGGGGGTCCTGGCGCCGGCGGCGGGAGGGCGGGGTCTGCCCCGGCGCGGCCTTGGGTCCGGGACGGAGGGAGGGACGGAGGGAGGGACGGAGGGAGGGACGGAGGGAGGGACGGAGGGAGGGACGGAGGGAGGGACGGAGGGACGGGTGGCGCGGGGCCAGTCCGCGCGGACAGAGGGCAGTGGGGGCTGTGGTCCCTGTGGAACAGGTGGACGCAGAGCCCTGAGGACAAGGGACAGCAGAGAAGGTGGCTCGGCTTGCGACTTGCGGCCAGTGCGCCGGGTGGGCACGTGGTCTCCTCTCGGCGCCCGCTGCGCCCCCTCTGACCCGGTTATTTCTACATGAAACCTTCGAACAGGGCGAAGCCTCGGCTGAAGGCCCAGGTGTGCAGACCCACGCCGGGGCCCGCCGCGCCGCGGAGACGCTGTGCGTGCGCCTCTCGGCCTCCAAGCGGGTCGCAGGCCTCCGCCAGCTGGACCCTGGGCTGCAGCTCGCCTTCCTGCTCGCCTCACCTGCGGCCACACCCGGTCGGCGGCACCTGCCTTCAGGGACCTTCCGACCCGAGGGGCAGGGGTGCGTGGGCCTCAGTGGGGCGACCGTCCAGGGCTGCGGGGACCAGCTGCGACCCCTGCCCGAGCCCAGCGGGCTCTTCGGTCCGTCCACACCGCCGACCTGGGTATCCTCCACGGGGAGCACGGGGCAGGCACGCGTAGGGCCCGACTCCACAAGGAGACATTTTGGGGGTGAGACCATGTGACCTGAACACAGCAAGGCCTTCGTTCCGGATTCCACGGGATCCTGTCACCTTCTCCGTCCCTGGCGTCCTGCTGTGTGTCTGAACGAGCAGTTGAGGCGTCTGCGCGCCTGAGACCCGGTGGTCAGCTTAGGGAACACGCAGCGTAGACGCATTAAAACCAAACCGACCACAAAACCCAAACCCCACGAGGTGTTCGAATCACCCCGATCAAGAAAACACACTGCACGACGGCTGAGATCCTTTATTGTCAGACTGTGCTGGAGCCAGCGAACAAGGACTTCTCATGGCGATCCCGGAGAGATAAGGCAATTGTTTTTTCTTTGTGGGCAGACTTAGTTGGCCTGAGTCTTTACAACTTTTCCATATAAAAATAAAAGTCCAAGACCAGATTATTTTTCTTCTGGTCATAAACGCCAATTTATTTACAGGCACTGCGTCAGATTACCATCATAACCTTGGGATAAAATGTATTTTCTTAAAGTCTCGGCATTCATACGGTCAGGGTTGAGATTTGCTCGCGCGTTACACGCCTGGAGAAGGCAGCTTTCCCCACCCGACCCAGCACGGCTACGTGGTCATTAGCCACCTGGAGCGACACAAACTGACCTTCAAAGAAACGGTTTTTAACTTAAATCTTTTAAGGAACTAAAGCTTCCAAAATGACTTCCAATGGTTCTAAAGACGGCGTTGGAGTCAGAGTGGTTATAAATACAATTCCTTGCGTGGGCCACCTGTCTGTCCACAATACAGCAGACACAGGGCACAGACCTTGCTACATGTAAAACAAAACAGGGTCAACTGTGGTTCCCGAAGTACAGCAAAGACAGGGAAAGCCAGGACTCTGGTCTGTTAATAAACCCCCTCACAAAGTCACAACCAAAGAGCAAAACTCTTAACTATTAAAATATACAGACAGACTGTTTACACCATTGCACATCCTCTTCCCTTTGCTTTTAATGCTCATGAGACAATTAAAGTGATGAGTTTGAACACATGCATGCGGGGCAAGCACACAGACGTGAAAGAGGAAACAGAGAAAAAAGTTAATATATGTCCACGAGGAAGGCTGCCAGCAGCGCTCCAACTAAACTGTCCTGTCCCCTTGTGCTCCCTCTGTTCCCCCCCTCGCCGCCCCCTCACCTTCCTCAAAGCAGGGAAATCGGGTGGGAGGTTAGTGCAGAATCGAGGGGTCGACACCCCCCTCCCAGGCTACGTGTCCCCTGAGTCATCTGGGGGTGCTTCCCTTCAGTAGCACAGCTAAGGCACTTCTGGCTGCTTTGGCGGCAGCGGGGGTGGGGGGGGTCCTCTCTATTTTAAGGCATGTGTCATCTAAGAGTAGTAAAGCTTTCGAAACTGGGCTGTTAAGGTTGACAGCTTAATACGGGATCATGGAAACGGACGGGGCGGAAGGACCCTCGGAGACCCCTGCCCGGGCAAGGGGCTTCCAGGTGCCCCGGCTCTGAGGCAGCGGTGGCGGCGGCCAGGAGCGGCGCATCCAGACACGAAGACACGGCGGCTGAGGCGGCCTTCACCTGGAGCTGCCCTGGCTGCTCACGGAGCGCGACGTGCTGTAGCGTTTCTTCACGATCATGCTGATATAGGCTTTCATGAGCTTGGCCACGTCCACCACCTGCCCGGGGAAGCAGAGTCAGCACGCGGTCGGAGTCCCCGCCAGGGCCCCGTGCCGGGGCCACCTGCCTGCCCGAGTCCAGGACCGAGAGCTTGGCGGCCCTCACCTGTTGCTCCAAGCGTGGCTTTTCTGAATACAGTGTGCACGCCCGGTGGCTCTTGCACCCGACCGAGGGCTCCGGCTTATCGCGGGTGCTGCCATCACCAGCCCCACTTAATACTGGCTGGTGCACACGGGGTCCCCACCGTCCACACGCCGGGGGCAGCTGCTCCTGGGACGCCGGCGCTGCCCCTCCCTGGGGCCTGCACCCCTGCCCCTTCAGGGACCCTGCCTTCCATGTCCCTCCTCCCTCCTGACCTCACCCCACGTCTGTTGGCAAAGTCACGGTCATTCCGTCAGGCACAACCAAAGACCCCCAGGGTGGCTCCCTCGTGTCGCCGGGTGCCTACCGAGTCTGGCAGCTGGCGCCTGGGACCCTCCAGTCAAGGCCCGGACGCCTGCCTGTCACTGCTCAGCCCGCCAGCCTCACCCCTCCTGCATAGTGGCCGCGGCCCTACTCCGTGATGACAGCAGCATCCACCTGTGCCTGCCAGCAGCTCCCTGAGTGGAGCCCTCAACTGGCTTCCTAATGGGCCATCACGAGGACACCCTACACCTCCAGAGGCTGTGATTCCGTGAGCCAGAGTCAGCAGCGCCCAGGGTGGCTGCCCCTGTTCCTGCCAGCTGGCGCCCTCACCGGCACAAGGCTGTCTCGCCCCACTGCACACATCTTCCACGTGTGCCTCGGTTCCCTTCCTCCAACGAGTGAGACCCGCTGGTAAAGGAGAATCAGGCTTCTTGGCCCCAAGAGTAGAGAAGACCCTTGGGGTGATCCCGCTTGGGCCTCGGGAGGCTCAGCGGGGAGGGACCGCCGTGCTGAGCTTTCACGTGTGTTAAAGCAGAACAGGTGCCCAGAAACGGGGCATCACTCCGGTCCCTTGTCAGGGCCACAGGGGGTTCCCTCAGGTCGCTCCTTACCTCACTGGTTTCAAAGAGCAGCTCCCTCTCGTCGACCACGATCTTGTACGTGTTTGCCAGCGGCGCCCCGAAAGACAGGATGTGCTCGTACTGGAAGACCTCTAACGGCCTGCCCTCCCCACGCTTGTACACGGAGACTGCGTCGGCGCTGACGCCCAGCCAGAGGTCCTGGGGGAAGCCGCCTTCCCTGCACTGGGGACGAGCGGGACACCAAGGGCAGCAAGAAGCAGAGAACAGGGAGGCGGAGTCAGGCCCTCTGTGCGGAAGGCCAGGCACACCCACATGTGTCCTGTGCCGGGGACGGATAGAGGGCGTGGGCTCCCTCCCGGGATGTGCTGGCGGGTTTCTGACTAGGTTTCCCTAACGCCCAAGGTGGGTCGACCAGCAGGTGACTCCTAACATCGCACCTGTGGAGACCTTCCTCTACCCATCATCCAGGGAGCTCCCGGAGATGCCGGGCTAGGGAGGGTGACCACGGCTCCCCAGCAAACCCGGCAGCCCGAGCCCACGTCCCCTCCCTAGCTCGGCCTCCGATCCTTTCCAAACACAAAAATGTAGGTAGGATCAGAGGAAAATCCTCCAAATCCCTCCATGCTGAGCCGTTTGGCTCCTTGACAAGAGGCCGTGGAGACCTCCCTCGAGCAGAGGGGAGAGGAAAGTCCCTGGAGGAGCGACAGGCTTCCCTGTGTGGATTGGTGTTGGAAAGGAAACAAGGCCCCGACGTGGGGAGGAGCACCCCGTATGGCGGCAGGGACAGGGGCAGGGACACCACACAGGACGTGTTGCACAAAGCGTCTCATTTATACCTCAAAACAAACCACACTGAACCCGCCAAGCAACCAGTGTCCGATGAGAAGCCACGACGGGGTCTCGGGATACGTGATCATCAGTGGTTAGGTTTCTACAGAGGCTCAGCTAAAAGCCATCGGAACCGAACATGCTGAAGGGGATTGTGCTAAGACAGCCGGAAGCTCCTCTGGCCGGGCCGGCAAGCCTACCCGTCAAGGGACAGGGAATCATAGTTTAGGTTTTGGGGGCCACGTGGTCCCTGTCCCGTCTACTCAATGCTGCCGTTCTTGTGTGAAAGCAGCCAGAGGAAGTAAGGAAGGAAGGAAGGCCGCCGCGTTCCAGCAAGTCGTCCTGGTGAAGGCGGCAGGGGTCGGGGCGCACGCTGCCAGGCCTCCATCTAGAGGCAGGAGCGCTGGAGGACCTGCTGTCAGTAAAGGGGCTGCTTAACACCCGGGGAGGAGTCATCACAGCAGGTCCTGCTCGTGGCCAAATCCCGTTTGTGACACAAGTCCTTCCTCGGACAGAGATTCACGGGGACAACCAAATGTAAACTCCAGGTACAGTGGACCCGTGAACACCCTGGGGCCGAACTCCGTGGGTCCCTTACGTGCGGGTTGGTCTTTTTTTTAGAAATACAGTAGAGGCTGTATTTCCTCTTCCTTGGGACTCTCAGTATTTTCTCTTCTCCAGCTTTACAGTAAGCACGGAACACGCAACAGGCTAAATGGGTCGCTGGCAGGGCGGTGCAGGCCTAAGTCACCCCGCAGGCAGTCGCAGCCGACTCGCAGATTTCCAGCCCTCACAGTGTTCAAGGGTCAACGGTATCCAGAGTCACTGATTTCATGTACATGGCTCAAAAAAATTTTTTTAGATTTTAAAAGCTGATTTTCACCAGCACTTTCTGATTGGGTCTACCTGTTGCTTCCAAAGAAGGAAGTTACCGTGAGCCCTGAACTTTCCGTGCACTCCTGATACCATGAAATCCTCCACTGCGGGGGAGGAAAACTGGGGGGGGGGGGGGGGCTCTGACCACAGGGGCAAGAGCACCTAGGCCCCGCCTTGCTCCCTGCCCTGGGCCGCCCTCCCACCCCCAGCCCTACACCCTGGGCCGCCCCCCCGCGCACATGCGCAGTCAGCCCAGCGCACCGGAGGAGCGAGGGGCGGTTGGTCCTCACCTCCACGTCGAAGAGCGTTGACCCGTAGCCCGGCCACTCCTTGATCAAGGCCATGTACTTGGCCATGGCCTGCTCCTGGCCCACCCCCTGCAGCTTCTTCCATTTGTCCACGATGCTGGCCCGGGCCGAGGACACCTCCTCCTTAATCCACATGTCCAGCATCTGCTCCTCCTCTACCTTCTGCCGGACGACGGAGCCCGTGCGGAAGCTCCGCCTCAGCGTCCCCTCCAGGAAGCTCGTCCGCCTCTTCTCCAGCCGCTCACAGGGGGTGAAGGTCTTGGTGGCCTGGCTGATGCGGGCCTTGAGCCTCTGCAGGGAGTAAACGTCCTCGAGGGGCGGCAGCGAGGCGTGCGGCAAGTAGTCGCCCTGCAGGTACTGCAGCCGCAGGGCCGCCAGGACCTGGAGGTTCTCCTCGGGGGCCGGGTAGTGGCCGCGGATGACGGCCTCATGTGCCTGAATGGGGTAGGCCGCAGGGTCAGGGCGCACTCGCCCCAGCCCCACTTGCTGTGCCCTCACCCCCTTCACCTGACTTCACCTCCCCGCAGCACAGAGAGCATCTGGCACACGTGTTACCCCCCAATCTCTTCCCCAACCCCCGCTAGGGCAGTTCTGGGTGCAGCCGCCCCCTGCATGCGCGCCCCACTCCTCGGCACCAACCACCAACTCAGGAGGCCTATGAGCGCATTTGTCCCTGCTCCCCTGCCGAGGAATCCGTTTGGAAAGCTCCTCCTACCTGTTCAAACATAAAGGCAAATTCCACGCTATCTTTTGGCACGTTGTCCGTGTCCAGGAAGCAGTAAAGCTTGAAGTAGAACTTCCAGGGCAGGTCCCCCACCTCCGATGTGGCCGCCAGCCTAAGACGGAAGGCAAGAGGGGCTCAGAAAGCAGGAGGAGGGATGGCCCTTCGGTGCCACGAGGCGCTGACCCCGGGGGCTCGCTCCAAGGACGCAGTCTGTGCGAGCCCAGGTCCCGGGGCTGCGGGTGCAGAGCAAGGTGCAGCTGGCTACCAGAGTTCCTCACTAGGGCACTTGGCCAGAATGAAAGTCACGCTTCCACTCTGGCCCCACTTTAAGGCAACACACAGGCCCCCTCAGGTAAACTGTGCTGACCGCGTATTTGCAAAGTGCGCAGCCAGAGGGGCCCGGCGAAGCGCGTGCGGAGTCCCTCCAAGTAGAACAAACGGGCTCCGTCCTCCTTCCCTCTACTAGCCCTCAAATAAATACTTACAAAAATTGACACGATCGGTATGGAGGCTGCGCTCACGTGGAACAGAAATACCTTTCGTGTTCTTAGGGGAACTTAGGGGAACGTCCTGGATCATGTATTACAGGTCCGAGAGCTATAAACTGCAGCTTGAAGAGGGTATGAGTTTGCTTGTGGCTAGCCCTGTTTCGAAGCCAATGACACGTAAGCAGCCTGGAACCAGGAGATTCCAAGACACTGTGTACAACGGGGACCTCGGAATGGGGGTGGGGAAGCACAATGGGGCGCTAGAGCCTATTTGAGACCGTGGCTTTACTTAGGAATCAAGAAAAGCAGCAGGGAGCAATGACAAATTAACAGGAACTCAGGACGTCTGGGGGGCACGGTCAGGCAGGGGCCTGGGGTCCTGGGATTGAGCCCCACATGGGGCTCCCTGCCATGTTCTCTGTCTCTCAAATAAATAAAATCTTTTTTTTTTTTTTTTTTTTTTAAAGGAACTCAAATGCCTACTGAAGCTAAAACAGATGGCAAATTCGGATCCTCAACTCTTGCTCTTAACTTATTTTATCTGCTGACACTTTAGGGAGAAGGAACTTACTTTTCAAACTTTGCTAACACATCGGCTACGATGGTTCTGCTTTCGATGGCTTTATCGACGCTCCCATTGTACTCAAACAAGGAGAACATGTTCCTGCTGTCCTCCATGGCGAGGCCTCTGATCAGCTTCTCCACCACCTGCAAGACACCCCGAGGCCTTGAGCTTCCAGCACGCTGTCCTGGGTGCCTTCACCAGACCCCAAGGGCTGCGGGCACAGCGCACAACGCCCCCTTGAACTGTGTGGCCACCTAGAACCTCAAAGGGGCTGTTTCTTCAGTGTTCTCGAGAAATCAGATTTCTCTGGTCTTTGTGAAAAAGAACACAGAGCGTCTTGCCCACCGGAGGAGAGACAGATGCCGGGCAAATTTCTTGCAAACCCACACCAGTCGGAAAAGTGCACAGAAACTGCAGCCCTGTCTTTCATCTGGTACATTCATCCACTTCCAAGAAACAATGGCTTCAACCAATGTTTCCTCTTTTCGCACTGGAAGCTTTTCTGGGTTTTAGTCCTTCTTTTACCCAATTTGTTTTATAATGCTAAACGTAGGTTTAAAAAAAAAAAAAAAAAAGGAAATGTGTACCTCCAGCCCATCCTTCTAGATATTTGTATGGCAATCAGAGGCCCCTTAACACGGAGATGCTACAGCAAACCTGTGTCGTGCACGTGAGCTCCACAAGGCCGCTCCTCACATCAGCAGGATTAGGTCTCCGATGTTTCAGCGCCAGCTTTATTTTTGTGCCTCGACTCATCTTTGATACATATCTTTACCTCTTTGTACCTGAGTTTGGTTGTGGGTCACACCTTGTTTACCGAGTGGCCGCACTACGCAGCCCAGAGCTGCCCGGTCGCCATCCGACCACGCGCCACCTCCGGGACTTACAGGCTCTGGCAGTTAGGTACCAGACGGCACCAGCAACGCAGGGGCTCGTCCCTCACCTCGCCGGCTGTTGTGTGGGAGTTGATGGTGATCTTGCACGAGCCTCCACCATGGCAGTACACCGTGGACGTCATCTCCTGCCTGTGGATCAGGGCTTCTATTTCATCTCGGGAAGGCACAAACTCTCTGCATTTGGTTTTCTTGAGCGATTCATAAATGAAGAGGGAGTATTTTTCCATCTCAGTTCCTGGAAACTGTTCCCGTATCCTAGGAGACAAACACTTCACTGTTAATTGCTAGACTGTGGCTGGCTGGCGTCTGGGAGCTGGGCTGCTTCAGGCAGCTGCCAGCCTCAGCCGCCCAGGCCCCCTGTGGCGCGGAGCAAACACCACTCACTCTCCAGTGGGCCTGACCCTCCTGTGCAGGTTTTGTTTAAAAGCAAAAAAAAAAATTCCCAAAGAGCCAGTGCCATAACAGGGAGCAGCTCTTGATGCCAGCTAGCTCCCCGCCGCAGTGCTGCTGGGAGTCACGTCTCATTCCGTCGGACGAAAACAGTTTTTCCATAGTTCACCAGAGTCTGAATCACAGTGTTTCTACCCGTTTTGGTCTGAATCAAAATACCCAGGCGTCCCCCCAGTCCACTCATACAGGCAGCGGTAACTACGTGTACTCAACATCATCAACATCAGGACACCACACTGACAGGGGCCCAGTGCCAGTGCCAGCCTTGCATGTGGCTCGGCGTGGGGATGAGGACGCCTCCCCTGTGTAACCCGTGCCAGGGACCCACCAGCCTGACCTGGAGCCCCTGACCACACCAGGTGCCTTCTGTCTCACAGCCTCTCCTCTGAGCCACGACCCACCACGGCACCTGTGGGACTGCGCTGCCTGGGCCACCTCCTACCTTCTCAGGTGGAAGCGGAGGTACTTGAGGATCCCCCGGCTCGGCAGGAAGGTGCAGCTGAGACATGTCAGGATCTGCCAGCTGCACAGGTTGCCCACACTGCCTGGATGGGGCACTTTGTTGGTCTGCTTGATGAGCTGGCAATACAGCTCGTCTCGCAGAGGTCGGAGGTCATGCCCGGTCTGCAGGATGCCTTGGATTATGGGAATGGGGTCAGACATGGATTCCAGTTGCTGGAGGGAATTGAATATCTTGATGGCTTCATCCTGAAGGGTCGTGTAGCCCTTGTCCTTGAGCACTGGGTAGAGACAGAACACAGAAGTGTTTACACCCAAGTCTGCACAAGGGGGACACTAAGCAGCACACAAAGGGAGGGCTGGGGACAGTGACGTTCCCCGAACCTTTGCGTCAGGGGAACAACACCATCAGGACACAGAGGTGGGCAGCGTACACCACTGAACCATTTTACCCCACAGACCACCCGAGCGCTGGTCTGTGGCCAAGCAGGTTCCAGATCTGTAATGTCAGGTGTTCAGCATCTGGCTCTCTGTACGTTCAGGTGGCTCTGAGTTCACAGGGAGGGCTGGTGCTTCCTGACTCCCTTTAGAATTGCTCTGTTCGCTCGACCATCCCTGTACCAGCGCACACAGCAAGTGCCAACGGGACACGGCTAAGGAGTGACCAGGAGGACGGAAGAGCGTCGCTGGGAGCACGGGGTCGGGGGACTCACGGTTCAGGTTTATGTCTCCGTAGGGAAGGGGCAGCAGCGGCGAGTGCAGCGGGTGGTGTGTGTGGCGGAGGATGGGGTTCCGCTTGTAAATCTGCTCCACCACGTCGGAGTTCAGGCAGTTCTCCTTGGAAGCAGAGGACCCAGTCAAATGAGCATGCAAGCTCATCCGAAACGTGTGTGTACAAGCACAGAAGCATCTGTATTCTTTTTTGTGGTTTTTTTGTTTGTTTGTTTGTTTTTTTAGTTTTTTAAAATTAAACTTTTTTTTTTTTTTTAGACAGAAGGTGAGTGAGCATGAGCGGGTGGGAGGGGCAGAGGGAGAGGGAGAGCAGGTCAGGCTGGCTCCACGCACGGAGCCCCCGTGGGGCTGGGGCTCACAGCCCTGAGACCGTGACCTGAGCTACCCAGACGCCCCACGCAGGAGCACTCCCCGGAGTCCAAAGCATCCAGAAGCCTCAGGACTGTGGTGAGCACAGGCACTGGCTGGTTAGGGAAGTGTCCAACTCTGGATCTCCGGTCATGAGCTCAGGGTTGTGGGCTCTGTGCTCAGCAGAGAGTCTGCTTCCCCTGTCCCTCTTGCTCTCTCCCTCTCTTAAATCTCTCTAAAAAAAAAATTCATGCATGAAGATACCCACAGTCTGCGTTTGAAGACAAATCACACATTTTTCTTACACACGACCCTTCCTCTTCATTTCACGTATATTTTCCCACATTAAAAAAAATACCCCCCTGAGATTATATATATTTCAAAAAATTAAAGATTTTTTTTGCTATTTAGCCATCAAACATTTAACCAAACCATGTATTTTTTTTATCTGTAATTCATATAAAAATATATATTCTGCTTTCGTCCTTTAGGTGTATTCTCTGTATACCTGAAAATTATACTTGGTGATAGGTTATTATTGAGACTGTTCAACATGCCTGCCTTCTCTTTTTGGAAATTTAAGAGCTCCTTTCATGGAAATTCATCATGTATTTATGCTCCTAAAATGTTAAATTGGGATTCAAGGAAGGCAAAGTTCCTTTTAGAACGTTAAATAAACAGGAAAGTTGAAGGAGGGGCAGTGAATCATTCTATCCTGGTAATTTCCACTATGAAACTTCTTTAATAACACCTGATTGAAAGCCAAAGGGGGGGGAACCCCTCAACTTTAATTATTTCAATGATTTTATATGGACTAAATTAGGGCAACCTGATTTTTTAAAAAGGATTGTTTCATATTTGGAAAATATTATCACTCTTTTAATGACAGATTTCAAATTAGAGACTCTAAGAAGGGGTAAGATGTAGCTTTGAAGAGAAAGTTCAGCTGATGTTTTTTCACTCCTTTCTCAAAAGAAAGCTTCAAAAAAATTTTTTTAGAGCTAGACAGGAAGTTGCTGGCATTCGGCACCCTGGGTCTTGTGCAAAGCTCTGCGGAGTCTTGGGAGAATAAATGACCTAGTAGAACAGCTCCAAACACCCAGGACACAGCCCGCCTTGGAATCAAGGGGCAGACCCGGATTCGGGAGAAATGACATACGAGGCCTGCCCCCCGTAGCAGCGTCGGGCCTCTCCCCTGGATCTGATGAGCTAACGCCCCCGATGAGGACCAGTCAACGCCGCCTTGCTATCATTCCCAGATCCTTTCTGTCACTGCTCCAGCCCTTTCCCTTGTATTGGGAAAATCTCTGATGGGTAACTTAGAGGAACGGCAGTAAAGATGATCCCCATGACCTGGTTCTGCATCAGGGACTGACCAGCTGTGTGAACAGCGCAACACAATACTCCGCATTCTGTTTCCATTCCTGAAAAATAAGCGCGGTCTTCCCCGTGCATGGCTGCTGTGTAGTTATTCCTTGAATGTAGACTCACCGGGCGATTCATGTTTATGAAAAGGAAATTACAGTTTAAATCACAGTTTCAGGTCGACGGTGGTCCAGAGACTTGGACGCTTCCTGTGAGCTTGGAGGTGTCTGATAAAGGCGTTGAGTTCTCTAGACAGTCTAGGCTGCGAATCCACTTACGTGCTCTAGTAGCCGTACAGTAAGAGAATTGCTGGTGTTCCCAGAAGGTCCCCGACCCAGGGCTGAAGGGGAACGTGTGACGCAGCAGGTCGTGGCCTGCACAGATCACACCCTGACCCTGAGGTGAGGAGCCTACGCCCCACACCTCAGGCCATCTTCCCTCTGTCCACAGGGCCCATCACTCGGGTTTGCCTCGGCAGCAATATTTGATGCCCCACGGAGGCGAGGTTTGTTTTTAAAGATTTCATTTATTCTGAGAGACAGAGAGAGAGGCAGAGACCCAGGCAGAGGGAGAAGCAGGCTCCATGCAGGGAGCCCAACGTGGGACTTGATCCCGGGACCCCAGGGTCACATCCTGAGCCGAAGGCAGGCACTAAACCACTGAGCCACCCCGGGATCCCAAAGAGGTTTCTTTACTGTAAAACTTCACCTAAACTGCAGCATGAGATTTCTAAAAGCAGCGACGTTCCAACACGAATGTCATCTAAAGTTAGTTTTGATTATAGAATAAAAATGGAGCTTGGCCAACGTCTGGATTCCCAGGGTGGGACTCAGGCCCCTACCTTGATGTCCTGAATCAGCTGCTGGGTGGGAGTGTCGATCGGGGCCTTGGTGTCCGTCACGTTCTGGATGGCGCTGGACCACCTGGTGGCCTCGTTGAGCAGCTTGGTGTACAGGCGGTAGCAGTGCTTGCGGCCGTACACAGTGATGTTCCAGTAGCCTGCGGCACAGTGTGACGGCCGTGTGAACCCCGGGGACGGCCGGCACTCACGGCCCGGGAACTCAGCACCCAGCACCCTCGGACCCCATGCCCTCTGCGACGAGTACACGCCCAATCCCTGAGCACACCAGGCACCCACATGCCCGACCGCATGAGGGCTCACAGCTCAGAGGGGACCAGGTCCAACAGCAAACCCAGGCTTAGAGCTATAAATGGGGGCGCCGGGGGCTTGCCGGGTTAGCCGTCTGCTTTCCGCTCAGGTCACAGTCCCGGGGTCCCCGGGTCCTGGGGTCGAACCCCCGCGTCAGGCCCCGTGCCTCCCGCTCTGCCTGCCGCTCCCCCTGCTTGTGCTCTCTCTCTCTTCATCAAATAAATGAATAAAATCTTATTATACATAGAAAACGGTCTGCTTTGCTCTGAACTATATGTGGCTGTATATACTGCATATATGTATACATATGAAATGCTACCATTTGCTCTGAAAGAAAAACAGGCATAGACAGAGTCGCTTTCACGGCTCTGGAACCAGAGCGAGAGCGCCTCAGCCCCTGACGTTCGTTCCTCTGTCTTCCTGTCACATTTCCTTTCCTTAGCGCCCCTGTGAGAAGCCCTCTTGCTAAGCAAGCAGTCTGTGTGCCCACAAACAAGCGGGCATTTGGAACAGAGGAGCGATATTTAAAAAAAAAATAAAAAAGAAAAAGCACAAAATCACAACTAGCAACAAAACTAAAACAATCCAGAAATATTTTCATGATTCAGACAAGAAAAAACTACGCTAACATGACTGCTCTTCATTGCTCGAGGTTCATGAGCCCCCGGGGACCCAGGGTTTAGCTTCTGGGGGCCGCGTTAGGGCTCTCCCAGTGCCAGGCTGGGAACCCTGAGCCCAGAGCCGACACGGTCCTGGGAGCATCCAGGCAGCGCAGGGAGGCAGGCCCTCCGTTCCCCGCTGTCCGCCCGTGTGCACTGAGCTACCCCGCGGGGCTCCAGAGGGCGCATTGGCGAGACGTGAGCTGCTGGGGGGGCACGCGGGGGCATGCGGGGGCACGCTCATTCCCTCGCTCTCCTCACCTGTCTCCTTGAAGATCTTCTCGTCCGGGGGTACCACCGAGCAGAGGCTGTTAAGGACCAACGTGCCCAGTTTCAGAGCATTCTTCTCGGAGCTCTTGTAGTAATCCAGGGAATTGTGGGTCAGCACAAACCACCGCTTCTTGAGCTTCAGCGAAGACATCTTCGGGCTGTTCTTGCCTTCTTTGTGTAACCAGCCTGCAAAGATTCAAGCGTCCGATAAGAACCACGAAGGGAAACACCCAACAGCAGGTAGCCCGCAGGATACTGACAGGCAGGTCCTGCTGCCACATATTTGCTAGAAAGGGCCACCGCCACGTCTCATGTGATTTTTTTTTCTTTTAAAGCGACTTCAGGAGTCTCGAATTCTCACAAACACTGCTCCCATGGGAGACGCCACAGGGTCCCTGCCAAGGGAAACCGAGCTTCAGGACTGAGCCAGGCATGGCAGCAGTCACCTCTCACGATAAACTCCTGGCCTTCCACTCTGGTGTCGCCCTTGGATCTCTGCAGCAGGGTTATCCAGTGATGCATCTCCTCTGGCGTGTCAGCGTTGCAGTGGAGCACCCGGTTGGCCGTGATGATCACAAACGAGTTGGGTCTGCGCAACGGGGCGAGAAGGAAGCAAACAGCCTTAACTCGACTGGCGGCACCAGCCGTTCGAACTGAGACCCAGACGCCGGTCTCCTGGCTCAAGGGTCACAGGGGTTAAAAACCACGGTGCCGCTCGCGGCTCAGGCCCAGGCAGATGTCGCCCACTCCCGCAGGAGCTGCTTTATGCATCACTGACCCTTACACTTGGAGCAACACACTCTGGAGGCCCTCCAAGGGGAAACACTGCCTCATGCAAAACTTTCCGGATGACACTGGGTTTGGGGGGTGGAGGGGGCCGGGGGAGCTAAATAAGGAGACGGTGCAGGGAAATCCTTTTGGGCGCCTCTCCAAAGTAACTTTCTTCCTGCCCCTGGGTCCTGCCTGGGATCGTGCTGCCGAGGGGCGGGCGTGCAACGTCGGGCAGCAGTAAGAGGACATTGGCAGTGGGGGAACATGGAACATCTGACACGATGGCTGACGCCTGCTACCAAAGCCACCCTGGGCCGTGTTTGCACAGCAGTCTCACAGAGGCTCATTTCCCAGTCGGGGATCAGGGAATGATGGAAATGCACTTTCTCCCTCCTCCCTTTGGCCTGGCAATGCCCTGCATCGGTCCTGGGCTCCTGCTCCTGGGCGGTCCTGCATCAAACCACTCAAACTAATGACGGTGAACGATTTCTTGCAGGTGCTCGACTGCTGACTGTAGTTAAGTGCTGCAGAAGGTCGAGAAAAAGCAAGATTCCCAGGACTGGAGTAGGCAGACAGGTGCTCCTTAGAAGTAAGAGACTTTTCTAAAGCTGACGGGAGAAGGACGGCCACTGGAGGGAGAGAGGGGCCGAGGCGGGGATGGAAGGTCCTACACGTGGATCCTCATGTGCCCAGCCTGCCGGAGCAGAGGAGACTGAGGGAGACACAGGTCGATATGGCTAGAACCTGACTGTCAGAATGACATCTGCACGACTACTGACAACACACACTTGTCAAGGCCCCCGAGCCAGGTGCGGGGTGGGGCGGGGTGACACCAGGCGATGGGTCTGGGGTTCCGAGGGGCCTTGGTCAGTGGCCCGATGGAGACTCCAGGTCATTCTGCCTGCTAGGCGCTGTTTTCGTTGTGAGTAGGAATACGTCTCCACTGGCTTTCTAAAGCTGCGTTCCTGAAGGCAGCAGCCAATTTTCATTCTTACTCAGAATTCAAACAGCAGCAAAGGAAAATAGAGACGATGAAGACAAAGGTCAGTGGTACAGACTCCTGAGGCCATCTGCCTTCGAAACACGCTGGTGCAAGGGCACGGATAAGGTGGGGACGTCAGGGAAGAGCGTCTGTGGGTTCATCAGTGTCCTATGTCAACGTTGCCACCAGAGCCCTCTTCAAGTTCATCACTGAGTCTAGAAGGGGAAGGGCACCCTCCCCATGTTGAATACTGTTTTCCTGCGCAGGCGTGGTCTTCCTCTAGGCAGTCTGGGTTTACCCCTGTACCCAGATGGAGAATATTCCTCCGGTGTGAGTGTTTCTCACTGTCCCCTTCCCCAACATCCCGAAGGTACCCAGAGAGGAGAACTTCCCGAGGACACAAAACTGGCCACAGGGAACGCAGCCTGGGATGGAGCAGGCCACCTGCAGCTCAGAATTGGCTCACGGCCCAGGAGCCTGAGCCCTATGGGGGCAGGGGGGCTGCTCGTTAGAGTCACATCCAAACTTACCTCTCGGGGCTGTCGGAGGCGCATACAGAATCAATCAGCCCCACGTCCAGCGTGCCCTGAAAGGGAGCAAAGCCGGGGCAAGAGACCCGTGTGAGCTCCGCGCACGCGGCCATGATGTCCCTCCCCAGACTACGATGTCCACAGGCACGCAAGAAAACCCCCGTCCTGTCTGTGTGAACTGCACAAGCGGAGAGTCCCCTGCACAAGCGAGGCCCCCATCCTGCTGCTGAGCCCAGCCAGCCCCTACGCAGGGCACGGTCTGCGGGTCAGTCGCTTAAGAGAAAAAAGTCGATTAATTAATCTATCTTTGTGCTTAAGTGTTTTAAGCACTTAAAACACTTTAATTAATCTATCTTTGTGCTTAAAACACTTTTGGTGAGAAGGGTTTATAAATTTCTTTCAACCGTACAGGTTTTCTGGCTCACAGTACGGTCCGTCACCAAACTCTAGACAGACTCTAAGAAACTCTGTACGTTGCCCTCAGGAGAAATTACAGCCTTGCTCTAAAATAGGACCATCCGGTCTGTGTGCATCTAGCATGCAGTGAAGACGGAAAGAATGCGAGTCAGAATTCGCTGAGTCCCTTGAAGGAATGTATGCTGTACTTCCACGGTTTCATAAAACTCAGGAATTTTGGGGGGGGCGGTTCTTGGAATGTTTAAAGTGGGAGGGCTGGAACCTAGGACTACTACCATCTTCTTTCACTTACTCTCTTTTCTGCAGGATCTTTAAACAAGATAGTCCTGGTTTTCTCTTTAATTGTTACTCTTGTGGTTGAGTGCCCAGAACCCCCAGCGCCCTCCCACGCCCGCGGGGACGCCCCTCCCCTACCCCCCTCCCCCGCAACGCCCACGCACCACGGCATTTTGCGGGTTGGCCTGCTCATCGTGCATCTCCCGGATCTCCTGGTCGGTGGACGCGTGCACCTGGCTCAGCACGCTGAACCACTGGCTGCAGGGAAGAAAGCGCGGGTCAGGGGGCTGACTGCTGCTGGCAACCAGCACCTGGCACCCTTCTTGCCACCTTCTCTGTGAAAACGACATTTCCTCTGGGCGACTTGGTTTTTCACGTGCCTACACTACTCACGGGTGAAGGGGGGCTTCACGCGGCCTGCAGCGGGCAACGCCCAAGGGCCTGTAGCTGCCACCTGCTGCAGGCTGGGACCCATGAGACACCCTCTCCTCCAGCCACCCCCAGACCTTGCGCAGGTGATGAGCACGGGGAGGAGATCCTCAGTTACATCAAGGATCCTTACTGAAGATGTGACCTATAACCTCGGGAATATTCAAGTGCCTTCCATTTTTTTAAAAGTGAATTGCAGGGTAAGAAGGCCAGTGATGTCCGGGTACCTCCTCAAGGTGGCCCCTGAGGTACGTGCCCCGCTCACTCCAGGATGCAGTTTCCAACCACCTGATAGATAGATGAGGATAGATGCATCCTTCCTTCCTTCCCTCCCTTCTTTCTTTCTCTTTCTTTTAAATGTTTTAACTTGTTTGACAGAGTGAGAGAGAGCACAAGCAGGGGGAGGGGCAGAGGGAGGGGGAGAAGCAGACTCCCCGCTAAGCAGGGAGCCCAATGCAGGGCTCGACCCCAGGACCCCGGGATCATGACCCGAGCCACCCAGGAGCCCCAGGTTTTCTTTTTCTTTTCTTTCTTTCTTTTTTTTTTTTTTTTTAACCTGATACAATTTCTACGTAAGTATGAATAAAAACAGAGGAGAGCTGGAAACAGGAAACAATTGCTTGAAGCAGAAAGTGCAAAGTTATCTTGACCTGAGAACTCCTCTATCTTAACCTGAAATGAGCTTTCTCACTTGCAGCCCCATTAGAGTCAGACAATAAAGGAAAACAGGCCCACCCCAGAAAAGTCAAGCTGAACAAAAGCTGTGATGCAACTAGAAACACAATACAGGCTTGAGGAGAAGGACCACAAATATCCACTCGTCCGTCCATCTGTCCATCCAGCATCTATCAAGCAACTCTAAAATGTGAGAGGCACCAGATGCGAGACGCTATGACATCCTTCTCCCGCAGGGGCTAAGAAGACCAGTAGGTACAGCGTGTACAGCACTTGGTATAGGGCAGGAGATGTGAGCAAAACATGCGCGCCTGCCTTTACAGAAATGTCAGTCATGCCAGGTATCCACAACAAGGCACTAAAATCTATCTCCTATGATCCCGAAGGAGAAAAATGTGACCCAGGGGCTTGAAAATAGGCAACATATACAGATTCTTTGGGAACCCAAGGGAGACGTCTCAATGTAAATTTGCTTCATCAATTCTGATGAACTCAAAAGCAAGACCTGAGTCACTGCTTCATGAAGCTCAACAATTCCCCAAATCACTGAAAAGCACACGAGTTCAAGATGCAGGTAGGCCACATGGGATCTCCCCCTCTCATATGCATGCACACTCAAATTTGCACATTTCTCCTCTTGAGTCAAATTTAACTTCATCTGAGAAGAAGTCTTAAAAAAATGTGTCCTCCTGGTGAAGGGAAGAAGTCCCCTGCTAAAACATCCCAGATGTGGGGGCACCTGGGTGGCTCAGTGAAATGTCCAACTCTTGATCTCAGCTCAGCTCAGATCTTAATCTCGGGGTCATGAGTTCAGGCCCTGCCTGGACTCCACACCCAGCATGGAGCCCGCTTGAAAAAAGTCCCAAATGTTAAATTTAGCAGGTTGATTATGGCATCAAACAGAGAGGATGGCTACCAAGCGCTGGTCCTATAATTCAACTGAAAAGCTATGGGCTTTCCCTGGACCCCAACCAACCCCAAGTGGTCTCCAGGAGGCCCAGATGGGCTATAATTCCAGGTTTGCTTGTTTTTCCAGTCTGTGTCATCAATTATGGATCTAAGCAGGGTTTTCATGCATTCCCATGGGAAGAATTACTCTTTGCCCTTAACGCTGTTACCATGGTGTTGTATCAACTCAAACGTTCAAAGGGCAGAGAGAGGGGTAGTGAGGCACCAAGAATTCGTGACAAAATTCTAATGATTCCCAAGGTCAAAAGTAAGGGTTTTAGGCTGAAGATGCTCTCTGGCGTTGCTCAGAGACGACAGGTACCTCCAACACAACCCTGGGGCTCACAAAGCAGCAGGAGCAGACCAAGAGACGCTCTCCTGTGTCTCCTCCCCTGCATGACCCTGTGATCTATCACACTGGGGAGCCGATACCAGTTCGCTCGTACTTCATTCCACGTCCCCCCTAGAATGGAAAGTAGGAACATGAGACTACTTGGTTCGGCCAATGGACACCAAGCACACTGTCCTTTGAGTGCGGTCACCAATCTAAGTTCTTGAAGAACCATGAGAAACGTGATGCCTCGGTTCAGCAGGACTGAGCTGCTGTGACTTCACCCTTCCTCGTACCTGGGTCTCTACTCTGTGAGATGCGGTACGTGGTAACAGTGGTAATAGTGCTACTACCTCGTAGGCAGCCGTGAGAATTAAATGAGGTGATATACGTGAAGCGTCTCAGAATTTTGCCTGAAATGCGGTAATTCTCTAGGCATCAACCATCTCCTGTCCTACCGACTTCACAAACACCTAAGTGCTGGTTGTCGCTGCAGCGCTATCGTCTACTTAAACAACTAGTGGCTGATGCTCCTGCCCTCCCAACCTTTCAGCCAACACAGGCTGTTCCCTCCCTTGCAAAGCTCACAAACTTCCAGAAGGTGGGCTTTGAGCTCTGGGTGGTTGCATGGTTTGCACACGCTGCCCGGGACAACCGAAGCCGGAGCCGCGGGAACACAGGGTCCCATGCAGCAGCACCCAAGGCTGGAAGTCCTGGTCGGCGTGCGGTCCTCATACCACCCCCACCCCCCGGGACCAGTCTGTCAAGTTCGTGATGCTTCAGCCGTCCTAACAGAAAAGCCCAATGAGAAAATCACGCACAGTCTATCCAGAGCCAGCAGGGAGGCGCCCAGGCCCGAGCAGGAGTGAGTGTGGCAGGCGCTGGCGGCATCTCACCTGGCATCCTCCGGGGATTCAGCGATGAGGTGGAAGGTCCTGTCGGCCATGATGATGTCTATCCCGTTCTCCTTGCTGGTGTTATCTATGATCTCTCTGCAAAGCAAGAGCACCAAGGCCACATCAGGACCAGAGTCCTCAACACTGAGTGGAAAAGCAACTTCACCACACTAATGACTGGATTGGAAACTGTAACCGAAAAGCCAAACACCTGCTTCAGCCTTGTTTTTTTGAGAAATGATGCAGATGCCTGTGGCGTCCGGGGGAGCTGGGCTCCTCCCCCTTCCCGAGATGGGGAGGCTCGGGCTGGAAGCAAGGGCAGGTGGGTCCTTGACTTCTCTAGTCTCGCGCCTCACTCGGCCTCCCCGAGGCTCGGGACGGCTGCCCCCCTCTGGCCCGCACCTTCCTGCTCCTCTCACTGCCCTATGGAAGGGCCCCCCAGGTGATGAGGCTGCCTTTGCGCACCCCCCCCCCCATCCTCGCAGCTTCCCATGACAGCTTAAGGCCTTGGCTGGCAACTCGGACTGAGACTGCCTGGTGGGGGCACCTTATTTCCACCGCAAGAGCAGGGCTTGGGTGTTTCTGGAGCTCCACACCACCTTGCTCTCATCATCCACAACACTGGAAGTTTAGAACCAGTGGACCAGGTCAACAAGATCGGGGTAAACACAAGCGGGTGTTGGGATAGGACCAGACAGTTGATGAAGAAGGGTCTTGGGGATAAAGCCAGCTTGCTTTGCCAAGTGATGTTGCCTAACTTTTCAGGAGTTAGTAAAACATTTACATCTACCAAACCAAACAGTCTAACTAGTTGGGAAAAATAAATATCTTACAGCGAAAATCACTGAAACAAGATAGAGTGTTTTTAAAAATCAAGATGATGCACATTCCTGGAGCAGCCTGTGACACCTGGTCTGAGCAGGAAGCAAGAGGTGACGGACGGGCCAGGAATCATCAGCCATGCATCGGGTCACAGAGTCTCTTGAGCGTCGAGGCCCCAGCGAAACCGTCCAGACCATGTCATCCTGGACAGCCACGACCTCGCATGTAAAGTGAGCGGTGAGGCTCTGATGTAGCTGGAAGGCTGTGGCTCGGAACCACGGTGGCCCAGTGGATCCTGGGAAATGTTCCGAAAACACAGCTGGGGGCGCGGGGACCCTCGGGATAGGGCCCAGGGACCTGCGCTTGTAAAAACCTTCCCTGGAAGGGGAGTGATGCTATCGTCACATCACCTGGAAACACATGCCGCGGCTTCTCCAATGACAGCAAGTGATGAAGAAAACAATGGCGGGGGTGGGGTGGTGGTGGTTGTGGTGGTGGAAATTATAAGAGATTCAAGAGATCTATGAATGGAATAAAAATTATAGGCCTTATTTGGATGCTGATTGGAATAAACCAACTGGAACCAACAAGAGTGTTACCGCCTCCGTTTGCAAGACCAGGGAGGAATTTTGAACCATGACTAGAGTTTGGACTAAGAAGTTAATGTTATTTCTTTAAATGTTGTCGCCACAATGTCATTATGTATTAAGACTCCTACATTCTAAGTGCAGAGTAAAATATTCAGGACTAGAACTCTGCTGCCGGGAACTTGCTGTGCAGAACACGGAGGGCGTAGGGGCGTAGGGAGGCTGGGGTTCCTGGTGGGCACAGAGGCCATGGCTGGGGGGGGTGCGGGGCGAGCACGGGGACTTCATTATATCTGCCTACTTCTGCGGGGCACAGATACTTTCTGTAACCAAACATTTCAAAATACAAAGGGGATGATTTTAATTCAGGTCAATTAAAATAATCTTAATGTGGTAAAACCCTGACAGCTCCACACCCTCCCTCCGAACAGGGCGGAGGCAGCCCAATGACAGCTGTGTCCTTGACCCTGACACTCACAGAGCACCCGGGACCAGGGCGTTATTAGGGGGCATGGGGTGAGGTTCAGGGGCTCATCCAGGATCCCCACTGTGAGATCCCTTCCGCCCTCCTCTGAGCCTCCTGGCTTTGCTGACCTTCTGGGGGGTCGGTGAGAGCATCAGGCAGGCAGGGCCGAGGCCCAGGCAGAGCTGTGAAAATCCCAGCCCCACACGGACTCCATTCCCCAGCCTCGGCTCCTCACAAACCCCAGGGGGCAGCCTGGAGGAGTCAGTACTCTGCTCTCTGCACTTCACTATTCGCCCTCAAAATCAAATAAATGTGTAGATTCCCCGCTTTTCAATAAATAGTCATTTGACTCCCTGCTTTTCAATAAATAATCCTCTAACTTTGCCGATGCTGGTCACGAACAATGTGCTGTCCTCGGGTCTCGAGGCTTCAGGAGTGAATCACTCTCAGAGCTTATTGTACTCATTTTCTAACTACGGTGACTGCTTGGTTTTAAGTGAAGCAGTGGCCGTGGGTTATCCCAAAACACTTCACATGTAGCATTGAGGTGCCTGGCTGCTGCTAAGCCCAACAATTTCCTGCAAACTTTAATTTTTAACCCAACTAATGGGTCCTCAATAGTCCAGTGCTTTGGTTCTACAAGTGGGTAGCAGAGAAAGGGGCTGTGTGGGATTCCGGGCCTGGTTCTGTTCCTCTCGTTGCTGGGAACAGAGGTGGCTGGCACAGCCCACGTCAGTAAAAGATCAGGGATTCATTCCAGAAACATCTCCCAAAACGTTAAAACCAAAAAACCAAAATGAAGGTCGTCAAAAGTCACAATCTTCCAGTTACAAACGCCATCCTGGGGGTGCCCCGCACAACGCGGGAGAATAGTGAAGGACACAGCACTGCATACTTGGAAGCTGCGGACTGAACAGACCTGAGTCCTTGCCACCGGAAAAGAACCGCATAAGCGTGTGTGGCAACGGGCATAAGCAGACCCACCGGGGACATTGGTTTGCAACCAGGAACCAGAATGTGGAGCCCCCGGGGCC